>NW_024356505.1:26801016-27503701 GCF_014805655.1 Passer montanus | reverse complement strand
CCCAAACAGCTACTGTGTACAGCCAGGTCCAAAATGAGACACAAACAGATTTTAAGCCATTGCAAATGTGCATCCTCCTAGTGCTTTGTAAACACTGTGCAGTGGGACCCAAAGCCTACCATTCAAGGCCCAGATCCAGGAAATTGGAAATATAGAAATATAGCATCCTCCTAGGTTAAGGAAATCCACCAAATATATTATTTACATGAGTCTACTAAGGACTGGGAGAGGTGTAGAAACTTGTGATCTTTGTATTTTTTATTTTAATATTAAAATGCATTAATATTTCTGGACTGTTATATGTAATTAGCTGAGTGTGTCAGAAATCTGTTCAGCTGTGATCAAGACAATGTGAAAATGGACTGGGAGTCCCCTGAGACACAAGATTACTGTGACTGAATAATGTTTCCTATGCTCCTGCCTCAATTCTGCCAGAGGTGCTACATCGAGCATCCACTGCAAGGAATCAGGAGGCATCTGACCACTGTCCTGAATATTTCTGAGTTGTTACAACTATTGCAATTGCTTCACTCAATGTACTTGTACATGAAGCATCTCAATTCACTGTATTGCCTATCAGGACTGAAGTCAGCTCTACATGAGTCTAATTACAGTGTAGAAAGAACAGTAGTGCAAAATGGTAGCTGTTATTTACAGACTAGAGGAAGTGTAACCTACTTTCTTCAAGTATGGCCTATGCAAAAAGATCTGAACTATTTGAAATGCTAAAACATCACAATTACTGCATTGTTAAACCAGTTGGGAGCAAGGAAAGACTGCTTTAGCTGTGAAATCTATCTAAAGACTCATTTATTAGTGTTTGTCCTAAACTATTTAGGAGTATACAGAGAATACACACAAGAGTAAGTACCAAAACTTTTGACATTGTGTTGTATTTCTCTCACAAAACTGAGACAAAATGTTTATCAAAATTGTTGCTTCTAGTATTTAAAAACACATGAAAAGTAAAGTATTCCTAAAAGTACTCCTACTTTTAGCTTGAGTACTTAAACAAGTAACATTGTAGCAGCATGTCCGTCTGCCAATGACTTCTGATCCCTTTAGTTAATTTTAGGTAAGTTTGACAGAAATCTACAAGCTTCTACAAATGTACAAGCTTCTACAGCTGGATCAAAGAAATCAACCCATGTTCATTTTCATGCTGAGGGAAAAGCTTTAGAGTGAATTCAACAGTTAAATAGTCTCTTTGGTCTTTCCTTTGGCCACTCATATTGGCCAATAAGCATAAATAAACCCCCAAAACAGATGGAATATATGGGACAGCCTCCCTATCCAACAGGGAGGGGTCAGCCAAGGGTGCTGATGGGGTGGAACTCAAAAAGACAAGGGGGAGCTGCAAGTACTGTTAACAGTGGGCACAGAACCATGAGACTTTAAGAAACAAAGCAAAGAGTCCATGGGGGCTGGGAGTAGTGCTGATATTACAGCAGAGGGTGAGGGAAAGAGTGAACACAAATCCACTGGAAACCAGGCTTTGTTCTCTTGTTTTCTCTCACAAATGAATTTAAACCATCAGCTGAATATGTCAGGAGAAAATAGTCAAAATGCAGAGTACTAAAATTCATACTTAGAAGTGGACAAAAGAAGCAGCAAGAACTTACCTGTCATTAGTGTTCCCTGGTAGTGAGAAATTCCAACCCTCTGGATATTTTCTTAGAAACCTTGGGACAGAAGGAATCTGACAAAGGTTATCTAGTAGAGCATTCAGCACTGCAGCAGGACTACGTACAGCACAACTGTCTCTGGCAGGGGCTGGCTTGCATGCTCTCAGAGAATTTCCAGTCAGGTGAACCTCACAGCCACCCTAACTTCCTTCTCCCACATTTCATTAACTTAGCACCAGGTGTGGGGTGAGGGGACTCCTAAAAGTCTTCTTTACTTTCTTTGTTTCTTTGCCTTCTTATCGGAGCACAATCACCATAAACTAGTATCTGTCTGCAAAAGACCACTTTGACTTACTCCTCTTTTTCTTTAGCTGGGCTAAATTAATCAAATTTCTTAACAGGCTATGCTTTGCTTTCCAAAACTGATGTTGGCACTGCTGTTCTCTTCTTGACTATCCATTCTGTTAGCCTGCTTCTCTAGGCATCCTAGACAAGGTCTCCATCATGCACCATCTCCAAAAGATGTAAAATTCTCTGTTAATACACCCCACGTTGAGGTCTGCCTGCTTTTTCACCTTCATCACGGTATTGACCACTACTCAAGTCTGTAATGCTGAGCAATCCTCATAACCTTTTAAAACATTCTGCTTCCCAGTTATCTATTATCTATTTTTATTTGAGGATTTGAGCTCTGCTACCTCTAGGTAGTTTTTTTTGTACTTGTATTTGCTAAATTTTACCAAAGTGATTTTAGGCAACCTCTGATTTTTCCAAATTATATTTATTTCCTATTGCAATTTTCAAAATGCTTATAACTATCTCATTTTTTTCTTGTAGTCACTTGCTAATGATTTGACCTTTTATTTCCTTAGCTAATCTGCTCATTAACCTATTTAATACAATGTATCTGAGATCAGAACCTTTCAGGAACCTACTAGAAACATCTTCCTGGTTTGAAAGTACTTACTTTTGAGAATTAGTTCAGGAGCAAATGCTTAACCACCCATGAATCACCTACACAAGTTCCTTAGCTTACTGATGAGAACCTCAAGCTATGTATATAGTGAATGCTGCTGATGCAGATCTACAGCATATCTGCTGCTTTGTCACTATCTGTGAAGTCATGGATAGTCAAAGAGGAAAATTCATCTTGTTTCATGTGAAGTTTTCTTGACAAACTCAAAATGGCTAATCTTAATCAATGTATTAATTTTAGGTGATTACTAAAAAGTAGTTTAATAATTCTTTTGTGAGTCTTCTGGTGATATCTATTTAATTAGTTTCTTTATAATTTCTCTCATCTCTTTTTCTGAAAATACATAGCATGATTTTTTTCCAACTTTAGAATCTCCCCCCCAAACACTTGAAATAGCAAGTGGTAGTATATGCTTGAAAGATCATATCTTATCTCCAACAGAGAATGTTATTCTAGATTAGGAGAAAATGCCAGAAAACACATTGATGACTTTGATGCCTAATTGTATGTGGAGAACTTGCGTCTGATATGCAGATGTATCTAATATGCAGATGCAGACTCTAGAGTTTAAATAAACACTATTGAAAAACTTTGTTAGCTTGTTCACAGTTGGGAAAATATGAGGGATGCTGAAATGCATGGCTAAATATAGTCCATATAAAATACAAATAAAAATACAGTCCACTCTGCTTGTACTTTACAGACATGATGCAAATGTTGGGAAGCGCTGTGCACATGTACTGAGAGCTGGTGGTGCCTCTGTGGCAGGGACACACAGTGTAACACACCTGCACTGAGGAGAGCAGCACTGCAGCTCAGAACACATACCCAAGGCAGTCAGAACCCTGAGCCAGTTTCCACTAATTCTTTATTTGAAATTAAAACAAATATAAACCAGAAACTCCTGTGTTGATTAAGGCAGTATGCAGCAAATGGAATAAATTACTAGCACAGTACCTGAGCTGCCTTCACAAAGCAAATCCCACTTCCCCTTAATTTCCAGTGCTAAATAAGGACATTAAATGGGCAACACCCCTAATAATGGTAGAAGATTCACTGCTAAATCCAAAAGGACACATTAGTGTTTCTGCCCCTGTTTTACAAAGCCTAAAGGCTGACATGAATCCCTGCACCTGCAGCAAAAGCTGCTGGGCTCAGACCCTCAACCATCCCTGGGTGAGCAGTAACACACGTGGAGAGGAGGCGTGCTCAACCCCCTGATACTCTGTCTTAGCTGCAGCAAGAGCAGCATTCATTCAAAGGGTAAAAATATTTCTTGTCCTTAACCACCTGACTTGTGTATTTGAGTACGGATTAATGGATGTCTGCTGAAGCACAGGCAGAGGTGGTAGAAGTGCTTATCTTTGGACTAATAGCCAGGGCCTAGAACATTGCTATGGCAAGTGGGAGGTAGAGACCCTTCTCCACAAGAATTTCAAACCAACAACTTTGAGGAGACAGCCCAACAGCAGTCCAGCACCTTGTCAGGGTCAGAATGAAGCAGGCTAGAAATGAACAAGAGATAAACGCACTCAGATGAGATGAAGGAAGAATCACCTGAAAATAGCTTAAAAATCATTATAAGCATCACAAAATAACATCTCTACCAGGACATGTTACATGAAGTAGCTAAGTTTCTTCTGAGCACCTAGGTTTCAATAATGAACTAGTTGATTACAATGAGCATTCAAATTAACACAGTACTTTTTAACAAGAACTATCAGGAAAGAATAATCGCTGGGAGAAGAGCACAGACAAGGTGGGTTTATTTGTTCTCTTACAACAAGAATAACATTCATAGTACTTCCAAAAACATCTGAAGAAAAATTAATTTTGTTATCAAGCAATAAACCATGAATGCATGCAATCCTGATCCACTGTGTACAGCAGTAAATTGCTGGCTGTTGTTTTCTTCCTTGCTGCTTTAGGGATTTAGGGCATTAAAAATATTTTTTGAACTTTCAAAGATGCAACCCACAATATGATGGCATGGTAACTACTTTGATTTTAACTTTATGTCTAGATGAAGTATTCTCCCTCCCAATTATTATACCAATTACTTTTTTTTTTTCAAATATATTTCAAGGAATCATTTTGCATTTTCTCTCTGTTACATAAAACAACAAATTGTCATCTGATGTAGATTAGCATATCTTTACTGAAGCCAATGCAATTATATAAATTTATATAGAAAAGTATTTGCCCACTCACCTCATATACAGAAGGAAGAATACAGAATTTCCATTAAAATGTTACAAAAACCTACATCCTGTTACATTTTGTTCTAAGAATTTGCAGATGTCAGCTAATGGAAATAAACTTCAAAGGGAGGAATAATTTGAATTAATTGGGAGCTAAATCACAATCTCAAAATAAGTTCTGTTTGGTTGCTTTATGCTGTGTTGTTAAGTGGGTCTTTTAACAGCTTTGCTGTTTCATGCAGAGCTGTCCACTTGAAATCAGAAGCAAATAGCAGAAGCTACTGATCATGGACCATGAGGTTTGAGGCAACCCTTGATTTCATACTGATAAAATATTCAAAATAAACCCTCAGTTAAAATGCTACTTTTTCTCTTTCTTCTTGGAAGAAACAAGATTTATGGAAGAAAACCAGACTCTCTCTCTCTACCCCTGTCCATCTGCCCCATTCCACATTCAACAGAAAAGCAAGAGGTGAGACAGAGTAGATTTTTTTTTTTTGAACAGTGAGTAAGAGGGACATATCAATGATATCAGAGGTCTTTCTACCCCTGTCCATCTTTCCCATTCCACATTCAACAGAAAAGCAAGAGGTCAGACAGAGTAGATTTTTTTTTTTTAACAATGAATGAGGGTGACATATCAATGATATCAGAGATGGAAGGAAAAAGTGGAGGCAAAGAAATTTGATTTTTCTGACTATTTTTTTTTCATAATTGTAAAAAGAGAGGCTCTGCTTTACTATTGGTCAGACAGACTTCAGTCTGGAGGAGAAAGTTAAGGTGTTGGAGGCAGTACAGTGAGAAAAAGAAAATAATGATACAGCCTTTTGTCCTATGTACAAGGCTCCAGAACACCCATGTTTTTGATTTAGGAAAGCAGTTTTAATGGACAAGAAAGCACAGGCCAGATAAGCTTTGGGCCAAGCTTCAAAGTCATACAAACCCTATAAAGCAGGGACAGCAGATGAGGGATGAGACAGTCATTTGCCATGCCAGTGTTGGGGTGGGAACTCTGTAAGGCTGATCTGGACAGTCCTCTGGCATTGAAGAGGGAGAAGAAGCATGACATGAAGAAATAAGGCAGGCAGTGGGAAGGAGCAGACTGACAAACACACTTTCAGATCTCTCACCACCAATGCCCTTTATTTGCACCTGTGGTGTTCATATTTCCAATGTGGATGACTGGTCACTAGGACCTACAGTGAATAAAGATGCACACAGCTACATCATTCATACAGATGGTAAAGAGGTCTTGTGGGGCTAACAGCTTTTGGTCTTTGAACTCAGAAAAAAATCCCTATAGAAGAAATAATCTCTTCAGCCAATCCAGCGTTCCTCCAGAATTATCTTCAGAATTAATGTCAGTTCAAGATCAAAAGGGAATTTTTTTACATGTCTGTAAAAATGGGAGTCTTGAATCTATGAGTTCAACTGAGCAAGGATGACATTCAGCAGAAATGGCTCGTTCCCCACTGATTCTAGAAATCAGAGGCTTCTGAAAAGATTGAAAGCTAATACTGATGAGGTGCAGGGAGGATTCAGCCATTATTGTCAGGAGGAAAGCTACTTCAGAGGAACATTTCAATTTACCTTCTCTAGAAAGAGTGATTATTTCCTATGAAAAAACCCAACCTACTTTGCAGCAATAGAAAAGAAGAACAACTGTTTTTCTATATCTAACCTCACCCTACAATTCCTCTCTCTAAGGCAGAACATAGCCAGTGGTTTAGTTTTTGCATTTTATTACTTCAATTACTTTTTATAGTCTATTCAAATAGTAAAATCAAAACAAAGCTATGTCAGTTATACACTAAGTTGTAGCTTCAAGGACTTGTCCATATTCAGTTTTCATCTAATAGACTGTTGATACTTGCTTACTACAAATCATAATTTGTGCAAAGTGCCTATTTTTCACAAATCCTGTCCAACAGTGTGGGATGGGTTTACTTGACATGTCTTGACAATATTATCCAGCTGTTGTTTCAATCTCTGGAATACACACCAAGGGCAGACGGAGGGGAGGACTTGGGACTTACCCGTACCTTCTGCTCTCTTTCATTTAATGTTTGCAAGGGACAGCATCAGTCCAGTGCAGGGCTGGATGCCTCTCTTTTGCCAGCTCAGGCTAAAATACTGTCTCTCTCAAGGATCAGTGTGCTTCTTGATCCCCACTGTGCTCCAGAAAGAGAATGATGGTCACTTGTTAAACCGGTGTCTCTTCTGACTCAGCTGCACCAAATGGCTAAAAGCACGGAAGCCACATCAGTGTGTCCTTTTCCAAGAGTGTAAGTTGTGGCCCACTGTGATAAGTAACAGGACTGAGTCTGCGAGTTTTCACAGACAGACAATATTTTTACCAAGAATAAGTTTCTTTTTCCTTTGCTGAGATACAGTAAATTTACTGATTCTGAGTAACCTACGTAAGGGCACACAGTTGTTCACATAAAATAGACTTCCAGTAGCTGTAAGAGAAGCCAGACAACTCTAGGTATTTTATTGAAACACAAATTACAGCTTTCAGAGCAGTAAAAATACTGATGGTAGTAAGATAATCCAGGGACCTATTCTGACAAGTGCACTGTTGTTAGTGCTACTTCCCTATTCAATATTACTTTTTTTTTTACTTAGACAGCTGCTCTGTCTAAACTCCATCTTCATTTTCAAATAGATGAAAAGGCTAAAATCTATTTACACTGCAATCAATAGTAAACCACTCACAGATTTTGCCAGAGTCAGTATTTTAGCCTACACTGACAAAGGAGAGAGACCATCAAGTTTTGCACTAGACCGATGCTGTACCTTGCAAACATTTAATGTCAGGGAGGGGAAGATGTGGGTTAATGTAGCTTTTGACACTATAAGTTCTTCATTCTGTCCACCCTTGGTGCATGTTCCGAAGTTTGAAACAGCAACTAGATAAGAGACAGATCATGTACATCCAATCCTGTGCTGTTGGACAGGATTTGTGGAAAGTGGGCTCCCTTCACAGATAACACTGCTGAGGACAATTCAGGTCAATGTCTTTTTTTCACTTACTCACAAAAGAATGTCATCTGGTTGTACCCTGCTGTGATTAGAAGCCACATAACCTTCAGCTTTGCTTTCAGCATCAGTCATTTGTAGCTAATAATTTCAGCAAGGGTAAGCAGCCTCTGTGTTGCTGATTCTTCTGAATTACGATGTTTCAGTTAAAAATCCTTTTGGAAAGTGAGACTTGGTAGGTTTGGAAAATTCACTACATTCTAATTTTTTTTCCTAAAAGATATCAAAGAATGATGTTAAGAGATACCTAAATCATCCATTCTCTTCCACAAGCTGGAGAGGCATCTTCTGTCTGATAAACCAGAACTTATCAGCCATCTTACCTCAGATCTGCTATTTATACTGCCCTCCTGCAAATGTGTTATCACTGCCCTGCACGCTGTTCTAAGGCTTTTTCCACAAAACCTGCAGATTTCCACATCCGAAATGAGCACAACCCAGATCAAATCTATACAGAGGCTGGAACTGAGTCTTCACTTTGGATGGCTGTGTGTGGGTGTGTGTGCATGTATGTGTATTTGTGTAGGCGTATCAGCATTCATTGCTTAAATTTTGTTCCTGCTGTAAAAATGACTTGCATAGAGGTTTATTTTAGTACCAAATTGCAAGGTTAGTTCATTTTACAGGATGGCAGTTTAACACATTGGGAGAAGAAGGGAAAATAGACTTTTTTTCCTAAGATCTGCAGTGTCTGTGATCCTCTGCAACAAACAGAGCAGAACAAAATTCTGGTGACCATTTTGATGAAGAAGTGAATGTGCTCAGTGAGCCAACAAGAAGCAGTCAGGGAAATCAAATATGAGACTAGACAATTTTTTCCTCTTCCAGCCATTCTATTTGACTTTCTGTAATTTCATTTAAGACAGAAATATTGTTCTTAAGGGGGTTTAATTCTTTTTAAATTAAATATGCTAAATTAGTTTGTGAAGAAACATTTCTCTGTAAAAATCAGTTGCAATATTTGGTGAGTCTATGCGTTCCCTAAAAGTAAAAGTAGCTTCCTTCTAACAATACAAAGAAACATTCTATACCTTTTTCTCTGAAATCTCCACAAAGTCTGTATAGAAATAACCACAAGAAATGAAGACCAAAGTGATGCCTCAGATTTTAGCTTTTATATTTTCCAGATTCTGTGCTGCTTTTGTGTATAGTTCTGAGCTTCATATTAAGGAATTGTAAGCTCTCTTCAAGAGTATCTAGACAAAACAATTCCTTTCCTAGCTTGGGACCAAGGACAACCACCCAAATTTCAGGTCTAAGAGCATAAACGTGGACTGAAGAGAGAAAAACAAAATGGATGGGACTTCATACCCTGAAGCTATAATTGGACAATTATCAATATGCTAATGGCACAGAACTTATAAAAGTGTGAGACCTTCTGGCCGGTCATCCATTCTGTGACCATTTTGGGTCCATTTTGGGTGTAGCCCTGCCTGGGCTCTTGTGCTGCCCATGGTGAATCCTTTGAGGCCTTTTAATAAATACCTACTTTATTCTTTAACTCTGTCTAGCCTCTGTTCTAGGTCAGCCTTCACAAGACATCAAAAGAATGAAGACAAGCTGGCTTTAGGGCTTCACTAAAGCCATTAAAGATGGGAGGAGAAGGGCAGTGTGCCTTCAGAGCCTGCGCAGCACTGTGGTTTCTGCTGGGAAACTCAGCAGCTTGCAGCTGATGGGGTCCCTCCATCTCTGCGGCTCCAGGCAGGAGGACTCTCCTTTCCCCCCTCTGCCCAAAGGAAATATTTTCTCTTGGCATTGTGATGTACCTGTTGGGCAAAATTCACATCATCTGCTTAAAGTCCATCAGATCCTCTCTCTGCAGCTCAGCGTCCCAGTGTCAGGGTGAAATTTCCACCTCCCAGTGGGACCCATCCTCCAGGAGCATGTATCCCAGTGACCCCACCCTGATGCCAGCACAGAATTGTGTGCTCTTGCCTGGGGTTCACTAAGGTCTGCCTGAAATCAGGCACAGTTAAAGGAGAAGGAGGCAGCACCATTCAGTGTGACACAAGCTCAGGTTTGGTGTCTGGGCGTGCTGCTGCAGATGTGTCTGCTATTGCATTTGGCTTTGCTGAGAATAACAATGCTTTTGTGCTGCTGACCTGTCACATACCAAACATATCAGGTACTTCTATTAAACAACCAAGTACTGCAAAAAAAGTCCAAAACTGGGGGGGAAATCTCTTGCCTTCTTGTTCTGGTGAATAGCTTTGATCCTCTGATACAAGTAAGTTCTCTGCTTTGGTATCTTCTGTTGCACTCTTACATATTCAACTATGTATGTACACACACACACGCACATCCACATGCTTTAAACCCTATGGATTGTCCTAACCATGTTCCTTTTATACTCCATCCCCATCTGCATTTTCAGCCCTGAGAGACTCAGTTGCTCAGCTGAGGCAATGTCAGAGCCAGTGTTTGCAAGGACAGGAAGAGGAAGGTGCAGCATCTCACACAGCTGGGAAGGAGTGAGGGGCAAGAGAGGAGGAAAAGCCCTTCCAGCATTCCTGTTATGTTCAGGTGGAGCACCTAACAAAGACTGCAGCAACGAGAGGCAAGGGTTAAATCAGCTAAGCTCCAGGGCATACCCTCTGACTGAAGCTTGCAGAACTTTTATTTTTTCTCCACAAAGGTGTGCAGCCACTTCTGCTGTGTTTTCCACTGCTTTTCACTACATTGCAGATGTTCCCCGTCACTGTGCTCTAGGCCATCAGACTTGATAAATTCCTATTGCAAACAGAAGATAAGCTCCACGTTTATCAAAGTGGAATGATACCAAGCCTATTTTCATTTCTGCTACTCCAAGAATATGCATAATGCATACATTTTACATTTATGCCAGTTGGACTCAATTCTGCATCTTCCTGCCAGCTGAAACGATTACCTTTGTTTCTGGCAGGGAGATGATGATGCTGTATTTACCTGAACAGGCTTTTAACTCATGATACTTATCAGCTGCCTGGTATTTTCTGGTTTGAGCCACCTTTGTTTTGATAGTGAAATGTGTGTGGTCCTGTCAGTAGCAATGGTAAAACACCCTCCATAGACTCTTGATCTTTTGTCTCTCTTGAAATTTTGGCCCCTGTGGGAGTCATCTGTGACAGGAGGAGTGAGGGCACAGTCCTGAGCAGCACCACTCAGCCTACACAGGTAGTGCAGACCCTGGGAGGGTGCTGGCCTTGCCTAGCACTCCTTCCATGGCAGTTTTAGGACATTAATGCCAACCTGGGAACATTTCCAACAGGCTTTCTGGTCACATCCATCCTATTCTGTTCAGAGCATTTAGCTCTATAGGTGCAATCTGCACTGGGCCAGTCAGTCTCCAAGTGGTCCCTTGGCTGCTTCATAGTGTGAGACAGCCTATAACTCTCATCTGAGTTTGCTCGTCAGCCCGTAAATTCAGCCATTTCAACCTTAGCTGTACCTCTCTAAACAGGATATCTCTGTCTCTATCCCTCCCTACTCTGCATCCTCACTTGCAGCCAGCCCTTGGATGTTGTCTTATTGATCTTTTTCCCGTGTTCAGTTTTTCCAGTTGACCACCTCTTCCATTTCTTGTCATCTGAACACTCTTCTTCAAATCATTTGTAAATCCCTGGTACTCTTCCATCTTTGCTATATCCCTTCTTCTCCTTTTTTTCTGTTGATTATGATGGCAGAATCCTTGTAATGGCACATTTTATTGTAAAGTGATAATATGTGATAGTAAAAATTTTAAATCTCATAGTTCTTTTATTCCTCCCTCATTCCTTTTTCTCTCGTTATCTTTTCCATTGACTTTCTTTCCAAGCCATTACATTTTCATTTCCCACATTTTTAGAGCTCAGCAGCACCCTGCTATTCCCTCTGCAGCTTTGCAAGCTTTGGAGTTTTCCCCTTCTTTTTCAGAGGCAGCGGCCACTCTTAATCTTTGCAGGAGCTGTTAATCTCAGTGCAACACCTGCCATCTCTTGTGGCCCAGCTTCTCACTTTGTATCTGGTCTGCATTTGCATGGTCTAGTTTTCAGCTATTTTTCCTGGTGTCTTTCATGGCTTTCCCCAGATAATTTTTTATCTGCTCTGTACTGTGACTCCCTTCCTTTTTATCCCAGAGGCAGAAGGGCCTTGTTAGCTAGTTCTGTTCCATAGGAAATTTCCTTTCAATGTTTTCTTTTAGAGAATACCAGATTGCAAACACTGTTAAATTTAGCACACAGCTCTCCAGATCCTGATGAGTTACAGCACTGGAGAAGGGTTTGTGCCCTAAAGTTCTTATTTATCCTTGGGGTTAGTACCAATCAATTCTGTCTAGCTCAGAGGTTTTGGCCCTCAGTTTCTCTCTTTTTCCATGTCTGTACATCTATGTCAGTTTTGAAAAGGGTTATTTCCCTAAAGATTTTGCACCACTGCTCTCAATCACTCACTTTTGCCACTAAAATGCAACTGAAAGCATCAATAATAAATTATGCCTCAAAATTCCTTAGTGGTGGAGTTTCCACAGCCTTCCCTAGAAACCAGATGCCTGCCCCAGTAGCCTTGCTTATCCCTGTTGCAATGTCAGTCTATTTTTCTTGTGCTAACACAGTGGGCTTTGCAGGTACCATTTAGATTTTGCACACATCCACTTCCAGATTTCTTTTCTCTGTGTTGAGTTACCACAGGGACTTCAATCCTTTTCTTCTCTGGTCATGTTTTCTAGACCTATGACCACTCTTGTGCTGTCTCCTCAGGTCCCTCAGGATCTCTCACCCTGCCAGATTACTCCCACCAACACACTAACACTGCTCTACCGAAGAGAAGCCTTTGCCTCTCTGTTAGTCTGCCCATTCCCCAGTAAATGTTGTGCTTACATTTTTCTGTATTAGAGAGGAAATCTCAATGTTCAGAGCTGTGGTTTGTATATATGATCTAAACATAAGTCTGAATTCTTGTTAAAACATTTTGAAGCATTTGGAATCATTCTGATATCATGTAGCACGTTTCCTTCACTGCTCAGCCACCCTTTCAGCAAAGGGAATCTTGCCTTTTCCTAACTCTTAATTCTCTTAGCAGTGACTTTGAGCTGAGGGCTCCCTTAGTTTCACTGTCTATTCCTCTAGTCTGCAAGACTTTACTGCTGAGAAGCTCATTTCATTTTCACTAGCAGTTTTCTTTCTCCCCAAAATGGCAGGGGTGTTAGGGGTTAGTGGCAGGGATTTGTGTTATCCATCAGTATTTCATTCTAGAATTTCCTGAAGACATATAAAGGGCCAAACACACAAAGTTCAGTGCTGTATTTCTATTTGAAATAACAGAAGTATATAAATCCACCTACAAGTGGTGACCTTTCAGGATTTGAAGAATTAGATCACATTGAAAAAACTCTGATGGATGAAAAATATAAGCGTAGGGAAAAGTAATATCTGGGATCCCTGGTGTAATGTTTTCAAGAAAAGATTTTATAGCAGTTATTTTACCCTTGATTTATTCACACCTTTTGCATTTATCCTCAGGGCAAAGTGCTCAAACTGCTCATAAAAAAATCCACATTTGGACAGATTTTTCCTCTAATGAGGTGCTGGCTGCCTGTGGTAGATTTTTCTGAGAGTCCTGTCAAATTTCTTGTTATGACAAAGGTTGCAGCTAATGTTAAACCTGTAATTTCCCTACAATAACTTTGTGGGTCCTGATGGTAGTGTAGAAAATGAGGATAGCCCGAAGGGCAACACAGTGAAATAAATTGTGAGAATTTGCTCTGAGTAAAGGCTGTTGGAAGTGGGTGTCCATCCACAGACACACACACAGAGTAGGTTAAGGTCACAGTGTGAACTTTTTGCACTTACATTTTTTGCAAATCTCAACAGAGAGTCTATTCCACTTCTTAAAATTAGCTTAGACATTACTCTGAGAGAACCGGAAAATCTGAAACACCACTTTTGTGATAGATAAATCCAAGAGAATGAGCAACACCACACTTCTTGCACTCAAGATTCCTTCCTCTGTAAGTTTTGCACTTAAGTCACATAAGGTCAAATAAGTCTTTCTAAAATTTGTCTGTTCCCCTCCTTTCAATAGTTTTGCTGGGTAAAAACTATCCTGATTGCTGGACCCAGAAAATGTTGGTGAGCCCAGTAGTAAAAGGCAATCCTCTGACATGGCAGTGAGTGGAGTTTGCTTTTAATCCTTAAACTAGAAATTTAGTTTTCACTTTGTTCCTGCTTTAGTGTTAGCAATCTCCTTGGCTATGAAGAGCTTTTCCTATGAAGCTTAACAGCAAGAATAGTCAATTAATTAATTAATAATAATTTGCTGAGAGAGGCAAATCCCTAGAAGTGTTCAAGGTCAAGCTGGATGGGATTCTGAGCAACCTGATTTAGTCAAAGGTGTCCCTGCCCGTGGCAGGGGGGTTGGATTCGATGCCTTTTGGAAGGTGCCTTCCAACAGAAACCATTCCATGATTCTGTGATTAAATTAATACGGCCCAGCCTCAAGAGCGGGGCCAGCAAACACCTCCGGGGCGGGCGGGGAAGGGCTCCCGGCTGGGATTTAGAGCCCGAGCATCCCTGCGGGAGGCGGGCCCGGGCTGCAGGGCGAGGAAGGAACATTAGGGGGAGCTCCGTGCCCTGCGCCCGCTCGGCCGGGAGCGCGGCGGGCGGAGCCGTCCGTCCGTCCGTCTGTCTGTCCGCCCCGCGGCAGGGCCAGGTTCAGCGCAGAGGCTCTCCTGCTAGGAAAACTGGCCGCCGGCTCATCCCACCCCTCAAAGCGGCCAATTACCAGCGATGGTTTCACCGCTTCTGGCTGAAAAGTCAGAAATGCCGCAGACTTAATTACTGTCTTTGCATCCACCACCGGATTAGTTAATGAGAGCAATTATTAGGCATGGGCACTTCACGCTCCAGGTTGTGGCGCTTATACAATGAAATGTTTTGGCATTTTCCCTGCAATTTTCAGGGCTTATTACCCAGACAGTTTACTATAGTAATTATGCAAGAACATTTATTATTTTCATACAAGCTGTAATGTGCATAATTTACTTCATAAATAATCATTAGAGAAGAAATGGAGAAAAAGTAAAAGAAAAGTTCTGATTCAGAGGAGATGGGATGAATTTGAGTCACAGAGAATGAATGCGGGCAGATCACAGCAGAGCAGTTGTGGGGATGGGCAAAGATGGATCTTCTAGAGAAATGGAGGAGAGACTGGAAGAGACAAATTCTGTACAATTGACTGCTAGGATCACACAGAGGGATTTTTAAGTCTCTTTTCTTTTTTTCTTTTTTTTTATTAGACAAAAAGATCAACTCTAAGCTATTTCAACAGGAAAACAATAAAATGCTTTACACGAAATGGTCTTTTACGCATCTTACAATGCTTCCTGCCCTTACGAGTCCCCGCAGACAGCAGCAGAGGTCGCACAGCAGCCCGCGGTTGTGCCTTGAAGCGCGCTTTAAGCACCTCAGACAAAAGGAGGAGGCTTTGTGTTTGGGTTCTGTGTGCACCATCTGCTGAGAGGAGACACACAGACTTTCAGAAGGCTGCCAGCTGGCTGCCCATTCCTCTCATTTCAAATAAACATTCAACATGTTTTCAGTAAATTCTGAATGATGGAAGCCTGCTTTTTCCTTTCTGCAGTTCTCACTGAAGAGGGTGAGAGCTTTTTTTTCTCTTGGCCATGTTATGTATTCCAGCAAGATGAACTTTCACTTCAGACTGTTACTACCTCATACAAATAGCCCACATGAATTAATATTCATTATTAGGGTGTTTTATCATGAACTGTAAAGGTCTAATTAGTTCTTTGAAGCATACTAAAGAACAAGACCACTTAATGTTCATTTACTGAGCCTATACCTGAACTATTCCAAGCATGTTTCAATAAATAAAGTCATTTTAAAGAGAGATTTTTCTTCCTAATGTGTTTAATTTATAAAAAGCGAGGAATGCAGAGAGTTCTGGGGTGAAATGCAAACTTTACACTACCTCAAGTGCATAGTGATCCCAAATGACAAGCAAATGCCATATCTAGGTACAGGACACGAATAAGTATACATCCTTCTGTATATAGCAAAGATCCTGCAGCCAACACTGGGTGTCTCAGTTTTATGTCTGGGATGATGCTCCTCATCCATGGACATCCAGATGTCCATGTTTTAAGTGAGCAGGATGGAGCATGGCGTGTCTGGCATGGAGGAAGGTACTAAAAGCAGCACAGACCCGAACCACAGGGTCACACTCAGCAGGAATGCAATTCTATAACACCACTTCCAACTTTTTATCTCAATGTGTCCTAAATAAAATCATGGGGACTCTCAAAGTTGTCGGAGTACCTGATCCTCCCCGCCTCTTTGCTCCGTGCCTCAGTGCCTGTGAGAATACTCAAGCAATCGAGTTATTATTACTAGAGGAAATTCCAGAGCGTCAGCTATTGTCTGATAATTGCTCATCTGAATGTTCTTCCTTGCAGGACGTGTGAGGTCATTTTCCCCTCTTCAATTAGCAGATAAGCAGTCTCAGTCCCTTTAATCCAGAGAGGTAGACACAAACAATTGCTGTGTAGCCCCAAGATGTAACGTCCATTTTGTCTCCTAAAAATCTTTGCTGATATGTGCTGAATGACCACAGAAGCTCCACTTAACACACAAACTAATTCTTAATTTCAGATTCTTAACCTGTCCTGGCACTTTCTTCCATCTTCTGCTTTGCATCTTGAATAAAAGGATGTTATTTTTATTATTATTATTTTTATTTTATGAGTTATTCATTATGGTTTCATGTATTACATGAAGGTTTCATGTATTACATGAAGTGGAAGTACCAGGTTTATGTCAAAGGACTCAAAGCAGTTTGGGGTGGTAAAAGACAGGTGGACAGACAAACACACAAAATACAGTATCCTTTGAGAAACCTGGGTAAAAATACTCATAACAGCAGCCTGATCTTCCAGGCAAATAATAAGGTCAATAAGTTTTTTGGGGTAGATTCTCTTATCACCTCAGTAAGTTTATGTAAAATTATTTCACATGCATAAATCCTTACAGAACCTTACAAGAGGTCATTTCACATCATCCACTGTTCTAAGTTTATCTTTTCCTTTGTTGATATATATTGTTCATACATCAAGGAGCAAAATCAAAAGCATGGTGGTATTTTACATGTTTAAAATCCTTTGGCTTAAACCACAAGATAATTCCCTTCCCAGGAGAATGTGTCATTTAAAAAACTTCTTTCACCCTCCACCCTCCTCAAAAATGTTAAAAAGAAAAAAAAAATCATATCTTTAGCTCATTTCCTTCTGGGGTAGAGAAATAACGTGAGTGAGAGTACGTGGGAGATTTGTGACCATTAATTTACTGGCAATCCCAATAGCCTGTCCAGTGAAGAAGGAAGGAAGTATAGTTCATCTCAACGGCAATTCCTATTGTAAGAAGTGTTTCACATGCTGAAATGTTCCATATGACCATGAAAATGCATCCTCATGCTACTAAAAACAGACTAGGAAATTGTTACTTACAGAAACATAAGCAAAAAAAATCCCAAAATAGCATAAAAGAATGAAGAAAACTATTAAGTTAAGGAAATTCCAAATGAAGGTGGTAACTACATCAGCCAGTGGCACAACAAATACAGTGCACATAAATAAGGCAAGACATAATAAAAGGTAGATTTACTGAGGTGCATTCTGCACAACTCATATCCTGCTGCATTACTTCCTGTCATTAATTACCCCATCTACATCCAAATAATATCAATCAGCCAACTGGAAGCACAAGTTAATGAGCAAAATTTCATACTCTGGGGTCAAGTTCCTTTTCCTTCATTTGTCTTCATTAGCAGCACTTCACAAGGCTTTTCCCCAAATAGAAGGCAGTGAATTTTAAAAGAAGAAATTTTAAAAGTCGCACTCAAGAGTGCTCAGAAATAAAACTGCTGGATTAGCCTCAGAGCTTTCAGGATGAAATGGAGGTTGTTATTGTTATTAAATGAGATTATCAAAATGAGGTGTCTTGCCTCCCTGATTATTTTCACCACCTGTAGTCTTGACCCATTTGTTGGCACCTTGGCATTGAAGGGTACACAGAAGCTTTACCAATTGCTGCCTGGTCTGTGAAGTGTGATAACATTCCATTTCTGGTCCCTCCTGTACAGTACACTGCAGTCAGTGAGTTTCTCTTCACAACCTCCCATCCTTTCTTCCTGCTCCTCCTATCCTTTCTTCCTGCTCCTCCTATCCTTTCTTCCTGCTCCAGGTCTTTTCTCTTTTCTTTCCAAGTCAAGGTAGGAACAAGGCAAGCAAGGCCACTGCCAGTATCCTGTAGCATCTGCAGAGCAATGAAAGAGCAGTGCAGCTGCGGGACAGCCACACAGATGTCCTCTTCTCCATAATCTGTTCCAGGGAGTTTCCATTTTCTCCAGTTCTGTTGTCCTTCCAGAAGTCATACACACCAAGATCCTTCTGCAGATTCCATATCCCTTAAAAAGACAATTATGGACAGGAGCTGGAGCAGCAAAGAGAAAGTGAGATATTCCTGCATTCATTCTCCCAGGAAATCTCTTTGGTTTATGTAATTTCTGCTTATGAGCTGCTGGGGAACAGAAGGCAGTGTCTCTGGTAGCCCTTCTTTATCAGTAGCCAGAGTCACTTTGAAACCTCTTCCCTTGACCTACAGGTGCAAAAATACATCACAGGCTTATAGTCCTAGGAAATATTCCTGTCACCAGAGATACAAGCCAGTATGGGGTGGAAGTGCAGCATTTATTCAATGGCTCGAACAGTTTGCACACCCATGGGAAGGTTGGAAGCTTCAGCATCACTGACAGGCAGCACTAGTTGTAAGTGTTGGGAGATTAAATGTGCACACTGCACATCTCTGCGCTGAGGCAGGGACTCCTGGGTTTTCCAATGACCCTGTACAGAAGAATCTCAGACTCATCCCTCATGAAAATAGATGTTTCTTCTGAGCTGTTCCTATTCTACTCAGCACCAACACAGTCTGTTATAAAAGAGCAAGGTGATAAATGACAAAAATCTGTTCTTGCCTTACAATGTTTTACTTGAGGAATATAAAAAAGACTTACAGGGATCAAATGGAGTCAAATAAACACAATCAAAACCACCCTGTAGTGTGGTTCTGCCTACACATAAAGGAACAGGAAAAGGAGAAAAGATTTGTGCACTTGGAGTTAGGATGCCAAGGTTCATCGTGTCAGTGAAATTCAAGCAGTTGGTGCAGTTAGACATCTCCAGCTCTGTGGAAGTTGAGGGCACTTGCAGGGATCAGACTGAGGTGGCAAGGAATGGTTTCCTGCCCACTCCACTGTCAGGATGCTTTTCTGGATGATCTTGGCCAAAGGCCTATTGCAACCTCTGCCTGCTGCCAGCTCTCTAAGAAGGGCAGGAGCATTTCAAAAAACTAACAATAATATGTGATTTTTTTTATTGCAGATCTTTCAGCACTGACCTCTCTAATGTGCAGTGCAACACTGTCCTCTCTAAGGAACAGGTAGGGATTGAGTCTCGTGTTTATGGCACTCAGAAGCAAGCTGATCTTTGTGAGGATGTGACTGACCCTCCCAGGAGAACCACTCATTTTGATACTCTTTGGTAATCCCAATGCAGTCTTCCAGAGAGCCTTTAAATCACCCAGGTTAAAAACTGCAGTATCATTTTGAAAAAGAGCCTTTTCGAAAGAATTATAATTACTTTTTTTGTTTTATTCTGTGTGGAAACCCAGGGCACAAGGAATATTTTTCTGTCTGATCTCAGGTGTCCTGACCCCCAGGGGAGCACTGACTTTGACCCTCATTCATGGAGAAAATTTCCTAGACTTCAAGATAGATTAGAATCCACAAAAGTGTGGAATAGACTATAGAGAGTAGTGTAGGTGTATCAGTTGGTGAGAAATTTATGTTTTGGGATTTTTAGTATGTTGTGGATGGAAGCAAGTTGGAAGGAATAGGCTGTTGTCCTGAGTTTCTTCATGCTTCTTCTTCCTTCTTCATGGGTTTGGTTGGCATTTTGTAATTGGGCAGAAAAGTCCACATTTCAGGTTTCCAGGGATCAGTTACTGGGTTAAAAGGGAAAATAATCCAGGTGCCAGTTCTTAATTGGGTAGTTTAGTCTTAAAAGACCTTGTAACAAAAGATAGTTAGCCATTTTGTGCCTTGCTAATGAAAAGCTGCCAAACTCATGGTTGTGAGACTGTTTTACTGATAAGAAATAATAAACACCTGAGTCCCAACATGAACTACTGTCTCAAGTGCCTTCAATCCAGACCCAGAGAAATGGATAATTCTTGAACCTGAATTTAATCGACAACAGCTCCTTCCACAAAAGAGTTTCTTTCTCAGCTGCTTGGCTAATCTCCTTGTCTCCACACAAAACCTCTCAGGTCTCTGAGTCAGAACACTTTCAGGTCCAGGTCAGGTTGGTGGCAGGTCCCTCCTGCTCAGAATTCACTGATCCACTGAAATAAAGTCAGATCCTGCCTTGGTGGCAGCTGCTGAGAGCGAGAACAGGCGACACCAGGGTGCTGCAGACTCCTCATGGTTCAGCCACCTCTGCACAGCAGCCTTCTCCAAGGACAGACACCGTGGACCTGGAAAAGGAGGCACTGGGGGAGTTGGTG
The DNA here is from genome assembly GCF_014805655.1 of Passer montanus. Lineage (NCBI taxonomy): Eukaryota > Metazoa > Chordata > Aves > Passeriformes > Passeridae > Passer > Passer montanus. The sequence goes on along the minus strand of NW_024356505.1, from coordinate 27,483,270 downwards.
CCAGAGCATGGTGCTTCCACAGCACCAGGGTCCAAAGGAGGCAATTCCCCACCAAGGAACAGGAAAAACTGAAAAGTCCAAGATGCACAGTCCTACCCAGAGGCTTTTCCACACAGCCCAGCTGGGCGTAAAAAGGAAAGGCTTGTTTTGGTGTTTTTTAGTTTATAAGAAGGCCTAGCTGCAGAGCCTGAGTATTTAATAGATAAAATAGGAAAATTTATTTATTTAATTTTATCATACATTTTCTTGGAAAATCTCAAGATAATTGAAATGCCAGACTCTAAACAGAAAATTATTTCTGCACAAAAACAGATGCTGAGCTCCTGGACCAGTCTCTGGAAGATTAGTGCAGCTTCTCATAAAGAAGGCTGTGACTTCTTTTGAAGAAATCTTCCAAAAGTAATTTGAACAGTTCTCTCATTTCTGATGTTTCTAGATCCCTACATGGTCTCTGTTAAAGAAAAAAATAAGTCATCCAATGTTTTGGCCCTGCAAAGAATCTGTATTAGTGACACTGTGATGGCCCTAATGCGACAGCTATTTATTGCTATTGATTTTCTGTGGAAAATGGACAGAATTGTGTAGCCAAGCCTGATAAAAAGGATATAAGAGGGATTTTTATACCAACTGTGTAACTTGTCAGTCATTTATGCTGGCAGGTTGATGGTAAGTCAAATAGTTTTGGAAGCCTGTCTATCAGCAATTCATGAATCTCAGTTAAAAACTTCTATTACAAACGTGGCAGTACATATTAAATCACAGTATGCATGCAGTGGCAACTACATATTAAATCACAAACTTCAGTTTGTGAGGCTAATGTGCCTTTCTTGCCACTGTCTTTCCAGTTCTTTTGAGGAGCAGCTGCCAACGTTAATGACAAAAGGCAAATTTCAAGATTTGCTAAAGCTTGATGTACCTCCTACTCAAAGGGAAACCTTCTCCAGCAGAGAATGTGGCCAGGTGAGTAAAACCAGCTAGTGTCTACTCAACACTGTGATGACTTGAAACATCTGGTGGCCTTGATCAAGGGTTACATGTTAGGCTAAAGTGAAACCTCAAAGCCCTAAATCTGTGAAACCTTCTTGTTGCATGTGTGCCACTGAAGCAGTGGGGCAGGTGTGGGGCTGTGCTCCAGCACAATGACTTGAAACATCTGGTGGCCTTGATCAAGGGTTACATGTTAGGCTAAAGTGAAACCTCAAAGCCCTAAATCTGTGAAACCTTCTTGTTGCATGTGTGCCACTGAAGCAGTGGTGTGCTCCAGCATGGGGCAGGTCACTCACCAGGTGTTGTGCCTGTCTGTGATCCCTCAAAGAACTGACAGAGGCTGAGGTGAGCCAGCTGTGGTACATGAGCACTGAGCAGGACACACAAACCAGGAAACTGTCACATGTGGCATTAAAAGACAGGCAGCATGATAATACTAATTATTCAATATACAATATTGTGGTGGGCCTTGGTAAGTTAAGTCATAGTAAGCAATCTAGATGCAGTTTAAAGAAGGAGAGGTAGAAGAATTTGAGTGAATGATACCACAAGCCTCAGCCTTTGATCATTCTAATTAATGTTAATGGGCAATAAATTAACAGGAAGGCATTAGAGGCAAAGAGTGTCAGATGTGAGTGGTAAGCCATGACATCCTATCTGTTGGATTAACAGAAAGAAGCTGGACTGCAAACAGCAAGGAGGGATATCTGCTGGCCTTAAAAAGAGAGATAATTTCTTATTAGAGGTAAGCTATTAAAGGAAGGAATCAGCCCATATCTGAGCTCATGTTCAAGTGAAGATTCCTATGAGCAAATGGCTTCGGAGCTTCCTTAGAGCTCAGGTAAATTCAAATAAGAATTCTCCCCTGCCTGAGAACTGGCCTCCTTATCAGTGAGTGATCTTGAAGGTAGAGCTCAGAACTTCTGCCTGTAATTCTCACTCCTGGGCCTGTTATCTGAAATTTAGTACTGAAGCCTTATAGAAATTCTTTTATTTTAGCTGTAGCAGATCACCGTTTTTCTACTTTTTTTCCATCCACAACTCTGAGTGCAATATAGGAATGCCCTTCTGTTGAGGGCATTCCTATACTTTATTCCTTTCAGCTCATGTTTACAGATCAACAGCTGCAAACAATAGGATCCCACTTAGCACATATTTAGCATACAGCTAATATAATTAAGTCATTAGAAAAATGCATTGTAGGAATATGAAAAGCCATAAAAAATGCATTGGGAAGGAACTGGATTGTAAAAGATCCTGATCTCATCAGGGTAAGAAATCTGCAGTGCAACTCTGGTACCAGGCTGAAGGCAGAGGGAGTTTGGTCCTAGGAGGATGTGGCTTCAGAGCAGGCTCCAGCACAGCTGCCCGTGATGGTGGGGAGCAGCGCCAATGGTGACCAGTGTTCATTGTCACTGGTGGCTGTATGGGGAGTCAGCCCTGGAAGGGGCATTTTTTTACTCAAGATGGTGAAAAGAAACCACTTCACCTCCTCAGCTGGTACCCAGCAGGGATGCAAATCCATTGACCCTGTATGACAAACTTAACCACCCAGTAGTTAAAGTTCTGTGAAGAGATGTGCCATGAGATGTGTGAGGCAGAGAGTTTGTGCCTTGAAAAGCTGCAGCCAGACCAGGTGGACACCAGGCTGGAGCTGCCCTGCCAGCACAAAGAAGGTAAATCTCATTGTGAAATGCAGCCATCAGGTCAGCACCAGTGCTAGGACAGGACCAGTGGATGGGGTGTGAGCTTCCAGTGGGCGTGGGAGTGCAGGGGAACTGCTCCAGCATGCCCTGGGAAGCTCTGCAGAAACCCTGCACCTGTGGGGATCAAAACAAGTATTTCCAGCAGCTCGGTGCAGCTCAGACCTGGGTAACCTGATCCCATTTATCTTGTGCTCCATTTGAGCAGGGTCTAATAGGTCTTTTAGATGGAGCCTGATGTCTGTGTTGGGAGAACAGGGAGAAGGAATTTGACATGAAGCACTGATGCAGTGCCCATCCAAAGGGGCAGAGGCTGCATTGAGCTGAGTGCCCCACAAGTGCTTTGGCCTGTCTGCAGCTGTGTGGCACAGCATGGCCACAGCTCGCTGACTGCCACCTCTGGGCCAGCTGCCCTGCCCAGATGACTGCAGCAGCATCATTCTGGCTCTCTGAAGCAGTGCCCACGGGTTCACTGAATTTTGAACAGCTGGACAAACTCACACATGCACAGTGCTTGTTGCTGTGGTTCCTGTCACCACAAGGGAAAAATATTAGCATATGAATTTGGGTGAATCCACAGCTTGCAAAACAAACAAAAAGGAATACAAATATATTACATAGAGAATCTTGTGATTTTAAGTCAATCTGTCCCCTAGGGATCAGGGCTAATACAGCTAAATTAAGTCTATGCAGTGTTTACTCACTTTTCACTGCATGACCTAAAAATCCAGGCAGTAGATATTCCCACTGGACACCACTCTGGCCACCTGCATGTTGCCATGCTCATGGTGCCCGTGCCTTGTCCACAGTCACAGCTCACAGCAATGGCCTCCTGGGGTTGTCCCTGTTGTTATTTATTTTCTTGTCTTTCCAACATCTTCTTTCTTTCTCCCAGAATCTGCCTTTATGCCATCCCAAGGCTCCAGCCCCAGGCCCAACAAGCAGCTGTGTGTCCTGTCAGCTGCTGACAGTCATGTTTGCTTCCCTTGAAGTGTGGCTAGTTCCTGGCAATGTTGAAGCTGATTAAAACTCTTCACAAGATCAGTTGATTAATCAGGACAACAGCAACATTGATCAGCAGGAACTAGAACATAGTAAGTATACAGGAAGCCCTAAAGAAAATTTTCCTTAATAAATAACAGCCTCTCTTTCATCAAGTCTGGAAGTGTCTCATTCATGACTACTGAGCCAGTAGCTTCCCCTCCAGCCTCCTGGCACAACAGAGTCTGTTCACTATGCTGAAAACACTCAAAGAGGTTTGTCATGAAACCAAGAAAAAGCAATACCCTAACCATGACAGAATAAAGACATTTTTTACAGTGGAACCACCTTCCCCAAGAATATGGTAGAGTCCCTATCACTGGAGGTTTTCAAGTTGGGCCAGTCCCAGGGTGCTAGATAGGGTTCCTTTTCCCATAAGAGGACGGACCAGAAGATCTTTTGTGGCTGCTTCCAACATGGGCTCTTCTATGACTCTGTAACAGAAGTGAATATGGGGTCCTGAAAATATAAAGCAGGTGATCAGGCTGCACAGATCTCTGTTACTCTGTTGGCCCTCACCAGCTGTACCTCTGAACCCACTGCAGCCTGGTAATGTGGGCAATGCCAGCCTCTGCACCCCCTCAGCTGCAATGCCTCTTTTTCCAGGCAGCTGCAGCAGCCACCAGGACTCGGCAGGGGCTGGGAATTTGGCTGCATACCAGGACCCCAGCCCAGGGCAGAGCAGCTCCAGGAGCAGAGACAGGGCTGATGTCTCCAAGGCTGAAGTCCTCTTCTCTCTCCTTATCATGATATCAGATACAGGCAGTCTGGCATATTTCTGTATACAGAGAGATCTAATTGGATTTGTTATAGCAGTATTTGCATACATTAGCATCACCACTGACACAGAGTGGAGTTGTTGCTATTATATAACTGTCCCTCTTTGGAAGGAGCTGTCCATCAGCCACCTACAGTGCTGGCAGGAGGCATTTCCTTGGCAGAGGGGCTCCTGTAACCTGCTCTCCTCACCACTTGTTTGACAAACAGTATTGTATCAGCCAGGAGACTTAGCTAGCTGTCACTGTGAGGACACATATCTGGTCTACCATTAAAAGGGAAATCTCTCTGAATTTATATGTGTATAAATGAAAAAGGTACTTTTTCAGCAACTTCTTAACCTAGCTAAATTCTGAGCAAAGTGATCTAAATTTTCCATTAGAGATTTTGTTGTGTTTTGTAAACTATATTGGAAACTGTGAGCACTCTCATATACAGCTTTAATCAGAAGCATGAACTGAAGCAAAATTTATTACATCAGTTATTCACAACCTTTTGAAATGTATGGAAATTTATAAACTCTGTAGCATGATCAATAAGTGGGTGGTGTATTCTGAATTAGAAGACTTTTCATAGAATCATTTAGGTTGGCAGAGACCTTCAGCTTCATCAAGTCCAACCAGTAACCCAGCACTGGTGAAGTCACCAGTCGCTGTGTCCCTAAGTGCCACAGCTACTTGAGATTTAAATGCTTCCAGGGATGGTAACAGCAGGGTCTTCCTGGCCTGCTCCAGTTCTTGACAGACCTTTGGTGAAGCAATTTTTTCTAATATTCAGTCCAAACCTTCCCTGGAACAACTTGAGGCTGTTTCTTATTGTTACCTGGGAGAAGACACCAGTTCCCAACTTGCTTCAATCTCCTTTCAGTTACTTGTAGAGAACAGTAAGGTTCCCCTTGAGCCTCTTTTTCTCCAGGCTGAGCACCCCCAGCTCCCTCAGCTGCTCCTGATCAGATTTGTGCTCTAGACCCTTCACCAGCTTTTCTGCTGTTCTCTGGACTTGCTCCAACACTTCAATGTTTTTCTTGTAGTGAGGGCTTGAAGGGATTGGATTAGATACTAGGCTTTTAAACTGGTTTAATGCATTTTTTTTTTCTTTCAGTGGAAGATGAGCATACAGGATGACAGCCCTAGGAACTTTATGCTAACCTCAGCCCCTGACAATGACATCATACCCTTTGTGTGCCCAGATGAGGTCAATTCTGCTGATGAAAAAAGAAAACAGAAAATTTCTGAAAACAGAAAATTCGTGAATACTTTTTGATACAGAGTTTGCCTGGAAAGTTTTAAACACGAGAGAGATACTAAATTTATAATTATTTTAATTTTTTTAAGTTATACTGTGTATTTGGTATGCAAATACATGTCTCATGGAAAACAAACCATGTTATCAACCTGGGAGGTGCACTCCTTTATCGCAAAAGTGTCCTAACAAACAGGACTGAAGGTCACAGATAAGGAGCAAAACCTGACCCATTAATGCCTATGTGGATATCACAGCTAATGAAAACAGCAGAGCAGCTCCTCAACCTGCAGAAGCCAAGGCTTGCCAGAGACACATCCCTCTGCTGCACCAGAGGAATTTGCTGATTAGACTCCCAGGGTCTAATCGGTAAACTGGGTGCTGATGGATCCTTCCAAGAGACTGGGGGTAAATGCATTTGTGACAATCTCAATGAGAAAAGCAAGGCAGCCCCTGTTCTCAGCCTCATTAGAAATTAAACTTGTAATGGGAAAATAATGGGAAAGGTGGTGAGATACTGTCAAAGCCCTGTCAAGGCAAAAGCCAAATGTCATTTCTTAGGCAATGCTGCTGTATTAAACAGGCTCTGTATCAGAGTGCATTATGGAAAGGAGGGGCAAGATAGACAGTTTGACAGCAATTCAGTTACTTCAGACAGGCAGATCACTGCCCAGTTTTTCTGGAGAACAAGTATTTTACTAATTGATAGAACATGCCAGTGAGTGAGCCTCTGACTCACAGACCATACTCAAAACTCCCATTGAAGGCGTCTGCCAGTTACACCAAATGGCTGCGGGCAGCATTCTCCAGGGGTTCCTTGGGGCTGCTGTGGGAGGGAGAGGGTGAAGGGGGCATAGCTAAGAGAGGTTTTGAACAAGGCTCATTTCTTCCTTCTCAAGACATATGGGGATTAAAGACAGAAGACACAGTGATGCTCTCACATTCTCATTTAGACCAGTTTGGTACAGCCCTAACCATTTCCCAGCAGTGGATTGCACATATGTGTGATATATAACATGCTCAATATGCTTTCTGGAGACATCTTCATCAGCACAGAAAAGGAGTCACAACACAGTCAAGCTTGGAAAGTATGTGAGAAACCATTTTAAACCCAAGAGGAAGGGCATCAGAGGACATGCTGAAGTGAATTCAACCACCACATTCTTCAAAATGTGTTCTGGGCTCCATTGTGCCTGCAAACAGAGGATCACTCTTCTGCAGAGTGAGAATATTCCCAGTCAGACATTCAGAGTCTGCTGCAAGCTCTGAGACACAGAGCTGGATCATCCATCCACTGAGCTCCCTCTATTTGCATAAAAAACCCAAAACCCTACCTGTGTCAGACATCAACAGAAAAATACAGCTGGCTTTATTAATTATCACCTGTTAAAAATGAGCAGCTTTTAAAAACAAAGTCATGATTTGGAGAGTGCAGAGGTAGCCCTTCAGAAACAAATTGTTCTACCCTTTGCTCCCCTTGAAGGAAGGTGTCTGGCAGCTCCCTGCACCTGGCATCCCAGAGCCCCCTCTCTGGAGAACATGGTGCTGCAGAGATAAAGAAGCTCTTACAGCAGCCATTGCTTCCCTCCCAGATAAGGATGACTAATAACTCACTCAGCGGGTCCCTCTATTTTAGAAGTGCCATTTTTAAAGGCTTACAATTAGTCAAGTCTGATGAAGGAAAATACCATTTCTCTGGGACTGGCAACCAGCTGAGAAAGCTGGTGGCCCCAGATGAATGAATTAATCCTCATCAGCCTGTCCCCAGAGCAGTAAATCAGCAGAGGTCACCAGGCTCTGAACAACAGCTCACTTTTTCCAGAGCGTGAGCCACTGTGCACTTGTACCCAGGGCACTTTTAGGGAATGAGTCCCCATCCATCCACCAGTATAAAATCCTGCCATGACTAACCTGCCTGTGAGACTACCCAGACTGCTAAGCCCTAATGTGAGATTGTTTAATAGGTCCCTTGGTCTGGTTTTTACTGAAAGCTAAACCTACCATCCAGCTGGATGGGCAGGGAGAAGGAATGTCAGCTGGAGGAATGTCAGCTGTCAGCAGCCAGAGCCAGAGTGCTTTCAGCAGAAGGGAGGGCAAAAGCATCCTCACCTCAGCACCTGCTGCTGGGGCCACCTGGCTCTAAAGAGAGGCAGTGCCTGAGCTGCCCTCACTGATGTTTCCCCAAAGGTTGCCCCCTCCAGCAACATGGCTGAGCTTGGTGCCTTCAGCTGCTGTTCTCCTGCACTGCTGCTAATGCACAGGATAGAGGAAGAAGAAGCACCTGGAGAAATCCCAGCAGCAAAGGCCAGAGTTGGGATGCCTTTCAGGAGGAAAGTAGAGCCTTTCCTGTTGCTGCAAAGAGCTTTTCTGCAAGCAAATCCCTCAGGGAAGCAACACCAAAATCTAGAGGCAGAAAAACAAAGTGGGTTTGGCAACCCTAAGGCAGTGTCTCATGCATCTGGTGAAGGCAGCAGGAGGGTTTGGCTGCAGGGCAGCTACCGAGGGGCCTTGGCTCCCCTGCTGCACCAATCCAGGCACAGTCACTGCCAGACAAGGAGAGACAGGAGCAAGCACACAGCTCCCTGCGTGTCAGCAAAGGGAAACAACAGTCAGATTAAACCCTGCAGACTTCAGTCAGCACCCGCTGCTTACGCCAAGAATTTCAGGCTGCAGATAGAGGTTGTATAGATGTTTACATGCAGCATTTTAAATCAGTTCCTGTGACTCATCATAATACAAATATTTTTCTAGCTGAATGTAGACATACAAAGATTACCTTCGGAACAGCAGCCACATTTAACTACTGCCATGTTGTAAATATCAATAATTAAATAGTAACCATTCTGAAGATCACAGGAGAAGACAGCAGACTATACTTATGATGCTGAGAGAAAAGGGTATTTTTTCCTAATAGCTCTGAGAATGTCTTAGAAAACCATGTCATGAGAGTGCATGTTTTCCATAATCTAACAAGCAACCCCTCAGCTTTTGAGCAAAAGCAATGTAGAAGATTAAACCAACAGTAATTTTAAAAATTCCATTAAGATAAAAAACCTCATGGAATGGCACTTTCATTCTGCATGTACATGATCTCTACTGATTTACCCAGCCACATTTCCTACCCAAAAAACCTTCATCTGCCAGCCCCACAAAGGCAGTAGCACAAGAGGAGAGCAGCAGATTCTGTCTGCCCTTTGCATCATCAGGAAAACTGAATGCTGCCTTCTATCTTTCAGCTACTGATGTACATACAGTGCAAAAAGCCAGCCTGGCTTTCCAGAATACAGGTGATGTTTAAAAGGATTGCAATGAAAAAATGTCAGTTGTAAGCTGAGCAAATAGTCTGTGGTGTTTATTAAAAAGATAACAGGCCACCCCACAATTGGTAGCTTCAGTTACAGCTCTAATACTGCTTGTTTTACAGAACAGAAGGGGAATTGGGAAATGGTACTGCAACACAAAACCAGGCAGGCCACCATTTAAAGACAGATTAGGTAGCTACGTTATGATCTGCATGAAATGAGCTGCTAATATCACCCCACTTTGGAGGCAGCAGATACTCCCATTAGAAAAATCTCCACCAGAGCTATCATTTTTCTTACCGGAGGCAATTTAGTCCCAAACCTCCATCTGTTCCCAGAAATGGTTCTTCTGTGCAGCCCATGGACAGACAGGAATGTGGATGACCAGTCTGCACTCCTCAAGTGCCATACCCATTCCACTTCACAGGCAGGCACAGGAATTCAGCCTCCTGGAGACTCAGGAGCAGCACTTCTAACCATGCAGCAGCTCTTTTTGGTAGAAGAGCTGCACCAGCATGTGCTGACATGGCACTGCATATGATTACAACCATGTACCCCCAGACATGGTCTACTCCAGGATGAAGGTTTGGATTTGTTTTGGTTTGGTGAGGCCACTGTGGATTAGAAATCAAAAATCCCCTTATTCCAGAAGTGGGGTTTCCCCTGGGGATTTATTTCTGTGTATCTATATTGGCTTACATGTACTAGAATAAAAATATTGGTGACTGATAAATATCCCTAAGCTATTTGGAAGTATAATGTAAACAAAAGAGCATGGGTAAAAGGGAGGGAAGGATTGGAGGGAGAAGAGGCAAAGGGATGGTCTGTTTCCCTGCTCTCCAAACAAAAAAATCTTGGAGCTGTGTCTTTAAAGTAAAATTTTCATGGGATGCAGACATCCCTTTCACATATGCTTTATCAATTCCAGGAAAGCTGATGAGACTCCCCTTCTGAGAAAGCAGGTGGCTCTGCTTCCATCCAGCTCTTTGAAATCACCTAATGAGATCATTTCATCCAAGAGACAACTGAAGAGCCCACACTGCACAGCAGCCACGGCGCGGCAGAGCAGTTGGAGAGTGAAGGGCGTTCAAGGTTTCAAAACCACATCCTCCCTCATCTCGACATAATCAGATCAATGCTGAGGTGGTGTCTGCAACCCTTGGTGTCTGAGCCCTTGTCAGCTATGAAGACAGAGCGACCAGTCAGTCAGTCGGCAGCCGGTGGTGAAACAGGGAGCACTGCAGTCCTGGAGAGAAAGTAATGAACCTTCATTTCCACTGCTGTCTGCTCTGTGACAGATAAAAACTAGACTTCACTGCCGAGTTTGCCAGGTGATAAATTCAGGTTCCTTTAAGACAGGAAACCTGGAAAATGCCTATGAATGCTGTCAGCTGTGAGTGCACAGCAGTGACCTTGGCAGTGCCCCTCCTGTCCAACAGGAACAACTGAGCAAATACAGAATCATGGAATCATTTAGGTTGGAAAAGACCTTTAAGAACATCAAGTCCAAGTGTTAAACCTAACACTGCCAAGCCCAACACTAAAGCATGTCCCTAAGTGCCAGATCTACATTTTCTAAATACCTCACTGTGCTGCAGAAGAGTAAAAGCCAAGCAGAGACCTCACTCTAAATGCTCTTAAAATTCATGTAATGTCATACAGCAAATGCCATCCCTATAGTGTCAGGAGATCTGTTCTTTCAGACACTAATCTTTTAATGCCCTTAAAGGAACAGCCTGCCTATTTTCACAGTCTGGCAGCATTTCTCAGTACATCTCTGTACTGAAACCAGCATGGGTAGCAGGTCGAGGCACTTGTTTCTGCCCCTCTGCTCCACTCCTGTGAGATGCCACCTGGAGCACTGAATCCACCTCTGAGATTCCCAGCACAGGAAGGACATTGACCTGTGGGAGCCAGTCCAGATGAGGGCCACCACTTGACCATAAGGCTGGAGAGCCTTTGCTATGAGAAAAGGCTGGGAGAATTGGGATTGTTCAGCCTGGAGAAGAGAAGGCTCTGGAATGACCTCATTGTGGCCTTCCAGTACCTGAAGGGAGCCTACAAGAAAGATGGAGAGAGAATTTTTACAAGAGCATGTAGTGACAGAACAAAGGGCAATGATTTCATACTAAAAGAGAAGGCCTAAATTAGATAGTAGAAAGAAATTCTTGTCTGTGAGATTTGAGAGGGACTAAAGAGGTTGCCTAGAGATGATGGGATGTCCCATCCCTGGAAGCGTTCAAGGCCAAGTTGAATGGGGCTCTGAGCAACCTGGTTTTTTGGAAGGTGTCCCTCACCACAGCAAAGGGGTTGGAACTTGATGATCTTTAGGTCCCTTTCAATGCAAACCATGCTCTGATTCTACGGTCTCCCTGGCTTTTGGGAAGCCAGCTGGAATTCAAATTCTTTTCCTAGTTTGTCTCATCCTACTCAGGAGAGAGTGTCATTGCTTGGAAATCAAATACAAAATTAATGTAGTAGATTTACAGCCCTTCCTTGGTGTCAGGTTTTGGCTGGGCAGGAGATGGGAGAAAGATCTTCTGTTGTTATTCATCAGTAGATGACTTAGGACACAAGAAGAGCTCTTGACATATCCCTCTTATATCTCCTCAGATTTACAGCAGGACTACAGGGCTTGGTGAGCTGATTTCTGCCAGGAGCTATTGCTTTTTCTGGCTGTCCAGAAGTGATTATCCAGGGCGGAGGAGTTTGAGGTGGGAAGTGCATCCCTCAGGCACTGCTGAGCATATTTAAAGCATGAGATAGTGGGTTCAATAGAGGGGACTTTGTACAGTATCTTCTTCCTGCTGAGCTACAAAACACCAAGGTAACACAAATACCAACTGTCTACATCACAGTTTAGGTTGCTGTGCTGCAATAAGATACTAATTTACTTGGTTTTGATGAGGATAATGATTTTTCTACTTATACAGACAGTGCTGGATTTACACTTACTTGAGGATAAGCGAGTTTAGAAATGTTAGTAACTGGGGAAGCAGAGAGGGAAAGTTCTTGAAGGCAGAGAGCAATGAAGACCTAGAACAACCAGCCAGGTCATTAAGTCTCAACCCCTGCTGTGCCACAGCCCAGATGGTGTCATCCCTTCCAGATGCCAGCCCCTTTTCTTTGGCAAAATAGCAAAGTGTTTGCTTTGTGAAAATCTTAGAGAGCTTATTGCAAAATCTCATTGTCTGGGGGTTAAGAGGTTTCTGACTGAAATGCATTCTGTGTATGACCTGTCTGAATGCCAGAGTGTGGGCTGGTACTGCTCTTTCAATAGATGCATCTCTTCTTTCTCAGTGTTCTTCCTTTCATGTATCAGCAGGCAGGGAGAGTGGTTTGCTGGACTTGACATATCCCTGAGATTTGCTAACAGAACCCTGCAAGGAGGTTGTGAGACATCTGTCAAATGGCAGAGCATCCTTGCTCTCCTGTCCATGATGATGGGACAAAATCTGAGACTCTCTGATGAAATTGCCCTGATGGAGAAAGAGAGCAGGAGTCAGAAGAAGGTCTGGATAGGTCATGAGCCTGCACTGCGGCTGAGGCACTTTCCTTCTGCCTGTCACTCAAGTTAATGGTGAGAAATGAGTGAGTTTTCTATTATGATTTCTTGTTGTCATTGTCATCTACAAAATATGCTGTGTTTAAAAGAGATTCATACAAATATTTCATTACATCCTTTAAACATCACTGCATATTGTCCCAGTATGAAGAAATAATGTCAGGGCTCTGTTTTGATCAGAATTTTCTCTTGTGGGTCATCTACTCTTTATTTTGCTCTTATATAGAATCCATCCCAACTAAAACCCTTCAGGAACAGCATCTTTAAAGGGATGTAGTGATTCCACTCCTGAACTCTGTCCCCATGTCATTGTGGGGAGGATGCCACTGTGGCAAGCAGGCAGGTGCAAAAGGGCACCCTGGCTGGGGAAGCACTAAGGGTTGGCACAAGTTTGTGTTGTTCCTGTTCTGCAAAGCTCCCCAAAGGCTCAAGGACATTCTTTAAATTCCTTTCTCCCAGCACAGTTGTTTGATAACCCATAAATAGCTCCTTTTCAAACACAATGCTGAAAGCCCCATGTAATGAGCCAAGAGTGAAAATGTTTCAGTATTTAAACACTTTATTGAACTTGCGGAGGCCAAAAGCTTCAGTGCTCTGTTCAGATTTAAAATAAAAAACAAAACCAAAGTCATATTCAAGGAAGGCTATTTCATTCCCAAAGTTTCCATAAAACAGGGTTGTTTTCCTTCAGTCATTACAAATATACCTACAGAGCACAAAAGGTCATGAAAATAGCAAGACAGAGCTGAGCTGCAGCCACTCTATGTGCTTTCATGAAGTAGTCTTGGAGATTATGGCCAGGGTCCTTACATTCTGATACCTAAATATACAACTGTGTATACTGACCATGACAGAATTGCCAGGAGCCTTTATGTTCAGAGCTGGCATATAATCAACAATTTCTAAAAGAATCTTCGTGATGTCTAATTTTGGGCACTAAAAAGCAAATCCAAGCAAGCACAAGTTTCTTATGGAAATATTGAGATTTATTTTCTGTCAAGTGTCATTCACAGGGTTGCTTTCTTCTATGGCTGTGAAGGCAAGATGAGGGAACACTGACCCTGAGCTTTCTTGGTATTAATATCATACAATATTACCTTATAAATATCACACCAAGACATCCAATAATAACGTGGTTATCCCACGCTGTTCATTCAGCACATCCTCCTAGCAACATGATGTCAATTTTTTGACTTAAAGGCAAAGCAATGCTTTTGGAGAAAGTGCTTTGCAAAGGAAAAGAAGAATGTTTTGTCCTGAAGACTATCCACCTGTGCCAACATGTGTGGCCTTAACTGCCAAGCACAAGTCCTGGGACGCCCTTCTGTTGTGCATGCCTGAGCAATGCTGTGCTTCTGAACTCCCTGCCACAGATTAGCATTATTAGCAGTAATTTCATGTCACTAGATGGTAATCCATGATAATATCAGAGTAAAATACCTGTTATCAACTTGCCTGTGCAATCTAGAAATGCTGGTTGGTCATTTTATGCTGCCAAAACAAAGCCCTCTGTAACACAATTAACATTTCACATTAAATGCTCCTGAGTATCAAGGATGTTTATTTACCTCCTAACCTAGCCTTACTCTGAAGCATGTGTTTACCTTTCCTTTTAAATGACACAACCTGTTTGATTAGTTTCAGTACAGGTTAAATCACCACAGGAGATGAGGGTCTCCAGGAGAAACACCTTCCCTGCTCTCTGCATCCCATCTATCCTGGACTAAGAGACTGAAGACATATTGCACTCATTTTGGTGATAGCTGCTATAAATATTAAGAGGCCTGTGAGGTTTGGAATATCCAGCAGAAAGCAGCCATGATAGTAAATCATGATAAACATTTTAGATATGTCTCACAGCTAATGTGAGACATATCAGCTAATGTGTTTTGGGTGAGGATGTAATCATGAAGAGCAGTAAACTCACTTCCAGGTCTCTCTTACATAACTATCTTGCACTGATAGATGGTGGTTGAAGGTGCAATTGGGTCTTGTGATTGCTCCCTGTCTCCAGGTACAGCATTAACCTCTGCAGTCCACTGAAACACAGCCTGGGAATTCACTGACGGGACTTTCCCACCCTCACTTTGCAGAAAAGAAATCATCTGGCATCCCTGCTCGGGATGCTGCCATCGCTCCCAGTCAGGGAGAGGCTTGTGCCTCCCTGAGGTCTCTGCTCCCACCTGCCCCAGCAGTGCTGTGAAGGCAGAGACAGACATGGAGGAGCTTGTTCTTCTCCTGGACTGGTTCTGTCTCCTGATTCTCCCCTAATAAAATGACTTCTTGGTTTAAAATATAGTCTATTGAGTTTTCTTCCAGTTTTAGGAAATTAGATTTGTTTTTCAGCTTGATCTGTATCTCTGAGAATTTGACCAGTTTCTCAGTCCAAATGCAAGACAAAATATTATGACGATTTTCTTCCTTGTGGAGGGTGTAGATTCAACTTTTTCCAAACATCTTCCTACTTTTAGTAGAAGATTTTTAATTCCTCACTCACATATCATTAAGGATACAAAAATGAGCAGGAACTGTGAAAGACGGGACCACTTATTTGAGAAAGACCTTTAGGTGGCACACATGGGATTTCTCCAGCTGGACAGAGAGTGCTGCAGCTGTAGGGCAGCTGAGCAACCAACCCTCGTGGTGCCTTGGCCACAGGGACCTTGTACAGTGTGTGTCACAGGGGCTGGAGAGTGGCTGTGTGTCACAGTGACACGCTGGAAAGAACAGCAATAGAGGCATCCCCAGCCACACAAATCTGGAGTTTAGACAAACTCAGGTTCCCCCCATTCTGAAGGAATGCCAAGAACTACTTCTAACACAGAAAAATGGGCATGCTTTTATGCACTTTGCAACATTAAGCCTGGAAACATGAGAAAACTGCAGGTCCTTTTATAAGCAAGAGAACAGACAAACTCCCAAAAGACTATGAGGTGCTTCCCTGTTGCTGAACTGTGTTTCTCAGGAGGTGACCCTCTGGCAGTGCTGGGATCCCCCAAGCAGCTCTCACATTTTCACATGTTCCTAGGCAAGGTAAATGAGAGGGAGGTTGGTCTAGCATGTGTAACTCCTTTCACCTCCTGCTCCCAGGCAGCATCTGCTGATACTCAAACTTAGTAGTCAAACAAGAATTCAGATTAATTTATAAAATTATACTAAGGAGTTGAAGATAAAAGATTTAGTGTCCTTTCATTTGGGATATAATATAATATAAACCAGTCTCACTTTCAGAAGTAAGACTGGCTCTAGCAGTCAGCAATAGACTAGGCTTACAGACATACTGGTAATTTACCAGTCAGGAAAGGGAATCCCCTCCAGGCCAATGTGGAAATTATAGGTGAAGAGAGAGTATCTTTGCAGTGGTGACATTAATAGCTCATTTGAAAATTTTTACTCAAATCTACTCACTTCAAAAGCTCAGCTTGGGAACGAAGAGAGATATTTTTCAACAAAACATTAGTCTTAATTAACAAAACGTAACCAAGATAAATGAGCTGAAAAAACCAGAAGCAGACAAAACTGGTGAGGCCATTAAATCAATAAAAGGAAGATGCTGAAACTTGGAAGGCATCCGAATACAATCCTGCAAGTATTCCAGGGCAGGGTCAGAAAGGGATAACAAGGCAGTCCCCGGCCACAGGAGCAGAGTGGCCAGACGGTATTGACACAGACAGTCAAACAGCAGCGCAGCCACAGCAAACACTGCGCACGAAGGTGGGGAAGAATTTTAATGAGTCATTTCAGTCTCATACATGCTACGAAAAAAGGACTTGGCATTGTTCCCAATGACAGTGCCCTCCAGATTAGAGACTAAATCACAGCATCCTCAGGGGAGGATGAAAAGAGATAGCAATAGAGTGTCTTTCTTTTTTTTCTTTGATCCTGATGTACAAATAGCAACATGTGTGCATGCATAAGAGCAACGCTGGAGCATAACAAGCAAGCTGAAGAATAAAATAAAATAAATTAAAAGAAAATAAATTAAAAGAAAAAAAAATAAAATAACATAAATAAAATAAAATAAAATAAAATAAAATAAAATAAAATAAAATAAAATAAAATAAAATACAGAAAATAGTGGACTAAAATAGATCCACAATAATGTTAGATTATTTTAAGACATTAATTCAAAGTTTTATGAACATTTGTAGCAGGCTGTGCACTTTCAGGTAAACACTAATTTATTTGGCAGGTAGAACCCCTTTAACAGAGGATTTTCTGATGTCTTCAGCAGGACCAACACCCCGGTTCTCCCGGTAGATGCAGATGTACCAAAGCAAGTAGCATCACATGGGATGACAGGTTCTGCCCCCAAACCATCACGGAGGAACCGGCGTAGGCAGCGAAGGCAAAAGGAACAAAACGCTCTTTAGGCATCAGGAGGCACCAAAAAGCTCAGCTGCTCTCCGCAGAATACCCGCAATATGTTATCAGCGCAGGGTAAATGAGTCAGATGCTTCCCCTGGAGCCATGGCACGGCAGGCGGCGGGAGCAGGGCGGCAGATGGCTGCTGGGGGTGCCTTTCTGCCCGGAACAGCGGCAGCGAACGGAGCGTGCCCCGAGCCCGGCCAGCCCTTCGTGCCGCGCTGCCGGCCCCGGCCCGGCCCCCCGATCCCGGCCCTGATCCCGGCCCCGGCCCGGCCCCCCGATCCCGGCCCCGATCCCGGCCCCGGCCCGGCCCCCCGATCCCGGCCCTGATCCCGGCCCCGGCCCGGCCCCCCGATCCCGGCCCTGATCCCGGCCCTGATCCCGGCCCCGGCCCCGCCGCTCCGGAGCCGTCCGTGCTTCCCGAGCGCGGCCCAGGCTGCCGCGCTGCCTTCCTGGCCCTCATCCTGCCTCAGGCCACTAAAGTACGGTGAGCTAAGTCGGCGAAACTCCTGGGAAAGCCTTCTAATACTCTTGTAGGGCTGAAAGAGAAACGTGCCGGTTATGCCACGCTGTGCCGCGTAAACCCTCCAGGCGAGCAGCACATGGGCTTTTAGGAGCGATTTTTCTGCTACGGGACTGTGGGCTCGGCCCCCTTGTGAGAGAAATTCCCCAGCCAGGCTGCGGAGCCAGGGTGCTTCATCTGCCACTGCCACCGCTTCTACAAGGACAGGCCCTCTCACTGCTGTGCCATGCGCTTCCACTTGGTCCTGTTCATTATTAGCTTTTTATAAATAGGTGTCCTGCAAAACTCCCTGAAATTTAGCACAGTGGAGACCTAGGCATGTACAGTGCTCATATCCAGATGAATAAATGCCCGTTGAACTGTGCATGGGTCTGTGTGATTCCAGATGTGCAATCTGGGTGCTGTTCTCGTGCCTTCAGATAAAGGTCTTCAGCAACCCTGAGAGTGCACACCAAGACCACCTAGAGTGTCACCTGGCATTGGACAGACACATTCATCCTTTCAAGGTTCCTGTCAAAATAATCAGGAATTGGAACACTTGAAACCAACTAAGTCTTTGATAGTAAAGACTGCAAACTCTTTGTTCCCCACCAACTTGTGAGCTGTGATTTTTTTTTTTTTTAACCAGCTGGAGAGGCTATCATAATTTTTGAAAACATAAGGTAAATCTTCCACAAAAAAGGTTTTACATTATTTGGGCTTTTTCTTTTATTTTTCCTCGGGTAGAGTAAAAAACCTGGACTGTTTTCTACATCAGTGGGTTCCCTCAGATTTTTCACTTAAAAATCAAAAATATTAAATTTTGCCTTGATAGATTATTTCTATTTTTTATTTATTAATTTTCCTGTAAACAAGACTGACTGCTTAATGGAAAGTTGTCTCCTGTGTTTCTCAAAGAAGAAAGTAGCTGCTGTCTCAGAGGCAGCAGTAATTGCTTGAATGGCAATGAATAATTGCTTGGTAACAGCCAGTGCAGGGCTTTGCTTTTCACTGGAAATCTGTTCCTGACTTAGAGACTAATTAGCTACTGCCAAAGGAAAAGGGAGACTTGCAGAGCTGCTCCTCCACTCCCATTCCCACTGATTTGCAAGATGTTTCCTGACACCTTCCAATCCCTGACCAACCTGATTCCAAAGTCCTCCTTGGAATGTCTGCCTATCTCCTGTGTACCCTTCCTCTGTGACAGAATTTAAAACCACACTGCATTTTCCCTGTCTCCAGAGCAAAATAAAACCCTCAATGCTCAGCTAGCATGGATGAGCTTTCCAACTGGGCAAAGGCTTTTTCTTTGGTCGATGAGTGAACTGTACTTCTAGTAAAATATAAGGAGTACTGGATGGGAGAAAGAGACCCTGGGGCTCCTCTTTCCTCTGTGATCTGCCCACAGCTCTCCTCAGTCAAGGTGGTAATGCCAGGTTAACTTTGCCTTTGAAACTTTAGGAAATCAAGACTTTAGATCAAATCTCTCTCTGCTATGTTCTAAGACAATCCTCTCTGGAAGAAATGAAGACCCAACTCATAGGGTTACATAGATACACATATACTCAGAGAAGGTATTGGAGGAAATTTCAGGAGTAACTTTTCTGTGATTATGTAATTAAATACTATATTACAAATGGTATCTGTAGGGAAATTGAGCTAAGGCTGCCTTGAAAGTATGACTTGGTTATTTTTTAGTAGCTGAATGTTTGACTTTGGAACTGTAGCACTTCTTTAGCTAAGTTTTCATGTGCCATATCAGCAGGGAGCTTCAGTAGCTTCAATCATGGACTTGACAAGCATCTCCAGTGACCATGTCCCTTGTTGTCTTTCAGCTTCATTACACATGGCAAGCATGATGGAGATGGAAAGAGTGAATGAGAATTTTAATTGTTTTGGAAGGTATGATGTCCTGTTCATGCTCACATTTAGAGCCACTTCATGGGTAGCTATTTTAGGCTGTGTAAAACAATAATGAAAAGGTTAAGAGGGAATGTCATGGATAATTGTTTTAAAGCTAATAAATATATAATTAATTTTAAGCCTGCATTTTGCAATAATCCAGTCTTGCTCCCACTGGACTCCATGGCACTTCTGTGATTCACTTGAAATGAATCAGGTTGCAGAGTTGCCATAAAGTAAAATCCAACACTTAATTAAACCCTTTTTTCTGAAATTCCAGGGTTGTTGTCTTCAAAGACGCACAGTAATATTAGTCCCACACAGATGTAGATGCTAATGTTACACAGTCAGTCACACAGCAGGTGATGAACAAAACTAAAATAATTCACTCCTGCTTAAATAAATGAACTTCAATGAAGTTTAATTGAAGTACAATTACAGGTTGTATTTACAGTAGAAAATTTTAATTTTTATTATTTACAAGAGAAATTCAGCTTCCTCTTGCAATCCATTTTTAAATGCTGTTTGGACGCTGTATTTTTTTTTTCCAAATAAAATATTACCTTATCTATATGCACAGTTAGCCTATCTGTTATTGCCTTCCCTAAATGCCCAAATTAGCCCCAAGGCTTTCAGCAGTGCAGGTAAAACCACTCACTGCAGGGAGTGGGACAGGCAGCTGTGGTATTGCAGCAAGGGAAGAGGGTGGTTGGAGGACCCATTGCAAGGTGAGATTGAAGAAGAAGTTGAAGGAAAGGTGTATGGTATGCTCTGTGAATGAATGGGTGGGTTGGTTGGTGGGTGGTGGGGTGGGTGTTTGGAAGGACACTGTCAGCCAGTGGGGCAGCAGGATGGGGCAGACAGCACTGGAAAGCAGGACCCAGAGCCCTGTGCTCACCCCAGGCATGACACCCTCGGCAGGGCAGCCGCCTTCCCCAGTTTCCACACCGGGGAGGCCGGGTTAGTTTTGATGCCACAACAGTCACACAGTGGCACGTGGCTTCTCCTGCACCTCAGACTCAGGCCTGGCATCTGCAGATTTGTGAAAACCTTCAATGAATCAGGAGTGAATTTTCCCAGTTTTCTGTAAAAGTGCCTGGCAAACACAGAAAATGCACTCACAGCTTTCATCTTCTAACACAGACTCTGAGCTACTGTGTTTTGGGTCTTTTTTCCATCAGGACAGCCATACCAGCAGATTGGTTGTAGGCATCATGCCAGTCCTCTAACACATTCTGATTCCCTTTGGACATGTTGTGTACATCAGTGGACATTTGCTTTGCATCAGTATTCTGGGTTCTGGTTCACAGATGAACAGTGTTGGAACTTTTTGTGGCATAAAGACACACAGATCCCTTCCAAGAGCACAATGATTTCTAGTAGTCAGGGTACACTAAGCGCTGCTGATTTTGTCTCACAGCAAAGAGTTATATTCTGCCTGATAATTCAAAGTGTTTCTTTTGGAAATTATGTTTTAAAAGACCCAGCAAACTGAAAATTAGCAGTGATTTTCTTTTTCTTTCTTTCCTTTTTTTTAATAATAAAAGCAACTAGCACTTCCAAAAATACCCTTGTTTATGTATCAGTTGCAAGCCAGAAACTGCTCTCAAATTATCGCTGCTTGTAGGAAACTGCCTTAGCTTTACAGATACCAGAACAAAGTGCTTATTTTTGTTATCATGAAAGAAAAACTCCTATGTCCTTCAGCCTGCCAGTATTTCAAAGCCCATCTGAAGCAGAGCAGCAGGTGTAGCAGTTTCTCACAGTCAGTGAAAAGAGTGATGATGAATTGCATATATTGCCCCCAGATCCCTGCCCCTCCTCCAAAAGCCAATCTTTCAGATTAGGCAGAACACAAACAGGGCTGCACAGGACCACCTGCTCTCCCTTGTGCTACATAATATGTTGTCTAAGCTCAGATGTGCCTGGAAATGTAGTGAATCCAGTTCAAAAGAGGCAGCTAAGGGCAAAGGGGTATAATGGAGTGGGCTGCAGGACAGGATAATTTATTTTCCAGTTGATAGACTGCTGTGAGTCTCTCTCCAAAATGTATCTTTTGCCTCTTTAGCAAGTGCCCAAAGCTATTGTACAACATGCAATAACATTTCTGCCTTCAGCTTACACCAGAGACTGGTCTCCTTAGAGGAGTTTGGGCAGCAGCAGTTTCTACACAGCAGAAGCTCACAGTGTGACTAGGAAGCCTTTTATTCCTGAGCACCTTTGTCTCTTTCTGATGTACAACATTCTACTTTTCCAGGTTCCCAAGTGATTCAGCCATGTGGGCAGTTTAGTTCACTGGATATATTTTTATATTTTGTCTATATCTACTTCACACTTTGTATCTTTTGAGACCTCTCAATACTATCATGTCTCACTGCTACTTTGGAGATAACATTTATGGGGGTTTTGTTGTATAGAAAATCATCCAAGTACAAAGTTTATAGGCCAGATTGAGGTCATGTCTTTCTCTGTAATAAACAGCTTTCAATATCACAGTATTTTTCTCCAGATAAAAGAAGGTCCTTTTTACAGCTTTTTCCCCCTATTTTTTTTTGTCTAATTATCAACCTAATGAAAAAACTTCCATTTATTTGCAGCCATTGTACTCATATCTGAAGTTTTGCTAGAAGCTCTAGAAAGCAATTGCTCATCCCTTGTACACCATAATATTAATATCTTCAAATAATTCCCCTACATTAATGAGTTATGAACTTCCTTCTTAACACTACAACCACTTCCCTGTCTTCTGCCTCTGCCTCTTTGTTGATTCTCCATCATTTCTTTATTCCTCTCTTCAGTTAAGAATACACAGAAGTAATTTCTTAACCACTTTAAGTACAAAATTATATCTATAATTTCTTTGAATGTTACTATTTTTCAACCTCCAAGTTTTTTCTTTAAATGTCAGTTGGAAAACAGCATGAATTGTTCATGCATTTAAATCTACAGCTGAAATCCACACAATGTGGATATAATAAAAATTTGATTGGTATGGGTATTGATCGGTCTGATTGCAACTAGTAAAGTAGATGCAACTTCCACTGTATGCCAAAATGGATACTCTAACAAAATCAGACATAAATCCTGTTCCAAATCTGCTCCTCAGAACTGACATTTCAGGGACATCTAAATTGCCAAACATTTTATTTTGGCATCTTCATTTAAAAACAAACAAATAAAACAATCAGCAAATAACAAACCCAACCAAACAAAAACCCCTCAGATTAAAACATATGGAATCAAGGTATACTTTCAGTCCAGCTTAAATTGCCCAGGTTATCTGTTTTGTCCAATGCCCTTCTGCTTGCTTAATTACCTGGCATCAGAAGTGAGATGAAGAGACTGGCACCAAGAAACATGCTGCTGGTAAAAAGGACATGAGAGACAAGGAGATGCAGCATGTCCACTTTGGTCTGAGGAGTTGCAGAGCATGTGCCAGAAGCCACACACACGTATTTCTTCCATGGCCAGACCAAGTGAATACCAACAGAAGTTCAGTAAGGCTTTGGCTGCATATCAATGCCATCTATACAAATAGTGCATCCAAACATGGAGCTTATGAAGGCTGCTCCCAAAGTGACACTCCCAAAATGAGATGATTTCTTTAATGAGAGGGATCAGAAGGCAGCAGAGAGACTGCCATGTATGAATAGAGTGTGCTTCTGGAGACAGCTGGTGACTTTGGCTGTGACAGCAAGGTGGGGAACCTCTGCCAGGGCCCAGCAGTGACTGGTGACTGCTGTGATTGGAAACCAGTTATTTTCACCTGGCTTTACAAGCAATTGTGCAGAGCATTTTGGGTCCCCAGTCCCTATCCCAGCCCCAGACACTCACATCAGGGCTGAGAATGTTTTTTCTTGCTCCTCCAGCCCTGATACCAAGCTGGGTATCACCTGTGGGTGGCCAGAGGGTTGGCTGGTCACTGCAGCCACTCCAGGGCCACCACGCCATGCCAGTGTGGACATTGGGGTCAAGAGCAGTGAGAGAACAGCACCACATGCCAAGTGTGCCTTGGGGGTTGTATGATTCACAGAGTGAAATGAGAACAGTAAAAGGGTATCAAGAGGCACTTTTGTCCACAGGCTGATCAGAGAAGCATCCTTCAGACAGGTCAGGAAGGAGCTGATGAGATGAGGATCCATATGGAAAAGAAAAAGGGAGAAGGGAAAAGAAGACAAAAGAAGTGGTTTCTGTTGCTTTTTATTGGTGTTACACACTTTGTATTTAATAACAAATGTCTTTCATTCATGTCAAAATACCCCAGTAAATCAGTACAAGTCCTCACAGCTGCAGAGATGCCATTTTCTAAGCCTTTGATTCCTCCCTTAGATTTTTAGATTCCATGTCAGTATTTGTCCCCAATCCCCGAGACAGTTTCCAGCTCAGCACATTCAGTTCTGCTTGTTTTTACTTTTCTTATCTTGCACGGTTTCAGTTTACAGACTCTCAGAGCTCAGTGACAGCTTCCTCAGTGACAGTGAACCAAGGTCAAGCAACAGAGCTGCACAAAACCAGCCTGGGGTCAAGGCCAGCTGGAGCCCTGGGCTGCAGGAGCCCTGAACCTGACAGCACAGCTCAGGGAAGTTGAGTGGTCCCTCTGTGACATCAAACTGGCTTTGTGCAGGAAGGACAACAGATCCCATCTGGATGTGATGATGCAGCAGACTGGTACCCACAGGGATCTCTTTCTTCACTGGGATGCACATCTCTTTCAACACATGATCTGAGATGCACCAGTCAAGACAGCTCACACTGATCCAGTGAGCATGATATTCCATGCACAACAAACTGAAATACATATACAATCTGTAGGATGTACATTATATACACATGTGCATATATATATAATCATACAACTTCAGATAGACTGCTAAACCATAAATCCTCATTCCATGTTAAACACAATTTTTGAATAAAAAGTTTAAATAAAAATTTTAATTCTTTCTTCCTCTTTTAGCTCAGAATTATTGGCAGACAAAAATAGAACCACTCCTCTCAGCCCCACCTCCCCAAAAAGCTGTTTCCCTGGTACCTAGCCTCACTGCAGCAGGCCTTTACATCAATCTCTCAAGAAAACCACAGCTCCACTTTTACAGTAAGATATTAAGGCTAGGAAGCTTTAGTCATGGCCATGGTTAAAGGAATTGTTTAAAGGGTTAGAATTTCAATCTAACCCTTTAATTTACAGACACTCAGCAGAATTGTGTCCAGCTTCTGAGTATTCACTGGGTCTGATTTTTGCTGCTCTTTCCCCTCATTTTTTACTTTCTACAGAGTGAAGTCTGATTTTAAAATTTTTGTGTCATTCATTTATGAATCTGGGTAGGAGTAAGGTGGGGGGAAAAACCCCAGCATCCCCTAATCAATTTGAAAGCTTGCAAAAATCACCACTTTCAAGCTTTCTGAGAAAGATATAAACTTATCAAATATCCTCACACTCATGCACATGCACCTCTTCTCCTCTTAAGTAAAGTTATAATAACAAAATCATGTCTTCTGGTTTTCCTTTTCACTGAAAATTGTTGCATACATACACTTTTCCTTCCAGTCAGAACTCATGGCAGTTTTTAAAATTCTGCTGAAATAAGTACAGTGACAACACAGTGTCACAACACAGAATGACAACACAGTTTACAGAACTTCAGCATGAACATTTTAAAGGGCACCTGATTCCAAAAGGGAAATAAAACTCTTGATTTGCATTCCAAGTACCAGCCTGAAAGGAATTTAATTACATTAACTACAAAATGCTCATTACAAGATTATTTTTAAGATTCTGTATTTTGAGTTGTAATATAAAGAGAAACTTATCCTACAAAGACTGATTTTAAAATGTCCCATTAAAAGGCTTAGAGAATTAAAAAATAGTTATGCTAAAATGACTTTATGATAATGGGTGACAGTGAAGAATTTGAGTGCATAACAGAGACATCTGCTTCACAAACAAAAAAAATAACTAAAGTGGTCTCAATGACACTCCAAATGTTGCTTATTTCATCTGTCTGTCCTCTAAAACCAGATCTACACACAGCATCATTCCTAACAACATTTAATACAGCTATCAAAAAGGGGAAAAAGTAAGGCAATGTACAGAAGGGAATTTAGGAACACAGGACTGGGCAATTGTTTCTGGGGAACTCAAGACAAATGCATCACAGAATGGCTTTCATAAGCTGATCAAAATACTTCCTAAATTAAAGTGACAGGAAACCTGTTGGAGGAGAGTTAAGGGACAATGGAGGTTAAAGAGACCAATTTTTGTCTTTTTGGTCCTTACCCACACAGCCACAGTAGCCATAAGGCATAATAACTCATCAGTTGCTCAGCTGCACAATTACTTTTAAGGTGTTCAATTTATATGTAAGTTGATTTATGAAGCAGATCATGCAATTAATGCAAGGGAAAAAAAACCTCACAAATGAAGACGATGCTTCTGCTGCCCCTGAACTGACCAAAGAGCCACCACCATGGGTGTGGGAGATCCACTCTTCACCCTGAGGCTTTGCACAATAAGCTAAGTTCTCACAGAAGGCAAATTTTATTTTGGACAGATTTTTTAAAAAGTGACTTATATTTCTTCCATCAGCTGTCAGCTGTGCCTTACAGAAGTGAGTAACAATTTGTTTGATATTGGGAGATTTTAGTAGTTTGTGCAGTAGTTTTCAACTAGCTTTTATACTGGCTCTATACAGTGCTGAAAAGCTCACTTTGCACTCAATGTCTTCTGGCTCAGCTTCATCACTTTGCACTTTGAACAGGGGTTGACTGGGTATTAGGCTTGAGTTGTCTTTACTAAAAGTAATTTTAGTGTCAGGCCAAAGTAACACAGTGAATAACTCTGTTTGCACTCAGATCCCTCTGAGAAGGAAGGGAACTGGACTTATAACTATCTCTTTTCATAGTAATAAATGAGAAATAAGAAGATAAGAAAAGTAAGAACTTTACCATCAGTGACCTAGGAGCACAAAGAATAAGGTGCTGGCAATTCAAAGAACAAGGTGTTGGCTGCACACTTACTGGAATCAGGACTTAAAAGCTAGATCAGTTTGAACACAGTTCATTCAACAGTTTGAAAATGTAACATCTTTTTACCTTTTGCAAAGGAAGTGAGAACAGTTTTTTCCATTTTCAGAAATCATCAGTGTATCATTAGCACCCAATATGAATTTGGAGAATCCAGCATATGTTTTTGATAACAGATAAAGTAAAATAATACAATTTGGAAGTACATTAAATATTTAAGTATCTGATAAGTTTCTCAAATGTGTAGTTGTAGATTTCTGAGACTAAGGAAGTGAGAGACTGAAAGAGATTATGTGATTAACTTGGGGAAGCAAACCTTGACTCTTTGTCTTCCACCAATTTAAAACCCACATGAAAATACTTTATAAATCTAACATTTTTAATAGGCAGACCTGGTCATCTACTGAAGGTAAACAATTCCAAATTTCCCTTGGAGTACAATCATTCTAGAAAAGTCTTTCATCAAAAAATGTTAGCCAGAGTGATAAATCACTTAGAACAATAAAATCACCTGCATGAGCAAACACAGCTTCTGTCAGTAATTGTGCTTCCTTGCCCTAGGCATGAGTTTGTTACATATGGGAAGTGATAATACTTGTGGTTACAGTTCCCAGTATCACATTTTCCTTTCCCAGTTCACACTTACTCATACGTATGCTTATCCAGCAGCAGTTACATAAGATGCAATTCCCAACATTTATAATCCACCTCTTGCAAACAATAAACTGCATCAAATTAGCCCCTGACGTGCTTTGTACTATCAAAGCAATTTGCAGATCCATCATGAACAGGGCTGTTATTTGTCTGCAGTCAGTACAGCTTTTTTTTCTGACAGTGTTACCTGCAAGTGCTGGGTTATATGAACTTACAGTCGCTGTCATATAATTGAGACATCTGTAGGAAAAGGGACAGTTCAGCATCATTTTTTCCCCCCATTTCTGGGAGTTGGAGTACATATCCATCTGATTCAACGTCATGAGATGTCCCAGAAGTGACATCAGCGATGCTCCACACTACTAATTTCTTCTGGTGATGTCACCCTACACATTACAGCGTTTTTGGGGACCCTGAACCCTGCCCCTACCTTGACTAACCTGTTCCCTTGCATAGCTGTGTACAGTTCTATCTGCAGACCATAAGCCCTTTCCACATGGCAGCCACCAGAGTACAGAATGTTTCTTTCCTTTTTTTTTTTTTTTGGGTACATTTGTTTTTCCTATATTTAAGTCTCCTCTGTGGGACAGATTTATTACTCTTCTCAGTGGAACATTGCCCTCATTTACTCACCTAGTGCTATGCCTAAGTACTATAAAGAAAATTCAGTGTGTAGCTTAACTTGAAAGGCAACAACACCATATCATTTACTTCCTCATTAACTTCATAATTATTATATATAACTTTTTTTGTCTGGCCATTTCCACATCCTGGAAATAGTAATTTTCACCACATTTCTTTAAAAATTGCAGCATGTGGGAAATGTTCAGGTCCTCAAATTTTATTGGCAGTCAGCATGAGATACTACCAGCTCAGAAGGTTTGCCTCGAGTCCTTGCTGCCAGATGGAACCAGCAGGTAGGTTCTACCAGCTTGATCATCCTGAAAGTGAGGTTTTCTGACTGACAATTGCTTTCAGTGAACAGGAATTCATACTCTGTTTTGCAAAGCCATCTTTGAGAGATGACAGAGGTACAACAGAATGTTAGGGAAAAGAACATCTGCTCAATGTCAAACAGTCCCAGTAACTCAGCAGAGACTGTCATTAGTGTCAGCCGTGGTGCAGCCACTGCTCTGTCCTTTCAGCTGTGTTAAGTGGAAGGAACCAAACCCAGAGAGGCATCACTGGGGGTCAGCACATGGAGCAGAGGGATGAGCAGGAAATGCATTAGAAAAAGACTCCACAGAAGTTTTGCTACCACAAAACAATAAATCAAAAACCAAACAATTCATATTCCTTTCTGTTGCCTCAAAATAGACTTGAAAAAAATGCCACAATTTACATTGGATTACAGTTTTAGCACAAACCTTAGGTTAGACCTTTTTTTTGCAAACCAAAATGCAAGTAGGGCACCAGCTAGAATGGAAATACAAATGATTATTTAGCTAAGGTCTGATCTTACAGAATCAGCAAAAAAAGCAAAGTAAGATCAGAACCTTAACCATGGGGGAGAAAAGTATCATATGCACATCCCTGCTATATAAAATCTAGTGCACTTGCATGGGTTTAGCAGGCTGTATTATACTCTCTTCATGCTTGTATCTAAAGAAAAAGAGTAACAAGGTATTTGAATTTAACATACAGAGACTACAAGAAACTGAAAAAGATATAAAGCCTGAAGAAAAGCAGAGCTGCCCACTGGCTCTGTTATCAACTTGGGTAACAGCCATATGAAAATAAGTTGCTTGGTCATTGTAACATTAAACTATGAAAAATCCTCCCTGCAGAGCAAGACATCATTTATACAGCTTTTCCCCATGAACACTGTGATCTGCCCTTCCTGAACCCAGAACTCACTACCAGCTCCATATGCTGCATCACGTTCAAAGCACCACACACTGGGGCTTGCATACAAGACCATGGTATTATTTGTGCTCTTGATTTAAAGAATTTTTAAATTATTATTTTAGACTCTTTCACTAAAGCAAAATTGATTCCAGCCTTACAGCTGAAAGGTCTCTAGTAACATATAATGTCATGAATGAATGTGCTGTTTTGTAACCTGGAACCATCACGTATTTCTGGATACTCCACACATCAATGAGTATTAACCTAATTATCATTAAGGTTTCTTAATTACTCTTAATAACACTTTATAAAAATGAAAACATAAAAAGCATATTAATACTGCAAATGCTTAGGACTGCCTCTCACTTAGAGCTCTTCAAAAAGTGCAAGTGACCGTGTCTATCAAACTCCTGTTAGGAATGCCACCTTGTGGAGACAAGCTGTATGGAACAACGATTCTAGGTAAATTCCACTAACATTTTTACTTGTAAAAAACTGGTTTTACAGAAATAAGCCACTCTTGCGGTGTTTCAAAACTGCATCGAATTCTTTTATTAACCTTTCTGATAGAAAAATACTGTGAATATGGCTCATCTGTATAAAATGCTAATTAATTATGCAGGGAGCACTGGTGTAATTAGGAGATGGGATGCACTTATTAGCATTTTAAACAGAATCAGATTACCACAGATACTTAAAAAACAAGTCCACTAAATGCCTGCTCTATTTAGATATAATTTAGTGAATTAGTTAAAAATGTAATGAAAAAATACATTTAAATCAAAATATGTTGCTAGAGCAGAACCTATGAGCACATTTTACCTTCTCTAAGCTTTAATTGGTATATAAAAGTTCAAGTTTAACTATAAAAAGGAACCATTGGATTTTTCCATTTGTCATATAAGTCTTATTATGAGCTGAAAATGAATTGAAAATGGCCATTGGATTACAAGTTGCTTGTAAAAGCTGAGAAAAAAGTGACCCAAAAGCATCTAATAAATTTGAAAAGATCTCCAACTTTTAAAAGCTCAGAAAATAAATAATAATTAGCTACATTCAATAAAGCTGACATTTACACAGACACTTTCCTCCTGTGCTGGTCACCTCATTTTCATAATGAAAGTATATATAGCCCAAACCATCACAAGGCGTATTGTATAATGAAATTTAAAACTAATGAGCCATATCCTAATAGCCATGAGTCAAGTCAGGGTATGCATTAGTAGTCCATTTGCAATTCTCTAGAGACAGAAAGAACAAGGCTAAACATATCCAGTAGCCTATTTTGCTCTGTGTACTGATCACACCACAGCAGAACTGAAATTAGTTCATAATCTCTATCTCTCAAACCTCTGTGAAATGCTGTTCATGCTTTTGTTAAAGGCAAGTTACTCCTGGGGCAGCCAAACACCACTTGTGATTTTTTGGTTTGACCTCTTTTGTAACATGGGTCTGACTTGTCTGAATTAGTCCTCTTTCTATTAAATCACATTTTTTCAGGAAATCATCTAATATGTCCAGACCAGGGATGCCTTGACTGTTCTCTTACATACTTTTATCTCTTTTTGTAACATGTCCTTCTGCTTAGACTTGCTGGATCACTCTTTCTCTGCTAGGTGGAACAGCTCTTTATTATCAATTTTTCTCTGACGATGGCTCATCTAGGTGATTCTTCTTTCACTAAACTAAGCAAATTCTGGTTTTTGAGTCTCTCATGCCAGTGCTTCTTTTTAATGCTTTTATTGTTCTTATGACTTTTCTGTCCAGCTTCCCAGCATTACTGAAAATTTTGACTACTGGAATTGGGCATAATATTCTTCCAAAAGGTTACACCAAAGCCAAATACAGACAGCAGTATTTCTTCCCTGGCAGTATTCCCATTTCTAACCTCAGGTTCTTTTGGCCACAAGGCATGCTGAAATTTCATGCTCAGTTGAGAATGCACATCATTTCCAGAAACCATTCAAAGTCAGCATTTCCTGCCACAAATTGTTCAACTTGCTAAGTAAGTTCTCAACTCTCTATCCTCCTAAAAACACAGGTCTACTTTAGGCCAGAGTAAAATACAAATTGCTTACAGCTCCTAACAAAGCAATTAATCTTGCTCTGATTAAGTAGCTCCTTAGTATTTAAGTTTTGTGGCATCTCTAGATTTGAACAGTCATTACTTTATTTCCTCCTAGGTTCTTAATAAACACATTAATTCACTGAAACTAACTGCTCATTGTGGTTTCAACCATTCAAGTAATTTTTAAGCCCATGATCCTGAAATGATATTAGAAGTGTACCAAAGTTGCTCCACATCAGCTAAGAGACAACTAGCTCATCTCTCCACTGAACTAAAGATGAATAAGAAAAGTTAAACTGCCAGAGATTTCCTTTTCCATACTTATCCTCAGAATACAGGCTTTCCATGCAGCACTGGACAAGTCTGTGGTGCAATGTAAACAGTGTTCAGACATATGCTATTTTTGATCTGTGTTTCCTTTTTTATACATACTTCCTTCCAGAATGATGCACATTATCTCACTAAAATCTTAGTCTCAGCAAAGTGAATTACTAGATTATCACTAACTATACCCCTAACTTTCAAGGAAACACAGAATGGAACACTTTCAACACTTAAGAATATCGAACTCTGAAACCACTTCTTTTAGTGGATTTTCTTTATAGCAGATTGGTAAGGATTTACAAAGATTTGCAAAGGAAGTGCTATAGGGCTATATAGGTGCTGCAGTGTTTATTTAGGAAAAAATACAGTGGCTACAAATGAGTAAAGTGTATTTCAGGGATGCCAAACATAATATACTTAACAGCAATATCTGTTCTTGATGTCCTTGAAAGCAAAGCTGACCTTTTGAACAACAAAGATCTTCCCTGTAGAGTTCCATCAGATAAAATTTTTCTTCACCTCAAAAGTGAAAATTCCTTTTATATCATAAAATACTAAGAAAACAGAATTATCTTCTGATGTTCTATTCATCCTTTACCTCATGTCTTCTCCCTGAGAAGAAGGGCTGTGACTAAAGGCAAGTAATGAGCACCTGGTACATCTGTAAACAAAACAAAGTATTTTCCACATAAATATTCTTATAAAAAGAAATGTAAATATAGACGTTGTATTTCTTCTTACATTTGTTAAATTTGTCCCTGAGGTTTTTCATATAGTAGGAAGTGTTCATCAAAGATTTATCTATACAGAAGAATAACAGCTTAACTAAAGCAATGCTATTACTCTGGATCATCAAAGCAAGTGGAAATGTGTAGATCTGCATGCTCACACTCTGTCACCCTGGATTTTATTGACTGATACTGCAACATCCTGCTAGACAAATAGGAGCAAACTGTGTATACAGCAAACCTAAATGGCTTACAGAGTCTTACTAACCAGCACAATATAGATTTGCTTTTCTGTACCATTGGCACACTACTTTGCTTTAAGAAGTTAATAGAAAATAATGTATGACAGCATTCAGTGTGCACAGTGTCTGCACCAAAAAAAGACCAAAAAAAGGGCACTTATGCCCAGTCTTTAATGCCTTTTGAATCTTTCATAATACTGACAGTGGGGAAAAAAAGGACCATAACAGTAGCACAAGATTTGCTGAGCCACAGTATATCACTGACACTAAGAAAATCTGGGCTAGGAAGAAAGGAGGATTGCTTCCCTCACTATCCTATTTTATTTATCCATTTTATTAATGCTTATATTTTCCTCAGCTGAAAAATTTTGGAAGATACAACGATCATGAGAATTTTTTCCAGAAATTATCTGGAAACCAAGATACTATTGAGGTTCACCCATATATGAAATTGATAAGCCTGATGTAGGAGAATACATTGTGCATTTGAAGCACTGTTCCTAAATAGTGAATTGGCACCCACAGCCAGCTATTCTGAGCATGCTGGAATTTTTTTTCCCTTCCATTGCTACAGGCCCTGCAGGACAGAATATTGCACACCACAGCTACCAGAACACAGCATTAGCACCAGCTCACAAATACTGTGTACATCCAGGATCACAACACTACTGCAGCATTTTATAATGTTCATTACTAGGCTCCACAAGCAGATGTAGTGCAGGAAAATAGTTTACTGAAGTTAATCGGAGTCCAAAATTTAATTATTTTTGAAAATTAGTAATACTATATTGTAAAAGCCTTTAGACATTCTGAGAAATGTATTAATATTGTAAGTGCTCATAAACCGCTGCCCTTAGACACCATAAGTCCCCATTGATAGCCCTTACTTAAGTACAAGTGCTCATTTTTTTACTTATTTAGTTTATATTGACTGTGATAATGGCTCATGTGATAGGAAAGCAGCAACCAGAAATTCAAACCATGCTTGGGTTACTGCCATGAACTATAAAATAATTTAGTCATGCCAAAAGAAATCCCCTGCTAGTTTAGTTCTGACCAGTTTCTCTGACACTGAGTTATCTCAGGGTAGGATGTTGACTTCTAGTCTTACCATGTTTAGAATCTCAGCTCTTCCCTTTCAGGTATTTTCTACAAAAACAAGTTCTTCTTTGAAGATGTTTCTATAAAGTATTTTAACAGTTTGTGACAAACAGCCCTGTGATTTAAATGGCATTAAGCCCCATGGAACCAAGTACTGCAGGATTTCCTTATGCTGAACCCAAACCCTGTCCCAGTAATTCAATCCAGGCAGTTGGGTTTGTTTCATTTTGGGTTTTTATTTTCAAGATTTAGAATCCTGGTTTTGTACTGAGCTTATCCAGAGAAAGCATTAAGGTTTTTTTCCACTTGGAATTACCGTAAGAATCAGATTGAAACATAAAGAAATACAAGACTTATCACTGATAGAAGCAGTGCTTCTTTCTTGGCAATATCTTTATGTAACTTTTTCTTACGGGACTTGGATTTTTAAAAATTATATAATCATGGTCTTTCCCAGGTCGTATTTGGAAAATGATCAAAATTCCCCTGCTCTATGAGGACATTGAATGAGTCAGATCTTTTCATACTACAGGAGGTTCAGGGGGCACTTCAGCACAGCTGTCCAATGCTTCAGTGGTGGTTGGGAAAAGATTGAAGGCTGTCTCTTTACAAGGAGCCATATGGAGATGACAAGGGAGAAGAGGAGAAGGTTGCATCAGGAGAATGTTCATTTTGGTATAAGAAAGAAATTTTTACAGTGAGAACACTCAATCACTGGAACAATATCCCCAGGGATGTGGAAGGGTCTCCATTGCTGGAAGTTTTTAGGACATAACCAGAGAGGGTGCTAGATAATTTCATCTAGGCTCCATTTCTTGACAAAATGTTGGCCCAGATGATGTTTTCAGGTCAAATCCAACCTGATCTGTTCACAATTCCATAAAAACAAAAAGTTGCAGAAATAGTGACTAAGGTTTGAGCAAAGAACTAGAAAGGTCCTAAAAAAGTATCTAAGAACGGGGGAATCTAGAAAGCTACTGTGTCACACCCATGTTCTCAGCTACATTTAATGATACTGTGTACATAGTCACTGTGGCAAAGGCACGTCATTCTTGGGACTTTTACTGGAAGAAATTACAATTCTTTAAAATAGTTTTCTAGATGGTGTCTTGTTCACTTCTAGTGTGGCAAAAAGTACAAGCAGGCACACAGAGGAAGCTATCAGATACAACAGTTCAAAGCCTCAAGTGAATCTTGACATGTAGGAAATGTTGCCTACTGAAGAAGCAAAAAAATGTTATCAATTACCAGGTAAATTGAATCTTAGTGGGAAACACAACTTCCTGTAGCTGTATGGCCTTACATCTGAAGACTCAGCTCTTTAATTCTAACTGCATGCCACTCAAACCTTTCAATACATCATTTTACCATTTCTCATAGTATGAAATATAGTTTATGTACTTGTGAAATATAATCTTCAATTAGTAGAATACATTTGTCCATAACCACATGATCTCCTAGGACAATCCA
The DNA here is from genome assembly GCF_014805655.1 of Passer montanus. Classification (NCBI taxonomy): domain Eukaryota; kingdom Metazoa; phylum Chordata; class Aves; order Passeriformes; family Passeridae; genus Passer; species Passer montanus. The sequence continues at coordinate 27,448,423 of NW_024356505.1, read as the reverse complement.
GTCTAATTTTTCTTCAGAAAAAAAACCAGCAAAGAGCCTGTCATTAGCAAAACCACACAGATGTATTTTGGGTTACATAATGAACACTTCTGATGCTATCAGGCTGGAATTCATCCTTCACTTTCCTTGATGAGATGCCAAGTAATTTGGGAAGCTTCTTTCTTACATTAATTCATGCAAAGCTTGAATAGAATAGAACATCAAGGAAATTAACTTAAGAAAAAATATGAAAACATAAGTAATTAGAACATGAAAAGCAATATGATCTCAAAGATAAAACATAATACAAAAAATATATCTAAATAAATGAAGTCTGTTTCTTATTTAAGAAGACAGCTGTTACCACTATCAGATTCTTCTATAGTACTAAAAAAGGATTTTAAAGTTGAAAGTTCAAATAAAAAAACATCTAGGAAAGAGACTACAAGACACTGGAGGAAGAGCCACACCTCAAATATATTAAAAATATTGAATTAGGTATTCTATTTTACAGAGGAAAATATTTGTGAAAAAAGGTGTTAAAAACAAAATTACCAGATTTTTATACTTAGACACTGGCAACACAATACATAAAAAACATTATACAAGAAGGTAATATATCACAAAATTCAATGGTCCAAGGATTAACAATACAAGGATATTTTAATCTTTGTAGTGAAATCAACCCTCATTAGTAACATATGAATACCATTATATTATTATGTTTCAGTGCCCTAAGTGAAATGAGTTAAAGTTTAATTAAACATCCACTGACCAAAGGTTCACATCACTGTTGCAACAAAACCAGAACTATTAGTTCCAGAAAGGTCAGACTTCATTATGTCCCCTTCTGCTGAGGATGCTTCAGGCTTGTGAAGGAGACAGCACTGCCAAGGAGAACCAGCAATGCTGGCATCTCTGCTGTGTACGATTTGCAAAGTGGTATTCCAGTTTTTTACACTCTAGTTTCACAACCTTTCGCTGCCACTAGAAATCTCACACATGTTACTTACAAATACTGTTGAAAGCTTGACAACTGAATATAAAACTGTGAGATATGCTGTGGACTGGACACAGGCCAGATGAATGATGGCTTTAGTAAAGCATGCAGCTTTTAAGAAGGTATTGCAATTGTGGACATGGATCAGTTGCTCAAAAAACTTTCATAAAATGATTTTGAATTAAGGTTTCTATATGGGACATCAGCACATTCATATCAGCAGCACAGACCTGGTGATCCCCATTTCCTGTCTTTTTCAGAGCCTCTAACAGGCCCCAGTGGATTGGAGGCAGAGCGCTGTAAGAACTCAGCAAGTGAAGCTGACTTAATGGATTCTGATTTATTTCTGCAATCCTCAAGGCCCTCAAGATAGCAGGTGCAAACTTAGAATAATGAGCTGTAGATGAAATAATAATTGGGCAAGTTCTATCTTGTAATCGATCTGCAACTACTTTAGCAACAGCTGTGTGTGTATCCAAAATATATCCTGTAGTACTGTACACAGAGTGAATGGCAGCCAGACAGTCCTCATCAGAGCACCAGCCAGCCACTAAGTCCTGCTGAAGCTTTCCAAGTAGATCTTTCTGCAGCTGGAAGTGGCCCTGATTTTCCAGCTGATTAAATAATTGTGTCACCAATTGTCCATCTTCATTAGCGATCAGGTGTAAGTATCGCTCAAGATTGGAGGACTTCAAAATATCTACTGCTGGTGAAAAACTGGAAATTAATTTTCTTCCCCTCAAATCATAAACACCTGTTCTTATGAATTCAGTCAAAACATTGTTTTCATTGGAAGCACAAATACATTTCCTAATAGGAATTCCCATCATTTTAGCATAGAAAGCAGCTAACATGTTGCCAAAGTTTCCCGTAGGAATGCAAATATCTACAGGGCTTCCAAAAGAAATAATACCCTGATGAACGAGATCAAGGTATGCAGAGGCATGATAAACTATCTGAGGAAGAAGTCGTGCCCAGTTTATGGAATTTGCTGCAGCTAAAGCTGTTCCATATTCTACTGTAAGAAAGCCAGTAAAATCAGAATTAGTAAAGATTTGCTTTATAGCTGTCTGGCAAAAATCAAAATCTGATTTGACACCCACTGACCAAGCATTTTCCTTCTGACAGCCAATCATTTGTGATTTTTGAATTGGGCTTACTCCATCCTCAGGAAAAAAATTCACCAGAGCAATTCTCTGTTTGTCAGTGTCATGGAGACGACTAAAGCCATCTAGAACAGCACTCCCTGTGTCTCCTGAAGTAGCTACCAGAATCAAGTAATTGCAGCTTCTGGGAATGCAGTAGGCAAATAAATGTGGCATCAACTGTAATGCAAAATCTTTAAATGATGCTGTTGGTCCATGAAATAACTCAAGAAGGAACTGATTGCCTGCCAGATGCCTAAGTGGGGCAACTTTAGAACAACTAAAGTTTTCTCCATAAGCAGTTTCAATAATTTCTGCCAGCTTAGAAGCAGGAATATCAGCAGGATGTATGCATCTTTCTAGTATCACCTGGGCTCTTTCAACGTAAGTTGCTTCTATCAGACCTTGCCATTCTTCAGCAGTGAATTTTGGAAGTCCTCTCTCAGGAACAAAGAGTCCTCCATCAGGGGCTAAGCCCTGAATAACAACATCACTGAAATACATTTTATGAGAGTCTTCTTCCGTGCTCCCTCCAGACCTACTAGACCTCGTTGAAATGAAAGTTTCCACTTCTGAGTCTTGGTATCTCTTCACAGCATCAAGTACCTTTTGTGCTACAACCTCTGCTGCAACATCCCCGCCACAAAGAACACGGATGTCAAACCACCTTTTGTAGAACTGCTTCCTGAACTGAAGGACGTCTTTGAGAGAAATACCAGGAGACAGGCCCGCGATACGATCCATCTGCTTTGATTTCAGCCTGCTCATAATGACTGTTGTGGGCACATCCAGATACACAACTATTCCATTTTTCTTTATGTGCTGCATGCCAGCAGCATGCATTGGATTGGACCCACTAAGGGAAATTACACTTCCAGATGCTGAGAAGTTCAACAGGGCTTTTCCTTCCTCCTCTAGAAATTCCTCATAACCAACGGCCTGCAGTTTTTCTGACACGCTCATATTCCAGGTTGTTTCAAGGACATCATCATCTATGTCTATGACAGGGCAATCCAGTTTCTGGCCCACTATTCTCCCAGTCGTTGTTTTCCCAGCACCTGGAGGTCCCATCAGGATAATGTTTTTCTTTCCAAGAAGAGAATGACTTGAGAACCATGACTTCCATATCTGTGCAAATGCAACAGGTCTTGAAAGCATGAGTTTTAAACACATGCTAGAAAGACTGTTCTGGGTTATTAGTCTTAAAGGCTGATATTGAAAAATGTGAAACATCTTCTGATGAGTTATTGTGGTTTTCTTCCAAGACAACTTGACAATCCACTTAACTCCTTTGGGAAGAAAACAAAAAAAACCCCAAAAAACAGTAACTAGTCCTTCAGAAAATATCTAAGAAAAAGCCCTCAAGGATATAAAATTCAGAACAAGAGTTTAAACATAAATCCAGCTATGACCCCATCACTGCCAAGGAGGTATTTTTCAGAGTAAGACTCATTCCCCTCTCCTGCTTAGTTCCAGCTTGTTTCCACTGACAGACCCAACGTCAAAAAGACCATGTCCTCAAGGTAAAAAATGTCATCCAAGCCTAACATTACAATACTGTTTGCAAATAATATTGCTTATAGGAATTAAAAAACAATTTGTTTTTCTTCTAGAAGACTTGTTTTTAACTACACATTTATAAATAACAATTACCTTGATTACCTTCTTGTAATCAAAATGCTACCAAAACATGCATTTGTCCCACCTCCCAAGAAAACTTTGATTATCTTTAATCCTTTCTTTCTAAAAAATGCAAGACCCACTTAAATATGCAGAAAACTCACAGTCTTGTGCAACAGCAAGGCTGGATGAGTTGCATTCAAATCTCTTCCTGAAGGGATGGAAACCAAGCAAGGGGTTTTTGAAGAACTCCTATACTGGAATTGTATTGAATGTAATTTGGGGATGGAAAGAGGAGGAAAAAGAGACAGAGAGAAAGCATGAGGACTCTAACAAAAAAGTAACTAAGAAGGATGGATTTCCAACAAAGTAAGAAACTCCCAACATTGTGCTTTGTTTACTTAGAGAAATAAACATCAATATCAGCACTAACTAGAGCACATGATTTGTCTGCGACGTTTAGAGCAAAAGGGGAAAGATTCTCAAAATCTCCCTAAAACTGTGAGGGGGGCAGGGGGAAGAGCATTTGCTCACTTCCACGGGAAGTTGAGTTTGTGAACAGTAAATCTCTGTGTTTGCAGCGAGTGCTGTGACCTGGAGGATATGCTGTAATTACAAGGCATAGATCAGAGTAAAGATGGGCATAGAGTGCTATCCAGGTTTTTTCCTCAATCCTTGCAAAGTATAAGGGAATGTGTAGATGCAATATAGTTTTATAAATGTTTAATCAAAAAAGGGTTTTAAAAACCTTTATAAACACTTACTAAAAGGAAAAAACAAACTTCAAAGAGTAATTGTAATATCCGGTATTGCTCTAAAAGTGTACTGCAATAGTAACCACTCTAGTGCATACATAAATATGTGTATTTTCTTCTTAGGGACAGAAAGAGATCTCCATACTAAACTTGCATTATGTAGAAAAGTAATATTCAGGAGTAAATAAACCCAAACCCAGTATATTTCAGTGACTTTATTTCTTTACTGTAAGAATCACTTCAAGCATTGTGTGTGTGAACTAAGGGAATGAAAACCTTGCCAAGCACAGAGTCCTGCCCCACTACAGGGCAACTCTGAGCTGCAGTCAGTTGGTGTGCATTGCTCAGATAATGGGTGTAACATCTGGGCTGCCTTGTGAATTTGGGCCATAGGTATTGTTTAAAATCAATTTGAGTTTTGCACTCACGTACATAAAGTACATGTACATAGAAGGCTGCAAGCATTGAAAACAACCCATTTCTTTGAAATTATTTTTTGTCCACTGGGAAAACTTCAACGGTAGAAACAGTTAAATGATCCACCCACCCCACTTTAGATACAACTCCCTGCCAAAAGGGTGGGGTTGTGGCAGCACAGCTTACACCCATACCTCCAGTAACATTTTGCTTTGGCTATTCAGCTCGACACGGACGTGGACAGCACCGATGTATCTTTAGCCGTGACCCCCAATTTTAACACTGCCGGTGACAGGTGCTCTAATGAAAACTGGGCCTTGCTACTTGCAGAGACACGAGACCAGCCCCCGCACCGAGCTCCTGCAGCGGCTCCCTGAAGGAGTCAAAGCGCGGATGGGAGGAGGAAGCCCGACGGACCGCACCCACCCGGCCGGCCGGCACTGCTGCGGGCTGCCACCCCCGCTCACCCTGTCCTGCCCTGCCCTGTCCTGTCCTGTCCTGTCCCGTCCCCGTGTCCCCGCTCGGTCCCACCCCCGCCCCCCGGCGCCCTCAGCGCGGCGCGCGCACGTACCGGCGGGGGCGGGGACCGCTGCCACAGGTGCCGCGTGCCCCGAGCCCCGCGGCGCTCCCCGGTGCGGACCCCCCAGCGGGGTGGGTGCCCCGAGCCCCGCGGCGCTCCCCGGTGCGGACCCCCCAGCGGGGTGGGTGCCCCGCGTCCAGAGCCCCGCCAGCAGGCGAGCGCTTCCCTGTGCCCGGGCTCCCGCGGCGGCAGCATGGCCACGCAGAGTGCCCGGGAGGGCGGCTGCGAGCCCCCGGCCCGGCCGAAGCAGCCCGCCAAATCTGAAGGGTACGTGGGTGTGACGGAGCTGCCTGCAGGCGAGGCGGGCTGGTTCCGGCAAGGCAATGCGTCTGGCGGGGAACAGGTTTAAAAAAACCCAAACAAACATAGTTACTCCTGCTGCTAAGGAGTCACTGACATCAGGAGGGGCATTGAGGTGCTGGAGTGTCCAGAGAAGGGAAGCGAACCCGGGGAAGGGTCTGGAGCACGTGTCCGATGAGGAGCAGCTGAGGGAGCTGGGGGTGCTCAGCCTGGAGAGGAAGAGGCTCAGGGGTGATTTTATTGCTCTCTACAACTGCCTGAAATCAGGGTGCAGCCAGGTGGGGTTGGTCTTTTTTTCCTTGGCAGTTAGCGACCGGACAAGAGGAGATGGCCTCAGCTGCACCAGGGCAGGGTTAGATTGGACATCAGCAAGAGATTCTTCACGAGAATGGGTGATTAGGTACTGGAGTGGGCTGCCCGGGAAGGTGCTGGAATCCCTGTCCCTGGAGGTATTTAAGGAAGTACTGGGTGTTGTCATGTTGACAAGATGGTGTTGGACTTGGTAATTCAGAGGTCTTTTCCAACCTAATTGATTCTGTGATCTGGGGGTTTACAGTCTGCTCCAAGAAGTGATGAATAAGTTTGGTGTCTTCAGTGACATCTTGTTAGCTCATAATTTACAAAGCACTCCTGTGCACAGGAATTACATGACGTCTTTGTTATTTGCACTTAGAACAGCTCAGTGAGCAGCGGAAAAGGTGGGCTTTCCAGTTCCATACTTTCTGTGTTTCAGGTATATCCTCCGACATTGTTTCTTTTGCTTCACTTTCTTGCCTCTTGCCTTAAAAATATAAGAGAAGGCCTTTTGCCAAGAGTTATGCAGATGTGTTGTTTTTTTTTCAAGTCCCTATTTATATAAAAGGCTGTTACACTTAGCGTCTTTAGTGAAAGGGTAGGTTGTAACCCAATAGCTTTAAAACAAGTAGATGTATCAGTGACACTCATTAGAACAAAGATAGTTATCCTGTTTCAGGTAAAAGGATTCAGACTTGTGAGATTCCTAGTTCTGAGTCTTTCCCATGTAAAAGTAGATCTTTAAATTTTGTTTGTGAATGGATATAGTTTTGGACAGATACTTTTGAAGACAGAGGAAGGTGAAAGGACAATATGGTGAGGCATGCAGGCTAAATCCATTCCTGACTTAATACCGTTCAGAGATTTGGATACTCCATGACCATTAGGTTCAGTTTAGGCAACAGATTCCTTGGTTTAGATATAATCCGACCTAATCCCCTTCTGATCTTATTGACTTCTGTTGTCACCACACTTGCAGCTTAGGTTCACAATGTGACAAATATTCAGCTGATAACAGACCTATTGAACCTGGTTAATAGCATGATTTGATCAGTTTTAACTAATGCATACAAAGTCTCCTTTGTTATATGGGGTTTTTTTTCCAAATGAAATCATATACATTTCTCTCTCAACTGACTGGAACTGCTCATGAAACCACAGCAAACATCCTCATTTTCCCCAACTTTGATATCCCACGTTGACACCTAAGGAATAGGTGTCATCTTCTGTCTTCTAACAGATATATTATCTCTTTTTCCCTTGCTAAATGATGAGCAAAGTAGATTCTGATGTTGGTCATAACCATGTTTTTTTCCTTGCAACCCTCTTGAGCCCTGTGATATTGAGCCACTTTCTTAGTCTGGAAAGTCACTGGAAAGATAAGAGATTCCCCCCTCTCTTTGTCCAAAGGAATGTCTCTAGCTGTCTACAAATGTTTTCACCTCAGTCCAGTATGTAAGAAACTCAGTGGCTTCTCATGCATTTTCTCATTCCAAGACTGTGAACCTCAGTAGGTCAAAATTTGCATAAAGCCAGTGCCTTTCTCTCCCACATGCTCATGATGCCACTTCTAGAAAATGGTGAGGAATACTATTATTTATCGATTTGGTGGGTTTGTGCAATGTCTGTTGCTGTTTTTGCCATGAATTTAACAGAAAAAAAATAAAACCTCGTTCCTTAAAATTAGAAGTATTTCAGGAAGTACATGTGATCTTATGCAGATAACTCTCTCTCTCCAAATCAAAAATCTCCAAAAGACAAAATAAGTCCATATTTTTAGTGAAGTCCTCTGACATGTTCTAATGTTATGATCAAGTACAAATACATTTATTGGACATTTGCAGCTCATGGGCAAGAGTTTTTGTCAGTGTTGCTACTGTGATACGTGTTCAGTGGCCCAGGATTACATGGTTTCTTTCTTCCTATTTCAGTATTTCCATAGAATGGGTTGCACTACATGTAATCTTTTTCATTCTTTTTTATCCTTACTTGAAAACATGGCATAGTTTTTTTCATAAACACTTTTCTGTAAAAGAAGCACAGTTTTTCATAAGCTTTTGTCTACCATAAATTAATACGACATGTTTTCTAAAGATGGGCAGATTATAAAAGTACAGTGAGGGAGCCTTTGCTTCAAGAGCAGGGAGTTCTGCTTCCTCAGGCAAACATCTGTGACAGCTCGATCCTTCAGATAGAGGCAAGATGTTGCCAACGCTAATGATCAGCACTTGGTTTCTTTTGGAGATTTAGATTAAAGCAGAAGTTATCATGCCATATGCAACATTAGACCAAAACAGCAGTGTGTGCATAGCATGTTCACACAGCTTTTCATGTCTGAGCCCTTACTGATTTTCACATCAGCTGTTTCAGTGCCAAACGCACCCGATTACCATTGTCCAGGATCACAGCTCCTGTCTGTGTAATATAAGGAATCTGCAGTGTGCTGTGCTGTTTCAGAGTGGTCACCCAGCTCATCTCTCATAAATGTCTGTAACAGATGGTTCAACTGGAACATTGAGACAGTGATACAGTGGACAGTAATAAAAAACCCTGATGATCAAGGACATCCTGTACAATTCTTGACTGCATTTGACATATTTTCTTGAGCATAAATCATAGAATCATAGATAATGCTGAGTTGGAAGGGGGCCATCAGGATCCTTGAGTCCAACTCCTGGCCCTGCACAGGACACCCCAAGAATCACACCATGTACCATAAGGAGTTCATGTAAGCAATACTCAAGTTTATTTACAAAATTTAGGTTTTGTTGGATTTCAGAATGTCTGTTTTCAGCATATATATTTGGTATTTATTTCCCCAAGTGTGATAATCCTGACTTCAGAGACACAAGAACAGAAGGAAGAAGCAAGCTAACTTCAGAACCAGAAAGCTTATTTGTCAGTGCACTACTAGATTTAGCCTTAGCATGGAGGCTGTGTGAATGATGGTCTTTATTTGGGAGAGAGTACAAAACAAAAACAGATTAGGCTTTTACCATGAGCTACTGCAAAAGAGTATATTCTTTGAATAACTATTTAGAATATTTTTCTGACCCTTAACGTCTTTATGGATATTTTTTAACCTCTAAGGTATATATCCAAACTTAAACAACTCGTGAAACATGAAGCAGAGAAAAATAAATCTCAGTGGAAAACTATTGGGCCAGCAAAAGTTGCCGTGCCATCTCCAAATGATTTTCTGCAGAAACGTTCCAAGGAACCCAAGGTAGCACCAAGTAAGTATAGACAGGAAATTTATGCAGTATAATGTATTTTTTAGAGTAGAGAGTTACATCTTCATGTCCTACAGTACTACGTTATGGCCAGCTATCGGGGTGTAAAAACAGAAGTACTGGTTTGTGGGGTCAGTATCAGGACCCCTGCTGTTGGAATCAGTATCAGTATTGTTGTGGGGGCAGTATCAGGACCCAGCTGTTGTAGGAATGAGCTCTGTCACTTGTGACATTACACTTATTTCCTGCCAAAGAGGAACATGAACTCAGATGACTTGGATCATTATTTCTGGTAATGATAATGAATTAGAGTTATGTCTAGTGGGAAATATGATGGGAAATAATTATTCTTAATTGCTTACTATAAGTGAGACTACTCAGGATACTACTGAATTTCTGTTGGTGCCTTGGAGAAAAGATTACACTCAAATGGAAGAGAGTCTGTATTCTCTGGAGAAAGGATTATGAGAAGGTGTTTATAAGGATTAGGGAGCAGCAAGAGCAGGGCTCTTCCTTAGGGAGAGATGAGTCAGACATTGAGGGCAACCACCATGGGGACTGGGCAAAGATCTCACCAAGAGAGTGCAGTCCCACCACGTCAGGCAGGCCAGCAGAGCGGGCTGGTGAGGAAAGTCTGTCCTGTCAGTGTCCCACTGGCCATCAGGCAAAATCAGGTTACAGGCCAGGTCCCTCCACTGATTCCATACAGGAACAGGACTAGGGGCAAACATGGCTGAGACAGCTCATCCAGGTATTGACAGGTGAAATGGGGCTGTGAGCCCAAGGGGGTGGGGTGGATGCACCAGGTGAGACTGGACAGGACCATTATTGCCCAAGGGCTCTGACAAGGAGCACCTCTACTAAAATTAGTTATGATTACATTTGAAAAAAATCCTGTACTACTGCAGTTAAGAGAAAATGAGTGACAAATAAGGAAAACCCATCTGAAACACCACAGTATTTCCTAGGTTATGAAACTTCTGTTAGGCCAAACAAACATACCTCACAGTTCATTGACAGGCAGTTCTTTCATTGTACTTACTGTTGGGTTCTATTTTTATGTAATTCTGTACATCGTTTTTTTCCTTTTGAAAAGTGTAATAATATGAAATTGTAAATCTCTTCACATTTGTTGCTGAGAATGTTTACATGCTCTATTCACAGAAAAAAATGAAGAGGATGGTAAAAAATTGCTTCCATTGTCAGTGCCACCCAGGACATACCACCCAGTTACTCACGTTAAAAAGAATTTTATAAATAAAAATGCACTTGCTGTTATGACAGGGGAGCCTAAAAAGCCTCGACATTTTTGTGTTGATACAAGACAGGGAGATAAATATCTCCTTGAACCTTCAGGACTTTATCCAAAATACATTAAAAAAAAGGTATGTTTTATTAAATTATATTGGAAACACTATTCGTAATGCCTATTTTAGTTTCACTATTGCATAGAAACCATGGCTGTTTGTGTTGGACCTCTTGAATTCATCGAGAAGAAATCACTGGCACTAGATTTGTGCCTTGCCTTTGCTCTGTTTTCATTTGCTTATGCTGTCGGCCAAAAAAATTTGCAGAATGGTTGTTCTAAAGCAATGGCATATGTCTTGCATTGGGAAGCCAGGGAGAGTTAAAAGGGGAGACATGGAATTCTGTGATGAATGAATGTTTGCTGCTTAGAAAAGACAGGCAGGGAACAAGAGAAGGAGGGTTGCTCTTTGAATGAAGGAGCTGTTCAAATATATGGAGTTCTTCTATGAAACTGGCAACAGGCTGGTTGAGCCTGTTGGGTCAGAATCAGAGGAAAGGCCAAGTGTGTTTGTTATGGAGCACCCAGTAAGGTGAGGTGCTGGATGAAAATCTCTTTAAGCAACTTGAGGAAATCTTCAGATCATAATGCAGCTTCTTATGGAAGACCGCTCTCCTTGACTGCTGAAAGGATAACACAATGGCATGAAAGCAATCAGAAAAGTTTCCTAAAGCATGTCAGCAAAATCTTTCTTCACAGATGGTGGATGAGGCAATCAATGGTCAGAGTCTTTGGGTTCTGCTGCTTACAAACCAGGAAGAATTGCTCAGGGATGTGATAATCAGTTGTGGTCTGGGTGGCACAGACCATGTAGCAGCTGCAGACCCCGTCCTGTTCAGGGAGCCAGGTGGTAGGGTACTGACTGCTCAGCAGAGCAAACAGCAGCTTATTGGGCATAACTGGTCAGTAGGACCCCATGTGAGACAGCTCTGGAAAGCAAAGACCTTGGGAGAGCTGACATGCTTTTAAATACAACCTCCTCTGTGCACAGGAATAGTCCATCCCCTATCCAGGAAAATAAGATCTATCAAGAGTCTGGCTTATCTAAACATGTAGCCCATGACAGAGCATTAAGAGATGACATAAGACATGACTTGTGACAGAGAAGATGCCAAAAAGAACCTGAAGCCCTTGCAGTACTTTTCCATGGCTAAACATGTACATAAACCATGCTAGTCATGGTGCTACCTGACACTAAAAGATTAGTGAATAATTTTGCATTTAGTAGAAAGAAGGTAGACGCTGATATCTTTTGGCTAGAGGAGCTTCATTTTACAAAGGTTGAGGTAAAATAGGTGTGTTTTCCCAAGAATGTCTGGGATATTCAGAAGTTATTTTTTCCCTCACTGAAAAACATCAGTATGGAATAGTTTATCCTTCTTAACTAGTCCAATTTTCATGTATGTGTTCTTGTATGTTGCAATGTTCAGCAAAAATCAGGAAACAGGAAGACCTTTTAAAGACATTCTCTCAGGAATGTTTCCAATCATAGAAGCTGACACTGTATAAAAATGTAAAAGAGGTCACTGTCATGAACAGGTTTCAAACTCCTTGCTCAACCAGCAGTTCTTATAAATAGACATTTTGGTTTCTGGATTCTGTTGAGGTTGTGAAAATAAATTGAAGGGAATTGTTTTTCTCAGGCTAAAAAGATAATCACGTTTGACACTTTTAAGAACATGGTGATTTAGGACTTTAGTGCTCAGTAGCACAAATTGTTATTTCAAGCAATTTTTGCAAATGTATGGATGAATTACACATATCTCTTTGTTTCCTTCTTAAAAGCACATAAAAGGAACTTCTTTCTTCTCCTTATAGAACTATGGTGTTTTACCAAAATATGTGATACAGAGAAATGAAGAAATGAAGAGAGAGGAGGAAGAATACCAGGCCAGTATTTTGGAGCAACTGAAGAAGAAAGCCATGAAAGCTCTATCTGAAGAAGAAAGGACAAATGTTCTGAAGGTGCATATTTTGATTTAGTGTAATTGGTATCATGTCCAAAAATTAAGTACAGTAATGTAAGTCCATATAAATAATAAAAGTATACTTTTTTGGTTTTTTAAGCAAAACAAATTAGTTGGTTACTTTTTCACTAGATGGAGCTGTAGAACAGTCGTATACAACTGAAAGGAACTGATCTAGCTACTGTTTTAATTGTTTTCAATTCTGTTTGGTCCTTATTCACATTAATGACTTCAAATTTCAGTGAAACTTCAAAGAGCAGAAAATCACCAAAATGGATTTAGTGACACTTATTAATGGAGAAATACAATTTTTTTCCTAATGCAGAATATTTCTCCTTTTATTGGCAATTTCTATCTTCACATTGTGACCTCACTGATTAAAGCATAATGACTTGCTTTAAAATGTGGCAAAACCCCCCCCAGAATTAATCTGCAATGTAGGCATTAAACTATGACTGAAAATTTTGTATTCTGTCAAGTTGTTCTGTATACTGTCTTTCATACAGTTTTATTGCACAAGACTTTTTAAAGAGAATTAATACCATAAAAGAAGTAGAGCATAAAAGAGATTTCTTAAAAGTATATCCTGACCTAGAACTAGAATTTTTCTTGACCACTTTTTAGACAAATTTCCTGTGAAAATTAAGCTTACATGACTGTGATATCTGTATATCAGTCTGTCCCTTAATAACTTGCTCTTAGCATCCACCTGAAACAAATTAATAAATAGATGGACAGCTCAAATATGCTGAATGCCCACAAAAAATATCTAGAGAGAAAACTGTGTCTAACTCTCTTGCCTGAAAGACAAACTGGTTAATTGGCAAGATCTGAAATGTCCAGCACATGGTCTTTTGCATATACAACAAGCAGTAGAAGCAAGGAAGGAGTATGGGAGAGAGATGAGGGTATTGCACTGACAGCAATATAAAGAACAAAACCTCATGCTGTTTTGAAGAAGATTGAGATATTTTTATGGTGAGAAAGGCACGGGACAAGCTGATGGTCCAACAAGTTAACTATGCAGCAAAAATAAATGTGCAAAAAAGGCATGTGAGTCCAGCTGCTCACCATTCTGCATTTAGTTTTATTAAAATGATGTTTTATATTTTCCAAATAGAGGAATGCACTGAAATATTATTTTAATTTTTAAATTTTTTAGATTGTTTTTATTAACTCAGTATTTATTTTAATTTTTTTTTCAAAAACATTTACACTTCCATGGGCTTACTTATACAGTTATATTGTCAGGAGGAATTAGTGTCCCCAGGGTATGTGGCTTCTACCCAGGGCTCAGCTGTAGACATTTGGGAATTTCTGTCCTTTAAAATAATTGACATTGCTAGTGAACACATGTGCACTATCTGATTTGAAAGAATACGTGGCAGTAGATGCCTGAGACCAAAATCAAGCCTCATGACCTTACAAAAATAAAGGGAAGAAATTTGTGCCAACATTTTTTGAACTCTTCGTTGTGCTTACTTTGGTAGGGATTTTATGAGAATAAAAGAGAATGTTGATAAATGCAGTACATACTTCTCAGTGATCCAGCATGTATTAGAATTCCATATATAGAGCTGGATATTCAGTTTGTGATCTAGCAGTAGGAATAGTGGTCAGCATATTACATTGTTGGAGGAGCTGTGATGGAGATTTTTATATAGTCATGATCTGCTTTTGATCTCTCCACTTTATAGGGATAGAGCAATTTTGATGGATGCTCTAATATTCTAAAATTCATTGTTTTCAATTATTTCCAAGCCAGTTCTTACTCATGTACACAAATAAGGATTGTTTAAATAATCTATGAATTACTCTTTTATGAAAGTTTTTGAAAATATGAGATTTATTTTTATGCCTATATATTTGTAAACTGTGCCTGATGCTTGGTAGACTATGAAACTTATCAGAGTACTTTACAGTCTTGGATAGCAAAAACAAGTATTGTTACCAGACAGTAGGTAAATATCCTTGTTGCTCTAAGTTTCACATGTAGCAGTAAGGTTTTTAAGCTTATGTATATATTTGTATATGAAGATTGTTGTAATGAGCTTTATAAGAAACACTTAGATGTTTAATATGAATATGCAAAAGCATGAATTGCTATGCAATAAATACACTGGTTTGAATTGTTAAAATATTAGTTCATAATAAAGATTAGATTTTTCTTAGTGTTGGCAGGAGAGTTAATTTTTTTTCTGTTAATCAGTTTATACAGTCAACAAAAGACAAGTTTTTAAGCACAAGAGCCCTTGAGTTCTGAAATAGAATCAACAGTCTTCAAAGCTAAATATGTATAAAAATAAACCCTCTAAATTTAACTTCAGTATGTTCATCAGTTAGCCAGACTGTGAGAAAAGTGTTTAATGATAATGGAGGACATGAGGTTGGAAATCACAGTGTGCCATAAAATCAGTGTGCCAGTTGAATCCCGTTTTAGTTATGGAGGAGAGCTGAAAGCTTTGCCTCCCAAGAGAGTAATTTCACTGCTTTATTTTTGAAGATACTTTGTGATATCCTCTAAGGTGACAGAACTGAGAGCCATAAACATTTTTGAGAACTGTTTTCTCAGCAATAGGTGTGTTATTTACTGATTGCTCTCTCAGTTCCTCGTTAGTTGTGATTATTATGTTCACCCATATAGTTTTCATGGGGACATTTGATGCACTGAATAAAGTCTACTAAATCCTCACATACATGGGGATAGAATGTGTGGATTTTGATTATACTTTTGAGGAGAGAAAGTAAGAGCAATGGTTGCAGTAATTGTAAGAAGGATATAAAGACAGGATGTAAATTTTATATTTCTACCACTATCTGGTTCCTTTCAGTGTATGTTGGTGGATAAAAGTGTTGTCTCTGGTGTGTCTGTGCCTCTGATTTAACAGTTTTATGAATAAGTTTTGATTATAGCATTTTTAATTTTTTAACATAGAATTTTAGTCTCAAGGTTTTATATATGGAAGATATGGTTTGCTTTATCTAGAAAGGTAGTTCTTTGCACAGCAGCATTCAAGAGAGGTAGTCGTTATTAAAATTATTATTGATAGGGTCAGTGACAGTTAGGGGTTTTAGTCCAAATGATAAATAAATTGCCCATAGTTGTTACCGTAAATGTAGATTAGAAGGGGAATGCAATTATATAGTATTTTTTCAAAGTAGTTTATAGAAGGTAAAGTGTTGTGGAATCAGTTTGGTCTGAACAAAGTCTTGATTACAGAAAATTAAGCTGATGGTGAGAGGGCCTGAAACTTTGCTGAATTTTGTTGAATATGGCTGGAGTTCCAAGTATCATAACTCTTAAGGATTTAGTTTATTTGGTCCAGTTAAGATGATTATACATTATTAATGTACTTATCTTGTACTTATTTTGACATTGCAGTGACACTTAGCAAATGTAATATAGCTAAAAAACCAAGTAGTTTATGTACATATTGTTCTTACTTTTTCTCGTGTATTTCCTTTTCATGTAATGGCACCAGGCACTGAAAAAGAACTGGGAGGAAATAAATCATGCATATCAGGGTCTTCCAATAGTAACAGACACCATGTACAAGAGGATGCATAAAGAAGAGCTGGAATTAAAGCTGAAACAACTGGAGCATGACATAGCAGCAATTGAGAAGCACAAAACTGTCTACATTGCAAATGTGTAAGGACTGTTGTTCAGATACTGCCTCTTTCCTCCTTTTTCTCTGTCCCCTCATCTCCAAGAAGTGCCTCTCTAACTTCTCAGAAGATGCTACTGTCAACTATTTAGAAGGAAATATTCAACTAAGTATGTAGCAACTTAGAAAAGTTGTTACATATAACTCTTATCTGTACAATTCCCCAAACATTTTGAAATAAAATGCTTAACTAAACTTTGAGTATGAATAATGAATTTAATTTATTATTCTTTGTAATTTTTATTAACTGATGAGATTTCTATAAACATCATACAGAAAGCATACAAAACACTGTTTCGTATGTTTGGAGTACATTTCCTTGCCTAGCCAAAACAAAGGGAAATAATTGGCTGCTGAAGACGGGTTGGTAAATATAACTTCAGGACGGAATGGCTTCTGGACTATATATTAAAGAGATGTGCTTTACTTAAAAGCTTGAGTAATTGTATTTCTAAACAGCTTGGGTTCTGTATATTTTTGTGTACTTATTTTTTGTTACCAAAACCAATTTTTAATGTGGAAACCTGTAATAGTGCAGACTTCACACAATACAGACACCACACGTGTTTTTACAAGTACATAATTCCGTAATACTATAATAAATCTACAGTTAAATTAGGAAAATGTGTTTGGCTGGAATTATGTGTGTACTGTTAGAATGAAAGCAACATACAAGCATCTGAGTCAAGATTTAGACAAAAATTATATCAGCACACTGTCTCACAATTGTTTGCATAGAAGGAAGAAATGGGGTTTTTTCCTGCTGCTTATCCTTTGCTTCATAGAATCGTAGGTATGGTTTAGATTAGAAAATATCTTTTCCAGCCTTTCAGAACACAGCTTTTTCTGTATGGTGTCAATCACTACCACCAGCAGCTGTTGTGACATCATCATATCTGACACCAGCAAAGGATAAAGTAAAAAATTTGAAATTAAGTATGAAAACCCAAATTTTCCCATACATTGAGTTCCTTTTCTAAATTTGTCAGGGAATGGCTTTGAAGACTTCACAGTGATTCCAGGTTCTATTTCTTGTGCGCGTTATATTTTTCTATGACATACACCAGGAACACGTGGGTGAGCAGGAATGCATATTTTCTTATTTGTAACTTATTGTTAAGCAATCATGTTTATTTTTGAAGGATATAAGCTGGAAGAAAGCTGCAGATTTGTAAAATGTGGATTTAATATATTTCTTACTCAAAAGAATGACACACTGTATATTTTAACAAAACTACACTTAATTGTTAGCACTTAATATTATGTGATATTATCTTTTAGTGAAGTACCTGATGCCCCTCTTAAGCAATTCCGTGTAATCAGAAAAGGCTGTTTATATTGGTTTGAAATTAAAAAAAAAATTTAAAAAATATTTGACTCCAAAAGAGCATGCATTCCCACTGCCTCCCTCTCAGCCTTTATTTATTTGCAGACAGGCTGATTTAGGTTAGGATCAGTATTTGGTTCTTGCATTTATCATCAGCGCTAACTGTACAGAAATACAAAATAGATGGTGGCCCATCCCAAAAATTGGGATGAGCAGCTAGGCCACGCTTAGAAACATTCATCATTCACCAGTATAAAGGACTGGTTTTTAACATTGTCAGAAGTATGTTAATACATTATTGGGAAATTAGGAAGTGAATAGGAAGGGATGCAAAAAGTATTCCTGCTTAACAGAAGAGGAAGAGACAAAAGCCAGTGTCTCTCTGTAGCTGGACTGTGTCCTTCAACAATGCTGTGGCATTTTTCTCCTGAGCCTCATATAGCTGTTTGCAGGTAGATCTGCTGCATGTTCCCCTCATGAGACATGTGAATTGCTTCTGTCACCCTAAGGAGAGGCTGTACCCTGTGGAGAGGCTTTTGGTGTGTATTCCATGGGACCTGCCTACACCTCTGATTATGAAAAAAAAATATAATGAAAATAATTGAAAATGCATGCAGAAGGATAATGTTCTTACCCTTTAGCTCTTTCTGGGAAATGTGACAAAATAAATTTCCAGAATTCAAAGAATGTAACTCTGTATTTATACGTTCAGGAAATGCCAGTAATTGAAAATATAATGTTTGTGAATCAACTAATATGTACCATTGGTATAACAAAATGAAAAAAATTAATAAACTCAGTTGTTCTGATAGACTTGTTCCCTCATAAAAGCTATTAAATATTAACAGAAACAAATTTGTCCACAGGCTAAAAAGTGGCATTACCAGTTGAAACATCCTTTAAATTCACTAGTCAGTTACTAATAATCAATGAAATAACAAAGACTATAACCAAACTGCTTCAGTACTTCATAATTATAAAATTGGTAATTTTAAATTGTCCATATTAAATTGGATAACCATAATAAAACATAAAAAATGGGGCATGAATAATCTATTGGTCGGTAAGAGTTACGTTCCCACAAACTGAAAATATTTCCTGTTGGAAGTTGTGCATGACAAAGCTGTGTATCTATTTTTTAAAAATAGCAACGTGAAATTATGATGAATATCTCAATGGCTTTTCTTGAGAATGAAACTATTTATATTCAGGAAGGAAGGGATCAGATATGGCATCATCACAACAGAGGGAGTTCCTGATTGCCTCGAGCAAACAGCTCTGACAGGAGCATGTGGGCTCCATGTGGCTGATCTTGGAGCATGGTGGCTTTTTGGGCTCTATGCATTCCTGGAGACTAAGTCTGGGACAGTTCTTCAAAACCTAGAGAGGTAACCTCATTCCCCTCACAACATTCAGTGGGAAAAATGGGATAAATTCACCACTAAATTAATTTTCCATTGTCTCTGTAGGTAGGTTTTTTTGTGGGAGGGCATGTTCTGACTGACCCCTTGTATATTTTTGTGGAAAATTGGTACTGCAAACTGCTGCTGTCATGGCTCTGCTACAAAGCTAAAGTCTGGTCCTTTCATTGGCATACATTTCAGGCAACACAATGTATCTAACAATTTCAGACTTAATAAAGGCAGACATCTTTCAGATAAAAAAATTTCAAATATATGCAGATTAATAAGATTCTAGATAAATGCTAGCCCTAGTCCACACTTTCATCCTCAACTTTAGGATGCTTATAATATTAACGAATAATTAGAGGAGAAACAGGTGGCAAACCCTGTTATTAAGGTCATCTGACATTTCCCACAGTCAAGGAAGGCAGCTGCTGAGCCCTGCAGCATTGTCCACCCCAGGATCCAGGTGTGTATTGAGCATGACTAAGCCAAGGAGGAATGGCCATTCCTTCCATGAGTGGCCATACAAGGTAGTGATGTACACTTGACCCCATAAATGCCTAGATTGCAGGGTTTTTCATACTATCTCTATCTTCCTCCTGCTCCTTCCTGTCATGCAAAGTTATGTAAATAAAATACAAGTAAATTCACAGTTCACCTTCCAGGCTAAGCAGTGGCATTATGGTAGGAATGCAGCATGAGTTATTTCTTGTGGTTTTTTCTTTACTGTTTAAAGGGTGCTGATATAAATGTGACTTATATTGCAGCAAGTTATGAAACACAATTTTTTTACAGACTGTACCTCCACAAATAGTTGTAGACAGGCAGACATAGCCAAATAGTAGCTGTATGCTGGTCTTGTTGATGCTGCTAGGAGAGTGAACTTCTGTTCAGTCACAGTACCAGCCTGTGGTGTTAATTCATTATGCCATGGCAGCCTCCACATTGACTCCACAGCATGAAGAAATTCACAGAAACATGCAAACACTGGAATAATTTTGTATTCAAATTTTTCCTCAAGTGTCCTTTGCAGTGGTGCTCACCAAAAAATTTAACAAGAGCTGAGCTGCTGGTGAGCTGAAATAAGGGTTAATCTTGTGGACTTGTGCAGTTTCCTTGAACTCCCCTGGCACTGTAGCCTGTTGTTTCTTGCCTTAGATTGTTAAGCTATCTGTCATATAGGTCATGTTTTTCTCTCTTTGCTTGGTGTCTTGACACAATTTTGTCTGTTAGTAGAGCTCTCGTGTGCTTATAATAACAGTAATAACAAATATGATCATCTGGGCATGAAGACCAAGCAGTAAGATTCTTGTTGTTTACTAAAAGGACCTGTTTTCCAAGAACCCTCATTTCATTTGTTTCAGTAGGAGTTGAAGGAAGAGAAATGAGATTTAAAGCACTTAATGTATTCCCTGGAGCAATATGATTTATTCATGTCTTTGTCATAGCATGTTTTTGAAATGCAATGGTAAATGACTTATACCTGGCTTTTTCACTGGTAGCCATTAATACTGCATTTCTCATTTTTGGGATTTCTGACATGCAATTTGAGCCCTTCTCTTTTAAATACGGGATATATGTGCCTAAATTTAGAACTATGATTTGAGCACTATGGAATAGTTTAAAAGCTATTCATTACTCAAAATTACTAAAATTAATGGTGAATTTAATCTTGCTAGGTGAGAGACCCCATGTGGAAAATTCAGGTGATTCAAATCCTCTAATTTCAAGAGCTGCTGTAAAAATGGACAAGTGCCTCTAGAACTGTTCTTTGAGGTCTATTTTAAAGGACCTCATGTTGCTTTGAGGTCCATATTCAAGCTGTGGAAGCAATGTAGTAATTCTCTCTTTGGAGGAAAATCTCCAGTAGTGTTCAACATGTGGCCCCAAGCACTGCACAAGGGAGAAACAACCACATTTTGTTGTTTTATCAGGAGGAATTGTCTTTTGCACAAACAATAAAATTAGTAAATGGTCCAAATCCAGCATTTCATCACCCTTGGGTTGTGGGTCATTCTGTGCTGCAACAGAGTACAGAGGCTGTCCAGCCATGAACAAGCACTGTCCTATGCTACAGGAGAACTCTCAGGACCAGACTCTGTTTTTCAATACACTTTTGTTACTGCACTGTCTATTCTAGGCAAGCTATGAAGTATACAAAATTATAGCAAAGATAACTGAGCTATTCTGCGGGGGAAAAAAGCCCTTAAACTGTTACTTGTTTAGTTGTTCAAGACACTCTGAATTATTTTGTCTGGCAGACCTTCCTAGATTTGTTTTAATTAAGAAAAAATAATTTAGAAAGAGGGATGAATCCAAGTGAACAACCTCCTTTAAAAAGAAAACTCTAACAGTTAAATTCATTACATTGGGTGTGACCCACTACATAGTTACAACTCCCTGACTAGTTTTCATGGTCACTCATGATGAATTTGTCATAGGATATGATGTGAGCAGCATTCCTTGAAAATAGTGCTTTATCATTTGAACGTCAATACCTCTAAATAGCTGGTTAGGGTAAATATTTCCATAATATCATAAAGAATATAAAGTTTATTCCAGAATTGAAGGACAAGAGGAAATTTCTGTTTGCATTTCTTTCAGCTATAAGGACTTTATATTAATAACATGAACCTGAAAAGCAGGAAGGGTATCTTCAGGAGCCAGGAAATTGCAAAGCAAAGCTCTCGCTGCTCTGGTTTGGCACAGTGAGATTAATAACAAACAAAAATGTAGTTTTGTATTAAAGATGTTTATCATAGACCAAATAAGTCAAAGCCCAGCGTTCTGTCAAGCAGTGCCTAACAATGATTTGAAGGTTATAAATATTAAAAAAAATAGACTAACATCTTGAATGGCTTTTAGCCATTTTTTTGATATAAAAGTTACTCCAGTTAATTTTCAAAGCCTAAGTCAGTCAGACTCAGTACAGGTTAACTGTGACCAAGCTTCCCTTGTACATCTTTGCTGCAACTGCTTCAAAGCTAAACTTTCCAATTCCTCTAGACTGATGGTAATTCTGCTGAAGTTGAAGTAGACAGGAGCCAGATTCCAGCCTGCAGTGCCACTCTGTCACCTGCTCTAGTACAGGAGTCACAGAGAACAATGTGCATCTCTTCTGCTGCTCATCACAGGATGCTCCCTAGCCCTGCTCATGGGGCAGTATTTCCTATGGCCTCCCTGTGTTCATTACTGTAGGGGAATGGTTTGAAATCCTGCTTCTTGTTCTCCCAGATATCTGGAATACTGTCTGCCAGACATGTTCTGCTGTGCTCAGGGTCTCCAGCAGCCACCCTGTGACTGAGTCACTGCCTCAGGTAATACACAAGAACTCAAAATTCTGGAATATATTAAAACTGGATATGCAAACAATTTAGAATTGCTTCCAAGATGCCCTAAAGTACTGTACATATGCTAGACTTTTGCTTTTAATAATCTCTTCAGCAACCATTTTACCCAAAAATGTCTTTCTCTGCCACAACTGGGTGTGTGTTTGTGTTGTAGCTTACCTTGCAACCACTAAGAAATGCAGGTTTATGCTTGATAAGATTGTTTACAGTTCTGCTGTTCACATAACAGCTGCAGCAACAGGCAGAACGAGAAAAAGAGCTCTTACTTCATCCTCTAATTGGCAAGCTTCTGCCTAGGTAAGCCATACCTCTTGAAATATTCTGGATTTTCATGCTTTTCTTGTCTAGTTTTGGTGTTTACATATTAAACTGAGTTGTCAAATGTTTGTTATAGCTTCTTGGAAGCAGAATACATAATGCAGTTGTAAAGGTTGCTTATATGTAACTCCATAATAATATTTGCCTTGGACTGCTTTCCTGGTATATCCCTGCCCCCAACCTTTTCTTTTCAGTATTTCTTTACATTAAAGCTGTGAAAGGGTGGGCATGTCCTACTTTTATCAGTAACATGGTAAGAGAGGAACAGATGTCTAATTGAAATTATAAAGTTGTGTAAAGGCCAAAAGCATAAATATATTCACACGGGATTTGTGTATCAGTCTTAACCCTGCTTTGTTTCTCTGTGTGTCACTTCTTCCATCTGGTCCTTTATGGCTCTTGGCTATGTGTCCAGACCTACCCAATCCTACTTGTTAGTATTATCTACTCTTATTTTCTTTGTTCTTCTCCCCTTTGATCATTTCCCCTGGTTGTGTATCTAGAAATACTTATTCTTTCCCTCCTATTTTTAGTTCATAAACAAACAGCTAAACAAAGATAGTAAGAACATTCTTCAGAATGTTTACACACTTTTTCATAGTTAAACCCCAAATCTATAATATTCACTAATCATATTTTGGCCCTAATTAAAATACATTTTGAAAGTCTACTGTAAACTCATTCATTCTATACCAGTTCATACTGTAAAAGTAAACATTCAGTAAGTATACACTCCTCCATAACAAAATCCTTAGCAGCTTCATTTCTATTATGAACAAAGAACCTCATTAATTCTGGTTTCTACTAATTCTGTGAGTTCACAGAACCATGAATTTGTGTCATTTGCAAAAAAACTAAACAAAATGTATTACCTTTTGTGCCAATGAAAAAATCTTCCATGGAGAAGAACAGCTTTGTGAGCTGGGCGTGTGGCTGCTGACAGCAGTACTATTGACGTGTACCCCAGCTAAATTTATCTAGTTTTTAATTTCCTTACTCATATTTATTGTTATTAGCAAGATATGACACTTCATTACACTTCTTAAGTGAGCCCTGTAAAATTGCTGGAAGATAAGAACATCAAAACAAAGACTCTACAAACACATTCATCCAGTCTTGATGGGAAGAACAAACATCTCCTGCTTCAGTTTTCCAGCACAATGCTGGAGGAATTTATCCTGCTCATGTTAATGCTTGTCAAAGCATTAAGCCTCTGTTTGTAGTTAGTCAGAACAATCTCTCGTATTGCAGTAGTCTGATAAAGAATATGGTTAAAAAATACAGAAAGTTCTGATAATAGTAACCCAAACAGTCAAAGGTAGAAGAAGACAGTCCTCATATAGCAGTGGCAGAATTGATTTGAGTTTCTAGCTGTAATCTAAATAACTTCAGATCCACAGAGTTCAGCACTGTGACATAAATACAACAGCACCTTCATTGGCAACTTGGTGGTAACTGATTCTGACTGTGCTAGTTTTAGGGCAAATATGGACTTTAGAAGGCATTCTTCTAAACAAGAAGAGTCTTCAAATCCTGGAAAGTGTGGATACATATCAGGAGCAATTAACCCAAAGATCAGATGAAACATTAAACTTTCTCAATAGTTGTATGAACTGTTGACATGGAATTGAAATGCAAGTCTATTTAGGGATTTTTGTCCATTAGGAAAATCTCTTAAGCATTTTACAAAAATATTTTTATTTGGTTTATGTAGGTTTGTACAAGTCTGCATATGCTGTTTATCAGATTCACTACTTATTATTTTATAGCACTGTGAACAGGAATTATTTTTCTCAGTATACATGAGTCTTGATATACAGGCACCACTTTGAGGCAGATATATTCTGGACTTCTGACACTTTGTAAAACTTCTCTTTTGTTCTTTCAGACATGCTGTCTGTTGTAGCAATAGTTCTTTAAAGAATAGTTCCTTAATTCATCAAAAAACCTTGACTTCATACAAGAAACAAAACATTTATCACAAGATAATCCTCAACTGCTTTAGTACTTCACCAGATTTTAATTAGTGATTAATTTATAGAAGCAGTCTTAACACCAGATTCCTAAGAATTGTCCTATCAGTTCTAATTTTTCAGGATGCTCCTGAAAACTAGCCCAGATCAGACACCAAACTCCCTGTGTAGACATACCCATAACTGCTCCCTGGATCCATCTGTTGTGACCAGAAAAGTCAATGACCACATTCTAGAATAGCAGTGTTCCAACCTGAAATGTTTCCTACTTGGTTGGTGGGAGCCCCTCAGGTATCACTAAGAATATTTCACTATGCCTAGGTCTCCCCTAAAAACAACTTTTTCTTCCTTTAATATTTTCTAGTATATGAATGGCAGAATTCTGCCAGCTGTGTATTTGACAGATTGATACTAGAAATTACAACCAACTTTTAATTTGAAGAAAGTAAAAAGCTCTATTTTTATCCACAGTGGGCTGTGGGCTACCATTTTCCACAAAAGACAGAATACAAAAAGGATGGAGCAAGTCCAAATCTGAACTTCATATATGGGAATGTAAATGATCAAAGTAAGCCAAGAAAAAAAACAAGCTCCTTCTCATCTGTGAGGCAGTGAAAGTAAACTATTAATAATAATTTTAACGTAATTGGAAGGGAGTGACAGAGCTGCACTGTTCCTGGTACCTGATCTGTTCATCTCCAAGTGCACAGAGCATAGGCAACATGGGCATGGGCTGGGAGCACCAGGAAGGCACAGCCTGCCCCAGCATGTGCACGGGGGTGGGAAGGAGCAGCAACTCCAGAAGACAGCGAGGATGGAAAGTATGATTACTGAAATGTTGGAAATTTCTTTTTCTTCCCTGGAGTACAAGAAAATCCAGTTAAAACGGCAGTTTAAACCACACCAGCTTAGTATTATCATTAACCCAGGCCAGGCCCCTTGGCCAGCCCTGCCCGAGCATTTGCACCATTCTGACCCTACCTATACCCGCACAGCTTCCATTCTGCACGTTGCACCGTGCACCCTGCATCCCTCAACCTGCATCCCGAACTCTGCATCCCGCACCCCGCACTCTGCATCCCGCACCGCCCATCCTGCATCCCGCACCCTGCACTCTACACCCCGCACCCCGCACCCCGCACCTCACACCGCACCCCGCACCGCCTCAGCCGCGGCCCCGCCCCGCCGCAGCCCCTCGGGCGGGCGCGCGCAGGAACATGGCCGGGCAGGGCGGCAGCAGCGCTGGAGGCCGCGGCGTTGTGGTAAATGCGGAGCGCGGCACGGCCCGGCCCGGCCGCTCGCCCCTCGCCGGCCGCGGTGCCTCCCCGGTCCCCGGCCCCCTTCCCCGATGCCCCCCGGCGCTTTGTGCTGAACCCCCGCGCCCTTCTCTTCCCTTCCCTTCCCTTTCCCCGCTTCCTCGGGCCCCCCGGCCGCCGCTTGGGCCGCGTCCCCTCACCCTGCGCCGGCCCCGGCCCCGCTGCGGCTGCCGGAGGGGGACGGGCGTGCCGGGCCGAGCCGCGCCTTTGGCTTCCGCCGTGAAAACACGGTCCGGTACCACCCCGAGCGGCTCCTGTGGCCGTGGCTGTGCCTCCCCAGGCTCCTTGAGTGCCGGGGATGAGGATCCTCAGGCATCCCGAGGTGTCTTTCTGCCACCGGAGCTCTGGGAGGCCCCTGGGAGTCTGCGGGCGCCGTGAAAGAGCGCTGGGCTGCCCGTGTTCTGCTGGGGCTGGAAACAGCCCGAGCCTTGGCAGTGCGTGTGCAGCGCCTGTAGGCATGGATAAATGGTGCAAAAATGAATGAATGTGATCCTTATTCTGATAGACACCCCAGATTCTCCTGTGGAGCAAATGCCATCACTGCCACCGCCTTCGGTATGCTCTTATTTTAATGTGGCATTAGGATTTTAACAGAAAGTTCCAGGTCAGCTGCCCAGATCATAGCCCAGGGCCCTCTGTGTGGGCAGTGGTCACACTGTCCACTCCAACATCCCCTGCATCCCCCTTCTGAAGAACCTGTCTCTGTGTGTTCGAGCTCTGTCTGAAAACACCGCACATCAACCACGTCTCCTGACACCTGTGTAATAAATGACATTCCTTAAGTGGGTGACTGAGCATATCACCAAACAACATGAGTCTATTGCAAAGAAGGACATGAATGTGCATGACAATGTTCTGCTGCACTAGTTTAATTTTTTCTGCTCAACTCTCCAAAAACCCAACCAGCAGTAAGTCCAGTGCAGCATCATTTAAGTTGCAAAAGCTGGACTTTGCTTCGTGCTGCTTGGAGCTGAGGACTGAGCTCAAACCTCACCTGTGCTCACTTTGCCAGAGGAGAAAACAAGCAACATTCTTCTAAGTTTTGCAATCGAATGGCTTCAGCTTGTCTCTTAGGCCTCAGGGGAACACTTTTGGATATTGTCATGTATTTGTATTCCTTTTTTATCCATTCACACCAACTTTTTAAAGCCTTACTGAAGAATATCTGCTGGGCTATTCAAACATGCAAAGCCTGAACTTTAAAAGTAGGTCTTTCTTTCACTGCAGGAATTTTTAACACACGAGTATGCCAATGTATTTAGAATATATATTTACTTATCCAGTTGAATATTGGGTTTTTTTCTGAAGCAATCAGAATTTTTTCCTTCATCATTTCAAGGGCTTTTTAAATTCTCAAACAAAATAGTCTTAAGAATTTACTTGAAAATTGTCTTATAGCATAACACTGTGAGTAGCTTTAGGATAAATGGGAATTTCTTAGACTTGTTGGGAAGTACCTGTTTAAAAGAAAGAAGAATATGAAGTATGCTTATTATATCAGACAAATAATTAATTTGAAAGTACATGTGAATTTCATCTTATTTGTCAAATGCCAGCAAGCACTTGTAAACAAAAACTTCAAGATTATTGTAGAGTTACACTGTTTATGTTCTGCTGTTCTAGAGAACCAGAAGGATAAATGGGAGAATCAAAATTTCATCCTGATCCTGTTTTATAAAGGACTTACTGTAACCTAAAGTAAAAGTTATTGGTTTGTGTGAATTCTAAAGCAGCTTCTATCCATTTAATTTCATCTGCATCACACTGAAACCTTGCAATTTGACAAGAATGCAGAAGTAAGCCGCCCTGACACGGGTTGCTAGTGGGTGTTTGTAACACTTAATGAAATTGTTTCAGTTTGCATTAAAATGCTTTTGAACAGGCCGTTCATTGCTACAAAATGTTTAAAAAGTTTCATCCCCCCCATGCACTGAAAAAGTAGGTGGGAAAATAGTCTTTCCAGGCCAACTGCAGCAGTGTTTCTGGGGCAAGACTTGCTCTAATTAAAAACCTCGCCAAGGAGGATATTTATAATCTCCTGTTTCTATGGAAATGAGGAACACAACTAAGTAACTTTTTCTTCTCTTTTTTTGTAGTTTCAAGGCTTGTGTAAGTCAGGGGAAAAGCTTTCATTGATTCCAGTGATCTCCCAGTCATGCCCTTCATGGACAAATATTCAGTAGCCAACAAGTAACTTATTTGATGCAGAAATTTTTGGGTAGAGTTAAGAAATCATGTCAGTCAAGGTGCCTGTAGCTGTCAATGAATATGCAAAAAAAGCCCCCAAGCAGCCCAAAATCCACAAGGCGGGACAGTTTCAGAACAGCATGAGGCAAGGCTGTGTCTGAGTTATGTGGGAATGTGGAGGAACAGCTCAACATGCAATATGTTATCTTAGCCAAAATTGCGAGAAACCATTTATTTGTACAATAAAATGGTAAGCAGAGGTTTCAGTGATGGTTCTTTAAAGATTATCTGAAGCAAAAATGCCTTTAAGACATGCACTGCACGATGGCAAGTCTGCCACCATTTCTGCTTGTACTCAATTCCTGTAGCCAAGCTGTAGAAAGACAATGTGTGACTTGAGGAATATGATTGTAAAGAAAACCTATTAGGTGTTGCTTTTTATCCTGAACCAGTATTGAAGCAAAGCTTTATAATGATTTCAAGGTACCTTGTGAACCTGCAGGTCCTGTTGTTCATAAGGAACAGGGAAAATGTTTGTTTTGGAGTTTGTTTCATTTTTGTGCTGGTGACTTTGCAATTCATAGCTTTCTGAAGCCTTCAGCCATTGTCTAATTTTTGACTTTCTTAATCTCTACCACCATTGTATGTTGCGAGATCTAATCTCTGTATTCTGATACTTACAAAACCAATGTATATTAAGTGTGTAAAATATTTTTTCTGTAAATATATGGATTTACAGACTAGTTTCACAGTGAAGTGAGATGCAAACATTTTGTAACCACTTATCATTGATGACATCTAAATGAAGAACCTCACCTTTGGCAAGAAATACAGTTTTTCACTGATTTGTACAGATGTCATCCATGAACCACATAAATTATTCTCCATATGTGCTGTTTCATCTGTAAAATACTTATCTATTTATTTATTTATGTCTTTAAGTCATTCTAAATTAGAAATGTACAATTTTTGTATAGAATTTTATGAATTTTAATGCCACCATCTGAATCTCCCATTGGAAAATCCCTTCTTACTGGCAATATATATACTATATATATATATACACACATATATATACTATATATATACATATATTTGTACTTTGAGTTTGAAAATACTTAGAAAGTTACTTTTGCCACTAGTTTAGTATTAAATGTTTCCTTTGTCTGTTCAGTTGTTTGTAATATCAGGTGACATTTCCCGTATTCTGTGGGTAAAAAACTGTAGCAGTTGATTTCTGAGTTATACTAAGAAGCAAAATATTTAATGGCAAAAGCAAAATAGTAAATTGTATCTGGAAGAAAGTATGGCACACAATGGATCCATCCAACAGAGTGTACTAGAATGCTGATTCTGTATCAGTTACATAATGTCAAACACCATGAAGTGTTCTTCACAGCACTGTTTGATATTCAGATTTCAGACAATTGGCCTGGATACAGTCTGGATTTGTTCACTTACCCTCAGCACTACTATGGTGACCTGGAATACGTGCTCATTCCTCATGGCATTATTGTTGACAGGTATGTGTAGGTTGAATGTTGCTAAATAAATTGTTTGGTCAGTAGTACTATTCTTTTTTATAAAGGCTGTCATCCATATACAGTGCATGTATGCTCTTTGTCCTAAAATATTTTAAGTTAAAAACTTGCATATTTTTCTTTAGAAATGTAAATTAGTACATATTTGTCTGTCCTGGAGTTCCTACACTTTTAACATACAAAGTGGTATTTGGAATTCATGGAAATTTCTGCTGCAAACAATTTGAGGAACAATATAAAAAATGGAAATTAATCAAAGAAATGTTTATTAGTGAGAGGTTTTCCCCATTCTCAGACTTGATAAAAGATGATAAAACACTATTTTATTAATCTTCAGTAAAGTAAGTGATCCTAGTTCTTACAACACTAAAAGGAATTATATATTTCAGATCAAGTAAGATGAACTAATATTTGTAATATCTTCTATTTCTCATATAAAAATATACTAATTATTACTATATGGAATTTACTACAGCATTAAAAATAAAAGATGTGGAAATTAAGCAACAGCTGTTTCTCATACTTAGTATGTTGTCTTCAATCTAGAGCTTATTCTTTTCTGCTCCATGAACAGATTTCATTGAAGTTCAATCAATGTACTTATGTAGGGGCAAATTGATTTCTGTGTTACAGTTGGTGGAGAAAGAAAAAAACAACCAAACCTGAAAATTTTAATAATAAAATACATGGGACAAATTATAGGAATATTTAATAAATTGCATCCTGTCAACAAATCTACTATCACTGAAACTATTAATCTAATTCAGAGATCTATCAAAGAATTTTCCAGTGGAAGTATTTACAGAATATAATGCACTGAGCTGTTTTTCCTCAAAGCATCAAGTGACATTGTTAAGTTTTCTGTTAATACTTCATTACACCTAGAAATTACCCAGTACCCTATTGGGAGTCTAGAAATTCTATATTTAAAGTTAATATTTGTTATTTACATTTATTATTAAGATTAATATTTATTATTTTTATCTTGAAAATGTATGTAGCATTGCATGGCAGAAATGTGTATCTTTTGTTTCCAATCATCTGCCATATTGTGTTTGCCATGCAGAATTGTCAGAGAGGATAGGTTTGGTTGGGAACCCCACAATTCTGGGTTCACTGGAGCATTTGCTTGGTTATTTGCCTGTGTCTGACCTTGAACAAGTCACTGAAGCTCTTTGCACTCTTCATTTCTGCTGTATGAAGCAGTGAGCTGTACAGAATAGTGATAATATACACTCTTTATCAACTTTTCACTAATGCTCTGTTTCTTTCTAGTTCTTATGTAGATTTTTCTTAAAACTGTAGGGGTAGCATCTTCCAAAGCCATTCAGCTGAAAGTTTCAAATATTCTTTCCTATCTTTCACTTAATTTGTTGTTCTTGTGCCGTAACTAATATAACAAGTTAGGGGTTTGTACAGGCATATTTTATACTGATAATTCCTGTGAGGTAAAATGGAAGGCTGGGTCACATTCTTTTCTCTTGAGTCTCTGACATATTTATGAGCCCAAAATATGCTGAGATGCATAGGTCCTGTTTGTATAGCTGGGGAATTTATGCATTTAAGGTTAACTAGACTCAAGTGCTTTGCAACTTGCATCCATCACTCTGTATTTGCCATCTGTGAGCTGGATCCAAACCCAGTCAAGCATTGGAATGGACTGTCCTGGAGGGTGGTAGAGTCAGAATTCCTGGAGGTGTTCAAGAAATGACTGGACATACCACTTACTAGCTGACATTGTGGGCATCAGTCAAAGAGTGGGTTTGATGATCTTGAAGGTCTTTTTCAAGAATCACTCTGTGATTCTGTGAAGTCAAGGCTACTGAAGCAATGCCAGTCAAGCTTTATACTCACCATAGTGTTTGTAAAGCATACCATGAACTCAGAGCGTCTGCATCTAAAGTTATTTTATCTCTAATTCTTTTTTTGCCCAGGACAGAACGATTGGCAAAAGATATTATGCAAGACATCGGAGACAATGATATTGTGGTTCTCTGTGTCCTCAAAGGTGGCTACAAGTTCTGTGCTGATCTTGTGGAGCACATTAAAAATCTTAGCAGAAATTCAGAAAGGTTCATCTCCATGAAAGTCGATTTTGTTAGACTGAAAAGTTACCACGTAAGTCAACAACTGATTTATGTAGATTCTGGTTGAATATCGTAATGAATAGTTGACTTTTGCATGTGACATTTCCACCTCCATTTATAAGAAAAACTACATGAAAAATATTTTTGTTTGAAAAACCTGTGAGATTTTCTTAGAAACTGATATCCCTTATACTTTGTAGATAGTATGAATAAGGATATGAAGCAGCCTTGACCTCTGTTGTTTTATTTAGTCTGTCTTTTACTTCTGGGCAGATAAGTATTCAAATTTCATTCATGTAAAATGCCAGCATTTGTTTGTTCTCAAAATCCTTAGCAGTTCTGTCAAGTTAATTTCATATTACTGCATTTTCCACCCCCACATAGTTTGGCATAAGTGCAAGGTGGTAAATCTATGTCTTCTTCTAAATGTTTAATGCTAAGTAAATGAAATGCTTTCATCTTCATAGCAGGCAGTTTACATAGTAGCAAAATATACCACCAGATGATGATAGTGTTCTACAAGAAAATGCAACAAGCCATTCAATCAAATCCAGTGTTGAAGTAATCATCAAGCCCTCCTGTTATCTTCAGAGGAAATTATGCAATAATTCATCTGTGTCACTGAGGATATGATAGTGAGATGACCAGCATTTTTAGAATCTCTAACTACAATTTCTTATTGTACAAGTTATAAATTTATATTCTATCTTGCAGTGCACATTTCAGGGTGAGGGAGCATCTCTATAAGTTGTTGTAGAAGTATCTGAGGAAGTACACTAAATAAATAGAGTGATAATAAGGTGTCTTGCAGAAATGCAACTTGCTGTGTCCATTAGTTCCCACAATAACTCTATATCCTTTCCACAGTTTGTTGGCTGGCATTGTCTTCTGACCTCAGTGACTATAAAGTTTTCCCAGCTTTCACAAATCTTGTTTGACTTTTTTCCAGTGTGGAGAAAAACGTGAATGAGAACCTTTTGTAGCCATTTGGTTAGGATTTGATCCTAGGACTTAGGTTTCAAGGATTAGTTCTATGAAGCATGTGTGAAATACTAATATTATATATTTTCTAGGTATTCAGCAACATTACAGAAATAATTAATAAATTATAATATTATATAATGTCTCACATAATGGCACATGGAAATTTTAGTCCATTTTTTTGCATAGTTATAATAGCACTTCAGTAACACTGCTGAGCAAATAGAGGAATTACTTCAATTGGGTTTTATTTTGCATCTGGCGTGTAGGTAATGCACGTGCTTTTCTTGCAGAGTTATCGCTTATCCAGTATGAAAATATCCTAGTTCTAAAATTTCTTTCCTTGTTGTCAAATCTTATTAGCCATAGTAACCCATAACCAATGAATGGCAGGACGTGTACTGCAAAAGTGTGTAAATTTTCACCTCTTTAGTTTAGGAAATAATGTAAAAGCTTGTTATATCAAGCTGAAACAGCACTAAGAATTTTATTGTGCAATTACCAATACTAAGTCCTAGATAATCTTAGCATTTAGTGGCTGTGCATATTTTGGGTCCCAGCCTCATGCTGTATCAGAATGGTAGCACCTTCCCAAGAACTAGTGCCTGCATCTGCATTTTTGAAAATATATTCTTTTTTCTGTAACTACTTCCAAACAGGTGTCATGTATTTAGAGGTTGAAGCTGTCCTTGATTTAGTGCTTGGATCAGTGCTTGATGCCTGTCTGGTCTGAGAAGCTGAATGACACTGCAGTAGAAATTTGAAATTACATTAATATTGGTAGATGCAGTCCATGAGGTATGCATAAATGTAATGCTGACTAAAGCCCCAGTATCCTTTGCATCTTGAGTTACTTTTGTGTCCTGCAGGTTTTGGAGAATGTCCCCTTGTCAGCATAGCTGGGCTCAGATCACTTGAGGAACTTGCTGTACCTAGTCTGAGTGACTCTTTATCACAGCCTTATATGAAACTCCCAAATCTCCATGTTAGTTTATTCTGTAATAACATGTCTTTCTCAGTGTTTTACACTTTAATCAGAGGCAACAATTACAGCTTTAGAGATAAGATTCTACTTAAAATCTTGGAGCACCACCAGTTCCACTCCTTTGTTCTCTTCTGTGTTTTCTGTTCCACTTTCTAGTAAGGCTTATTACTGCCCTCTCTTTTTATCCCTTTTTCATTTTACAGACTGTTCTTCTCACATTATTTATCCTGATTCCTTCTACTAACTGTTCTCTCTTTCTCTCCTGAAGGGAGTCCTGCTGCTCTCAATATGCTTCCTTCAGACATGTCTCCCTTCCCCCCTCCAGCTGTTTAAATCCAGCAACTAATTTCAGCTCAAACTCATGGGATTTTTGTATTGTCTCATTCCAGCTTCAATATTGAAAGGTTAGTTGATTTTTAGGGGCTGTAATTCAAAGTGGGATTTCTTGGTTTAACAGGATAGCAAAAATGGGCTGTAATTGTGACCCAGAGTCAGTTCTTGGCATCATTGAAAGTACCCCTTAATTACCAAGTATCAGTGGAAAATGCTGTACTCTTCTGTTTATCATACAGACACGATTACAGGAAAAGGAGATTGCAAATATGACCAGTTTTATATGACTGTTTTTCAAACCTGCCATGATATTACAGAATTTAGACTTCAGAATTTATACTTAATTGATATGTTAGGATTTGCTTTCATATTAAGTGGCTGAAAGCTGGGCATGAGTCTTCTTTGTAAGATTTCTTCCTGTAAATTAATTGATAAAAAAAAAGCATAGCATATTTAGATTCTCTGGATATTAATGAGATGATTGGCTACTTGTACTGCCATAATCAGGATGTTTTTATCTGGTTTATAAAATATTGTCATATGTGCCTGAATATTTTTACATTTTTGTGAGAAAATTTCCTGTATTTTACAAAGGGCAGATTAAAAGATAACCAAGATAACAGTTAGAAAATATGATTTCAGGAGTAAACAGATAGGAAGCATCATGTAGAGTTAAGCATAAAAGTCAGGAAGTAGATAGAGAGGAAAACCAAATCAATTTTCCAGATGGAAATATGAATGAAAAGCAGCAACTCTGAGTTTTAAGAGGCAGAGAAGAGAAAACATACACTTTTTTGAATGAACTCAAGAGTAGCAAGGCAAGAAGTATAGTAGATAGAGCAAGAAGCACTACAATAGTCCTCATGGGAAATATGATGAATACATAGAAAGGTGCATGCCACATTTTAGGGGAAAACACTGTATTCTGGAAACACTGACATGAGAACTGATAGAATTTAGCAACTTTTTAGATATTAGGTTCTAAGATATTGGATTTTAGTATAAGTCAGGAACAGTGGGATTGACTGCAGAGATTTTTGAATTTAAAACTGGATTAATGAAATTTACTGTATTCAATTTTTACCATGCTGATTTTTTTCCTGAGTGATTGTTCTTCCACAGGGAATTGGAGTTCTGAAGTTGAAAACGGGTGAGGGTTTCAAACTGTATTCAATTTTTACCATGCTGATTTTTTTCCTGAGTGATTGTTCCTCCACAGGGAGTTGGAGTTCTGAAGAAAACAGGTGAGGGTTTCAGTTTGAAAGGAGAATTTAAAATTATTTTCAGAAGCAGGGTATGTTGAAGTCAAAGATGAAAAGTAATGGTGGAAGAAGTTGAGTTGGGGAATGTCATCTAAGGAAAATGTGACCCTAGCAGGAGAGATGGTGGATCCAGAAATTCCATAATACATTTGTGATATTGATAACTTCAGGAGATTAAAGAGCTGATTAGGAAGAATCCAGAAGGAAGTAAAACACAGAAATTAGGAAGATGTTTTAGTAGGGTTTTTTGAATTAAATGATAGGACTAGACAGAAGAGAGGATGTTTGAGGATGAAGCAAAAGAGAGAATGAACAAAAAAGTAGAAGGATGTGGATGTCATGAAGAGAAGGGCTGAATAGGATAAATTTTAGTAAAAACACATACTATACGAAGTGTAGCAGAAGAGTATCATAAACAATAATTAGAGCTTCTCTTTGTTGAATGTGGAAGAGATGGTTTAGGACAAGCTGTAAAGGTAAAGATTCAATTACAACTTCAAGAAAAGAGGATCTTCTGGTTTAGCAAGTCTAATCTGCAACCAAGAGATACAACAGTATCACCTAATCCTGTTCCATGGCTATGCCAAATGTGACCTTTAACTCAAACTTCAATTTTTAAATGGAATTGAAAAAATTTAGGAGAAGTAGAGGAAGTATGAAGACTTTCTTGAGAAGTTCTCAGCAACCTCTCAATAGAAGAGAAGGTAAATGCATGTGAATTAAGACTTCTTTAGTGGATAGATGATAAAAAGAAAAGGAATCATAGTAAGAGTCATTGTTGAAACTGGTGGTAGGGACTGATAGAAGAGGGGAGAAACACCACACACTTTTATTAGGCAGACCAGTGTGCTTTCTACATGCATTACTACCTGTTCTTGTAAAATGTTTAGTATTCCCATATGGTTATCCATAGATATCTATCTAATTCTCTTAATTACTATATTTTATAGAATAGATATGATAGTAAAGCTTACATCTTGGGGAAGGACAAATGAATCATGGTGGCATAACCTTTTTTCACTGAAAACCATGGAGAGGTAAACGAGGAATGAGATTGCTACTATGCCTTAAGTCTGTGATTTGTTTGGTTATATGTGTGGACTGAAGTGGCAGAAGAGCAGCCATCTCTGTTATTTTGAAATGACATTGTTATAACAAACTCTGCTATTTTGAATAACTTTGGGACCCCACCTGGAGGACTGCATCCAGCTCTGGAGTCCTCTGTACCGCAAAGACAAGGATCTGTTGGAGGAGGTCTGGAGGAGGCTGCATGCATGATCACAGGTCTGGAGCACCTCTCCTAGGAAGACAGACTAATTCAGTTGGGTTGTTCAGCCTGGAGAGAAGAAGGCTTTGGGGAGACCTTAGAGCAGATGACCAGCATTTGAAAGGAGCTTACAAGAAAGGTGAAAGGGATATTTACAAGGCCATGGAATGATAGGACAAGGGGAAATGCCTTTAAATTGAAAGAGGGTAGGTTTAGACTAGATAGAAGGGAGAATTTTTTTATTGTGAAGTTGGTGAGGCGCTGGAACACGTTGTCCAGAGATGTGTTTGATGTTCCAAATATGAATGAACTTGAGAGGAAACTTCCAGAGGAATATGTAGATTTGGTCAATTCGTGTAATTCTTTCAAATGAGTACATTATTTATGGCTTCCAGAACATAACTAATAAAAAAATGTAAAAATATGACTGCTGAATTGTAATCCATGCACAATAGTTACATTGAATTCTGTTCACAAACAAATCCATTGATATGATCTGTTTCCTCTTCAGCCTCCAGTTGTTTGAAACATATTGTTGGTTATTAGTCTTGGCATAAACAGGACTACTAGTGCTGCAAGAATCTGAAAACAAGCAACAAAACAAGCACTGTTTAGTAGAAATCTGAATGTTTGTGCTATATGAAGCCATCTCAGTAAATAGTTTTGCTAAATCTCTCTACTGTAGGAGTAAGGAAACAGAGGGATTTTATAATAAGTTGAAAGCTTGGTAAATGGAGTAAAAGGATTTATTTTTCTGCCATGCAGGTTTCTTCTCCTACACCAAATGAGTGTACTTAATTCCTAAAAGACTCAACAGAATGAAGCATCAGACTATAATCAGAGTGGTATAAAATGTACATTCCTACTTTTCGTAATAACCTATTCCTATTCAATATAATTTTACTGTATGTAACTTGGCTTTTTTAAGATCACTATGAACTTTGCATTTAAAAATAATATGTTGAAATCCTGACACTGAAAAAGCAAAATGTTTTTATTAATTTAACAACATAGAAGAGAAAACTGTCTTGCTTGCATTTAGTGATTCATGTCATTACCCAGACTCTACACCAGTGTTACAATGATTGTTTATCTCCATTGCTGTGCCACACAGGAGAACACAACTTATGATCTCCTGAGAAAAATATACATGCTGAGATGAAAGAGAATTCACAGTAGTTTTTGTACTTACAAGTTTTCTTTTGAGCAAGTTGTGAGTTCTCTTTATTTTGCTTCATGTACACAGTTTAGCTGATGACTGCATCATTATATTAATGCTGACTAGCCATGGAAGAATTACAAATTGGAGCCTACCTGATAGAATGAGTTCCTGTCAGTTTTAAAGCCAAGTTCTACCATAATTTCACAGGACTGAACTCCAAATTATCTGTGAATTATACATTTGACCTGCAAATAAATAACTTAATTCTAGGCAAAAATGTGATTTAATTTGAAAATTAGTGATTTGTGGTTTATTTAATTTGGAGAGAAGTTGTATGTGTACTAGACATTCAAAAACTAAAATATACTCATAACCTTTTTCAGATGTATGTCTTGCAGTCACCACTGCAGACAGTGAACAACTGTACAGAGAATTTTGCAGCATGATATAGTTTTAGATGCTAATGGGCAGCAGAAACATGACATAATTTAGTCCATGGATTTTACAGTCAAGTTTGTTGCTGGTCTGAGAGATATGTTCTGTTGATTGTAGATGGTGTTGTCAGAGAGATGTCTTATGGGCAGGCTATGAGAGAGATTTGGGAAATCTGCTCCTTGAATTGCCAACGGGTTTTTGTCTCTGTGCACTTTCTTTGTCTATGAATGGATACAAAAGCATTTACATTCTGAAGCAGTGGTATCTTTTTGAGTGGAAGTACCATGAGATGCTCAGACTTGCTAAAACAAGTAAGTAAAAGGTCTTTTAGTGCTCTAAGCCAAAGACAGTCCCAAGTCTTAAGCAGGCATTGGTGCTCTCCCTGTATCTCTTATTCTTCAGTTATTTTCTGAAATTTGGTAAGACTTGAGGTGGTCAAGAAGGTGATGAACAGTGGAAACAGATAATATTTTTCATGAATTGAGTGTTTAGAGATACTACAATTCACAGTTCTCCAAACTGTGTCCAAATGTTCCTTTTTCAAGTGTTAAGACTTGTTTAAAAATAGAATATTCTTCATGAAAGAAAAAAAAAAAAACAAACACATCAACCTACAGCAGTGTCTTACTGCAAAATATCAACCTCAGAGACACAAACTTTTCAGAGAAATAGCTGAAAATGTGTTAGTAGTGGAAGTCATCCCAAAAGCTTATTCTTGCAGCTAGCTGATGAAATTTTAAAATAAATTCACAAAAAATGTAATGAGAAGAATGACAGTCTCTCGTTAAATTGTGGGTGGTGTTATGAGAGTAGCAGCACAATTCAGGCACTTTGAGAGTAAACTCTCCTGCCAGGTTAATCTGTGTATCAGGTGTTGTGGCTTGCTGGGAAAATTCAGACACTGGAGGTGGGTCTCTTTTCTGATTGCACCTGCACTGGCTGGAACAGTGACTGTCTCCACTCCTCATGGGCTGCAGTGCCCTCCAGGCAGTGACACTGGCCAGCTCAGCTGCTTTTGGGCTCCCTAACCTGTTTCAGCCCAGCTAACAGAAGCTGTGAGAGAATTTCTATTTGGACCGCTTGAGCTTGCTGGGTTTGTTTTTAGCAACCCAGATGCACACATGCATCTCAGTAGTCCCTGCCAGAGGGAGACTTACAAGCAGCTGGGGACACTTGTGGGCAGTAAATTCTTTTAGTCAGCACAGTTCTTGCTGGAAAAAAAGTCTGCCCATAGTCAAGGGACCCTCAGTACCATGTGTGCAAGCCTCAGACTCACCCACTGCTTCACCTGAGAGGTGCTTCTCAAAGGTATCAGGAGTGTGGATATTTCAACTCTAGTTATTTTTGTATACCAGCCTAGTTTTCATAGTCTTCTAGGATAAGCTGAAGAAGGCCATACTATATGGAATAAAATGTGAACTTAAAAGTCAGGTTCTTGAAACTCCTTAGGTCTGGAGGCAAATGCTCTCCTTTCACCTATGTGGCATCCACAGCTTCCATTTAATGTGATGGCAGAATTGTGAGATGTGAGAACTTTAATTCATTTCTTGCTCAA
Organism: Passer montanus; assembly: GCF_014805655.1. NCBI lineage: Eukaryota > Metazoa > Chordata > Aves > Passeriformes > Passeridae > Passer > Passer montanus. Next base: position 27,408,674 of record NW_024356505.1, on the reverse strand, counting down.
AGAAAGTGTTTTATTTTGTGCCTAGGGGCTTGGGATATTACTTCTAATGTACGTAGGTGTTAATTTGTGGGCATAGTTCAGGAAAGGTCATGATAAGTCTATCATACAGTTTAGCCAGTTTATCTCTAATGTAAAACTTACTTATAGAGGATGATCTTGTAACTGTATGCATCAGATAACACACCTACACATCACTTGAATATGTTAGCACCATCTGAAATCTTAGTGATTTTTTTAAAGTATGAGTAAGTGTGTCGGTGACTCACATATGAAAGATTTGGGGGAACCAAACAACTCAGCCAAGGGAGAACTGAGTAGGAAGTGGCCTGATTGCCATGGGGACAGAACTAGAGCAGATGTGGCAGTGAAGGCAGAGTGATACTGAGCTGTCCTACAGCTTTTCAGAAGTATCAAAGTATTGTTTTAAAGCATTTATGGAGCATATTAAAGCAAGTAACTACATGTTTTTTAAGATATTTTCCATTTATATCTATCATTTCCAGCTTAGGTATTATCTTCCTTTATACTGATATATGATTTTAGCTATGGAATTATTGTTTAAAATTTTTTAAAAATTTATTTTCCTATATTGTGGGTTGCTACTGTGTTCTTGTGGATTTCAGATCTAATACAAACTCCACAGAGGTATTTTCTAATGTTTTTGAGAAATTTGTGTCCCCAAGGGTCATGTTTTTTCTTACAAGCTGTAATGTTTTCTTTTGAAAAATGTTTTCTAACTTGAAATAAATGTCTTGGATTACAGTAGATTGCATAGAGTAGAGCTACTATGTATAAATGGAGTTTAAGGACTGAAGTTCCTTTTTCTTAAGGTTTTTTTTATATGAATGGGGGTTTTTTTTTTGTGAGCTTAAAGCTTTGGTATTTTTAAGCAATCCAGGTTCCTGAAATCTTACCATTTAAGACTGTAGATGTTTTTGAAACTGGCCACTTTTAGAACAGATTCAAATTATCAAGAGATTTTATTAGAAACATCCAACTGTTCATCCTTTCAAAGAATTAGATTCCACTGGATGCAGTATTTCTTGTAAAGCAGTGGTTTCTTATAAAGCCTAAAATATTGAAGTTTAGTTTAGTAAAATGTTTTGTTTCATATTCTGCCAAAAATATACCAAGCTATACTAAGTTATGGCATTTGCAGCAATAGTATATGTCATCCTGCTTCATGGGTTTTGCAGTGACAGGGAGATAGGATCTTATGTATAAGATAGGTCCAGAACTTAATGGTCACTAATCCTACTGTAAAAATAAGATCTGATGAGTTTGAAAAGACTGTGACATGTTTATGCGTTGGAAAAATATCACATTACTTGGACGCTCGCAGTACCATTTAATATGTGAGTTTTTCATATTAAGGTCTGAAATGGGGCAAAATTAATTAAAAGAAGGCAGAGGGTTCTGATTTTTCTCAAGGAATTCGATGACTCCCTTTTACTGGCATCTTAAAAGCTGTTTCTTAAAACAAATCATAACATGTGTAGTGTTTGTGCAGTGTCACACCCCAGTGAGTCTGTGAGGCATAAACCAAAAGGGCTCCTCTAAAGGAATATAGCAATAATTGGAACTCCTCTGTAATTGCCGTGCTGATTTGTGTGACAGATACAAAATTCTTTTCCCTCCTCATTTGATAGACAGAAATTAAAGTATTTAAATAAAGAAGGAATTCTATAAAACAACTGTGCAAGAAAACTCACAAAGGATATGCGTGCTGTTAAAAGTTTCCAAGTTGCCATTAGCTAAGGGACTAAACACTAGTATGGAAGAGAGTGCTACTGATTTGTGAGAATCAATGATAAGCTAAGCTCCAGATTGCTGGAAGGGACTAAGCATCTGACTATCAGACTCATCTTCTGTCAATTTGTTTACACCTATTTATCTGTTTTCTAAGTCTGTGGCTATTTAACAAAGTTCAAGATTCTTCTTCTATCTCTGTTTTATCACCAGATTCTAGGAGCTAATGATAGTCAGGGTCTGAATGTTAGCACTTTGTGTTTATTCTAGAGAAAGCTGTTTTCTGGTGTGCTTGCAGAATCCTCAAGTGGACAGGGGTTTTATTACACAGTTACAAACTCACTATATGTTTTTTCACAATGTCAATTTACTTCTGATCATTAATTCACAATGCAGTTTAAAAAATGGGCTAAGATCTGCATGTGGATGTAGCAGTGTCCAAGCTGGTATGCTAAGATCCTCTGTTGAGGCTGGGAAAGATGACTTCTAGTTCCACTGCTGTAATGTTCATTCATTTAATGTTAAACAATAATTGGGCAAAGGACAGATGCTCCAGTTATTGTAGACTTGAATCCAAATGGACATTTTCCTACCCAAGTCCAGTGTAGCTGGCCATAGTATGATTGATGACCTTGATGACTTTTGCATGACTATAGCAGGATGAGAATTTTCCTTATGCTCTTTAGCTTGTGGAGCTGAAGAGGAAAAGCACCCCAAGTCTGCTATTCCAAGACCATATTGCATTATTATCACAAAATATTACATTATTATCACAAAAAGTAGACACCCTTAGCAATGCCTCCTGGCAGCTCAAAAGGAGTACCTGTGTAGGAGTATGGCAGTTCTGGGGGGTATGCTTCCTAAATTTTTCTTTTACCTGTAAGTTTTAAAATTTATTTGCTTCCCATCTGTGTAGAAAAATTATGTGATCGGAACCTTACCTTACATGACTGAAGAGCCCTGTAAAATTGTTACTGCCTTTTCTCATCCTGGAACATACAGAGATTTAATTTCTATGTTTTAAATATTGTCTTAGAGAATAAAAATGAGCTAGATTACAAGGAAATATCAGACTATAGTATGTGAAAACTAACCCGAGTTTTGAGGATTTATTGTGTTTCTGATACACATACAAGTCTAAACCTTTGCTATAGTACGTTATTGATTCCAGTTCTTGCTGATCTTTTTAAGTGTTTGTTTGGGTGCTGTTTCTGCCATATGGTGATATGTGGTGTTGCAATCTTACTGCCTCATCCTTAAGCAAAAGAACCCATTTAACCAATGCTAATCAACTATATAATGTTTAATTGCTAAATCAGAAATTAAAAAGTGAAACAATTTATTGTCTGTAATCCTTATTAGCCAAGTTAACTGGTCTGATTCTGCTTTGATTTGTGACAGTTTGGCCCTTTTTTAAGATAGCTTACCTTCCTTGGATTAAATACAAGAAGGCATGCAGGAGTCCTGCTACACAAAAAATTGCTGAGTGTCTGAACAGATGATTACAAGCAATTAAATTTATTAAGTTTAATAATTTACTGATTCCCAGAGTCTTGTTAAAGCTCAATGACCTGCCTTGCCTTTACAGTAGGGAAGAAATATACCCAGGTGTTACCACAGGTCAGCTGATAAGGAGTACCTTGCTGTCAGTAAGTTCATTGTTTGTCTTTCTCTGTCCAAAGCCAACTTCCTCATTGCAAAACTCTGGCCTTCCCTGGAACTGGATAGACTAGCTTGAGTTTGAAGCAGTTCCAAACCTGAGTGGTGGAGCTTTTAGTTAAGGAATAACAACAAGGAAGAAATAGAGTAAAAAATAATTAAATCTTTACGTGAGTTACATTGTAGATCTACCCCTACAGAAGTAAAATATGTCTTACACTGTGGTAACTAGAACTCTGCTAGATGTACATCTACAGCAGTTTAAAATTTGCTGTCATCTGTTATCCTGGCAGTAGCAATAAGGCCAGGCTCAGTGCAGCACAGTCAGTGGTGTGCTCAGCTCAAGAAGACAGCTTTAAAATTCTCAGAGCTGCTCAAAGCTGTCAGTGCTTCAGTGCACATGTACCTGTACATCCTTGCAGGAAAGGGGGTGTCCTGGCAGTGGGTGTGTGCCACTTTACTGGATTCCATTCCCACTTGGCTCAGCATTGTTGGATTGTTTACAAGGTACTCAAGGCACCTCTTAAAAATGTATCAGTGACCTGGCATTTGACTATTTTGAATGTGGGTGTACCCCAGAGGTTGCAGTCTGGCCTTTGGTATACATTCGATTCTGGGTAAAGGAAGGCAAATTTTCCAGTCTTTACTGGGAAGTGATCCACATCATTCCCACTCGTTTATACTACTTACTACTTGTCCTCTGAACTATCCTGCTTAAGCCTGGATAGTCCTTCCAGCTGTCTGCCATGAAAACTGACAGCTCATTTTCTACACCCTTGAGGTCTTTTATCCTTAGCTGTTGCTCTTGAGAGAAGAAACCCAAAATTGTATTGATTCAAGTGGATGTTGTTTCTAAGTACAACATTTTATATACTACCACTCAACTTCTGCTGATTCACTGAGGATATTTTATAGCCTATACTTTAGGTATCAGTTCGACTTTACCTATTCAGCAAAATAGGTTAACAGATCCTGTAGATGCCATACTGACACTTTCCTACCAACTTATTAATATTTTGAAGTATTTCTCAGGAGGCAGATTGTAAAGCATAGTACATACTAGGATCCCATAGTACATACAAGTGAATGGTCTGTAATTGATTTCTTTTTTGGTCAAAACCTTCCTGGAAAACCCAGTTGTAGGAGGTGGAATGATGGTGTGAAGTGAAAGAGAGCTGTCCTAATGGGAATTCCCAAGTTGGAGGATCTGCTGTATCACGCAAGGGGACAAAAACAACATAGGACAGGCCTGATGGTCACATTCTTCTTTGTTTTGAGTTTCCCTGATGAATTTTGGGAGAAAAGGTAACTGCATTATTAAAGAAATTCCATATGAACGCTGCAGACTGTAGTAATTAGATGTGTGATAATGACCATATTTCATAATTCAGTTATGCATTTAAACATTTCTGTTAAAGCTGCTTTTTTTGCCATGATTAAAGAATCTTTGTTTCACTGAGCCCAGTATTAATGTATTCCAGATTCTGTTTCTTCAGAAGAGTAACAGATGTTCACAGTTTGGTGCAATTTTCAGATGAGCAATTCTGTTTATAATGAATTTTCCTGAGACCACCCAACTCATTTCACTTGTAACTTGAACTATGTCCAAGTGTTGATCTCAAGAGATGTAAAAGAGATGTAATAATTCTGTGCCCCACCCAGTTCAAAACACATGACTTAGTATAGATGGAATTTAAATATGTATACTTCCAATCTACATAGAAAGCTAAAGTTTTATCTTGTATGCTATGAAAAATGGTGGTAGAAATAACATTCTTGCTTTAATTATCAAATATTACTAATTAGAATTAACTAAAATTATAAAACAAAGACGAGCAAGTGAAAAAACACAACCCAGTAATTAAAACCAAAGAAATTGAGATTTATCCTGTAAAATTCAGATTCATTAAGCACCAAAAAAAAATAGAAATATAGCTTGGGATGAGGTGTGGGGATGTGACACAATGCATCACATCTTGTCAGAAACAGCTGCAATGAATTTTATGCTACATTAACCAAAATATAGTGTGATTTAGTGCTGTCTCTATCCAAGCCAATATATTTAATGTCAAATATTAAAAAAAAAAGATTGATAGTATTTAGGGATTTTAGAAAACAAGTATTGAGGATCTTTGGACACCAGAAAATGAAGCTTTAATTCATATTTCTGCATTTATAAGAAATCTCAGAGATTCAATTATATCAGTTGGAACAACTCACAAAGGAAGAAAGAAGCTCTGAATGACTTGAAACCATGAACATGAAACAAACAGTTCTGAATTGACATTAATTGGTACTGAATGAAACAGATTTTTTTTCTTTCCTGACATTCATTGTACTTTATATTTAACATTTAGTGCAATGTTATTTTGAGATTATAAACTGAGAACTCAGAAAAAAAAGATGCACTGAGAGGTTGCCATGGCAACCATAGTGTGCAAATGATTATGTGAACATTGTGATCAGGGTAATGTCACACCATGGTATTGAGCCTTGCTGTTTGGCAGGTATGTATTTTACAACATAAGTTAAGTGATAAATGTAGATAGTTATAAATGGCATTAAAATCAATTATCTGAATTTATTTTTTTAGCAAGAGAATTGCTCTCCAGTGTGACACAAGGAATTTTTTTTTTTTTTAAAAATACCTTGGCTGGAGGGTTCTGAGCTGCATATAGAAAACCATATAGAAAATGATATGGTTTTTAGACACCATGAATACTAAGCCTTGTCCTTTGCCAGCACTCATTCTCCAGTCAGAACACCAGGGTTTCCATAAATGTGTGCAGTTGTGTCCCAGAGCTGGTGTGTGAATGCACAGATTGACGGGATGCTGTGATCCCCCTGCTCTCAATGGCTTTTGTGTTTGCTTAGCTGCTTGCCAGCAATGAAGATGCTATTTCAGCATCTTCCTTTCAGCTGAAGCCAGAAATACCAAATGCAAAGGAAACAGTGCTGCTGCGAATACTGTAGAAAGAAAGGAATTTTTTTTTGTGAAAAATAAATAAATTCATTAATCATTGCACCTCGCTGTTATATATTTTTTTCTCTTAACTAGCAGCTTAAGGGCAAACTGCCTCTTCAGTAATTTTTGTGTGCTGGTTGCTAATGAAATTCTACACTTTCTCATTTGGAAATGAAAAAATATTTTGTCAGTGCCTTGGTTACACATGCTGTGGTAGATATTAGAAACAATCTGCTTTTTATAGTCTTATAATAGTCTTGACTTGAATACATGCCTGACTTTTGAAGAGTGACCTGTCTTGCTTTACAACAAAAGACTTGTGCTTTTAAGCCTGAACTTAAAATCTTCTCAATCTCCACTTTTTATTTAGTTCTAAAATAATCTTCTGAGGAAATCAGTTACTTGCTTTGTTGTTGTTTGGACTTTTTTTTCTGTCTTTCTTTATGAAAATAAAAGAAATATTGAAACTTATATTAGAAAACGTATGGGATATAACCTTCATTGCTGCCCTAGCTCTGTTTCCCAGGAAACGGATCAGAGCAGCATGAAATTTATCTAAAGCTCCCAGATCCAGTGCAGAAAAAGTGAAGGCAGGTCTAAAAACTGTCTTTTAAAGCAATGACTGCTAAGGACCTCTTACAAAGCTGTGGTGTGAGAGTTTTGTGGAGAGTAGAGTCTGAGTGAAAGCCAGGGAGCCTTTTGGTGGGTCTGCAGAATGCAAACTTGGAGAAATTCTCATCTGGGCCATTTGAAAACCTTTGCTTACAGTTGCTCAGGAAGACTGTTTTAACTTAGACAATCTATTCCCATGAGGACCACAAACAGTACCTGGGCTTGCCAGATTGTTTGTGATCAGGTATCTGCAAAGGTGCTTGGAAGTCCCCAAACTTCTGCCAGCTGGGCTGTGAGCATGGACAGGTGTGGTTCCAGCTGCACAGGGGGCAACTCTGACCCTCTGAGTGCAGCCTCTGCTTGCCCTGCTTTGGCAGGGGAAGAACAGCTGTAAATCCCTTAGTCCAGTAGATCTTCACTCATATTTTAAGTCCTGATGTGCCACTATTTATCTGTGGAAAAACATTTGGCTTCAGAGTCCTGGATTTAGGAAATAAAAGCAGAGAATCCAAGTATTGTATATTTGTTAGTTTTTTGTAATGATGAAGCCCCCTGGTGTTTCCAGTAAACCACAATGTCACATTGTGGTACCGGAGCTATTATTAAAATTGGACTAATGATATCTTCCTATGGGTAGGAAGATTAGATTAGCATATGCATCAATTTGGCAAAAAACTCACATTAACTTTACTTATTTCTGCTCTTGGTTTTTCTGAAAAGTTCATATAGCCTGGCTATGACTCTGTATTTTTTAATTTGCCACCTTCTTTAAGGCCTCTTTTGTCTTGCCTTAAAAGTAGGGCTTCCATGTGTCTTCTTTATGTGATCTTAAATTCATGTTCTGCTGATATTAAATTTGAGTTAGAGCTGGTTGAGAATTTTCCATCAGAAGGAATTTCAACTAGAAATGTCTGTAAAACAAATTCAGCAAAAAAAGAATTCTTCAAAAAATAACTTTTTTAACAGGAAAATCAAAACATACTATTCTGTGGCATTTAATTCAACCTGATTGGTCATATTTAAGTAATTGACCTCAAGGATTTTATCTTTGAGTCAGTTGAATAAACAAAGCTCTGGAAACTGTATGGCACACTGAAAATATTTTTGATCTTAGGTGATAAATTTTGCAAAACTTTTTCCCCTGAAGAAAATGAAGTGAATTCCTCCAAAAAGAGCTGACATGTAAGCACATTTAGCCCGTGTTTCCAAAAACTGTTCCAAACTAAGAATGTGCTTACAGGTGTTTTGTCAAGTGTTGAGATGCTCCTCCTGTCCTCCCATTTTGAAAGGGATAAATATGTTACTCAACCCTTGTCATACTAAGAAATAGCAAGGAAGGGAACACTATTTTATAAAGAAAGATGCAACTTTTTCTAGTCCAGTAAACACTAGAGTTTGATGTTGGCTTAAAAACAAGCAGGAGATGCAGGAAGCCACAGTAAGAAGTGAGAGTGTGGTTTTCTTGTATGCCACTACTAACAAGCATTAGAAAATATTCATAACTAAGACTAGTAATCAAGATTTTTTTTTAAAAGGTAACATTTATATTCTTATTTTGTACAGTTATAACCAATTTCAAAATTTTATCTTTCTGCTTTCAGAATGATCAGTCTATGCAAGATATGCAGATAATTGGAGGAGATGATCTTTCAAAGCTGACTGGCAAGGTTTGTTCATTTTATATTTAAGAAAGAAAATAAATTCACTAAAAATACTTGAGAAGAGCTATATAATTTTTGTCAGATACTAATACTGGAATCAAAGTTATTTATTCTTCTGTATTAAATTGCTGTGATGCCACTGCTTTCAGATTGCAGATGCCCATAAAGGTCAGAATGTAGCCTCTCCATTCTTGTGCAGGATTTCCCTGTTACACATGTACCATCAGTGAGATTGTGGGCATAATTTGTGCTGTAATGTTTCCCCTTAGCTTGTTTATGTCTTGGTTTTTGTTGCCTTCAATGGGTGTGTACAAGCAAAGTGCATCTCTCTGTTGAATCAGCTCTGTTGAATTCAGCATATGAGTTTAATACCATTTTGCCTACTGCACAAAATTCAGTTGTGGAGCCTTTCACTCAGAGAATCAAATGGGATTTTTTTTATTTCAGCATCAGGCTGGCTATATGACTGAATCTGCACTAAGCTTGAGCCTTGTGATAAGGTGAGAGAGTGATCTGAGGCAGTGAAAAGGCCATTTTCATCCAGCCATGGTAATACAAAGCAGTACTTTGAAGAGGAAGGAAGGCTGATTTCATTAGGCAAATGGTCTGTGTGGCAAATGGTCAAAAAATGGATTCTTTACTTATGCATTAAGGCGACATAATACCTATCTCGTTATTTGTACTGTATGTGCAGTCACTGTCTTATTAGGTGGGTCTAGATAATATCAGTTTCTTCAAAGCACTCAAATGGAGCACTAGCAAACTCATTTGTTTTGTTGTACTGCAGCACACAAGAAAAAGAAGAGGAAAACAACTTTAAATATTTCATTAATATTAAATAGGGTTTGATGCAACTAGAACTGAAACTTTAAAAATGCTGTTATACTCAGAATCTTTTAGTGATATGTATGCACTCAATTTACACTTCTAAATACTCCTGCTGGGTGTTGTTTCCAAATTACCACTAAAGTGCTAATCATATTCTGGGGAAATATTAATAAATTTGCTACTTTCTAATATTCAAACACTGGAGTTACCTGTTTTTCTATGATGATTTTGCATATGTTTCTCTACCTCCCAGGCAGAACTGGCAGTGCATCTTACTTAACATTTCTATTTTTGAACACAGTTCAAACACTTCCTAAACTTCCAGGCCCAGCTCTCCTACCCCATCTTCCAGTCCCAAATTTCCTTGATTAATGGTTGCTGATATTAATATTATTTCCAGACATGATATTTTCAGCATAATTTGAATTCACTGGGCAAAACATTACTTTTTGCAAGACTTTTGTGTCCACATGTGTATGAGAGAGAAGGAAGATTTCACCCTATTAAGTCCTGCTCTTATCAAAACTTAAGTAAATTGTTTTCTTGCAATGAAAATCCTGGTAATCTTTTTCTCAGTGGCATGGCTCTCCTGTTCCCAGCTATGGAATGGGACACAAAATTTGGCTGTTGAAAAAGCTGAGAGATACTTGGGGAGAAGACTGAGCAGCAACATCGTTTAAGAAACTGGGCAAGGAGATCAGGAACTGACTTTTGTGTCCACATGTGTATGAGAGAGAAGGAAGATTTCACCCTATTAAGTCCTGCTCTTATCAAAACTTAAGTAAATTGTTTTCTTGCAATGAAAATCCTGGTAATCTTTTTCTCAGTGGCATGGCTCTCCTGTTCCCAGCTATGGAATGGGACACAAAATTTGGCTGTTGAAAAGCTGAGAGATACTTGGGGAGAAGACTGAGCATAGTTTAAGATACTGGGCAAGGAGATACTTAAACTACTTAAACATAGTTTAAGATACTGGGCAAGGAGATCAGGATCATGGGTGGGTGTGAGGCGACTGTTTTGGGAATAAGTTGCTGCTCAGGAGGGGAGCCCAGTGCTGGAAGCTGGGTGTGGAGGCTGAAGGGAGGCAGGAAGGCAGAGCTGGGACGGAGTCCCGCATCTCTCATTTAGGCTCTTACATGAAGGGAGGCAGGAAGGCAGAGCTGGGAATGCCAGGGGAGCAGACACTCAAAGGGCCTGTTTGGTGTTTATATGTAGGGCTGTCTGTGACACAGCTGATGTAGGAATAATGAAATAGCATTTTCACCAGAACACGTGAGAGCAGGATTCCCTTAAGACTTATTTTACTGTTTAAAAAGCTGGAATGCAAAGCTTAGGCTCAAATGCTCATGCTTGCATGTCTAAAGTTGGATACGTGAAGGAGTGGCCTATGTCCACAGATGCCAACTCCTCCATCTGTTGTTGACTTCAGCAGTTAGAGCAAGTATTCAGCACATTTTACTAATCAGCCATTTGTGGGCTGATTCAGAGCCTCCTACAGGCCATGTAAATCTTTTCCTTGAAGTTTTTTTAGTACCTCTCTTTAGCTGCTGGCTTTTAAAACTGCCGGTTCAGTAGTCATCCAATGTTACTGAGTGAATTAGTTGAAGACTTACTCAGAGAATTCAGCTTCTTTGCTATCGAGCAAACTGTGTTCTTCCTCTGCCTGCTTGGAGTACTTAATAAGAAAATATTGTATTTACATTGAAAAATTAATATACTGAGTTAAATGTCATTAACTTACTGATCATGGAATTTTCAAAAGCTCAAGTGTGGGCTTGGAATATAAATTCCATTATGTTTCTGTAAAGTTGAAAAGTATCAGTACAAGTAAACAGTTTGGAAACTTAGAGAGAAAAGCTTCTGAGATTTTGATGTTGAACTGCCTTTCATTAAGTAATAATACCTGGAACCTCAGCTAGCCTTTAATCTTAGTGAAGAACTAAGGCATGTTTGCTGCCTGTTGGAGAAACAGATTACTGAGTGAACATGCTGGTATATAATAATGTTGGTTTGGTTTTTTTTTCCTGAGAAAGCTTAAAGAAAGCAAAAAAATTTAAAAGCTAATTAGAAAGAGGCTTATAAAGATAGCTCTTAGTTCTGTTAATAGCTGTTCAGAATAGTATCTCCTCTGTACTTCTCTACAATATGCTTTGGTTTATAAAATTATTATAAGCCTGGCAAAAATGTATAATGATTTAAACCACAAAAAAGTGAAATATGATGAGAGTTGGCATACAGTCCCAAACTGCCCAAATTGTTACCTGAAGAAAATCATCCTCCATTTGAAATAATTCTTCTGTGAAGAAGGTCACTGTGGCAAGAATGAAGTTTTCCATGGCACAAATCATTAATTAAGATACTTGAAGAATGAATCCTGAGATAGCTTAATGCTCTAATGCTTTGTAAGCATTTCTATCCAGAAAAAATATAATTTAAAAATCTCTCATTTAATCATGTAAGTAGTGAACGTAAAGTTTCTCAGTATCTGATTTCATAGTAAAGTAGTTAGTTTTCAATTACTTTAAAGATGAAATGCACACTTGTTTGTAATGTTTGTAATGGGGAAAACATTTTGAAAATGGGAGATAATCAATTACTGTTCAGAAATCTGTTTCGCAATAAGATGACAATGAAAATGTATGGAGATAAAATGAAAGAACAAATAATATAACCCTGCTTAGTATCAATACTGTAACCATACTGTATCACACTGTAAAAATTCCTAACATATTTTCAACTATTTGTGACATTTGAGCAAAGTAAATTTTAAAGCATCTAGAAACTTCAGTAGGTTCAGCTGTACCAGAGTTGTGAGTAGCACTGCCATTTATCTCTTATATTTGTATGCATGTATATTTTGTCTGAAGAGCTTAGGATCTGGTTTTGTTGTCCAAAATCTCCAATGACAGGAATAATTCTGTATACCACTCCATATGTAAAACATGTCCTGCGACCTTTCAAAAAGCTCTTATACCACTTTGACTTGTCTCCTTGCAAATGAGAAAGTCAGATATCATAAAGTTTATATATTTTAGCAATTAATACTCATTACAGTTGTAAAATATATTTTATGTCAAACTTAGATACATATATACTGTCATATATAGAAATATGCTATTTCTATATAGCATAGAAAGTGAACAAAATAATCATTATTAGTTTTTAAGTTAATAAGAACTTCAAATTGAGACAGAGTTATACAGTTAGTACTATAAAATTATGGAGTCAGTGAATTTCAAAATTTCTGTCAATGCTTATGTTCTGTATGAATTCCCTTTGTTCATATTAAGTACATGTTGTTGACAGCCAGTGGTTTTGTCATTTTCAGTATAGTGTAGAAGGTCATAAATAGCCATCAAGAAAAAAGGAAAGTGAGTATTTGTGTTTTCTCTGCACTTTGTTGTGTTAGTTTGAGCACTCCATCCTCACTCTGGTGGTCTCCTAAAATGACTGATCAGCTCATACAAAAAAGAAGTTTCACTCAGAAGATATCCTCCATGCAGCTCTTCTCAATTCCTTCTGGTAGGATTTGGCCTATAAAATCTCCAAACTTCCTTTATATGGTTTGCCTAAATCCATTTATCCACTGTCTACCATTTTCTTCCCCAGCTTGTCATTTGGGAGGATGTTCCAGGAATATAAAGCATTCTCACTTTCTTCTCTTATGCCTCTCATTTCATTCCTATTTTATTGAACCATTTTCTATGCATGTCATAGGCTCCAGCAACAGTTCTGAAAGCTGTTTCTCTATCATTCTCCTAAATATGTTAGCATGTCAGTATTTAATAAACCATACATGTGGCAGCAGTCTAACACAATGTTCTATTCTCTAGATTAATATATATTATCCTCACAATTTCAAGTTTGTTTCTCAGAATTCTATTGGTTCTATACTTATTATTCTCTCCATTAGTATTCACTGTGTTGACTAATGTTGTGATTTCTTCCTCTATATGCATTCCTTTCCAGAGTAATACCCGTAAATGTGCAGAAACAATAATGCCATTCTCTTTAGAACATTATGTACAAGAGATTTATATAATAGCAATATACAAAATTCACTATACACTTTGGCAATAGTCATGTCCCCCATTCACCTCAGCATGTTACTTTATTCCTATCACACATGCAGCCTTGCCTTCTTCATCTTTTCAAAGGTTGATTTTATGTGTCTTGAAGCATTGCATCTTCAGTACCTCTGCTTAACTGCCAAGTTTAGTCACTTCTGTTCTGCATTTTTTCTTAATTAGATTTGATACTGTCTATTCTTCTGACAGTTGCCACCCTTAACGGTTTTTTCCAAAGCAAAAGACACTAATTTTTCCTTCTCCAAAGTCAATCACCTTTCTTTGCACTTCTTTCTTAGATAATCTGTTCTACTGTTCATCATTATTTTCTTTTGTTGCTCTTGTTGTTTTGGAGAAAGGAAAGTATAAAACAACCTTTACAGCCTTCCTATCCCATTTTTCACATGGGCTCTGCTCAGCCACTGTCTGCCTGCTTCTACATCTTACCTGTTAATAATCCTATTTCACTTTTGTCCAGAAAATCCTCATCCAATTCCAGATGACTGGAAGTCTGTACTTCTTCATGCAAGTGAGAAAATGGATACATGAGTCATTCCTGAATTACCTCTAGATTAATTTTGGCAGTTTGTTCTACTTTTCATGCACAACAGAAGGATGCTGTGAAGATGGCTGCAAGTGGAACATGAATGGGCCCAGCATTCGACACAATGCTCTCTAAGAGCAAAGCATCAGGTCCTCCTGATGTCCCCCACTCTGTTAACTCTTGAAGACTCTGAACTTGTTTTACACATTTTAAATAGCTGGAGTTTGTATACATGGATTCTTAACACATTAACCAGTTTACTCCCATCAGCAGCTGCTACTGATGAAATGAAGTGTCTGAGAAAAAAATGTTTTTGAGATGTTATATCTGTCCTTCCAAGTATGTCGTAAGATGTGGATGAGTCCAGCAGAAAAGATGAAAATCAGACATATGTGACTTTTTCTAGACCCCTGTAGAAAGTTCCTAGCTAGATGTCTCATTTTACAGAAGCCTTTCATATTATTTTCTGACATTATGATGAAGTGTTAATATCTATGGATTTCATTCCTGTGTGCATAACATAAAATTATTTCACTTCTCATAGGAGTCCTTGTAGCTTCCCTTGAACCTCTTCATTGAAACTTGATGCATTCTTATTTAATTTTTATTTGATGGTGATTCTTCAGCTCTATGGCACTGTCATAAAATGTCTTGTTTAACCTCTGGTACCTGAGCTTCCCAAATATTATGCTAAGAAAGCAAGTACTGCATGTGTGATGAGTAAACTGATAATCCATTAAAAATTCCGTTTGAAGAATCACATTATCAATTTATGTAATTCTGATGATATGGAGTACACATGAAAAGGTGTCTTCAGAAAGAATCTAACTGAAAATGCAGACTACTGGATGGAAATTTATCAAAAGTGAATCAAAATACTATATTGTTGCTTTTTATCCCAAATGTGCTTTCACTTGTCAAACTGGACAAATAAATGAACTCACCTTTTCTTGACACTGTGTATTCATGCATAATTTGCAAGCTGGTATAACTAACAATATGTTACAAGTACTCCCAAGTAGTTTAAGAATAGTTCTATCCAAGAAAGAGACAGGAAGGAACTCAGGATATCAATGAGGATTTGAAGATAAAAGTATTTCCATCAGTCCAAATTATGCCAATCTTCCCACATTAAGGTTCATTTTATTCCCTTTGTTTTTTTCCTTTCCATGACAGTTAATTGGCCTGATCACAAACAGGGCTTTGTTTAAAGATTCCTTTCTCTTAAGGCCAAAAAGCATCTTCTGGGTGATTAGAATGAAGGGTCCCAAATGATAATTTCTTCACTACAGTACCTACAGTGTATCTTTAAACAACCAAAGATTTTGATTTAGAGGCTTGATGGAGAAGCCTCCATATATCAGGCATGTTATACCAATAGTCAACTGTCTTCACTGCTAAAATGGTGAACCTAATTTTCTTTTCTGAATTTGAGCTGTTTTTTGTCTTTTACTGTGGCCTTTTTTAATACCTTTGCCTACTGGATTAAGCTGTTTGCCGTAGTCAAATTTATATTGCCATATGGTTGCATATTTGCCTATCACGCAGTCATTACTTAAGCTTCTTTTAGATAAACTAATCCATTGGAAGCCTGCTGTACAGTACTTGCATACTGTAGGATGTAAATGAGACAAGGTTTGAAGGTGGAATTAACAACATGAAATTATTAATAGGCAACTGATCTAGTTGGAAGAAATGAAATTTCAAGCATGCAGATCCTTCTGTTGGTCTGAATAGACTCAGCAAACATCAAGCTAAGTACAGATTGGGAGAAACTCTTAATTTTAACCTAATGTAGTAGTCAGACAATTTGGGATAAGAGAAGCAATTGCCCTACATAATCACCTGCCCTGTGACCAGAGGGGCAGATAAAAATGTTAAGAATTCCTCTGAGCTAAAATAAGAGAGGAAATTATCAGCTGTGGAACACTGATAAATGAGTTGAAGGGCAGCTGCAGAGAAGGATTATAATGTGCTGTAAAGCCACTATTTTATTCAGTCCATGATTTCAAGTGCATACAGCAGTTCTGAATTTTTGTTCCCAGGCTCAGCTGTTGAAGGTATTTTGTGGTCTCTCTCAAGCTGTGGGCTGAAAGGTCAAAGTTCTTTTGTGAAAAATGTTCCCCCACTGGGAAATGGGCTGTTAATTAAATAAAAGCTATTACTTCCTGCTACAAACTTTACTTCACTCTAAGGTATTTTTTTCAGTTCTCAAATAATTTTTCTTAGTTTTAAGTTCTTTCTGTTATTTTCTTTCTATTAAAGAAAAAAAAAGGTGTGTATGCTATTCTGCTGATTTTATGTTGAAACATTTAAGGAGAAAATACCCTCTTTTTGTACCTACCTGATTTTCTTGCTATACATGTGAGGGCTGAGTTTGTCCTCTTAGCTGTAGTGTTGCATTAAATGCAGTTGTTTATTTGATTATTAACGTATAGTTTCAGCTTTCAGGGAAATACTCCCTCTTTCTAAATGTGCAACTTAGAATTTTTACCTTGTTAAAATTTCACATTTTATATTAATTCAAAGACACAGTTTTCCTCAAAGTCTTACTCTGTGCTACCTTCAAAGCACTACTATTTCACAGCGATTCTTCCAAACAGAACATAAAATCCAAGTCCAGAAAAAAAATGGTTATTCTTTTCCAGGAAGATGAAAAATAATTTCCATAGCACTTACTGCTGTCAGGCAGACATGCTCTCATTACTCTGCTTGGTCTTGTTAGCTGACATTGTTCCATTTATTACTGACCTGTGGGAAGGTAAACAATAGAAATGTATTGACTCAGTGCCGGAGTAGTTTTCATCTTATGGCAAGTCAGGATTTTTTTATATGTACAGTAAAAACAACATACTTTCCTGCAGGATATAAATGTGTGTGGCTTTAAAAAGCAGTAAATAAGAGATTTTCAATTTTTGCACGTTTTCTGTTCATTATTTTAAAAAAATTAACATTCACAGAGAGTTCTCTTTAGCATAAGAGACAAATTCACATTCTACCTGGGGATTAGAAATTATTTCTTCCTTATTTTAAATAGTACTAGTATTGTCAAAAACCTTCTTTTTTCAGATGACCCAAGACATGCTCCTATGGGCCATTTTTACTACTGTCTAGAAATTTATATGGAAATGGAAATTTTATTTTTGTGGAGATCAGCTCACACCACAAATATTATTTCTGCTCAGTTCAAATGTTCATGTACAGAGCTGAAAGCTGTGTGTCCCCTGATCACTCAAAACTGGAGAATTTTAAACTTCACAGCACCCCTTTCTAGCCAAAACCACAGAGGGCAATTTTAGGACCAGTGCTCTTTAATGTTTTTATAAAAGATGTGGACTCATAAATTGAATGTACATTAAGAAAATTTGCTAGTGATGCTGAAACAGGAGGGGCTGTGAACTCCCTCAGAGGTAGAGGGGCCTTACAGAGAAATCTGCATAGGCTGGAGAGCTCGCAATCACCGGTTGTATGAAATTTAACAAGATTCTCCTTGTGCTTTCTCCTCTTTGTAACAGGGTAATCCCTGTTATATGTAAAGACTGGGGAATGAGAGGATGGAGAGCAGCACCATGGAAAGGGACCTGGGGGTCCTGGTCCATGACAAGCTGAACATGGGCCAGCAGTGCCCTGGCAGCCAGGAGGGCCAACCCTGTCCTGGGGGCACCAGGCACAGCATGGCCAGCAGGGCAAGGGAGGGGATTGTCCTGCTCTGCTCTGCCCTGGGGCAGCCTCACCCTGAGTGCTGGGGTCTGCCACAATGCAGGAAGGACTTCTGATTATCAGAGTGTGTCCAGGACAACCAGGTTGGTGCAAGGGCTCAAGGGCAAGACTTCTGAGGAACAGCTGAGGTCACTTGTGTTGTCCAGCCTGGGGAAGAAGTGAAGGCTGAGGGGTGCCCTCATCACAGCCTACAGCTTCCACAAGATGGGCAGTGCACACAGCTCCCTAGTGACCAGCAACAGGACAGGAGGGAATGGAATGAAGCCATATCAGGGGAAGTTCAGATTGGACAGTTGGAAAAGGTTCTTCACTGAAACTGTGTTCAAGTCACTTGAACAGGCTCCCCAGGGAAGTGGTCGGGGTCTGAAGCCTGTCAGAGTTACAAGAAGCACCTGGTCAATGTCATATGGTTTAGTTTTAGGTAGTCCTGCAAGGAGCAAGGAGTTGACTCCTTGCTCTTTATGACTCCCTTCCAACTTGAGGTGTTTGACTCTATTGCACCAGCCTACCTTCTGCCAGCTACCTGGTAAAAAGCTGTGTAAACACAGAATGAATCACATCCAAATCTATGAGCTCCCAGCCATCCCTCTGATCTATCAGTAATGGAAGCTGATTCTTTTGCAATGTTGATTCTTTTGCAATGACTCAATAGGAAGGTGTTTCATTCTCTGAAGCCAGCATCCCTTTTTATTTGGACTATGTATGAAATCTTTCCAGGACATATTTTAAAAAACTGACTGTACTCTGTCTCACTCTAAGATATATTAGCACCATTATTAGATTTCTGGATGTACTTCAGAGATTGTATTGGTGAACATGGCTCTACTCAGAAATTAAGCCATCTTTAGTCTAGTCAACATGTCAGTAAATATTCCTATATCCTGTTCTCTGAGTTTCAAAAGTAGACAGAATCCAGAAGGCTGGATTACTTTTCTTTTCATGTGGTTTCCTTCTTTGTAATTGCCTCAAATACATCTGAAAGGACAAAACATTCTTGACCTATGTGGTACAGGAGCTTCAAACACACATACTTGAGAAGGATCCTTTCTTCAGTGTTCTTTAGCTTCCTATTTGTCCAGCTATCAGTGACTGCTGCAGCACCACAAGCTGATGAGTTTTGCCAGTCCCCTGCACACTGGCTCACATGGGGACTTCACAGTGAAGCTGAATAAGGAACTGACCTTTCACAAGGTGCCTTTAGGATGATGGTGACATTACTGACAATGTACTATGACAATTGACATTACTGACGATGACATTGACATTACTGACAATGTACTAATTTGTTGTATCCATTGCATTCTTCTTTCATCCTCTGCTATCCATCTGATCAAGGATAAGCTAATCTATTTCAACCAGTTTTAGTTGGATATCACCGCTATCTAGTCTCTGACGCTGTGTATCAAAACATTTCTTGGCAGTTTGCAGTTTGCTTCTCCACTACTCTGCTATTCCATCCCTTTTCTGAAATCTTCTATCTGCAGACTGCTCCAACAGTAGAAAGGTAGGGGATAGGCAGCATCACAGTCAGGTGCCCAGCACAGTATTTTGTAGGAGAGGGTTTGTGTACCAGAGGGTGGCAAACCACTCTGAATGCCTTTGGTCGTAAGCAGCAGTTAGTGACTGAAAAGTGTGGAGACTTTAGGCACAGTAACCCTGCATAGTGATAACAGAGATTAAAGTATCACTGAACAGTTAGGATGCCTGCTTACTTATAGTTATGAAATGTTTTCATATCTAAATATTTTATAGTGGCTTTTCCACTGCAGAGGCCTTACCTACAGCATTTCCCCATAGTACAGAAAATCCTCATCAGTGTTTTGGAAATAAGGAGAATGGGCATAATACAAAACAGCATGTGTGTTTTCTGGCCTAGACATCTTATAGGAACTTCCTCAAGGTATATGATTTGCAACATATAAAAATATGAGATCTTACACTTCAGCTGAAGTCATGTGCAGGTGACTATCACTCCTATAGCCAGACAAACCTTTCAGGAATGTCTGGATCCATGCTAATCCTCTTTCCTTCATATGAGTCATTTGTGATAAGGAGACACATACAAAATTAAATTTCTATTAGAGAGATGTGTAACTCTTGGAAAGCTGTTCTCAAGAAGCAGTTAATTATGCTTCACTGTCAGATGAGATACATTAAAGCACGCTCTCCAGGGACTATACAAAATTTAGTTCATGATTGAAAAGATGAAATCAGCATTTAATGGTACTCATGCTACCTGGAAAAATGCTACAAGATATTGTGATCTTAAGAAATTATTTTAAGAATTTGGCTCAAAGAATGACATGTAATGACAATAAAGGTGAATCTGTGTTTATACAGAAGTAATCTTTTGCATAAATGCAAGTGAGGGAAGACTGACTCAGCAGCAGTCCTGGAGACAAAAGGTGGATCACAAGTTGCACATGAGACACCAGTATATTTTTACAAAGGATGTAACTGTTGTACTGGGATACATAGAAAGGAGGATTATTTATAAAGCATACAAAGTGGTTCTTTTATTCCTCTTGACACTGGAAAAGACTTTCTGGTTTGGAACACCACAACTGGAGAAGGATTCTGACCAACTGGACTGATTCCAGAGGAGAACAAAAGAGTTATCAGAAAGCTAGGAAATATAACTTGTGAGAAAACATTAAATAAATAGAGGTTGTTTTATCTGAAAAAGAGGAAACTGAGGAAATATGTCTTTCAAATATAGAAGAGAAAAGAGAAGAAAACAAAGCTTTTTCCATGTTCTCTTCAAAATAAGTTCAGGCCAAATATCAACAGAAGTTTTCTTATTATATCTTTGCTCTTAAATAATGAGGTATTGAGGCACATACCCTGGGGAGATTCTGAAGTACTCATCATGTTCTAGAAGAAGTGAATCAGATATCTGTGAAGGATAATTTAAAATTTCTGCTATAGCCCAACAGAAGATGATCTTTCCTAGTGTCTTCAGACACATTTTCTATTATGTCTATGATTATTTTTTCTCACAGGTTAAATAGTAAGGAATATATAAGGACATACTCCTCCCTATTGGTTAACCCAAATTCCATGGCCAGGGAGGCTGCTGTCCACTCATTCTGTCCAACTTTGTGATTTCCACATGTGAGCATGCAAAAGAATCCCTTGATCCTGACAGAACAGCTGAAGCAACTGTACTAGCAAAGAAACTTATTTGTCTGTCAATTAAATGTCCCAGGACTTTGCTTTTGTCTCAGTCTGTAACTACAATAACAGAGGCACTAATAGATGCTAATGGCCATGACCTGTGTCCCCTGGGGCCTCTGCTCACACCTGTGGGCACAGGAACACCAGCTCAGCCCAGCGCTCCGTCCACGCCTGGTCTGTGCCGTGTGGGTACCGACCTCCAGCTCAGCTGCAGCCAGACCTGTGCACTCCTGCCAACACTGACCCAGACCCTGACTCACAGACTGACTTTGTTGGACCTGTCTCAAGCCTGTAGACCTGCCTTGAGATCCGTGGGCTGTGTTTGATCATGGTTACTCTCGCTGAGCCTGGCACTAAAGGGTTCATTTCCATTTTTAGTTCTGGTGAGGTTCTTTCCTTGTCAACTCTTTTGCTCTCTCCTTATATCATATATATGTGTGTATATATATATATATGTGTGTGTGTCTGTGTGTGTGTGTGTGTGTAAACAAATCAATATTTACATATATCACCAGCTGCACAGGTTCCTTGGGGTGGTTAAGCTATTACTCCTGCGCATTGTCTTCAGGTGTCCACTGACTGAATCAAGTAATTTCCTTATGCCTCAGACCCAGGTGTCTTGAGCTAGTTTTCAGAAATGTTTTTCCCACTTATGACTTCATACAGGAAGCCAGATGAGATCCAACTTGGTTTTGGATCCAAATGGTTTCCTTCAAAAATTGTGCTACTGCACACCTGTCATAAGCTTTTCCTGAACATGGTTTTGGCTTTTCATCTTATCTAGACAACTGATATACTTCCATTCTTTCTTGGAGGGAGAAGTTTCTAGAGGCAGGGTATCTTCAGACTTTTGTTATTAAGAGGCCTTTAACTTTTTGCCTTCACAGGACTAGGTGAGATCCAAAGTTGTTTGTGTCAGCAGCTGAGAGGTTGAAAGTCAGGAGTGCCAAGCAGGATAACCACCAGTGAAACCTGTTATGAAAACACCAAAAAGGAGCCTCCCTCCAAGATTAATATACATTCCACCAGAGCTCAGTCTAAATTAGTGGCTTTCTTGAGTGGTATCTCCATTGCTGACATTTGCCCAATTGCTGCCAGGAGTTCCCTCCACTCCTTTACCAAGTGTTTTGCCATTTCAGAAGCATCCAGGTATAATACAGTGTGGGGTAATATGTTTCTGCAGTGTTTAATGCATGAAGTATGCCATGTTTCCCTACCAAGCACTGTGAGTGTTAGGAAGAGCTGCAGTATGAATATGAATATAAATATGGATAATCTATATTAATAATTTATGGGTTGAAGATTAAAAATTACTTATGTATCAGTTATTGAAGCTGTTAAAGGTGCTGGTTGTGAGCACACTCCTTTCACACACTCCTTCTCCATGTGTTTGAGTCTCTCTTACAACTCTCAGCCTTGGGTTTCTGTTATGGAAAAGGAAGTTAAACAGTCTCCATGTTATGTATGTAGCAAAGCCAACCAGCCTGATAGAAAGGAAGTGGAATGTAAACTAGGCTGGTGGATACTGCATGGATGTGAAACTATGTGGTCCTGAGGTTTGCAGGACACACAGCGTGCACATCTATGTAAGGTGTATACACTGATGGATAGATAAAGGTATTTGTGAAATAACTTTCCTCTTGCTACTGCAGGTTTCACTTCAGAAAGTAGATCTTAACGCGAGATTGTAAGAGTCCATCCTTTTGATCATGCATATGATCATGCCTACTAATAAATAGATTTTTATTTCTTCTAATAAGGACATTACATCTTATTATTGCTTTTAGTAAAAGAACTGAAGTCTCCTTAGACATTGTAATTCCTAGACAGTGATGAATGATTTCAGCAAAAAGATTCAGCCTGTGTGATGATACTGTCATAAAGCTTGACATCACTGCTCTTGGCTGGGCCACTCCCCTTCTCTTCAAAAAATACTGATTTCAGCAGCAGTATCTCAAGAGAAAGAGGGTGCTTTGCAGTATGAGAGTGGGTTTTACAACTTGGCCTCTAATCCTTTACTGTGAAGTTGCTCGGGTGTGGGTGGAGGGAGGAAGAGCATTTATTTCAGAGAAGGAATATTATTGCTGTATTCTCATAGTGACATTGGAAATAATATTTTAGTGAACTATAGGGTACACTGCAGTACACAGCTAGAGATGCTGGAATGAAGTGAAGCTCATTCTATTTGGATTTCTTCCACCTAATTTTATTTTCCAAAGCTTCATCCGTTCTTGGACAAAGAGGATAATCTAGACAGAGCTGAATTAAGTTGTGGTCCCTGACTGCAGGGCTTGCTCTTATGACTGGCTCTTTTTCAGGGCACAGAAATGAAACAGGAAACTCCTTGTGTCCTACTGTGTTGTACATATGCACATGGACCAATCTTCATTTCCCTTTTAAAAACATCTGTTTATTTTACTATGTGAATATTATGTAATTGTATTCCTTTTTGTTTGTTTCTTCCAGAATGTTCTAATTGTGGAGGTAAGCTGGGTGCTTATGTCATATTGTACTTGGATAAAGTCACACAGCCAAACCATGACTGGCTGTTCAGTTTCTAAATCCTGTCTGTGTTTACACTTCTCTCGCTGGGAGGTGGTGAAGAGGGAGAAGGGTTGATTTGCTTAATGGCCTCTCAGTCTTTTTGCAATTGCATGACAGATCAAACTACATTGATGTCACTGGTGCTCTGCCTCATGATACCCACGAGTCTTTGTTTCTGCCTCATTTGATTTGTTCTTTCTATGGTTTCATCAACTCCTGTTCTTCAAGTTGTTCTGTTCCTTGGAGAACAGTGAATCAACTGCAATGATGCCCTGCATTTCTCAGGTGCATGACGTTGAAATAGTGGCCCAGCATATACTTTACAGCCCCAGGGTTGTTCACAGTCTGGTTGGGAGTATCAGTCATTCCCTCAAGGTCCCCAGCTCCTGCATCCATCTCCCCACCCAGCAGTGTCCCCAGGGGACAGCCCATCACAGAGCTGTTGCTGCTGTAAATCAGCAGTTTTCAGCTGTAGAGGGAAAGAACATGTCACCTCATTGGTGCCACAAATTCTCATATAATTAAGATAGGTGGTTCTCTTTGAACATGTTGAATAAGCTCCTGGGACAGCTAGAGAGCACATTAGGATCTGCCTGGCATATCAGAACCAGTTTCCTTGTGTGGGAAGTAAGCTGGACAATATAATGAACTGTACACCGTTGAAATTTCTTCTCTTAGCAAAGGATAGAAATAAAACCATCAGCCACAGAGATGGTTGGTTACCTGAATAGCTGCTAAGAACTCCAATTTACTCATTCCAGCTGCTTTAACAGAAATTAAAAATGTCCACAGCAAATTTCATATTAAACAGCTGGAAGACAATGACAAGGTGTTGCTAATCCACCCCCAAAGTTCAGGATCAACAGCTGTGCTCCACAGTCAGTTTTCTGGCCAGGCACCTATTGATCTTATTGAGATTATACTGGATGTGGCAGCTCTGGAGAAATAATATTTGTACTGTGATTTTTACTGTGTATTTGCTAATACAACAAATAGGGCAGAGTTAGCCCAACATGGAGACATGGTGACATGCTGTGATCTCAGGCATAATATGAAAAGTCTAATAATCCCTGCATCCTTGCAGTGCCCAGTAGAGTCAGCTCCAGTCCTGAGTTACATCCCAAGTACTTGCAACATAGCTGTTTTCAAGAGGAAGTGGACAGTCCTTGAACTGATAATTTTATGAATAGAAAGTGCTTGCTTCAAACAGTGTAAGCTCCATTATAACCTTTTTTGGATGTGGTTTACAATGCACTGGAAAAATAAATCATTTCTACAAAATAAGAATGTGAAACTTCTCAGTCATTGTCCAGATTTCCTCCTTTCAGCCTTCCTTTGTGTTTTACTTACTTTATTTTTCTTGTTTTATAAGGATATTGTTGGAACTGGAAGGACCATGAAGGTTCTGCTTAACAATATAGAAAAATACAAACCAAAAATGATTAAAGTGGCCAGGTGAGTAAAATGATCACAAAACTTAGTAATTAATTAGTCTAGTCCAGCATATTTTCCAGAGCAGATTCCCATTCAGACATCCTGCTTTAACTTGATGCTGCAGTATGAAGGAGAGCTGTGCAGAGGAGCTGCCTGGGTCACTAAGGGGAGGGTGAAGGAAAGGAGGGGAAATGCTTTTGTATTGTTCTGCCTTGGCAATGATCCTCCAGCCATTTCAAGACTGGCACTGATGGACTTGGCAGGGGAATACACCCAGCTCTTCCCTGCAATCAGGATGTTGTCAGGAAGAGAAACAGAACAAGAACAGGGACTCACATGGCTCAGATTTTTGATAAAGGGAATAGTTTTATGTGTGCTATTCAGTTACATATCTAGATTTAAATGGGGTTTATTTTATTTTTAATTACAGTTTGTTGGTGAAAAGAACATCTCGGCCTGATGGGTACAGACCAGATTGTAAGTGTTCTGAAAATCCAATTAACAGTAGAAATTACCACTACTCTGTCACTTGCCTTTCATCACATTCTATGGACTGCTAGAAGCATTATAAAATACCAATTGTCAGTGGGTCTATGGGATGCAATGGAAGGATTTGTGTAATTGTCATTTGGAAAGCCTACCCGAATTAGGTTTTCTGCAGAATACTAACTTTATTGGGAAATCTTGAAAGGGTTTAATTTTATCAATGAAAGGTAAGTGTTTTATCTTCTGTCTCTGACAAAAAATATCCAAGAGAATATCCATTTCTTCTTTTTCCTTCCTCGTTGCATCTCTCTGGAGGAGCTGCAGTCTTCCATCTGAGCATGAAAGGTGTTTTATTGTGACTAAGTATTAACAAGTTTTACATTTTTCAATTCAGAAAAGCACTTCTATTTTTTAAAGTTTTATTGTTCAAAGGGAAAACTGATATTATACTTAAATCCCACCTCCTAAAAAGCAGAAGAAAAATTGGGCTTTTTAAACTTTCTCCTGCTGCTCAGTTTGCACCACACCAGCACCACTTCTGTCTAAATTATTGGTCCTTATAGTGTGTTATGATGAAGCTGTAAATGGAGCTATACTAAGCAATTACCATTTTAGCCTTAATTAGAATAAATGATGTAATAACAGGTATGTGGCTAAATACGAAAAGAATAGATCCATCTAGAAGAGATCAACCAGTATTTGCTACTGAAGAAGTCTCTGGTCAGCTGAGCTGGGGAGGAGGGTAGAAGGAGAGTAGGCAGGTGAGTACCAGGAGGCAGCATGAAGGGCTTTGATTTGGGATGTGGGAGAGAGGGGAAATTGATGAAGCAAAAGTTATTTAAATGTTAGGCATGGCTATGAGGTTTTAGCCCTGTTATCTGAACTATGGTCCAAACATTTTGTTGTACAACTTTTTACACAGTGGAGTAGTACTTTTAAACATTTAGAATTTAACCCAGTAAAACTAAGGCATATATTTGACTGGATTCACTAATGTTAAACATATAAAAGTGGCAATAAAATTACTTAATGAAGGATAGCTTTATATTTTTATGTATTAACTTTTGAGTGAAACACATTTTATCTTTGTTTATTCATAGTGTAATGAATTCTATAAAACATCAGAGATCTCTTTTGTAAATCACTGACAGTGGTGTAGCATTTCCTCACTTACCTAAATTCCAAAGTGCACATAACCTTCAATCTTAAATAACTGAATAAATTCCTTACCTGAATACCTGTAGAATTTTTTATGTGGACCTATTTTTGTGTCTGTAAGATTGGGTTTTCCTCTAGCTATTTAGAGAACAATTTGGAAAGAGTCTACCTTGTTTTATGTAGTGCTGATACTGCACAGACCTTCACACTCAGAAAGATGCATGTCTGTGCTTGGCTTCAGGTGTGTGAGCTGTATAACTGAGGTGCACTGCATGCGTTTACTTTGTTAAGCATGTGCTTGAATCTTCATAAAATTGGGACTTTAATTTAAAAGCATTTTACTTGTTTTGGTAGCATAAAATATGAGATAGACTTTGCTATTCTTAGCAGAAAATATATAGATCTCTGAAAGTTACTTCTGATTTAATATTCCACATTTTTCCATCATTACTATGATATAGGACAGTGATCTTCACACATATACACCAATGGAACTTCCAAATGCAAGCAGAATGTTCCAGCTCTGATTTTGGCTTCCTTCCAAAATGTGCCAGTGATAATTTTATACAAAATCATCCTCTCCTCTCCTCTGACTGTTCACATCCCTTTCACAAGTACTCTGTGACTGGGAACTGGTTATGGGAGTACTGCTGACCATGATGTCTCAGTCAAAAGTAACATAGCCCCAGCTGACTACATATAAGTAGAGTTTGTTTGTTGAGAATCACACATTAATTTAAGGGCTTATAACTGCCACTGATCTTATATTGATGTGTTTGTTATTTGTCTCAATACAGATTACGGATTTGAAATTCCAGATCTATTTGTGGTAGGTTATGCCTTAGACTACAATGAGCACTTCAGAGATTTAAACGTAAGTTTCTTATAAAAAAAATTTTTAAAACTCATTGATCTACTTTTTCTATATTTATTTTCATAAATATCCCACAATTTTTCTCCTCCTTGGGGCCCTGTGGAGGTGTGTCTTTGACATGGCTGGGATTTGGAATCCTTTCAGTGAGTGCAAAACTCCCTGCAAAACCTCAAATAATCCAAAGGAGTTCTTGCTCAGCACTGTGAACAGTTCCCTCCCCCTAAGAGTTCCCTAAATTTCCATCTTCCTTCTTCCTCTCATGAGCCTAGGGCTTCTCAGATCTGCCATTTCCAGTATGTGCAGAGACAGCAGCAAAAGTGAAACACAGGCACAGGTCAGACAGGTGTCTGAATACTATGGTGCCTGTCCCTTTTCTCAGAGAAATGAGGATGGAAAAAAGGTGCAAACCTTTCCTTTGCTTCTTGTGGCACTCCAAGGGGAGCATCTCAAAGCTGGGAATTCCAAGTGGGAAAACTTGCTGTAGCTAGAAAGTGAAATCAGAATTCACTTCCAGATGTCTGGAAAGGAAAGAGTAATCATAAGATCACTAGGTTGGCCAAGCCTAAGTATTTGTGAACAATTAATTAATAATTAATAATTTACTCAACCATACTTTTGCAATCTGTTCTGTTTTTTTCAGCACATATGTGTTATCAATGATCATGGCAAAACAAAATACAGAGTCTGAAGCAGTAACATCCACACCTGAATATTTCTGTGAAGCAGAAATTTGACTACACTCCCTCAAGCATCTCCCAGAAAAGCAATTTAACTGGCTTGTATGTCTTTCAACTCAGTATAATAAGGGCTTTACTCTAGAGATGCTGATGAATATTTACAGAAGTGAGAGGTCTTATCTAAAATGTGAAGCATAGGACTTTTACAGTTACTACCTTTATTAAGTATTAAAATTACCACCTAAGATGCCTTTTGACTAATAACTTGTCTGACTCAGCTCTCATTGTGAACACATCTTTTCTTTGCTCAGTTCTTCATTCCACCCATTGCAATTCACGTACCTCACTGTGTTGCACAAGATAGTTCAAAAGTGCCATTCTGTGCATGAGAATTATTGTACAAGATTTTATTGACTTCATCATGCGAAATTGAAAGCATTATTTTGACTTAATTCCACAATTCAAAAGTTTCAGTGGAAGTTCTGTGTTGTTTTGCAGTTCATTACCCACTCTTCAAAACAAAATTTTAGCTCTCAGAATGTGCTGAATTAGGCTGCAGGTCCAGATGAACCTTTGCAAGACACTGTTGATCCAAAATTGGAAGATATCATGGTTCTGGTATGCCATATAGCCATAGATCTGACCTGTTTAATGTGCTGAATTTTAATCAAGACAAACCAATGCCAGGCAGGTTTGAATTTCTGCATGGTATCCCTTTCTTCTCTAGGACACAAACAAGTATAAACATTAACTGTGTTCTCCTGAGCTGATATTCTTAACTAAACCTCATTAAGCACAAAAGTTTAATGTTAGTCAGACAATTTTTCAGTTATTATTTGATTTTTGTAACATGTCTAAGTAGAGACTTTTTGTAACCATCTGTCATCTTCAAAAATACACGTCTGACAATGCAGAAGAAGTCTTGTCTAGGAAAAAAAGAAAAAATATATAGGGCAACACAGAAAACCAGTTAATGCATGAGTGTTGTAGACTCTAGACTCCTTCCTTTACAGATAATGTTTGAAGATGTTTGTGAATTTTATGTACCGTATTAACTGTGAAAAGTTTAATTCTGTATTAAATATAAGTGTTCTTAACAACTTCCCAAGGGAAACCAATGCAAAGTAAGTAGCTGCGTATCAGTGGCTTTGCTCTGAACTGTGAGAGGCAGATTGTTACTAGCTGCAGATTCCTATAAACTAATAAAAAAAATTAGGAATACTTATGACATTGCACAGTTGTTTGTCTTCCTGCTTCGGCATATTTTGAACATCCCATAAAAGCTTTTAAAAAAATATGCATTTACCTGGTAAAATAAACATGGTAAAAAAACTACAGGTATGTATTCTGTCGCTGATAAGCTATTGTTATTTGGATGCATGATGTTAAGGGACTGAAAAACATCAAAGAATTGTGGTGATTGCTAGAGAAATGCCTTAGCTCATCTCTACTCCTTTAACTTATATTTCAAAAGAGTTCTGTTGAGTGAATTTCTTCTGTTTTAGAGAATAATGCATACCCTTACAGACCCTGGAAGAAGCTGCTGAAGAATTTAATCCCTTTTTGTTTGATGAGAGTGTAACGTTTTTCTTAACACTTCTGACTGCTATGGATTTAGCAGTAATGACACATTGCATAGACTGACATGCTTAGACTTAGGCTTAGTGCAAGATATCCATTAGGTTATTTTTTTCCCTCTCTTCTTAAAAAATTACAGTCCAATTCACCTTGCTACAATTATCACTGTTCAGCAACAACAATAAAAATTTAGTGAGTGAGTTAGTGTAAAATTAGTGTGAAAATATGAAGAACTGTAGATACAAATAATTCAGACAGTGTTAAAATTGTTTAATTGGAAGACTCAGATTATTAAAATCTACATGCTTAAAAGAAATGACCAGATTTCTAGATATTATGAGAACTGGAATGTTTCTTCAAATTCCATTTCCTCCTGTTATCATGTTCTTAATATTGTGAAAAATGACCATACATATTTCATTAGTGAATTTGCATGTGGAATTATTCTGTGAATAAGGGGGGGGTTGTTCTCTTCTAATGTCATATTGAATTTTGTACCTATATGTATCTGAGCGTCTCCAGGTATCTCAGCTGCCATCCACATCACTCTTTGCTTGGAAAACTTCCACCTGAAAAATCAGCTTTCAATTACTTTAACAATCAGACTCTGAAAATCATTAGTGTAACTAAGGGAACAGGCAATCATGTAGGTATGACTGATTAATATTGGATGCTCTTATTGGGTACTCTTTGGTGTGCTCAGAGAATTTATTGTCTCGTGTTTTGGTAATATTGTTGATTCCACTCCTTTAACTAAAAGGCCACTAAATATTTTTTCAGTTGTGGTTGCATTCTATGACCCACAAAACTATGTTTGGGTTTTTTAAATAAGTTCAGTAACATCTGTTACATAAGAGGAGAAGATGTTCTCTAAAATCCATTATTTTCCTTGGACATTGTGTTTATGGGCAGGCTTCCATTTTTATCTCAATTTTTCTTCTTGTGCACTTAACACCAGTATCTTTTCCCCACCTGTTGAATACAAATTAGCATGGACAGTAATTTTGTTTAAAGTGACATAAATACTTATCAGCCATCAGGTTTTAAACTTTATTAATTTATGTCTGATTCCAAAATATCCATAAGTGATTTTACGGAGAGAAGGTCAAACTAGGAAAAATAATTCCTGCACCTTGGTTAACTTAATATAAATTAGGATTTCATGTTGCAAACAATAAATATGGTCTGAATATCTAGTAATTTCTGCCTAAAAAATAGAATTTAAATAGTCTAAAAGGTCTGTAAGATATTTTTTCAATTGAATCAGCTACTGTACTCTTCTAGTTAGAGCTGAACAAAGTAGGAAACAGTGTCTGTTTGATTGATTGATGGATTGATTGCCCTAAGTGTTATATTTCTTGACCATGTTATGTTAATCCTTGAAGTGTTATTAATAAAGTTGTATAATGTAAAATTCCAACATTTCTCCCCAAAATAAAATACTAATTGTATGTGATATTCAACTGCAGAACAGTCTTGATCGGTGAAAGTCTGAAATCATCAGAGTTTATACACTGTGCATAACAGTTTATACTGTTATGCACAGTTTTATATATTAAAATGCTTCACTTTGAGATGTACTTAGGTCATGAGTCATCACTATTGATGATCTATGTATCTTGATATATATATATATAGATGATCTATCTATGATTCTTATATCTATAAGAATCTGTAAGAATAAGATGTATTTAAATACAGATATTTGCAATTCTAAATTATAATATTTCTTTATACTGACGAAGGCTGAATCTGCTTCTCTGCATGTCTTGCATTTTGATTTGCTCATTTAAGAGAGTAGTGAAAACCCTTATTGTAATTAAACTTGTTATACATGCAAACTGTAATTGATTCTACCATGAAAACTTTAATTTTCAGTTTCAGTTAAAAATCAGAGTCCAAAAGAAAAACAATACAGGGTTGTATAGCAAAAGACAGAAGGATTCCTTGCCCTTTTGCAAAACCATCATATTGGAGGATGCTTTTTCTTTTACGTTTTAAATGTTTTCCAAAACCTCTCATAATCTAAATGGAAAGATCTGCGATGAATGCAGTATCTCAGTGTACTGGGAAAGGTATCCTAAATTCTTCTTCTCCTTAAATCGTAGGGAGAAATGTAGATACATAAGTTAATGTAGGTGTGTGTTACCTCAGCTCAGCCTTCCAAGAGTGGCTGTACCCTCCACATGACTAAGGTGGCTGAGTCAGCCTCCTCCTGTGCTTGTCTCAGTGTCCCCATTTGAAACCTTGTAGGTGAGAGAAGCAGGGTGCTTCAGCCATCCTTTCAAAACATTACTATACAGTGGAGGGAAAATAAAAGCTTATATCCTAATTTCATGCACTTTTCACAGTTACTTTTTTAATGCCACATGCCTTCCTCTGGGAAGGCAGCCTTGTACAGCTATCCCAGTACCTGGCTGAAATGTTTGTACCACTAGGGAATGACTGCTGTCCTTGCCAGGGATATTCAAAGCAGTGACAGCACCACAGCAACACTTAGACAGCTAGAAAAGTTTGGTCACAAGCCATAAACTATACTATGGGATTATTTTGTAGTGTTAAAAGGATAATTATTTGTGAAGAAACAGCAATATTATGCACTTATAAATGACCAGAAGGGAAAGACACCCCAAATAAGGAAGGCATTACAGACAGACTGAGGAAAGGTTGTCCTTTATTTTGCAGAAAACACACATGATTTTTTAGAAGGGAAAAAAGGAGACATTAGTTCTGGGTGAGGCTCCATAAGCCCTTTGAAGGCTGTCAGCTGTAGTTTGGATGCTTGTGCTGTTACGCAGAGCTGGCTGACCCTGCCTTCCTTTCTGTCAATAAACCAGTGCTTGGTTTCTTTGTACCTTCACACGGACACATGCGTATCCGCAGCTGAACCTTTCACTGCTGCCAGCAGTTGTTTTGGAACACCAAGGGGTTTCCAAATGCAGAAATTTAGACTCAATTAGTTAAATACTTGCTGTCAAGCCTTGTTCCTTCTGCTGCTGCACGGAGCAATGAGCTACTGACAAACTATTGGAGTCTGCAGTACAGCGATTTATGTCTAATACTAAGTTTTGGATACTGTTCAGAGGATGACCTTTAGTTTGTTTCAGGAGTGGCATGAAAGTTTTCCTCTGTTTTTCCATAGCAGAAAGAGACAGAAATTACTTGTAGTACTGTAGTTCTAGAAGTCTGTCTTCAACCTGCATGATTGGGCCTCTGATAATGGTAAGAAAGGGTTGTTTCTAACCATGACACAAAATTTCATTAAATTAACTGCATGTGTTCAAAAATACATTGTTTCTACTGTTAGTAGAGCTTTGTACATTTATCAGTGCTGTTAAGTCATGAGGTTACACAAGGGACAGCTTTTGCTGGAAGACATATGTTATGCCTTCATAGCTATTGAATTTGCATAGAAAAACATTGGAATTTAGCTAAGATGTTTTGGAAACAATGCCAAAAACCAGTTATCTTGAAGTGCCTTTTCTCAGCAATCTTCTGTTTTCTTAAACTTCTAGAAGTATTAGTCTCTTTTCTTCAGATTTCTTATCTGCAGTTACACATTGGTTTTATAATCTATTTTATCACAATGTCTTTTTAACAAGTCCTTGACAGTCCTGTGTTTTTTAAGGATATTCACAAATGCCTGTAATTTACCAGGAAACTTCAGCCCTTTTTCTGAAACATTCAAGAGCAGATTTTCAAAGGTGCTTATGCATCCAAGAAAATTGCATAGGATTTCACCCACTTGGATAGGTGCCTAGCTGCATCCTTCAGTGACCATGTACCTTTGAAAATGTGTTTTTTGCCTAATCTGGATAGACTAGGAAAATAAGCAGTAACATTGGAATGAAAGCAGGAGGATATCACAACAAAAAGAAGAGGCAAGCACAATCAAGTCATTCTTTCATGTGGGCATGAATATCTCTTTGTCTTTCTGAATCATGCAAGTGCTTAATTGATTTATTTGTTTGGGTTTTCATGAGAATTATTGTAGCAGTGTTTCTGCCCTTTCTTTGGAAATTTGGAATGCAGTGAGAGTGCTCAAAATTTAGCTTTTGGAAATAATAACTCGGCATAAACATTAGCACAGAGAGACAGAAAACAGATCAACTACAAAGGAATATTCAACAACAGTGGCAGAAGAGTCAAGGAGAGTAAAAAATGAAGTGTCATTAAAAAACCCCTAAGCCATAGAGTATTGATTGGAATGGATCCACCAGTGGGTGTACAGGCAAGATATTAAAATTGGTTAAATATGACCTGCTGAATGAGTGTGGAGATGGGAGTTTTCTGCTGAGAGCCAGTTTGGTCATGGGCCCATTTGTGCCATATGGGGAAGAAAACCATAATAAACTGAAATTGTTTATCTTCCTTCAGAAGCATTTCAGATAATAACATGATGCTATTAACTGTGTTCAAGCTTTTAACTACAAACACCCAACTGAAGCTTCCAGTACTATTTTGCCTAAGCTGTAGACATGACAATCTCAGCCCTGTAAAGTCAATCTCAATCTCTCTGTTTTAAATTTAATCAAGTACTAGACACTGATGTTACTCCATTTGTATAGATTCCGGTGTTGTTCATCACAGCCTCTCTGTCCTATTTTCTGAGATTTTAAGATCTTTTCATCTCAAGCTTTACCCCTATTCCTTACAACTTAATTTATCCCAATTCTTCTTAGCCTATTAACCAATTTACAAGCTTAGCAGATGCTGGGAAAGAGGTGAAGAATGATCTGCAGACAGACACTGCTGAGTTTGCAATCCTAAGAGAAAGCAAAACCCACAAAGTGCTGAGATACTCTGTGGGGTGGCAGTCATTGGTCTTTAATGGGAGATTTTAAGAAAAGTAGCAAATATTTAACTTTACGGGGGAAAAAAAATCTTTGCTTTGTATCCAGAAGTGTCAGAGTGGAGGTGACTGCATTGCAAGGCATGGAGGGAGGATTTTGTGCCACCACCACTGTCCAGTGTGGTTTTGTTTGCTGCCAGAGCTTAGAGAGCAGCTGGGGCTGGAGGAGCAATCCAGTCAAAAATGAGCACAATTAGCATCCTCCTTTGCTGCAGCTTTTCTAGCTCCAGTACTCAGACAAACACAGAACAGAGTTTACCCCGGTCAGGTCTGGCACATTGTTGATTCTGTCAGGCCTCAGCCATATCTCACAGCAGTCTAGCCAAAATATGCCTCAAAGTATTTTAATATTTTCCCCACACAAGTCACAAGCTGGAGTCCAAAGCTAGCTAGTGTTTTCCTGATTATGGTCTGTTTATTTATAGAAAAAGAGTCAAACATAAAAAGACATTTCCTGTGCAGGAGGGAAGAAGGAAATCAAGGGACATCATGGCACTGCCCCAGGCAGATCTGAAGTCTTTGCTTGGGAACAGATTTACCATGGTTATTTTCCATCCCCTAAACTGTGTTTAGACTGTCTCAACTTCAGCAGTCTCTGAGACATGTAAATTATTTTACGCAGAAGGACAACAGTATTTTGTGAAGCCAAAATAAGTAGTGAAAACTGTATGTAAAGCTGCTTAGGAAGGAGTGCGTGCTCTCAGTGTTTGGATGGCACACTCACCCCACACACACAATCCCCGTTCCTGCAGAGGAACACAGACCAAGAAACAAACCATCATTGCTGATACACCCCAAGTTAAGCCCCTACAGAGTGTGAGCAAGATTGCACCAACAGATTTTTGTTAGTATAGATGTACACATGAACATACTATCATTTTCAATATGGATGTTATTCCAAACATCCTTTTGGAGTCCTTTTGCCTCCTTTAACATGACATCAGCCTAAAATTAGGAATAGTGGTATTATTATTAACTACAAGAATGTAAATTTGGGCACAAAATTTCATACATCACAAAATGTGATGGGAAAGCAGCCACGCAGTTTGAAGTAAAGATCACCACAGGTTCATCCACCAATGTTTTCTTGAAGTCTCTGCTGTTCAGGTAAATCTTCATTACCTGAGCAGACAAAGGCACATTGTAGCTCTTCTCAGCCATTATTAGGCAGACTTTCCAAATTCATAATAACTTAAAAGGCCCATTTCCAGTAAAGCAAAAAGAGTAGAATATAAACTCTTGTTTATGAATCACAACAATCATCACAGAGCACAGCTGCTTTATTCTCCTCTGCAGTTCACCTGCCCATGAATTCCAAGGCTTTCTCCCTTGAGGCTCTTCAAGACCAACCTGGTCTGCCTAAAGCCACAGTTTCATCCACAGCTATTATCCTGCCAGAGCAGCCAGAACCTTTGTGTCTTCCACCTTAATTTGCTAAGAGAAACCCTTTCCCAGCCAAAGCACTAAACCATGTAAAATTATAATCAGGAGTGGCCACAAAGTACTGGGTACCAGCACAGCCCATGGGGTGACAGGCTTGGGTTGAACTGGGATGGGGATGGTGGCATTTTGCCCTGCCAATCTTGGAAGGGCTGGGCTGGGAGGATGAGAAGGACAGCCACAGTCTTTGGTTTATGCAGCAGCCAGAGCACCTCATCAGAAGCACAGTGCTCCCTCAGGGCTCAGAGCCTCTCATGGCAGCTCCCAATGTCAAGTGCAGCACCCTGCTGAGATCTCCTGCTATTTTCCAAGCTCGGCTCCCAATGTTAGAGCAGATGGAATCACAATTTAAAACTGTAAAGGTGTAGGAGTTAGCTTTTCACCAAGAACAAGCTCTAAATAAAAAATGTCATCATGCTACCTTTATAAACATCCCTGCCCTTCTCCTGAGGGTTTGTGCTGCTCTCCCTGGCTGCTGCTGCTACCTTGGTTCAGCTTCTTTCCAGAACCAGTTTTTCTCACCCTCCACTGGCTCTGGCTCTTGCCTGTAACTGCTTCATAAATGTGTGTTTTACAGCTCAAAATTACCATTCCTGACCTACCACTCCCTCCCAGCCTGTGGCTACAACTGAAATAATAGGGTGAATGAGGAAAAGTTATTTTGAAAATCAAGAAAGTAGGTGATTTCCATGTTTAGGTTTAATCAAAATTATAGTACCAAGATATGTGAAATAACAAGGCCTGGCTGATATTCTCTGCTGCTGTTGAAAGAAGCTGCTGCCTTCACTCCTTCAGACAGTTTTGATATATAGCAAAATGTAGTGTCCTAGTAGGTAACACTGGAGTTGTTGCAAAAATGCAGAGCTAACAGATAAATATCTGCTAACTTGTAAATAATTACTTAAGAATTTAGAGTTTGGAGAGATTTTGGCTTTTAAAAAATTTTCCTCTTCTCTGACACCCTTTGCAAAAGTCCCTTGCCAGCTTATTTTCAAGAGTCTTCTAATTAGTTATTCCAGGAAAAAACACATTTATCATTTGTTCTTTTGTCTATATGTTCACCTAAGTTGAAAAATTTTGGGAAGTTGCCATCACTCTTCTGAGTTAATTAATATCAAATTTGCTCTAAAAGTTAGTTTTAAAATAGGTAGTTAAAAATTCAGGTGTCCCTATCTGCATGAATTGCTTTGTGAAAGACAAAGATAATTCTTATTTATGTATAATGTTCTTCTAATAATAGTTGTTAGTAGAAATGTGGACATAGAAAAACAGCTCAAAATAAAAATCAGTTTTATCTATCCCTGTTTTGATAAAGTCTCAGCTAAAAGGTATTTTTATATTTCTCCTATTCTCAGTGATTTTCCAGAATTCTACCAGAACCTCTGTGTTCAGTGTTTTAGGTCAGTAAATTTTAGTTACACAATTCCTGCCTCACTGCATATCAAGTGTGCTTCATTAGCTCTACTTTACTGACCTTAGAAATTCCAGTTAAGGGACTCCTCACAAGTCTGGTTTTATCATAGGATTCTCACATTTTATACTTCCAGCAAGTATATTTCAAAGGTGGCAATGCAGATTGCTCATCCATTCTTGCTGCCCTGCCTCATGCTTTCCACGCTCCTTATTTCTCCTGCTGCATCTTGTGTGTGTTCTCACTGGATCCTGGTAAAGTTCTGAATTATCTCAGCAAATGGAATTGTTTCCTCTTGCTCCTGTGACATTTTATGGCACAATAAGGCAGCCTTGAAGTGACAACAACTGGCTTCAGAGGAATATCCTTCATCATTTCAGCCCTTCCGGCCGTGACAATAGCACAGAATATGTGCTGGGCCTCATCTGAGTTCCTGCTGCAGATTTCTGTGGCAGTGCCAGAGGTTGCTGATGTGCTTTACCCAGTGCATTGCAATCAGGAGCTGTCTCTGCAAGCCCAGGTTTGCTTTCTGGACTGGGCAGGACCTGCACAAGCTTTACAGGCTGCTGAGACCCCCAGCTCGCTCCCTCCCTGCACACAGGCACAGAGCAATGCCGGACACAGTCCGATGTCCTGGGCCCCTCCTGCTAGTTTTAATTGTTTGCAACACCTGGAGAAACTTCTGGAAGCCCTGCTTCTGGATTTAGTCTGTTTCTCCTGTGCACCAGCTTTCTCCTCTTTGTCTTTATAGATCTGTCAGCATTTTCAAAAACAAGAACTTTTTTTCCTGACAAAGCCAGATTCTTGGCACATTCTTTCAGCATTCCTTTGAACATCCAGTCAGCAAACAACATCACAACACTTGCCTACCCCCTCATTGTTTCCTGACCCTGATTTATGAGAGGTCAGTGTGATAGATGTTTAAACTAACCACAGGCTCAGTTTATGCCAGATCATTCCATCTAAGCTTTCATGTCATATTAATAACAATTTTTAAAAATTCTATTTCAATTAAAATCAAAAGCAACAGCTGTATGCTTTCAGCTCCCACCCAAATATCAGGTATTGCTGAAGGCCAGATTCCACCCCTCTTCTCCTTTCTGGATATCATCTTCCCTTCTATATCTTCATATTTTCAGATCAGTCTTGAAAAACATGGAAGCTCATCTAATTGAGTGGGCAGCCAAGTGCAGTGACATGCAAGAGAAAAGCACTGCATTAGATAAGACTGTTACAGGTTGGGCCCTTGCAATATGTCTGAGCTAGCTTTCACAGCACAAATTCAGGATGTGGGCAAAACCACAGATTTCTGTTTCAAAAATTGAGAAGTTACAGGCATGTATTAGCATGGCTTTCAGGCTATGAGGGAGTTTGCCACAACAAATGAAACCAAGTTCTGCAGGGGCTGCGGTGTCCCTGCTTTTCATGCCCAGCAGTGGCACTGCACAGGGCACAGTGTCCTGTCCAGCAGCAGCACACAAAGGGGATGCCCCATCACAGCCCTGCCAGCTGTGCTGGGGTTTAGCTAATGGGCCCCTTGCCCAACAGATCAGCTGCTGGATCATACTCT
Organism: Passer montanus; assembly: GCF_014805655.1. Classification (NCBI taxonomy): domain Eukaryota; kingdom Metazoa; phylum Chordata; class Aves; order Passeriformes; family Passeridae; genus Passer; species Passer montanus. The sequence continues at coordinate 27,369,668 of NW_024356505.1, read as the reverse complement.
GCTTGCAGCACCTTGGCCTCTTCCTAATCCTACTCTCTTTTTCCACCACTGCATTTCTTTTATTGTCTTCCTGTATCTTTTGTTGTATTTCTAGCTGTGCTTTGTCTTAATTTTGCTGGAGCCAGCAGCCTTCTGCTGGACTCTCAGACTGAAGGATCTGCTGCACTTCCTTTCTGGTCTCGCAGGACTGCTGCTGAAGCTTCTGGCAGAATTTCTTTCTTGTAGCTTTTTTTTCCCCCCAGACTCTACTGAAATAGCTGTTTGCCTTTCCAGTAAGAGATGCTGCATTACTACCAGGAGCAGGTGGTTCTTGTTTCAGAAATTCCTGTCAAGAAACTGAAACATGTGACATCTTGTGAAGCACAGATTCTTGCTGTCTGTCCTGACAGTTTCTCTTATCTTTCTGAGCTGAAGGCTGATCCTTAAAATGGATAACTAAGTGATATTGCATACCATGCCACTACAGTCCAGCCAAATAATATCAAGACAAATGGCTTAGGTGGAGTCACTTCAAAATGCAGAATTAGAAAAATCACTTATATTTGTATTATTGCCTTCCAGATGAATTAAAAATTACATAGCCTTACAGCTCCTAAATCAGTTTAAAATATCCTAATGTTTTATAACCCCTGATTTATTTTCTTCTTCAAAAAGTTCAACTTGAGATCCTATTTGCCATTTTGCAGCCGTTCTTTGCTCCTGCCTGACAACTAGAATGCAGGTGACCCTAGTGAGCTACCAGGCACTTCAGCTTGTTCCAGAACAACTGAAAATGTACCACCTTAAATTGGGTAATCTGTCCAATGAGAAAAAAAAATGCATAAGTGAAAAAAGCAAGAGGTTATAGAGAAAACTAATTTTTAAATATGTATTACAGAAGGTTATCCATGGCAAGAGTGGATATAGGGTTTAAACTTCTACAATTCAAAATAGGAATGTCTTATGCATTTTAAAATGTAACTCTGGGCTCGGATGTCTCTGGCTAGGGTCAGTCTATTTGGCATTATCTGAACTGAGCTAGCTGAAAGGAGATTCTGCTGTCTCCAGACGAGTTCTTCCAGTTTCTACCACTAGCCATCACATAACAACAATAACTTTACACTTAGCTCATGAAGATATGCCAGAGAATTTTCTTCCACACCTCGCTGCAGTCCAGATGGGCTGGAAGGCAATGCAGTGTCCTGGGAACAGCCATGCCTGAGCCCATAGCAACTTTTTGTCCTACTTAGTATCTGAATGTCCTTGTTTTCACTGGTGTGCAGAGGACAGGAGCCTGGAGCTTGTGTGCGTGCTGTTGGAGTGGCCCCTGATAATGTCAGTGCCACGGAGTTACAGCCATTATCCCTGATAAAAGCAATGTTCTCCTGCTGCTTCCTCAGTGTATTCACAGCAAAAGAGGAAATAGTGTAACTGCAGGTGTGAGGAGCAATGCTTTCTAAGGATGCTTTAGTCTCTCCCACCTGAAAAAATTCTGTCCTTGGCTCTGGTTGTCCATCCAGGTGCTCTCTGCTCCTTGCTGAGGGTCTGCTCCTGGAGCAGCACATCATTGCTCAGAGTTTTCTCCTTCAGTTCTGACCTAAGTCTTCCCTGACTCAGCTCCTGCCATCTGTGCTCCACTGAATCAGCGCGCTTGGCTCATGATGTCCATGGAGTTCAGAACCAGAGGCAAGGTGAGTCTTTCATTCTAATTTTAAATTGTCACTTTAAAAACATTTTAAACTTTTATATGTAAAACTCAGGTATATTAAAGACAGAAGCTTGTGGGGGAAAGAGAAGGAATTGTGCATCTCTCTCGCAGCTTCCTTATAACGAGGGCAAAGCAGGAACAGACTGTTCTATTAATGTTGCATTTTAGACTGAGCTTCCAGAAAGCCCAGCTGTCTGCTGAGGGTCCCACAAAAGCCCCTATTGATTTATTTCCAGCTAATACTACCTTCCTCCTCTGATCTGTCTCCTGCTTTCATGGGATTTGCTCAGGTTAGTCTCCATTCTTTCATTTGGCTTCCAGGATTCTATTTCTGCTTTCACATTTTTAATCTTTCTTACAAGGTGTTAAGGGATCCTTACTCTGTTTTCAGCATTTTCTGCAAATTCAAGAAATAGCTGTATTCAATCACCTCATCTTCCCTTTCTGTACTTTGCCTCTGAAGGATCTCATCATAAATACCATTTTGGCAGCTTTCTCCATGCTTATGATTCACCAGCTTTTCTACTTCCTATTTGTCACATTCAGATATTTATGGTAATCTTTTAATGCCACTCCACTAAACACATTTTTCTTGCAACTCTTGGGCTTCTGTGTCCTCTTATTATAGGAACCTGATTTTGGTTTCTCACATCCGTTCCTCCCACCTTGTACAACTTCTGTTCCCATAGTTCTGATATGGGTAGGAAAGTGCTGATGGGTTTGTGTGGGGTCACCAGTCACTGTAACCTAAAAAATATGAGCAAGTCTCAGTGAGGTTTGGTGAATGGAAGTAGATCAAGTCTTAAAAAGATCTTTTAGGACTAACTTGTACTAGATTTTACTCATATTTTTCTTTGTTTTTTCTTTTTATTTGAGAAGGTGGACAAAACATAATCAAGCCTACCAGATTTTTCTAAAGACAACTGTATCCAACTGTGAAGGTGTAAATACAAAAGAGAGGGGCTGAGTTCTTGGCACTGACTGACAGGGAATAACTGGGAGTAATGAGATTAAACTGAACAAAAGAAAACCACTGAAGGTTGAACATCAGGAAAATATCCTGACTGTGTCTATCAGACCATGGACTAATTTCCCACGGGAAGAGGTGGAAACTCCATCTCTTGAGTAATTTAAAATTAGAACAGATAAATCACTAAAAAACAGAGGGCTGGGAACAACCCAATTGGAATTGGAAGGGGATGAACCAGACACTTTAGAAAGATGTTTTTAGTCTCAGTTTCTCTTCCCCTGAAATTAAATAACAAGCCTTGTTAGGGTTTGCTCACATAGGACTGACAAACCTGCAGCTGCATGTGTTCTAGTCATTGTGGCCAGGTTGAAATGCTGTTGTGACTCTGTCTGATCAGTTCTCTCTGCTGTGGCCACACCACAGCTAAAGCCTAGCAGGGTGACCAGAAGACTCCTGTACAGGCTCTCCTCCTCCCCACATCACAGGCCTGGTTGGCCTGTCCCTGGATTTTTCTGCCAAAATCCTTTGTCTTCCATGGATTCCTTGTTATTTCCTATAGCACATACCCTGCTGGGCTGAGCTCCCCTAGATGGCAGAGCTGAAGCAATTTACAATGCAAAATGCTTTACAGAGCCCTTCTGGAGCAGGGACTGCCATAGCCAGCCCTCTGGTTTCTTCAGAGCTACTGGCTAGAAACAGCTTCTGTTGCCATGGGTCACTTTTTGCTGCATGTGAGAGATGCTCCAACTCCATGTGCAGTTAATGCAGTATCATTTTGGCCACAAAACTATATTGTTTCTCATAAACTATTCAAGTTTCCAGTCCTCAAAAACAGCAGGCCAAAAAAATGGTTAATTTTTTTAAATGGTTGCAAATCCTGGGGTCTAGAGACATTGACTTCCTGAAAAAATCAGCTATAATACACTTGTGCAGATGCTTGGAAAAGCAACAAAGGTGGTGAGGCAAGTTCAGAGAAGATACAAGTGACCTTCTTGTGTATTTACATTTTCTTGCCTTCTGTTACGTAACACGAGGGGTTATCCTGTCAGCAGCATCAGTCCAAGCAGCACTGCTCTCCCTCCACACAGCACTGCTCTTGGTCCACACTCAGCTCTTTTTCCAACTCACTGAACTCTACTGCAATGCATTTTTTTGGGGTTGAAGTGCTGAGGAAACCTGAACACAAACCGGGTCACATTTTGAGGATTTCTTTTGAAATTAAACACATAACTTCAAGTTTAGGGATCTGATTTTAAAAAATACTTGAGTTCTGTTATCTCCAGAACTGTTTTCATTTTCTGTGGTTTGCTGAAGAGGACAATAGGTCAGGGGCTTTTTGTGTGTCTTATTTCTTTTTTAGCTGAGCAGCTTCATGTCGGCTACTGAATTTCTCAGTTGGCAAAAGACTTTTGTTTTACCTGTTGTTGGATTAGCATGAGATGCCTGAGAGTCTCCCACCTTAGAGTCAGAAACAAGTTAAAAATACTGACAGTGGCTGTGGTAGATCTATGGAGGGGAAAAGGGAATTCCTTGGGAAGCAAGGAGATTGATCGGAGCTATTTAATGAGTCTCCTTTTGTTACCTATCTGAAATTGTAAGTTTAGATAATAAAACACAATCCAAATCAAGAGCTGTGAGTACAACATAGCAAAAAAAAAAATTGTGTTTATCAGCGATCAGTTCAGAATCAGGCTAACCTTCTTAGCTCTGAATTTATATAGCTTTACAGTTTGTTCCAGAAGAATTTATTTCTCCCGTAAGGATTATTCTGTTTGCATCCAGTCTTTTACTGAGAATTTCCTTGTTACTCACTCTATGTTGTATTTTCCATTATTTTAATCTCTTTTTTTCCCCCTGAATTTTATAATTTCTATTTTACTCATCTTTTATTTTCTCCAGCTCATTTCCAATTTATTTTACCAGTTTTGTTAATTTTTTGCTTCTTCCCTGTGTCTTATCTTTATAATCACTGTCTATCTTTTTTGATTTTCCACAGCGCAGCTTCTCAGTATCAAATACTCATGTTGCAAAATTTCCCCTTGTATAAAGATCAACAGTAAGTTAGCTGGAAGTCATCCGTGTTTCATTATATTTGGCACTGAGAAGTGCAGCTTTTAAAGAGCCTCCACCCTACAGCTGCATCACATCATTGATCCATTTAAATGCACTAATCTAGCCAAAAAGCCAATGTTTCCCATTACAACCTGTCTCTAAGTGACATCTATGTGCTAGTTTAGGAATAGATCTTCATAACAGAACTACTTTGGAGGTAAACCAGGAAAAGATATTCTGGTTCAGTGCTGAACACTTGCATGCTTTTAACCTGAAATAAGTATGGAGCTGTGTAGTTCCATCCAGTTATGTAGTGGGTAAAATAAACATTGGGAGTGTAGCTCACTGAATACAAATTCTGCAATTATGGGTTTTGTGTATGACCATTTAGGTGACTAGAATTTGGCTCCTGCATTGGAAGGGATTTCTTCACATAAAATGAAAATTATTAAAAACTCTGAAATTCTCAAGGAACACAGGGCAGGAGATCTAACATGTGACTAATATCCCAAAGGCCCTCAGGTCTTTATAACAGTGATCATAACAGTATAGCTTCATGAAAGGAGTAATGAGGCCTGATCTGCCCCCGGGCTAAGACAGTGGGATGTGAGATGGCTTCTGAGTTAGTTTGACTTGGTTGACATAGTTATAATACTGGAAATCCTGGTAATCAAAATGAAGGGTCTTAAAAAGAAAACAAACTGGGCCTTACAGCTCCTGTGACAGAGACATTTTGATATAAGCCTCATAGAAGCAAAAAGGGTTTCTTACAACAAAGAAGGAAAACACACAGTATATCCTATAGCACATTAATTATTTCAAATATGTCTATGTTGAAATAATGATCAATATCCTGTGCAGATCCTCCAGTGTGATGCTGTCTTCCTACAGTTCCCAGGAGCCGGTGGGCTGCAGGACCCGCCCGCGGCACCGCTCCGCTCCAGCAGCTGTCACAGGAGAACGGGAGCGTTTTATAACGAGAGAGTGGGCAACTGTAATTTGGGTACTCAGGAACTCGTGGGAGGCTGTTTCTTGACTCCAAAGGCAAGTTGATAAATGAGAATATACAGTGGGAGATGCACAGGCTTTGGAACACTTTGCAGGAACTGCTACCAGGAGATCCGCGGGGGCCATACCCAGCTACTTATGTCTTCTGGCACCTTCAGAAATACTATGGTTTCTCCTGAAGGACCATCTTGCTGCCAAATGCTTTTTGCATGTGTTCAATGGATGTCTGAGTCACAGATTCTACAGTGCTAACACTCACAAAACTAAGTTTATTTTTGATCTCCTTTCCAAAACTTCTTTTCTAAATCATAATTGTAGTCAACAGCACCTTTGACATGCCTTCCCATAAAGTGAGCCTTAAGACAGACATACAGTTAAAGCCCTGAGTTGTATTTGCTTTCTAAATTAACATCCAGGCTGTGATAAATGTGGCAGTGTGGATAACAAAGTTATTGTTTCATGCTGTTTGCTGGCAGCATCAGAAGAATAACTGCAGTGGTCTCAGTTCAAGTCACACACGACTGAAAAGCCTCCTCCTGTAGGGTGGCCTTTGTTCTCAATCCCAGTTCCATGAAAAGAACATGTCTCCAATCACTGTCTTGTCCAGGTGAAGAAGATAAGGACTTAATCACTCCTTCCTGCAGAGTAGTTTAAAGAATATCTGTACAGGAGCTCTTTCTATGATGCTGTCATACAGATATAACACGAATAAAAAGAAACTCCAGCCCTCATGAGAATGTGTACTTTGAATTTAGTTTTAAAGCCTTTGGCACATAATTTATAATGTTTCTTCACCTCAAGAGTAGTCACTTATATCCTGTTTCAATATTTTATTTTTCTCTGGACTTACACACAAGTCAGTGAAACAGATCTTCTAATAATTTCCTGTGATAGGGGACACACTGCTCAATTTTCTATTACAATTAAATGGACCAAATTTCTACATTAAGAAAAATTGTATGTACTAGGTATATTGTTTCCAGCATCATAACCATTCTTGATATAGTTTGTGACAGCCAGACTGCTAAATTTTTTAACATGATGAATGAAACTAAACTGAAAATCAATATTTTCTTTTACAGAAGCTTTCAAAATACAAGGCCTGGTACCTTGCTCAGAGTAAAAAATTCTTCCTTACTAAAGACAAACTTCTAGTAATACAGATCCTGCAGCACAGTCACAGTTGCTCTCACCCCACAAAATGGCATGACAATCTATAAAGCTAAAGAATTAGAAAATAACTAATTAACATAATTGAAATGTCTCAGTTAATATACTTGGTTAACAGCAATGTTATGTTACCAAGAGAAAATCCCCCTACACACTTGGATGAAAGCCTTGCTGTTACCTCATGTCATATTTATTTCTTAATATAGAAATAATTAATACTTTTATGTATACAGTTATACAGAGCAGAATTGCACAGCTGTCCCTGGCTAGCCATCAAAGGGATGTCTTTTATACACAAGAATAAATTGTTACTTTTTCTGTAATTCTCCCAATATGAGGGTGGACAAAAAGAAAGTGGGCTAATATGTCATTGCAGTTGCAGTAGTCTGGGCTTTCCCAGAAGTCACTGGAGAGAAAGAGGAGCCCTGAGAGGTTGATGCAAGCCATCTTACGTGCGGTACGAACGTGCCTGGCCAGCTTCTTTGTCTTTCATTGACTATTGAGGGAGCACAGCTGATTAGCTCAGATCAAATGAATAATTTATAGATGGGTAAAATCAGGTGTCATGAATACCATCCTCAGTGTCTAGTGCACAAGGAGAGCACAAGGCAAGCAGAAAATTTCCCTTGCCTCAGGATATTACAGGGTTGTGTTATTAAACTCCCTGTTTGCCCAGAGAGGGAGTCCTATTGCAGCCAAATTTGTAAGGATTTGCTTTCTCCTGGAATAAACAATAGTGGCTGTACAGGAACACCTGTATCTGCAACAAGAGCCCCTCATTCCTGTCTTCACATTGAGCTAAACTGAAGGTGAATAAGACAGTCATATTTTTGAAGGAGAGTACCCAGCATATACTTTGATGATCCATTAATGTTTTCAATATTTCAGCAGTGCTCCTGCTCTGAATTGGAACCAAAAGAAGTCATTTCATTAAAAAGAAGAGAGTATGAGATCCATTTAATTAAAGCTTTTCCAGCCAATACGCTAAGGAACATTTAGATTCTGCAGGCATCTTATGTATAATCAATGGGAATTGCATGAGCAGAAACTGGAAAAGCTTGCAGGAAGCCGATGTAGAATGAGCAAAGGCTGCAACAGACTAGACCCCAGATTACAAGGCTGCGGTATTTATCAGAGAAGAACCAAAATATGTGACTACTGTTGAAGAGTGGCAGGTGAACCCTGACATGGTTTAAAGCACCCTGCCAGTCTGCTCTGCACCAAGTGACCCATTTGATAAGAATAAGGTGCTCCTGCAGGAGCAGGATCATGGACCAGCACAACCCCATCACTCACAAGTACCAGCCTCCCTACAGCTGGTGTCCCCTCCAGCTGGGTCAGTTGTTCCTATGCCCTCTCTCAATGCAGAGCAGCATGAAAAGGAAGGGGGTAGGGCACTGTTTCATTAGCACAGCAGTCTGTGAAATAACCATTTAACTTCAGGTGCAGCTAAATCAGGGAGCTGTTTGAGGTAGCCATCTTCAGGCAGCACCAGCATGGGCCATCCTTTCCCAGTGATCCAAGCAATGTGCCTCACTCTCAGCTCTCATCCCTGTTCTTGTAAGAACAGTATTGTCATGAGCAAGAAGAGCATAATCCTCTGAGCTGGAGTCAGAAAACACATCTTGCAAGAGAAAAAGCCAAAAGATGACTGCTGCAGTGTTTCCAAGTGGTTCACCCGCTTCGCTAAAGCATCTAATTATTGGAAGGGACTTGAGCTCTGCACAGATGTTATTTACCTCTATTTTGAAATGCAAAAAGTTGCAGTAATCTGTTTATTTTTCTTTAACTCTTTTGTGCTTTGGAAGTCTCACACAGTTCAAAAGGCAATATAATTAATTTTAAAGAAAATTATTGAGCTGCCAGTGTTTTAATAACTGTTGTTTTATAAAAGAAAACCACAAATAAGGAAAAGCAGATTAAATAAACATAGAAGCTATGAGCAGCACACAAAACAAGCTTTAGTGCATAGAGAAGTTTGACAAATGATGACTGCTGCAAATCTTCACTTTTTCTCTGGCTTTCATCAAGATTTCTCTTAAAGTTAGACCATGTCTCCAGAAGTACAGCCTGACACATTGCAAATGGAATAGAACCTGTTGCTCCTGCAGCTGGTCTCACAGGGGATGAAAGAGTAAACAGGAATATGTATATCGAGGGGGAGGATTTTCCTTTTGAATGTCATTTATATATTAATCAGATAAAGTTACTCAGGCTAATTACCTTTATAAATATTGTAAAATACCTGTGGCCCTCACCTCAGGTAGTCATGTAGACCTGAAAGCTAATAGTCCATCCCGACGTGGTCAAAAGGAAAGAACACTCTGAATATATCAAAAATATTAATCCCTGTCCCTAGACATCAGGGAAAAATGTTGTGCATTACTGTGCTCATATTTTGTTTTGTATTTTGCTTAGGCCCTAAGGACTGCCTTGAGAATTAAACTAACTTGGACTGCTTTCCCTTGCCTCCCTTGCAACTCTTTGGTCTAATCCTGAAAATGACCTTTGTGTGGACATACTTTGCATCCACATGGAGCCATTTGGAATCTGGCGCATATGAAACAGCACAATACTGCAGCAAAGAGTATATCTAATGAGTTAAAATATTTGGCTGCTGCTTTTTTCTGGGAAAGCAGTTCTGAAATGAACATCCGAGGGTGTCTCAGCAGAAGACTGGGCTGAAAATATTCTGTAAACGTGGCTTTGTTCCTTAGCTCATTACTTTAATTTCAACTTCTCCCAGCATTATGTTATTGCTGACTAGATTTCTGGATTGATTTTTTACTAGATTTGAAGTTCTAAGTCCATTGCCAAACAGGGACAAACTGGTAGAGGGTGCTGATGATTAATTTAGTCACACTAGAAACGTGTTATACGTAATGCTTTCTTCAGTTAGTTCAAAAGCATGTTTCTTCTTTCCATACTACAGTTTGCTTAGGCAATCAGTACAGCCCGTTCACAGAAAACTAATGAGCATTTCTGTTCATTAGTTGCAATAATTTACATGGCTGGATTCTAACATTGTTTTTTTTTTTTCTGTAAAGGCAGAAAAACCACTTGGAACCTGAACCCACTCCTGGGTGTCCCTAATTCCCACAGCTGTCCCTGTGTTGGTCCCTAAAGCTAGAGCAGAACCAGTCATTAGATAGTATCTTTAACTCCAAGCAGCCAGCATCTTCTGCAGCATTTATTTAAAGGGTTTGTAAAACACTGAAATAGAATTAATCCTGTACTTTCTTCTTCTTGAAAGCAGCATTCAAACATAGTCCTTTTTCTGGAAGCAGGATGTAGCTTGCTCAGGAATTCATAATATTTTTTTCAGGAAGCTATAGTAAAAGTTTAGTTCTGTTACAATACCAAAGATATTCCTAATCCAGTCTCTTCTGGGAAATTTATAACCTACAGACATAAACACAATCCAGCTTGCCTTGCACATTTGGTTTGGTTTTTGTTTGTTTGGTTTTTGTTTTTCTTTTTTTGTGGGGATCATGCTTCTCTGGATGCTGTCTCCCCATTTTCCATCTCTCTTTTTAAAAGCTTCAGCAGAAAGAAGGGTGGTGGGAAAAGCAACCAACAACTCCCCAACCAAGCAACCAAAAAAAACCCCCACCCCAATGTAATATCACTTTCAGAGCCTAGTCCCCATAAATAGTAATCAGCTTACAGGTTTAGGCACCTTCTGGCCTTTGAATGACTCCTGCTGTCCTAGAGAACATCTCTTGTGTCTCTTCAGTGAAAAGAGAGCTGAGCAGCCGTCAGTTGGAGTAAGTAGCAGCACATGAAGTCAGGTTTAGAAGCCAGTAAAAGCCAAGTACCTGGTTTCTACAGGGTATCTTGCAGTGAGGTTCTGATGAGCTCAAACTGAAGTATAAGCTCTTTGGACAGAGTAGGTAAAATGTGGGAGCAGCAATTGACACATTGCCTTGGGGTGGGGCATGTAATTTTTGGAAGGAGGGAGAGTTTGAATGAAATCCACATATTCATGTGATATGTCTAATTTTTACTCCTGAGCTTTTCCTTAGTGCCTGAAAGCAGTCTTGATCCAGCCCAGTTTTAGAGGCAGAGCTCAGGAGAAAGCTGCCACACTTTGTGTATCTAAAGGGAAGCAGTGGATAGTCAGAAAAAATACCAAAAGCTGGCTAGCCTGAACTTTGGAGATGGCTGTTAGCACCTCTGTGGTAGTAAAACAAGGCTTCGCCAATCAGTGGATCAAGCTGCTGATTATGTGATAAAGCAAGGAGTGACAATGCTGTTGTCAATTCCTCACCAGCTACTTCCACCTAAATTGTCATTTCAGTAGTTAAACAAAACATTTTACAAACTAGGGCTGATTTATTACCTTCCAGTCAGAAGCACAGAACCAAACACAGAGCTGTTATTTCAGTAGAGGAGCTAAGGTGACTCAAATCATCATTTCACTTTTCTCTGTCATTCAGGCACTTAAATGTTTGCTGTCATGGCCAGTTTTAGATGGGTTGGATATTTATTGTGTTGAACTCTTTTAAACTGTGTGTGTGTGGGAGGGGAGGGTTTCTGAGGGAAATGCTGCACATGTAATAGTCCCTGCTGGCTTTCTAAAACAAGTTAACATTGTTTGACCTAATGTGAATAAACCCTCAGCAGAACTGAGGCCGATGACTTTATCTGTTATATTCTGGCTCTTCTAATTTAAAACAAATGAAAGAATGTAGATGGTTTAAGTGAATGCAGAAAATATTGGAGTGATTTTTTTTCCCTCGACCTTTAAAAAATTAGGAAATCCTCTGAAAACAGGCACAGCATCTTTAGAAACATTGTCACTGTTGTTACTCCACAGTGACAGTTTCCAACAGCAAAGCAAGAAAAACATGTTTTACTCTGCTCACAGAGTGTGTCAGTAGATTTTCATTGCTAGGAACCCAAGTTAAAAGTCTTAAGTGAGTTCTGCTGGGCTCCTCCTAACCGTAATCTTGCTTACTCAAATTTTATACTGCAACCCATTCTCCTGGGCTCACTGAATTATACTTGAAATTGTTTTTGTCCCTGGCTGGATGATAGTAAATTCCTACAGGCTTGAACAACTTTGCCTTTTTTTACAGAGTACCAAGTTTGTGGTCTGAGCTGTAATACTAATGCTGCAAACCCACCAAAATGTATCCAGCTCCAGACTCAGACTAGCGGGGATGATTGTGTGAGCAGCTGAGGCTCACTGCTGTAAAAGCTGTGCCAGCCTGCCTTGGTGCACATTGGTAGCCTCACACAAACACCTCTGGGTCCACCTCAGGAAGACTGGCAATGCATCAGGGATGCTGGCCAGGAGGAACAGTCATCTTCCTGTCCACTCCTGGCTTCTCTTTGTGCTTTGGACACTGTTAGTCTCTCCCCATCAGGAGTGGCATGCCGACACAGATCTCCCTTTACACCGCAGCTTTGTTGTCTGAGAAGACTACACAGAGGAGCAGAAGACACATCATCTGAGACACTGGTTTTTCATAGCACAGGTAGCTGGTTCCCAAAAGTGGACAAATGCCAGAAGCCTTTCTCTTTACAGGGCAGCAGGATAAGAACTAGATGTACAGACTTCTACCCAAGCTGCAATGCTACTCTCTGTTGGCACCCCCAGGCAATGATTTTTCCTGAGAGTACTCTTGCAGAATTCTGTATGCATTTAAAACGGTGTCACTTCTAACACCCTGTGACTGATGGAAATGGCTGACTGAAGCTTCAGGATGTCATAACCCTCTCTTACTATGCAGCCAGTGGTAGGCCTTGCTGCAATTCTCTCTGGCAGTATTCTGAGCACTTTAAAAAGCATCAGTATCCAGGGCCAAGTGAGGAAGGTGTGATCTCCTGTGAAGAGAAGACTGAAATAAAAGAAAGGAAACACATTTTTAAAGGTTGAGTGTAAAAGGGGAGCCAAGATGTAGGCATGGCAGCAACGATATTTATTTCTGTTGCCTGAGTATTGGTGATAGGAACATCTATAGAGCAAAAGGGGGAATATTGTGATATGGTTACCAAGAAAACAGCCATCACTACTGATGTCTAAGATGACTACTGTACTAGTGCTGGACAGGAAACAGATGCCTGTATCATGACTAAATCACAGGAATTTCAATGCAGAAATCTGTAAAGCAAATGCAGTAGCAAACAATGGTCACATTACTGTGTAGCTATAGTAATGATTTCATGGCTTTTACATATCTAGGAGGGAGTGACTATTATCTGCAGTATCTTGGAAATAACAGTGAATGAAAAACATATGTGTAATCCAATCCTCAAATCCCCATGCTGGGAAGAGTCTACTGAATTGTTCTTGGGCACCTGTCAGCGTCTTTGGGGAGCAGGGACACTGTTAGGCTGATGCCAGTGATGAAAAGCCTGTAGCCAGGCACACTGTGGTGCTTGCAAACACTTCCTGCAAAGGTATTTCTTATGTCCAAAACAACATAACAGAGGTGCCCAGGTTCTGCCTGAACCTCTCAAAGCAGACGCTGATCGTGAGATTAAAGCCACTGGCAACTATAGCAGAAATTCTAATCAGAATGGTCATTACCTCAGCAACTCCTAAAAGTGACAATTTCTGAGGGCAAACATCAGTACAAACATCTGCTTGCCCGAGGCATATGTCTGCCCACTCACTCCTCCTTTCATCCCTAAACTCAGGCCCTCTTAAACTTGGACGTTTTTCTATTTAACTTTTCAGACTTCTCCTTAGGAGAGAAGTCCTTATCCCAGCACAAAATACCTGAGATTTACTGCTATCTCCTACAGCTGCCTATCTAATCTATTTTACTCAGGTACTCCACACTAATCTAATCTAAAGAGTCCTGTAAAAATCCTGCTCTCACTTTAAGTTCTTTTTCTCTCCACTCCTGTTGTTGTCTAACCCAAAAGCTGTGCATTTGGGACTGGCTGGGTCTCCTCAGTGTCTGTGGCACCTCAGGTCTGACATACCATGGTGGTGAGAAATGAGAGAGCTTTCAAGATGGCAAGGACAACAGAAGAACTGCTTGGCAAATTAATCGCTTCACCTGAGTGCAGGTTACAGGTCTATGCACTTGTGCATGTGAGAGGAATGTGCACTGTGCCCTGCCAGAGGCAGGTGCTATGCACCATCTGAAAAGGCGACAGCTACCAAAACCATATTTAGTGCAATGAAATTGAGTCCTCCAGTCTACCTGGCCAAGCGAATTTTGATGTAAGCAAATTAGCCTCTAGAATATCTATATTTGCAACACATCAACACATTCACTTAGCAAATGATAGTTTAAGAAGACAGCCCAATAATTGTGCCACCACTGACCCAGCAGAATGGGCAGAACAGAATGACTGGGTACCCTTTAGCCCCCAGACTGCAGGACAGGCTTAACTCTGCCTACCTGAGCAATTTAAATTAGCTGCTAGACTTTGCACTGAAGCGTCTTGAGATGTACTCAGAGATGTCTGCAGCAGCTCTCCTGTGGGGACGATTCTCTTTAGCAAGGAGTGATAATAAACAGTAGGACAGTGCTAACACTTTAAGCTGCTGCAGCTGCCTGCTAAGTGAGTATGTGTCAACACCTTCAGACTGGAAGGTGAGAAAGTGAAATTATAGCTTTCAGTTACCCTATTTCTGCTTTTGCAACCCCTTCTATTAAATAAGTTTCAAGGATGATTAGGGGACTTAAAGGTTTGCTTGTGTATTATGAATCCAAGATACTGAGTACGTTTTTGAAAATTTGTGTCCTTCTTCAAGCTTGACAACTTATGACACCATATTTATAATAAAAAAATGACAGCGAGATAGTCTTATACAGGGATGTCCTAAAAACAGTCCAGTGTCTTGAATAAAAACATCTGCCACTAAAAAACCAGAACACTGTAATATGAGGAAGAAAATTAAGTACACAGTTTAACAAAGTTTTGTATAGCCTGAATTTGCTTTTCATAATTACATAAACATCTCAATCAATAATGAGATCTAGTCCCTCAACCTAGCAATGAGTAATAAGTGATTCTAAGATCAAATTTTCCTCTGTCATGTTTTCAGCTGTTTATTAAAGTTTGAAAGCTAAAGCAAGAGAAATTGATTGGCAATGTAAAAAATAAAACTGGAAGATTTGTCTGTGTATTGATGTAGCTATACTGATATGGAAACTTATTAGATAATATACTCAGAGTCCACTTGTAGTTCAATCTCTCCAAGACATTTTGTAAATCTGACAACATTTTATACGGGTATTAGTTATGATGCTAATTTATCTTTGGAGGCAGTACTGTGTCTCCTATTGAAAAAAAAAATTATGAGTACATGAACTGATTTTCTATACAACATGGATTCTTGATGGTGTTCTGCAGATTGTCATGATGACTCCAGTGCAAAGAACAAGATGCTGCTGAGCACATAGCTACACTTCTTGGCTCTGTTTGATAACAGAATCTCAACAGAAGTGTCCCAACTGTTCCCCTTCTCCACTCTTCAAAACTCTCAAGTGATTTTAATTCTGGTCTTTTCAACTTCTTGACAACCATTGTGCAAACAATATTGTAAGAGTCTTCTCTGTGTCTGGATGGCAAATAAATCTTTTAATGTTGTAGGACAGTGAGAAATAATTAGGGGAGCTGGGCAGAGCCTTCCTGTAGATTGCCAGATGGACAGCAGTGTGCTTATTCAAAATGTGTATGTAATCTCTGGTCCAGGTCAGGCTCAGCCACAAGGTAGTCTTTAACATCAGAAATCTATGAGGAACTTAAATTCAGAAACTGCCACACATTTTTAACTATATATATGCCTTATGAAATGCACAACACGCAGTATTGTAGGCAAGCACCTGGATTGGTGCGACAGGCTGTGAGTTTTAACACCCTTTTAAACTCAGCAGATGTGACCTTGGTCGACAATAATTAGCATATGGGCCTTGAGACTTTTCCTCCAGCTACTGGAAATAAGCTTATTCCTCAGTTCTCTGGATACCAGGATTCATCCCTGCTGACAACATCAGCAAGTTGCTGATGGATAACCAGGAAAGGCACCTCTTTTCAGCGATTGCAATGTTATGGGCAAGGGTAGTACATTTTAAAAACCACAAACCAAAACATTACTATTGTTTTCAGAACACAAACAAGACACAATCCTTCGTTTCACTCAATTCCTTACCAATTCTTCCAAATGCTTTGTTTTTCTTTGTTCCCTGACATAGAGACCTTACTCGTCCAAGCTCCAGGCTGGAAAACACAATCCTAAAAACCGAAATTTCAAATCACACACTCCGATGATGACAAAGTAGAGAAAACGCCTGCATTTACCGCCTTCGCGGCTACAACAAAACCAAGTTCGCCCCCCCGCCACGGGCTCAGGGGCGGCTTCGGCCGAGACCGTCCAAAGCCAGCCGAGAGGCGGTGGCGGTCTCGGTCCTCCCGAAGCCAGGTGCAGGTGGAGCTGGCGGCAGAAGTACCAAATGCTGCGTTAGGGCGGAAAGTCTGAGATCGCTGCCGTGTGATCACCACGAAAACGCCCAGGGAAGCGGCAGCAAACGCCGCCGCCCCAGGCCGCGCTGGCGGGCGGGGGCCGGCAGGGCTCCGCGCTCCCCGGGCGCAGGGCGGGTGCCCTGGACGGCAGCCGGCAGCCAGTTCCTGCCCTCGCGGTGTCGTCTGAGAAGGTGGGTGCATTTTTAGAGGGAAGAGAAACCGCCAGTCGGGAGGCAAGGGAAGGGGACATGCTCCCCCATCAGCAGAGGCAGCGGGAGCCGCCAGCATCGGGAACGGCGGGCCGGGGGCAGAGCAGGAGCCCCGCGGGCTGCCAAGGAAGCGGGGCCGGCTGGGGGGCCGTGAGGCGGCGCCGCCGCCGCCCTTCGCGGGGTCGCGTTGCCGGCCCGGCGGGCTGGGGGCGATGGTCTCCCGTTTTTGTCAGGGCGGGGGCCGCCTGCGGCTGCGGCGCTGGGACGGCCCCGGGGCCTGCCCGGAGATGGGCTGTAATGGGTCGGGACAGAAAGGGGGCCGTGCCCGGGGAAGCGATCGCGGTGGGCGGCACAGGCGAGGCGGCACAGCCGCGCACAGCCCAGTGCCTTCGGGAGGGTGCTAGCTGGAGTTCTCCGCTGCTCCCCCCGTCGCCCAACCCGGGCCAGTACCCAGGTAGCCGGGAGAGCCCTGGGAGGAGCCCGGGGGGGCGCAGCTGGCGCGGAGCGATGGCCCCAGCGCCGAGACGCCCTAATTGCCGCCGGCGGGGCCGCAGCGGCCGCCGGCTGCCGCTGTCGAAGCGAAGCAACGTCTGTGCGGGGGGAGGCCCGAGGGAGGGGCGCGGGCGGGGCGTGGGGCGCGGTGGTCTGATCGCGAACGGCTCCGGCTACGTAGACGGGGGGAGGGAGCGGCCTGCGAGCGGGGCAGACCCGCGTAAGAGACAAAAGCTCGGCACGGCCTCGCTGCTGTCGGAGGGGTCTTTTGTTGCCACTTCTTCATCGGGGTTTGTGCGCTTTCTGCTGCCGCCCCCCACCCCAGCACGCCGCTGGATACAAGCGGGGCGGGATTCGTGAGCTGGCGGCGGCTTCCGCCCGGCCCGGAGAGCGAGCGGCCCCTCGGCCCCCGGTCCCGTCCTCCTCGTCCACCAGTTGATCAAAGTTCGGCTGGGCCGAGGCGGGGAGCGGCCCTACCGCCCCTGCCGGCCGGGGCTGCCCGGACAGCGCTGCTCCGTCCTCGCTCCCTCCGGCGGCGTGTAGTGAAGTAGGAAGGAGCGGACACCTCCCGCCTCTCCCCGCTTGCCCTCTCCTCCCCGCGGCTGGGGCTCTGGATAGGAGGAGCCGGAGGAAGAGGAAGATGACGGAGTGGGTGCAATTAGCCTAACAAGGGACGGGCGGCGGAGGCGGCGGCGTCCCCGCGCCGAGGACTGACACATCTGCTCTCTCTCCTCCTCCAGCCATGAAGGCAGCAGCCGGGGAGCGTAGCTGAAGCCCAGGGTCGTTCCGGTGCTGTTCCCTATGGCAACCGCGTGAAGGGGCCGACCCGTCCCCCGGCGGCGGGGCTGGGCTGGCCGAGCCTCGCCTGGTGTGCGCGACTGGCTCCGGCGTTGGTTCCCTCCTCCCGTCCCTTCCCTTCCCCGATGTGGGCTCCAGAGGATTTGCGCCTCCTTTGTAACCGGGAATGAAATAATGGCGACCCGGTGGGCAGCGGGGCCACCCGACGGAGATGGAGACAACGAGCCCCCCCCGGGCGGCGGCAGCGGTGCCGGCGGCCAGGTAGGAACGGCAGGGACGGGCGGGGCGCGGGCCGGGCCGGGCCGGGCGGCCACCTCCCGCCGCGGGGAACGGCTTGGCTGGAGCGGGCTTAATGGCCGCTCCCTCCCGCTCTCCCTCCCTCCCACTCTTCCTGCCCGCCCGCCCCGGAGTTGCTGGGAGTTGGACGCTGGGAGTGGTGCGGTTCCCCGGCAGCGGAGGGGAGGCAGCCGCCCGGCCGAGCGCTCGCCGCGCACTCGGGGCACCGCTCCCGGGCCGGGAGGCGGCGGCGCCTTGGTTGCCTCACGGGCCGGGCGGCGGCTCAGCTTCCCGCCCCGCGGAGCCGCCGCCGCCCTCGCCCTCGGGACGGAGGTTTCCCCGGGGCCGCCCCTTGGGCCTCTCGCCCCCCCGGCCCCGCGGGCAGAGCGTGGCGTGTCGCTCCCACGCCCAACCTGCCCGTCCTGGAGGAGCGCTTCGCTGAGCGCTCAGGAGTACGGCTTCGTGCCTGTCACACTTCTAGCGTGGTGGTTTTCAGTAGAAATAAGGGTCTGGCCTCTCTCTGCTTGTACCCAGTGCTTGCCACTTTCCTGTCTGTCCGTAGCCGCTTATATTAAAGATATTTCTATCCACAGCATTTGTTGCTGGAACGATCCTCTGTGTGTTTAGTTCAGAAACTTAATAGCATGCCCTATGGTGGCACCATTGCATGTTTTGACTTGCAGGACAAAGTTTTTAACACAGAAGCGTGTCTGATTTTTCTGTGCTCCCTATTAATGGTAATGTCTCTGAAAGAACTATTAACTTTAGATTCAACAAAGTACATTTAACAGCTTCAGTAGACTTGTTTTCAGATTTGTCTTAAACTTTACTTACAAAGGCAAACTTGATTTTGTATCTCTCAAAATTAGAGTATGTATGTTGTGCTGAAGAAAATGCCGATTTAAATCCACACAGGGCTGTGAAATATATGCCCTTTATGTAGATATCCCCCCTTTTGTTTGCTGAAGTTGAAATACAACTGAGTGATTTTTAGGCATACAGGACTGTAATTTAAAAGTGTGGGTGATTTTTGGGTTTGGTTGTGGTTTTTTATTTTGTGTGATTTTGTTTTTTTTTCCTTAGGACATGAGTTTTAGTTTACTGCTATCTTGAATTCACCCTTTTGCCTTGGTTTGGAAGTGTCACATATGGCATTGTAGGATTTTCCTTTCTGCTGTCGCCTCAATTAAGACGTTCCCACAGTCTCTTAAGGCCAGGTGGGTTAGGTGAGGATAAAATCAGTTTTAAGTAAGAACACAGAAGATGTTAAGACTTTGTGATAAAATACAGCTGAAAAACAGTGCCATGTTTGGAGAACCTGTTCTTCAGTACTGTTCAGGGTGTGTGGGAAGGAGGAGAAAACTGCATGTGTAAGGGTAAAAATTAATATCTACTTTTTAATTCTGTAACATTGAAACTTCTGGTCTTTGGCACTGGCCCCTGTCATAATCTACCTCTCCCTGTGGCGGTAAGCCTTAACAAGGCCTGTGGCACTACTGGAGCTCATCGTGTTAAAGCTGTCTAATTGGGGACTACTAATAGGCGTGGAATTGCAAAATGGACTGCGCTGCCTGTTGTTTTGCCAGGTACTTACATGTTGGAGTTAAAATGTAACTGGTAGAAAACATGCGCTGGGACCTGTGATTGCCTTAATCACAGCAGGCCTGATGTAATCTTCGCTTGAACTTAGACAGCCCTGGTGAATGTCTGATCAAGGTTGCAGTGCGTTCTCAGCTGCCTTCGTGTAATATTGCTGCACGTTTTAAAGTTCAATTTATTTTCTTACAGCTTTTTTCTCACAGATTTGTGTAAAATGCCCAGAGAGTGAGAATTTATGGCTTGACATCTGCTCTGTTTGATGTGATAGTTACTGTACAGTGCTTCATGTGCTATATGTGAACAAATCCCTTTAATTGAAATCTCTCATGTTTGTATTGAACAGTAAGAATGGCTTTTCTGTTTAAAAGATCAGAAAACACCTTTAATGAAAAACAATTACTATAAAAAGGGACTTCAGGTTTCAAAAAAAATGCTGCAATTGGCAGGAGTTTATAGTACTTAATACTGATGTGCAAGGGATTAGCAATTTTGGGAAATGATTTATGGTTTTGGGACACTGGATCCCATATGGTGTTTGCATTATAATGCAGTAATTAAGTAATATACATTTAATGCTTAGGTGTAGATATATACACAGCAGGCTGTCATGAGGAAGACTCTGCAGGCATAGCTGTTGTTCACCACAGTCAAGGGAGTTGCAGCAGAAATTAAGACTTTCAATCAGTTTAAGTTTTTGGAAATGCACAACTGTAGCCATCAAGGTTTGAGCAAGAACTGAAAAACTTGTGCTCTGTCTTCAAGGTCAGTGGTCAGACTAAGAAAGGGAATGTTTGACTGAGAAGTGGTGCTTCTGTGGGTCTTTGTGTACGCAGGTAGGAGAATAGAGGACATGCGATTTGCGTCCTCTGGATACCATGTATGTTGGTTGATTAATTGTGTTTTGTTTTGGACGCCTGCCTACTCTGATATTAAGTTCTGTTTGGTCACGCCTTGCTATGTTTTCTATTTTTATTTTCACTTAAATTTTTTTTTTGTGTTTTCCCTTTGACTTGACGCTGTACCTGGTGGTCTTTCTGAGCACAGAGCCCCTTGACTGAAAGGATTGTTGCGAACAAAGATTGCACATTCAGGCTTGCAGGCTCCGTCTGAACATGGAGCGCCTGCTCAAAGGACAGGTCACGTATTCTGGGCTCCTGGGGGAGCTGGCAGAGAGGGCTGGGGACTCTCAGGGCTGTTTGCCATTCTGTTTGAAATCTGACACACGTTTACAAATGGAAGAATTGCTGGGCTTATGTTCGTAAGGACAGATAAGTGAGAGCATGTTCTTCCTGGCTTTTAGATTAATAAGCGTTGGCTATCTCTGTTCTGTCAGGTTGTAGCAGTATTTTGCTGGAGAGTTTAAGCCCTGCTGAGGTACAGGCAGTACTGCTTCAGTCACAACATCCCACCTAGAGGCCTGTCCACATTCAAGGCTGGAACTGGTGCCTTCGTTAGTGGAAATTTAATTTCCCATCCTTTGCCTAGAAAGGCACAGCAAAAAATGCTTTATTTTTTTTGCTTTTCTGTTCCTACTGTTTTGTGTTTAAAGAAGTGCTGTGTCTCTTTGTGGTGTAGTTTACTGTTAATCTGTATTAAAAGTACATTCTAATATTAAATGCAGATTTAAGAAAATATTAAGCACAGTGTGTGTGGCCTTAAAAGCTAAATTTTAATTCTTAACAATACCATTTCCTCAGTTTATGAATAATAAAATGAATACTAAAAATACTTTATCAAATAATTTTATTAAGACGTTTTCTTTTGGTTTAGTTACATATTTTTGTTTTGCTTAACAGAAGAGTTGTTAGGAATAGTGAACAGTCTTCAGTGATTCCCAATAGCTTCTGTGTTTGTAGAAAGTTAGGAAAGTCATTTCCAAAGACTTCTGTAAAAAAAAAAAAAAAAGAAGTTGATCAGTACTTGCTTTGTAATCACAACTGATCAATTCAGAGAAGAAGAAAACTCACAATATTCTTACTCCTACACCTTATCAGAAAGAGTGCAACTGCGTAAACTGAAGACAAGCATGTGCTGGGGTCAGGAACTAGAGAAGGGCAATGATGGCACTAAAAATAGAAAATCATTTGCCTTCTCGCTAACAATAATGAATAGATCGTTTACTATTTTAACAACCCAGTTGGGATGACATTGGTAAATTTCAAGTGGTGACTGCCAGGTGTTACGGCTCTCTGCTGTCAGAACAGAATGTCAGTCTTTCTGTAATTGTGCCTGTAAACATGTGAACTGTTCTGGAACTCTGTGTTGTTGGGTATTGATGCTTTTTCTATGCCTGATACTCAGAGGCTGGAAGGTTTAATCATAATGTTAAAGAATGAGAATTAGAAAAATCCATTTATAAAATTTTGTGTGTCAAATAGTACACAATACTGATTGTTAAAAGTATACATCACTTAGGGTGATAGAGAATTCTGCACAAAGCTTCCATTTAATAAATTCAGTATAAATACCAGCCTTACCTGGTGTTTTGGTTGCAGCTGTTCAAAAAGCTTGAGTCAAATCCTGTTTAATCATGCAAGCATAATGCTGACTTCTGCTCTGATTTATGTCAGCATAAGCCTAGGATAATTTGACAAAACATGGACCTCTTCCATGGAGAAATGTTATGTATTTGCTAAGTTAGAATATGAAGCAGGAAGCAGTTTCTTCAAGAAAATGAAGGTATCTGTCTTCTAATGTAGCTGCTTTTAATGTGTTTTCTGCAGTGACTTCTTGCTTTCCAGTTATACAGCTTAGTTGGTTGTACCACCTTGGTATAGTTGTCTGAAAAAAAAAAACTTTTACAAGAGAAATGCAATGGACTGAAAGTATCTTGAACCGTGTCCACATGAAATAACTGCTCTTACTGCATGCAGTATATGCATTAAACAACTGAACTTGTTTCTTTAACAGGTTTGACAACCATCAAAGCACTAAGTTGACTTTATCTGTATAAGCTGTTTTTAGTGATTTTTATTAAGATGCAAAAATAACATCTACTTCAGACATATTATTTAATGTAATTTGTATTTACTTACATGCAAAAACAATTGAGAGAACAGTTGGGGAAGAGGAGCTATTAATCTCACTCACTTGTATGCATTTGTGATTTTTTCCTTCTTGTGTCTTTGAAAACATCTTTATGTAGGTGGATAACCAAATCATGACTGAACAGTATGGGCTCTGAAAAGAGTAAAAGCTGGTATATTTTTCTTTAATTCTGACTACATACATATGTGTCTGTGTAAATGATGATTATATTATAAACTTGTACAGCCTGTGAGCTTTACTAAGAGAAAAAAAAATCTTTCCAAGGAAGTCTTAAGTAACAGTGTTAGGCTAAGCTGTTAGGAATATCTACTGGTGCTTTGTAGCTGCTGTTTTGGATTTTTTCTCTGATAACCAATGGAAGAAAAAATTGAAATTTTCTAGCATTCAGAGGTTGTATGCTGTTCTTCCTTGCAGTTGTTTGTATGCTAAATTGCCTAGAATAGGAAGCAGATATAAAAGATTACGCAATGATGTTAAATGAAAACAAGATTTATGTATTGTGGTTAACAGGAGTCATTGTTTTTAAAAAAGCATGAGTTAGTCTGGTGTAAATGTTGAGGCTTCTAAACCACTTTGAAACAATCAGAATTGACAGTACTCCAGACATCAGTCTGGTGGGCTGTTAGATACAATTCCATGATTGTGGAAGCTGTCAGAGCCTATGATCTCGTCAAAACCTTGAATTTAGGGCCTTGCTACAGAGGAGGTGTTTGTCTGCTTGCCACAATAGATAATGGATATATACTAAAAATATGTTATGCTAAGCATAGTATTCAGATAGTGGATGTGAGTTATGCTGTCTGGTCAGATTGATTTCTTTCTACAGAAATATTGCAACACTTTGCCTGTTTATAATACGAAATGTAGATTATTGTAAATGCTGTGTTTTTCTGCTGTTCAAATCCTTCTTATGCTTTGTAATTTTTATTTTTTTTGCAAAGACACTCCATGGTATTTTTTGCCCATCACCCAGTAGTAGGCACACACAGTAGAAGTACAGTGGGTAGGAGCAATGACATCAAACAGGCTTTGATTGTGTTCGTATCAGAGGCCTGACACATCTTGTAAACCTCAAAGTGCATAATCTTGGAGTTGCAAGGTGGGATTAAGCTGTTTTATGCATACAGTTCCTGGGTACATAAAGGTTATTTAATGGGACGACTTCGTCTGTGGTGTGTTTTTTCTTTTTGTTGGGTGTTTGTTTTTCTTTGATATGGGTTTTGGTTTTTGTTTTTGTTTCTTTTTTAAAACATGGTGAAGTGCATTCTTCATTTACACTAGTTAGATGGGAACTCTGGCTCTCCCTGTTTTGTTGTTTACTTTGGTAACATTGAAACAATTTTCTGAATTTACTGTTTGATGACTGCTGTTGGTTTTGAAGAAAACTCTTCTGGGGAGGTGATACTGGAGTTTAGTGATTGGATCACTTGGGAATGGGATGGTAAAGATGAGGCACAACTGTATGCTTTGTTCTCTGCATCTCTGTGCTGGGGGCCTAGAACTGCATTTTTCTGAATTGGTGTACCCTGTTCTGTATGCCAGGGAATTGTGATCCGCAGAAAGTGTTGCTGCTTTATATTTTCTGTTCTAGATTTTTGCACTGAGAACTTGTAGATAAGTATTTTAGTGAAGCCTTGGGATCTGTTGCTGCAGCCCTCTATAGCCTGTTTGAGAGAGCCTGATACAAATCCCATTAGTAAATATTGGGTGCTGGGCATGAGAGGTTCTGTGTGGGCACTCTGGAAAAACACAAACAGCTGTTTAGATTTTGACTCTGGCTTGCAATTCTGAGTATGCACCTTTGGGAGTGTAGGTAGTAGGCTTATTTTTGTTCTCAGTTTCTTTATTTCCATGTGCCAGCAGCTGCTGCTTTGGTGAGAGTGAATGAGGTGCCTCCTTAGAGGATATGGCTAATTACAGATTGTCTGTTGGTGGAGGGGGGCACTCTGAGATCGACATTTTCTTTCATGTGTCTGGCATTTGCATAATGTGTTAGGACACACAGTATGGACTGCATTAAGCACTAGCAAATATGCTGTAGGGAATAATCTTGCACTGGCATCACTAAATTGGCTGGATGACACAATCTTCCATATTTTAAATGTTGAGGTTTATATTTATCTATTTGAAGGGCCAGGGACAATAAATTAATAGAAAACCTTATAAACTGAGGAGAGAAATTTTAAATGCTTCTGAGTAACAGTTGCAGTTGGTACAAATAGGTCGAAAAGAGAAACCTGAAGTTGTGAGGGGATTTCAGTTTTTGTTTGCTGTGGGTTTTTGGTTTTTATAGTTGGCTGCTTTGTGGGGTTTGTGGTTGTTTTTGGGAGTTTTTGTTTTTTTTAATTGTACTTAATGTAAATGGCAGTATGCCCTCCTATTTGTATGTATGTATATCTTTTTACACTTTGATGAAATACTATTTCTTATTAAAACTTCATTGCAATCCACCCACCCTTTAAAGGACTGTATTTTGTTCTCTTCTAGTTAAGTTTTTAATCTAAATATTTAGGGCTTTTTGTGTTGCGAAGTTCAAGATATAAGAGAGTGAACAATCCTGTAATAAAAAAGGTTTAAAAAAATCAAAGCTTCTTAAATTATCTTAAATAAGTTAGTGTTGAATGTATCTGTGTAATTCTCGTAATAAAAAAGGTTTAAAAAAAATCAAAGCTTCTTAAATTATCTTAAATGTTAGTGTTGAATATATCTGTGTAATTCTCTTAGTCTAAGTCCAGGGGCAGAAAGGACTAAGATTCAAATGCTGATGAGATTTAAAACTTTGAGGTGAATAGGGGTCTTGGATGCAACTTGTTCTGTCCATGATTATCTTAAATGTTAGTGTTGAATATATCTGTGTAATTCTCTTAGTCTAAGTCCAGGGGCAGAAAGGACTAAGATTCAAATGCTGATGAGATTTAAGACTTCGAGGTGAATAGGGGTCTTGCATGCAAGTTGTTCTGTCCATGGGTGAGGTAAAAGAGAATCTTTTAAACTCTCAAGAATCCCTTACAGATCACTTGGCTTGTGATGTAGGTACAGTCTGCTCAGTGATACATTCACAGCATTGAGGTGAACTACTCAATTTTGAAAACTAAAACGGAGCTCAGTCTACAGCTTAAGTTGCAGTTTTATATTGGAAAACTGCACAAGGAGAGGTGTTGTTCAAAAACTTGTTTATGGAGCTAAAGTCATATGGATTTCAAACATAACACAATTCCAGGTACTTTTGAGAAAAATACAACATTATCACTTGTTCAGGTCTGTCCAGATGTAATAGAATGTGGAAGATATTGATTTCCTAAGAAGCTTGACAGATACTTTAATACAATTCTTTCATTAAAGTCTGTGGTGGTTTAGGCATGTTTAAATGTCTATGTCCTCGGTTCCATAACATTTAAGAGGGCTAGAGGTCAGTCAGCATTTGCAGGAGTATACATAGCTATCAAAATATCCTTTTGATGCAAGAATAGAGAACTGAAACATTTTCTTGTCTTGTTTTGTCCAGCAGAAGAAGCAGCATATCTAGTATGTGCTCCTCAAGCAAGTGACTCTTCTTACCTGTGGGTTCTGACCTGTTTTTTGTAGGACAAAAATCTGTTTAGGGTTATCTACAAAATAAATGCTGCAGTTTTCATGGAACAAGCTGTCCCATTGCACTTCATGCTTTGTTGTTGTGCTTTTCTTCTAATTTTGATGCAGCTTTAATAGAGAGCCTGTGACTCCAGTGAAAAGCATTCCCATGTATAGCTGCAAACATTTCTTACTCATCAATGGCTGCAAAATCTGACTTGTTCCTTCTTGCATGCTTTTAAAAATTTTATTATCCTCAATCATCATGGTAAAAGGTGAGTAAGTAAACTTTGCCTGGAGTAATCAGTTTTTGTGGTAATTTTTCAGGCCTTCTGCTCCATTCTCTGTACTTACATTGTTTTTGTATGGCGCTGTCTACGTACAGTCTCACGCTTTCTGTATGCTGTAGTTATATTTTAAAATATGTTGGATAAGTTGCTTTGGAGTTGCTTCTGAGGTGGGATTAAAACACGATCTTTCTTTTCATAAGGAAAAAAGAATGAATGGCTTGTGTGCTGCTCTGAGGGTATTAAAGTTTCCCATCTTGCCAAATTACCAATAATATGGAATTTGGAAGAGTGAAACAAGTGAACATGAACAACCTTCAGTATTTGCTGCAGTCTGTGTATCTGAATCAGATGCTGAGTAATTCAGTATCAGTAAGTAGTTTGGCAAGCTGGTATTCTGATCCTTGTGTCACGGAGGTGATCTTACAAGCTCATTGATTGCATCTCTTTTGATGGCATTTTAATTTTTTTAAAACATGAGAAGTAGTATTCCCGCTTTTAAAACATACTGCATACAGAACCAAAATGGCCCTTGTAGCTGAGTCTGTGCAACAAAGGGCTTTTTCTGCATGAAATGTTATGAAATGTCATGTTGTATAATGGAAGCTGGCCAATACAAGTAGCATTTTGTAGCCCATGCCCTTTAGGTGTTGGTTTTTTTTGTGAGTTCAAAACTGTAGATGTTTTTGAGTAATTTTCTCTCCATTTGCACTGTGGCTGAGGCTATGATTCAGCTGTATATCTAAACAGATCTGGTAACTGCTGTTTTCATGAATTTAATGGCAATGGAGAGGTAAAAGTGCTTCTTTTGTTATTTTTCTTTGTAGAGAACTTTTGCCTGCTGACAGTTATTCAAATTAGTGAAGATGAATTGTCTGTGCAGAAATGCTGAAGGACTTTCTTCAGCTCTTGTTGATGTAAAATGTGCCTAAGTGTCCAAGTATTATGTCACATAGAAAATACTGAGAGGTAATGATTAACCAGGAGCTCATGGGTGAAATATTAAATGTTCTGGCAGGTAACTCCAAGGATTAAATAGCACCCTAATGCTTGGTGTTGTTCAAGAGAGTAAATTGTCATCCATTTCCTAATAATTTTGGACATGTTCTCTGTTATGCCTCAGTATATAAATCCATAGTACACTTGGAGCTGATGTGTCTGGGTCCCATCTCTCTTAATTTTTCCCCATCTCAGAAACAATATAGTAGGGCAGGAAAAGTTGTGGAGAAAGACTAACTATGATAATTGAATAGATGGAGTTGTGTCTTTATCAAAACTTGGCAGTTTGGGAAAGAGGAGACTAGAGACACGTGATGTTGAGATGTTGTAGCTTTCTCCGTCTTCATCTTGAATTTCTCAGCTCTTTACTGAGAAGAATGGATCAGCTCTTTACTATCTGCACCAAGAACTTGGGGTGAGATCAAGCAAAAGGAGATGGTCCTTTGCATAAAAATTAATTAAACTTGTTACTCTGCACCTTAATGTTTTGAAAGCTAAAAGCATGTGTGTAGCCTGGATATATTTTTGAAAGAGCAGTGCTTTTAGAATTACTTGGTACCATTGTAGTGGAATGAATTATGGATTTATGAATAATTAAAGTTGGGAGGATAATCTAGTGATGCTTGGTTTTGTGTTCTTTCCTAGTTATTCACAGCTATCAGCATTTGGTCACTCTTATAGTCGGATCTTCGATCTGATCTACAGGTGTTCTTACATGCTACAGTGTTGATTCCATAATAGCTCATCAGGATTCCTTCTGCTTTCAGGAGGTTCTGTACCAAGCCTGATGAAACAAGGCAGCTGTTGGTGATCAGGAACAGGAAATGGAGTTTTTAAAATATTCAGAACTGGGCCTATTTTTGCTTCTTGAAGATAGCAAACTTATGTCTTTGGTTTTACTTGGTTTTGTTAAAGTTGTTGCATCATATGGGTCTAATGTTCTCCAGTTTTAATAAGCTAAATGAAATAAACCATTGCCTGCTTTTGTGTTCACTCCATCTCTTCTCCATCCCCCCTCCCAGATGAAAGAGAGCTCAAGGTGATTGGGGATTGTACACACAAATTACATATGCTGTCGTATTTTCATTTCTTTTCTACTTGTTTGCAGTCAGACAAGTGCTTTTTTTGCCTGTGGAATAGTTTTCTGTGCCACCTTCTTAGTGGTCTGCATTACATTGCAGGACTTAATTTTTGATTCCAGATCTTATTGCAGCAGCAAACGCAGTAAACCACTTAGATCCTATTGGAAAACTCCTTTCTCCTTTTGTGGTGAGTGATGCTGCTGGGATTTCTGTTTGCTGTGGAATAATTACTCCTCTTTAACTCTTATTTCTACAGCTTAAGGGAAGGAAATGGCACTTTTAGAGGCTACACAGCAAGCTACATAGCTCAAAAAGGAGTGAGACTGGGTGATGTAGGGATAGGGAAAGGACTGGAGGGAGCAGATCCATCTGGCAAAATGAAACTTCTCCCCATCACAAGTCCTGAAAATCAGTTATCCAGAAGGTAAGATAAGAAAAGGTAAACTTCTACCTAAACAACTGAGAAATGAGATGGCCACAAAAATAGTTTTGTTGAGTTGGGATTTTTGCCTTTTGTGGGTGGGTAGACAAATAACCTCCACCCCCAAAAACTATTTTTAAAGCTAGATCTCAAATGTTAAAAGGCATTTGTGGCTAAGATGGTTTCTGGTCTTGTAATCAGTGATTCACAACTGAGAAACTAAATTCTTTAATGCAAGTGAGTAGAGACAGTGGTAATATTAGACAGTTACTCAGCAAGGCGTGTTCAGGGTAAACAGTCCTCACTGGTAAGTTTGTCTGTGGAGAATAATTTTTTCCTTGTTTTATTTAAATTGTAGACTTGGATAAACTTAGGAAAAAATCTTGTATTCAGTTAAGAATTCAGTAATGCCTGTTTTTCACACTATCCCCGTGTGAGTTTATTTGGGAAAAAGATTCTCCCCTTGCAAGTCCCTCAGCATGTTAGCCTTTATACATTTCATGGCCAGCATTCAGTGGCTTAAAGTTTGGATGATGCAACATCAGTAAGTGATGTAATGGTTGTCTGTAAGCTTCTTTGCAGTTCACAATGGGAATCTGAAGTTTGGAAACCAGATTATTGTCTATGTTAGGTTCTGTGTCTGCTGTGAGGGGGGTGAAGCACGAACACCACAATCATCTTATTTTGGATAGTACCAAAAAAAGTGAATAATGATGTTTTAGTGTGGGGGTTTCTTTTTGTTTGTGGTTGTTTGGTATGTTTTTTGGTGGTGTGTTGCTGTATGGACGGTGGTTTGTTTGGGTTTTTTCTTTTTTTAATTATTGGATTTTTAAAAAATTCAAACTATTAATACTACCAAATGAGTTAAGGGAAGGGCATTATGTGTGAGATTAAAACCAGGATTTGTGGAAGTGACTTGACCTTAAATTCAGTTAATACTGTGGTGACTTCCCCCACTTGGATAATCTGGTCTGGCAGATTTCTCTTTCCTGCTTAGGACCCAAGATACCTTGAGCTTTCATTCCTTGGAAAGTGCCTCTAGTCTTCCCTACTTTTGTAAGTGGAAAAGCTGGGATTACAAGAATATGTCCTGAACTGAATGTTGCTCACCTTTTGAAGGCATGAGGAACAATGGTTGTCCTTCTTTGTATTCTTTATCCCATGGCGCAGTTGTTCTTGGTGGAACTTGATTTCTTTATTGCAAAGACACTTCTCATTTGGGAAAGAAATACAACTAGTTGTATTTTGGAATGACTCACTAGAGAAGGATCTTCCAATTTATTCTTACTGCTTAATGCGGCTGTTCTGGCCTATGTGCACATTATTTCACAAGCCTGTTTTTTGCTGTTACCTTATTTACAAATGGCTGTTCCAAAGTGGCAGTAGAGGCTTTATTTTTCCATTACACTGTTTTGTACTTCGAGTTCTAATGAGTTCTGAGAAGGTCCATTGTATTTATTGTTTTAAATGGTTGAAGTCCAGACTAGTTTTTATTCTTAAGTGCAGATTTCCATTAGATGATTTCAGAAATGATAAAAAATATGTCAGAAGACATCTTGTGTTATTTTAATAAAAGTTTTGTTAATAATCGGTGAAAAAAAGCATTTGGTCTAATTTAAAATATTTAAAAAGGGGGGAAATTACATTTATTTATACTTTATAAATAGCCTGTACAAGTCTTTTCAGCTGGAGATGGTTCTGGACTTCAGCAGGCTTTGCATCAGTGTTTCTAATAAATGAGCCTTTGAAAAAAATCTTTAATTCTTTTCAAAATCACTTGTGCCTATTTTGTTCTTTAATGCTGACTGCTTTTTGTATTATGTGCTAGGATATAAATAAATAACTTGAATTGTATACTTTCTTCAAACCTTCTTTTGGAGAGATCAGTGTCAGGTTTAAGTAAAAATATCCCAAGCAACTGACATTTCTTCACTTGTTAGAGTAAAAAGCCTAAAAATACTAGTTCTTTGTATAATGCAAGACCATACATGCTACAGAAAATCTGACAAGCTGTTATATATGAAGTCACAATGTAAAAATATAAAGAACATAAAAATAACTGTATATTGAAGCTAAACTCAGTGGAAGTAGATACATTTGTTTCAGGAACAAAATGTTTGTCTTTTTGTACAACTCCTTTATTTTTAGTCAAATTTAGAGGGTGAGAAAGCTTGTCTGTTTAAAGGAAATCTGTGAAGAATGAGGCCTGCTTTTTTGAATGTGTGCAACTTGAAAGTGTTGTAGGTATGTCTCCAAAGCCAGGCAGCTAAGACTCTTTGTTCTAAAAGTAGTACAAGTTGTGAATTTTCAAAATGTAAATTTAATTTTAAAAAAAAACCCCAAAAGCAAAACTAAAAGAAATTCATGAGCATCTTTCCAAAGCAAGTCATGGACTAAAGTATAATTACACTGTATCTAGTGTGTCCTTCTAGCATTAACAGACTTTACCTGTTTTAAGATAATTTTGTCTTCCTGGTGTGGTTTTGTTTTCTGTAGCTACCACAGGATTTTGCCTGGAGTCCACTGCTGTACCTGTAGCAGCCTCTCTTCAGTGTTAGATCTATGACTTGGGAGTTTCTGGGCCTCTGAGAGCAATATTGAGGTGAATTCGTTCTTCTGTTTCCTCCTTCCTTCCATATACACATGTGATTATATGTTATAATTGTGAAAGTGGTTGCTGAAGCCAGAGAAGGAATGGATACACTTTTGTACTTACACTGAAAGTCCTGTGTGCATGTTGGCAGAGGGTATTGCAGACTGTATTGGACATGAACGGGTAGGGGGTGTTAGGGATTTGTGTAGAATGTAGCACTTCACCAAAAATAGTCTGAACCTGATTTGCCTGCGGCTCCAATTTGTGTAGCTGCTGTAAAATGCTTTCTCACTACTGAAGATATGGGGCACAGACTCAAAACCAGTTTTCGCAGTCTCAGTGAATTACTGAGGTTGGAAGGCACTTCTGAAGATCATTCAGTACAGTAAACTGGAGCAGGCTGTCCAGGATGGTGTCTAGGCTGGTTTTGACCAAAAGTATGGAGACTCAACAGCTTTTTTGGCAACATGTTTCAGTGTTTGATTGTGCTTATAGTAAAATTCAGGGTGGTGGTGGTGATACTTACATGGGCTTTCCTCTATTTCAGTTTGTTTCTGTACATTTTCTAATTTCATACTTGGCCTCCAGCTGCACCTCTTCCTGTTGTTCATAACCTCTTCTTTATCTGGCCCTTACTTCATTAGTTTGTCCATAAGAACCTAATAAGAGACAGTGTCAAAAACCCTCCTGATAAAAAATACCTGCTACTGTAGGTATTAAATTACCTTTTTACTGCAGGTAAAAAAATACCTGCTACTCTCATCTACCAAGCCAGTCAATTCTTTACAAATGGCCATCAGGCTGATTAAGTAGGTTTTATTTAATTCTGGATAAATCTACTTTCTTGTCCTTTGTATTTTGGAAGCCTTTCTTGTTGCCTTTCATGTCTGGTATGAGGTGGAAATCGAAGTGGGTTTTGGCTTTCCCATGGGCTTTGGCTTTCCTAACCCCTATTGCTGCATGCTCAGACAGCGTCTTTGTTTCTTCTGGATCACCTGGATTATGCTGGTGATCCTTGTACACTCCAATTTTCATCTGAGCTCAGCCAGAATCTTCTTGTTTGTCCATGCAAGCCTCCTGCCACCTTTGCTTGATTCTTTGCACGCTAGTAAGGACCATTCTTGAGCTTGTAGGAGGAGATCAATGAAAATCAACCAGCTTTCCTGGACTCTTCTCCAGGAAGCTTCTTCTTCCAAGCTGATCAGTGAGCAGTCCTGTTCTGTGCAAGTCCAGGGCTGTGAGTCTGTTACGTGGCTTTGCTCTCTGCTCTCATGATCCTGAACTTCATTGTTCACAGTCTCTGTAGCTAAGGTGGCCCCTGACCTTCCTGCTCCCAAGAATTCTTCCTTTTCTGTAAATATGAGGCTTAGTAGATTGCCTGTTCCTTTTTGGAATGTCAGTCACTGGCGTCAGAAAGGAACTGTTAGCACATTCTGGAAACGTACTGGATTGCTTGTGTTCTGCTGTGATGTTAATAACATTATTAAAAATAATATGTATTTTATTGCATATGTTTTTGTGAATAACGTAATTCTTCTGAATTGGTCTTGTACAAGGGAAAGCCCTTACAGGCTGTTGGCCAGGAACTTGTACAGGGGAATTAAATGCAGAAAGAGGAAGTTTCATTAGGTGATTAATCTGTTTCATCATATGACATAATTTGAAAGCCAGGATGTAAATTTGATAAGAAAGAGGTTTGGAAAAGGACTGTTAAATAAAACTGAGACAAGAGCTTGCATTCCTGCAGTTAAGTAACTTTTAGTTATTGCTGATGTCAGTTTAGTATTATTGATGTAATTTTTGAAATCTGGTTGAAAGTATTTTGGTAAGTTGTGCTGTCTTTGTCTTGCTGCATCTTAGTGGTGTGCAGGTCTCCTGTTGTGGTTTAACACATGATATTTCATGCAAACACACCCAGGTCATGGAACTTCTGCCATTTGACCTGAAGTTGCTGAATGGTGATTTTTTAAAAAAATAATTTCTCACTTGAAAAACAAGGTTAGGAAATACATTGTCTTTTTACAGACATAGTAAAAAATGAAAGCAGAAGCCTCCAGAAGAGAGCCAAATATTTTTGCGCAGGCTGATTGCTGTCACTTATGTAATGAGGAGCTTGGCATGTGTGTAGTAGTTCATGATTGGTGGGTCACAGTGTGTGTACTCACACTTGGGACAAGACTGGTAAAATACATTCTTAAGATATACTGTGAGTTTAAAATGGTGGTAGGTGAAATTTTTGTTAAGGGTAAAGACCTGCTGCTGGCTGAAAGAAGGTTGTGGTGACACAAGGCAGCCTTTCTGCAGAAATCTAAGGAACTCTGAATTTAATTCGTGTGACTTTGTTATATAACGAATAGTTAACCTGTAGTTTTCCACTGATCAGCCTCCTGCTTGTTTCTTGGTTTCTTCTAGTGTGTTGCTTTTCCTCCTCTATTCTACATACTCACTATGTTGTTTTTCTTTAATTTCTTTTTGAATGTTGTAGTTTTCTATAACTTGTTTCCTAGGATTTTTTGGCTGTAATATTAGTACTCCCCTGAGTACTGGCAGAAGTCTGTTACCTGATATGTTATGATTGATTTAGGACTTGCTTGTTAAAATAGTATGTTTTTCTTGAAATGGTAATTTCATTAAGTTTCAGTGGCACATTAATTTCAGACTTTGAATGTAGCTCTCACAGACTGTCTTGAACTTGTTGATGACATTTTGCGTGGGGTGTTCTTTTTCATATAGAAAATGTGGTGGTGGCTGAACAGTTTTTTGGTCTGTTGGAATACACTCACTGGTTCGGTTGGTTTTATGTACCATATCCTGGGTTTGTGCACCTGAGTTTGTCTTAGGTTGTTTGTATCAGTCTTTAGTTATTAAAAGTTTCTTTGAGATTTTAAGTGCTAGTACATTTATTCCATTTTTACTAGGAGTCCTTAGAGTGGTAATTTTTTACCTTTTCAATTAGTTCTGCACTGCAGTGTTAAACTTTTCAGTTAAAAAATAATTAAAAAATCCTTGACCCTTTATTTTATCCAGCTTTTTTTAGACAGGGAGTCTGTTGCTCATTGATGAACTTTGTGCTTAGTATTCAGTACAGAGGTTAGTTTTTAATGTGTGACAGATTATTCATGTTCAGTTAAGTCTTTGTGTGCATATGTATGTTGTCAATCACACCTACCATGCATCTTAAAAAGAAGGACCACTTTATGCCCTCTCTCATCCCTTCTCATCCTGTCCTCTTCCTACTGAACTGTTACTTCCTCCGTTGCTGGAGTTTCTTTCCCTTTAATGAGTAGAAGACTTAAGAAAGGCTAGGGAATTACATGCTGGTTTTGCAGCTCTGGAGGTCGTTGATCCAACACTTCAGTGAGGGGGGAAAAAAATTAATATTAGTATGAGTAGTGCTGCTGGTGTAATTGTTGTCTGTGCTTGTGTAGCATATCTGGTTGGCCATACTGTTCACAACGTTTGTAAACATTTATACTCTTTAATCTCTGAACATTGTGTTGGTTTCAGTCCCAATCTGTTTGCCGTTGTGTTCCTCCCAGGCGACCATGCCCAGTGTTTGGCCTTCCATGGGACATGACAAACTGGAGAGAGGGAAGGCATTCAGGGCCTGGAGTGCCTGCCTGGACAGGAGGCCCCTGACCCCAGCTTTGCTCACCCTGAAGCAGGGAAGGATGAGGGGGCAGCTGGATGGGGCCTTCAGCCTCTCTTGAAAGGGAAGGGATGAGAAAATGGGTGTGGTAAGGCAAGCTCCAGGTGAACACAAGGAGAAAAAATTACTGTTCAGGGTGTTGGAACAGCTTGTGAGAGGTCCTGGAACCTTCCTCTTTGGAGACTTCTGGGACTTCACTGTATGAAGACCACAGCAGCCTTTTAATTAGCAGTCTCCAGTGTCTGCAATTAGGACTATGTGTTTGTCGCTTTTTTTGGGAAGAAAAATGTTTACATTGTAAAAAGTCTTACTGGCATGTCCTTTCTAATGAAAATGAGATGTTTCTTAATATATTTATGTGATGAAAAGGACACCTGTCTGTGCCTATAGATGTCTTCAAAAAAATCTGAATTCGATTCAATACAAAACACTGGTGTGGCTTTTTTTTCTTTTTTTTCCCCCTGAGTACCACCTGTATAATGCCTCATGAAGATTATATTTTCAGTATAAAGTAAAGCTCAGTGAAATTGTGTTATTTTGGACTAGTCTGTTTTAGAGATAAAGGTGTTTTAGGGATAAGAAAAAACTAAACAAATTATGGGTCTTGGTTTTAAGCCTGTCTCAAGAACTTCAATGAGATGACTGCAGAGGATGTGGCTTTTCATCACCCAACATGAGTTTTTACTAGGGTGATGATTAGGTCAAATTTATGGTTCTTCTTTATTGCCTAACTTTGGAGGATGAAATTTTGGTGAAGAAAATGGGAATCAGGTTGCCTTTCTTAGGACTGTTTTGTCTGTGTGCTTCCTGTATTAATAGCTTTTTTTCAGGTTGGGCATTCAGGAAAAATGAAGCATGAATTTGCTTTCTAGAGTTTTTTTCTTTCTTTATCCTTACATTGGGGAATTCCAGAGATTGTGTTTTAATCTCAGTTCTTGGAAACCCTTTGTATTTTTTTTTCATTGTGCTTTAATTTATTAGTGTAAATAATTCTCTCTGTCAAGATCTTGGGAATAAGGACTAGAAAAAATGGATCTCTTAGAGATAGATCTGAAGGAAATGGTGGAGTTAGGATTTAGGCCATTGTACCACAGCCACCTTGCTTGGCCTTTATTTTTTAATGAGATCAATGGATGTTATTGCTGATTTCTTAACATCATTAGTTATGTGACTGTTTGTGTGCAGGGCTGGAGATAGGCTTGGGAGTAGCTCTTGACTTGGTGGGATGGAACCCTATTGGCCAGAGTTTTGGTGTGGCTCTTCTTAAACCTTTTCATTAACAGCAAACACCCCAAAATATTTTTAAGCTTAAAGAAAATAGATTTTGCACAGCTTTCTCCTATACAGAAAGCTGAAAGGAAAACAAAGTTATTTTATTGGTTTAGAAATCAAGGGAATATATCTCTGTTTTCTGCTGACTAAATCAGAGTAAGTCCGTGCTTCCAGAACTGGCTCCAGGTGAGGCTTTTTATTTATTGGTTTTCTGTCGCAAATTGAGTAAAGATGATATTTCTCAGAAACCAGTTCCTTCTAGTTCATAGGTAGGAAGTTTTTCTCCAATCTCCTCTGAGGCCTACACTTCTGGAGGCATTCTTAGTAGTCTCTGGCTGAAGTGGTTCAGTGAAGGGGCAAGCAGTAGGCTGGCCAAGCCCATCACTTCTAGAAATGTCATGTGGGCTTGAGAGATCATTTGGAAAGTGGAACTTACTGTTAGTTGGACTTTTTGTGCTGATGAATGGTAATGTGCTAATATGAGCAACTCCTGGTTTTTAAGATGGTTCCTATATTTAGGGAAGCAAACATTCTCCTTGTCTTAACCTTTCAGAGGGTACATGGCTTTTCTAAGAGTTTTGGAATGATGAATTGTGCCACCAGCATAGTGAGGTTTAAGACCATAATTCTAAGCGACACATCATTACTATGATCTACTTAGATACCTTCCCCACAGAGCTGCATGTGTTGAGTTCTGTGGTTTTTTGCAATCAGTGTATTTCCCTTTAGTGGTGAGCAGTAAAAATTACCCTGGGTTCACAGAGTAATTGAAATGTTGAGGCCAGAGGGTGAAGCTATTGACTTCCTCTGTAAATGTAATGGGGCAGTGCTTCTAGTTGACGAAAAGCAGGTCTTTGCCAGTGCTACAGTAGTGTTTTGCATACTGTGTGTTTTTGTCATAAAAGTTCCTTATATCCTGTGGTTAAGAAATACAAAGGTTTTAAATTCCATTGTATGAAAGAATTCTTAAGTATTGTGTCATGTCTCTTTCATGCCACAGCTAATTTGCCTGTTACATACAGAACAATTCAGACACCTGGCTTCTCTGCACCTTGAATCGTTTACCCATGCATTGCAGTAATTTTACATAGTAATTTTTCACATTGCATCTGAAAATACATTACGTTTTCTGAACTGCAAAAAAAACTGGGATTTCAGATGCACTCCTTTCTTGAGGAGGAAAGTACAGTTTAATCTACTGGAAAATGTG
This sequence comes from Passer montanus, assembly GCF_014805655.1. Lineage (NCBI taxonomy): Eukaryota > Metazoa > Chordata > Aves > Passeriformes > Passeridae > Passer > Passer montanus. The sequence continues at coordinate 27,331,844 of NW_024356505.1, read as the reverse complement.
TGTTGATCAGAAAAAAAAGTTTATTGTTCCACCTGTACTCATGATTTTTTGCCAAGAATATTTCTGATTCCATAGTTTTCAGTTATTATATTTTTTTCTAAAGAATGTATATAAGCATTATAAGATCAAAATGTATTACAAGCTCTAGCTTATGATTCTGCAAGTTTCTTCTTTTACTTTTCTTGAAAGGATCACAATATCTGCACAATATCTACAGTTTCTGTAGGATCATTGCATGCTGAAGTAGCAGAAGGCACGGTAGGTGAAAATGCAAGGCTTGTTTTCTTCAGGCAAAAGACAGTGTCAGAAGCAAGTCTTGTAATGGAGCAAAGAAGTAAAAATTCTTGAATCTGATTTCTTTTGCTCATGGCATCAGTCTGCCCATCTGTTAGTTGCTCTGCAGTTGCTCTTGAAGATCCCTGGCCAATTTTGGTCAAATTTCAAGGCAGGAAGATGGTCTCAGAGATAATGAAGTGCCTGGAAATTCGGAGTCACTCAGTAGGTAGCGAAGCCCTGGTTAATGCCTTGCACTGTAGGTGAGGTGGGGGAGCTGTTGTGGCCAGTCAGCACATGTGTGACTGCCAAAAAACCATTCTTTCCCTTACAGGGGATCTGACAGGATGAAAGAAGATGAGAGCGAGTTCCAAGACGTATGAAACCGAAGTCAGTTCTACTACTCATGTAGCAACTTGATATGTTTAATTTGTTTCTAAAATAAACCTTAAGCCTTCTTAGAATTCCAAAGCTCCCTGGAAGATTTGTTAACTTCTTCTAAAGGGTATTTTCTTCCAAGTAAATCTACCTTTGGATGAATGAAGGCTTTTGAGAAGAGATGGAAATTTACACAATGGTGGGGAAGGGCTTTGATCAAGTGTATGTATTTTATAAAACAAAAAACAACAGAAGTGATGAAAGTTAATTTCAGAGTGCGTCACATGACTGATTTGATAACACTGTTCATGCAAAACTGGCCTTGTTCCTAATAGAAACAATTATGGAAAAACTGAAGGAAAATCTGAATTTTTGAATTTCTTCCACTTATCTAGTAATCTCTCTAGGCAATTTACATATTATAGAGAACAATCTTTGAGGTTTTTTTAAAAAGATCAGAGTTTAAGCCTCTGAAAACACAGCATATGGAAGCCTGGTTATAGGGTGTATATATATATTTTTTTTTTTTTTAATTTTTTTTTTAGTATAGGGAACAGGAGTGTTTGATTTTGTTTGTTTGAGGTACCTCATCTTCATTCAAAGGAATGAAAGCTTCATCAAGTTCCAGACCAGCTTCTGGCAGTGTGCACGTTCAAAATCTGGGGACAGTCAGAAGAGAAAGCTAGGCATAAGACACCAAGCTGTATTAATTAACAAGCTGTTTTTATTTAACTCTTCTTCTCTTGGGAGTGACAAGTGGTGATACTTGTTTCTCTGCTGGGTTCTGTAGCTGGAGTGTGACAGGTCTCTGTATTGCATTATGTTGTCTGTAATCAATAAAAGTTGCCTGACAAATTTGAAAACCTAGCCCAGACCCAGAGTAGCTTTATTTGTAGCATATGTTAGCTGGTATATTTACACTTTACCATCCTACAAAAGGAAAGCAGAGGTGCAGATGTGAAAAACGTTGCTCATTAGTAATCCTGTATCTTAAAGTCTCTGTCCCCTGCCCATGCATCTGCAGGAAAAAATGTGCTGGCAAAGGACTTTGGACTGCACTGAGTGACTCGGTGTAAATAATGTTTCTACATGGCACCTTCCTCTGTAGCATTTGTGTAACACTAACAAAGTGGGAGTTCTACTCAAGCTTTACATTTGAGACCACAGGTGGGAGAAGGAGAAAGGCTTTTGGAAAGGCTCCTGGGAAGGGTACTTTGAGATCTCTCTTGGTGTGGAGGTGAAGTGGCCAAGGAGGGTGTTCAGCATCACGGGCCTCGCCAGCTGGGGTGCAGCAGCCTTAGAAAGGTTTGCCCTAGGAGCTTAGGCTTCTTGCTCTGTGGGAGACCTACAGGGAGGTGTTAAGGAATGTAATGTTCATTTAAAATTTTTTTTTCTAGGGTTTTTAGAACATATGTACAATGACTGATTGTTACTTGAATTCTAAAAGAAACTCACATTGTCATTCTGAAGTCTAACACCTTGAAGAACTAGTTCTGAGTTTGAAGTGTTTTGAATCTGATAGTGCAGATGATAAAGTTTAACACTATTAGATAGCCAATCTGTAAGGGTAAGTTATCATTTAATAAAAACATTTTTTTGTTATTTATGGGGAAAAAAACCCCAACCCTGTATGTTAAGAATAGCAAAATAAGGATGTTCTATGAAAAATAGCATCAATAATGCTGTGTTATATGTTTTCCAGCATGCCCAAACTGATTTTCTGGGTTTGTTTTTTGGTTTTCAGTTCAGTCAGTGAACTACTTAAGTGAAAGAAATGTTCAGAAATTTTTTGTTGTAGTTGAGATTAGACTTCTGCTTTCTGAAGTTGGAGCTTACCTTTCTGACTGAGAGCTCAGTATATTCCCTTTCTTATTTCACTGGTGGACTGCCTTCCAGCTGAGGGAAAAGGAAGGGAGAGAAAGCAAATGTGATTATTTTGCTAGCTGATAAACTCAAGTTGCTTTACACGTGCTCTAATAATTTTATTTTAAAGAAGATTTTATTTTTCTCATTTTAGCTGGCTTCAGGAAGAGCTCAGCTGTTCTGATTGGCAGTTAGGTGAGGCTATGTTAACTTCAAAATTTGTACTTGGTGTTGAAGGACAATTCTGCTGTTACTCTCTATACATCAGAGTTGTGCTTTGATGTAGACCATGTAGTCAAGTACTGAGAACATACTGTTCTAACAGAAATAGGAGGATTTTATTGAAAATGTCTTAATATTTCAATAGTTCTTGTGTTTACCAACAATAATATTTTTTAATTCTGGTTCTCTTACTACAGTCTGAAAATTCATAGAAGGCAGGAATATGTCTGTGTTCTGATCATGCTGGCACTGTTTCTGGAGTGACATGTGTGTTGCTTTCTGGAATTGTCTTTCAGGAGGGTGGTTCTCTGTAAACAAACAGTTCAGCCTTCTGAGCACCCCCTGGTCTCAGTAAGAGGGTAGTGGGCTGTAAGTGAAGGCGCTTCAAGTGTGGTCAGAATTGTTGATTAGTTTTATCCTAGCCTTGTATTTAGAGATTGCTAGATTATTGAGAAGACTGAAATGTATCATAAGAGATTTGCTATCTAAAAAAATGTCCCAATAAATGGAAAGGATTTTCTCTAATCACTAGAGGTAACACTGTATTTTCCTGTGAGTTTCTGTAGGCATTAATGTATGTAGGGATTCTGTTTTGTTACAGTGGAAATTTTAGGATTCTGAAGCCGTGTCTTGAGCTGGCAAGTAACTTAATTCTGGCTTTGTGTTGGGATGAGAAAATGGCTGAGCATGGCACTGCAGTGTAGTGAAGAATGGAAAGACTACAGGAAATCCCTGTTAGAATTCTTCCTGTGGTGGTGCTCAAGCCACTTGTGAACCCATGTGTGTTCAGATTGGATCACTAATACTGTAAGTGAAAAGCCTTCTGTGACAGAAAATGTGTGTGTTGTTGATATCAAAGCCATTGTATTTGTTGTGAATCAATTTAGATGCTCTTACCATCATTCCTGCAGATAAAAATAAAAAGGAGGAAGGCCCGCCTACTTTCTAACCTGATCATGGCTGCATCTTTGCTGGTGTGTACATTGTTTTCTAGGGATAGATTCAGATGTAACCTAGCAACAATTAGTGATCTATCTTATAGTTATTGTTTTCATGGGGACAAATAAGTGGTGGTGGGTAGTGCATTATGGTAGGAATAAGCATTGCAGTATTTTCTTTCCATGTTTTGATTGGACATGAAAAATTACCATATAGAGACATTTCAAATTAAATCACATTGCATTTTGTCTTGGACTGGAGATGATGTAAACTAACCAGGTGAATAGTACTAATGTGATCTAAAATGCATTTGACAACAGACTTTCGTAAAACTTTTGCTCGGTTTTGCTGTTTTAATCCTCTGCTGACGTAAAAACTAAAGCTAATGAGAGCAAGTGGACACTGAAACAATACTGGTATAGTTGTGTGGACACTGGATTAGACAAACAGAAATTTCCACAGGAGCAGTACATTTGCCACCCAGGAGCTTGCAGGTGGAAAACAAGTGATCTGCTCTTGAGAGACGTTGAGCTTGTAGGTAGCAGTGATGATAGCTTCAGTAAATTTACATGTTCTCAGGAGTTTGGTCTCGTTAACACTCTAAATGTTACCAAGTGCTTAATGGTGTGACAGAAGTATGCTTTGCATGAGAGTACATATGGCTTTTATTTCTTGCTCAGTCCTCACTAAACTTGGCTGTGCATTTCTTAACTAGAACAGTGTTAAAAGCTTGCTTCCCATTTCTAAAGATTGCCAGCTGCTTTACTAGAGTGCAGTTTGAGGAATCAAAGTATATTTGAATGTATTCATTTTTATGGGATAACATGCAAAATGATACTTTCCTATAGCTAAAGCTAGTAAAAAGTCAAGTTTTGTTTGGACGTTGATTGTTCTCTGAAACAGAGATCTGTGGCTGAATGTGTCAGATAAAGAAAAGGAAATGCTAGAAGTTGGTTAAAGAAAGGAAACACAGGACTAATGTACTGAAAATGGCTAAAATCCAAGGAAATGGGCACTACTGGAGCTTAACTGCTGAACTGAACTGATTGCTCAAGAGAAAAGGACTTTTCTGTGTTGTGACTCAAACTGACACTTGACAGATCAATCCTGCTATTGCATGTCCTTCTTGGAAGCAAACATGATGGTGTAGTTGTCTTGAGAGTCAGTGCAGGAGAATTGTGCAGCCAAATTGATGAGTACCTCACTGCATGAGTTTTTAAAACAATTACTAGAACAACTCTGTTTATATGATTTAGATATTGTGAATTTGTTTGCAGGGTGATGGAATGATGTGTTTACAAAATGCATCATAAAATACGTTGTTGAATTTATCTAATGAGCTTATACATTGATAAAATACAAGTTGCATTTATGCAGAAGAAAAATGACAGTTATACTAATCTCAGTTATTTTCTTTTGCCCTTAGTTTCTGAAGGAAAACTGATATATCTTGTGTACTCTCTTAGTTTCTCAGGTTTTGGACTAAAATGCCAGTAGAATTATAGCAGACTGGTATGCATGTGTTAAACAGCCTGTAATGGTACTGTGCCACCCTTTGTACCCTGCATTTCCCCCCCCCCCCATAAGGTTCTCTTGTGTTTCTAACTCGATGAACTGTGTTGCATCTTAAAAAGGAGTTGTTACAGAGGGAAGGAAACAGTCCAGATATTTTTTTCCACTATGGAGAGAGATGGTTTTTATATTTACTGTTTCTTCCTTTTTTTAAAAATGTTCATAGATTTTTGTAACATTTTCAATGATAGGAGAGAACTCAGAATGGAATCATATTTCAGCTTCGTCCTGCTGTTGACTTGGTTTGTAGGAACTTTTTTCCTTGGCAGTTTTTGTGACCTGAGCAATGAAAACACCTTTTCTTCAGACACATTTTTCCTTTTTTGTTCTTGTGCACTTCTCATTTTCATTTGCTAAACCCCCCCACAATGTTTCCACCAGATCTTCACCATCATCATTGTCAGTCTGCACTTTGTTAGTAAAGGGTTTACCCTTTCAAAGAATTATTGCAAGTTCTGAACAGCAGATTTCTGGTACATGCTTCACTATGTGCTGCCGGTGTGCTCTGACCCTTGTGTATGGTTTGTGTATTTACTTGTGTAGAAAAAGCATCCAGAGTTTTAGGGAAATGGAAGCCCTTCCCTTTCTGTGAGTATTAGCTGTTTGTTTCAGAAAGCTCACTGCAGTTTTTAGAGAAAAGTCTAGATACTTGAAGGGCACAATTTTAGGGAAATTGTGCCTTTCTAGTGTTCCTTTTAAACTTTCTTGAATGTGCATACAAAGATGGAGAGTTCTGAAAGAGTTGAGGAAGTTGTTTCTGAGCTGTTTTTAGTTTAGTTACCTCAAAATATTGATGTCTTAAACCTGGTTTTTAAGAGCGGGAGAGAACATTGGACTTTGCAACAGATGTGAGAGGACATTGGATAGGCTCTTGATTTTTTTTTATTTAACAAATTGCATAGTTGTGGTTCAGCTTCATTGTGTTCTCGCAATTCTAAGTGGTCCCTTCATTATTTAAAGATGCAGAAAGCTGACCAGTGGTAGAACTTCAAAACCTGGATGTCATCATCATCTATTTTTCAGTCAAAGCTCAGTGTATGGTAAGGAGCTCTCTGGGCAATTGTGTGCTGGGCTCAAATTGTCTCTGGACAGTGAGTCCTGTGGTGCCTGCTAATGTTGATGTATGTCATCTGGAATCCTCTAGTTATGCCATGGGTGCATCTTTAAATGCTCTGTTGACCTCCAAATTGAGAAGTCAGTGTGTAAGCATTGCTTTTTTATTTTGAGCATTAATTTATATTAATGCTTACAACAGAAATTATATCAGTTTTACTTCTGCATTAAACTTTTCCAAGAAGGGCATTGGTAAAATGAATGTTGAAAGCAAAAAGGGAAGAAGACCTATCTTGATTTTATGCCTTTTAAAAGGAAGTTTCATACATAGTAACTATGCTTAGGAGGAGTAAAAATGGTTTCCAAAAAATATGTTGACAGTAAAGAAAATAAGGTTAGAACAGGGGAGGGCTGGATTAGTGGAATTTGATTTAACATGATGCCAGAAAGGAGATTTATCTCTTGTAAATGGGGGCATTGTCAAGCTGGCTGATGATGATCAGGAACAGTTTTCAGTAACAGCAGATTCAAATTTACGAGTATAAAGACTGACTTGGAGAAAAACACTGAGACAGTCCATTTTAAATAATAACTGCAATTTACTGTTGAAGGTGCTGCTCTTGCTGCAGTTTGTAATCTCCTTTTACCTGAGACACCTGAGTAAAAACTCAAGCTTGAAACAGCTTGTCCTCAGGCTATTCTTGTGCCCACTGGAATTTACAGGCATTTGGATACTAACCTTTGGCAGCAGCTGACAGGCTAAGACTGACTGTTTCTGAAAATCTTCTCCTACTGCTCTGTATTGCTATTTATGGTTTTATCTCCAGTATTTAGACAATTTTGCATAAACTGTAGTGGTGTATAAGCACTGTCCAGATTGTAGGAGATAAAAATAGGTTTATGATTTCCTTGAAACGGATTTGAAAATGAATGGAAAGTAAAGGGTAAATAATGGCTGTTGACTTTATGGAAAGAGTTACACAAATTTGATTCTGAGTTGTAACTGCAGTTTTTTAAACAACAACATACTGTACAGTAGGAGATTTGTAATATAATATGTCTACTTTATTAGGAAGTTGAGTGCTTCATAGGAAATAAATATGGAGTGATATTTGATGAATCTAAAATAGATAATTGATAATAAAACCAATCACTGCAAAATTGTACCACAGTACTGTTTAAGAACTTGGTTGATGTTGATTTTAGTATAGAACAGCAGTCTTCTCTTAATTTTCCAGATCTACTTTCCCTCTTCCCTCTGCCTTATTTAGTTGGTGACAGCATTTTTCCAGTCCAACAAATGTGCAGCTGGCTGCATTTCCAGCCATGTGTAGGCTGCCCCACATGCTCTGCCAGCATCCCTGCTGCCAGTCCTGCAGGGTGCCAGGTCCTTCCTCATTCCAGCATTGCTGTCCTGGGGACTTCACTGCCTCAGTCTGCTCCGGCATCTCTGCAGTAACCCCCTGCTCCGTAAAACCTTCCCAGACATCCTCTCCAAGATTTCTCAAGCTTGGAAAGTTAATGGTGTCTCTTGTGAGGAAGTGTTATCTGTTCCACCTAGTAATAGTTGCTAAGCAGGACATTTCTTCTAGCCACATGTCATGTCAGCCCTGTCGGCTTCATTACAGACCTCTAACTGGAGATGTTATTGTTCTATTTTTTTTTATGTGAGAAGACATTCGTTTTGTGCTGTGTTGCTGTTCTCCCTTTTGCACAATTAGGTGTTGTAAAGATAATAGAGGATCTCCTGCCATATCTCTCTTAAAATGAACCAGAACAGATTTTTTTTTTGTACACAACAGGGTCTTGGAAGTTTTCAGACTATTCACATTGGCAAGAAGGGAAGAGGTTGGCTTGGACTCTGGTATTAATTTCCAGGGTCCTTTGGATGAGAAATTGGAACAAGATTTTTTTAATTTGGTTTGGTTAAAACAAATGAGGCCTTATTTGTATAACTGTCTCAGAGTTAGAGCTGCTCTTTGGCCACACCATTTGTTTAAGTCTCATGTATGAGTTTGTTTTATTTCCAGGCTGCTTTTATAGCACACATTTTCTTTGCCATTTGAAGTACTTTTCAGTCATTTGTCCATTACTGAACCGAAGGGTGAATTGGCCACTTGTTCCTGTAGCCTTTCCTCCATCTTTTCCCAAGACAGTTTTTGGTCCCTTGCATCTCAAGGATGTTGTTAGATAATTGTATAATTTAAACTGCAGGTTGTTCTAAGTTGGTTCTGTGACTAGTCTAATAGTTTGTGTAGTCACCAGATAAAATGTGTATGTTTCTGCAGAAACACGTTTCCTGTTTCTGAATCTCACTTTGGAATGGGAATATTAGGTAAGCAGTCAAGATAGAGTAAGTGAGGTTCATACTAAAATAGGATTGTTGTTTGCAGATTGCAAAAAGGGAATACATGAAGGAAGGAATGAATTTTTCCAGTATTTCTTCAGTTTCTTAGCCCTGATGTTGCAGCCCTGAGCTCTAGGATTATCATCCTTCATTACAGAAGGCTGCCAGCATATCTGTGCAATGCTAACAGTACCTTTACAGGCTTAAAGAGATGTCTGCTGTTTAAGAGTAAGTACAAAGTAGGTAAACCTGTATAATTTTAATGAACACTGTGATGTTCTCCTGACTTTGAAAAGTTGCTTGTATTGTGCTGTTTTAAAAGAGGCATTCTAAGCTTTTGAATCTCATATGCAGTATGGGGAGTCATCATCACAACTGTGTCTAAGGAAGTTTTAAGATTCATATGATGTGAATTATGACACTAAATTGTTTATATTTGGAGTGATTTCAGCAGGAGCAGAAAGGAAGGGGGTAGGGAAAAGAATAAGTACAGTTTGAGAGTGCCTTTGTTTGCTTTAGTGTGGTTTCTTAGGATGTTCTTACTTCCCATATATTCCCAAGAATGCATAATTTGTCAGCTTCGGAAGTATTATTTTGAAGAATGTTACGCAATTCTGTCAATTTATCTTGTTGACTTGACACATAGTTGGGGTGGGAAGGGAGACTGAACAGGAAGGAAAGTCCTTGTTCCTGAATGTCGTTGCTGCATAGCTCTCATATCCTCGAGCATCACCCGGACAAAAGCTGAGTCAGAGCACAGCAGCACTGTGCTCCACAGCAATGGCCCAGTTCAGGATTTTGGACTGCGTGATCAATCACAACTGGAGTTTCATATGTAACCTGTACTGTGCATGGAGCGATCAGGTTTGTTGTTTGCTTATCCTTGCTTACAAGATGATTATATAATTCAGTATAAGGGGAGAGCAGAAAGGCTCTGATTGATCTTTTCTCCCCACCCCCAGTCTTACTGAGGATGAACTGTTAGAAATGCTGTTATTTACTAAGGAGTTTTCTAGAGTTAGCAAGCATACAAAACATGATTTGACTATATAATTGCTTTTTTTAACACTTTGAGTACTTTAGTTTGTTCTCTTTAGACCTTATGCTTTGAGGGATTTTGTTTAATGCATTGCACAAAAAGGTAAATATTGTGTACAGGAAGGGGGAGATATGCCAAGACAAACGAAGTTTTTATTAAATATAAAATTGATTTGTGTTTTGTTGCTTTAAAAAGACCGAGCACTTGGCTACTTCAAAATACTTGATCATGAACAGGATTAAAATAAGTGTGGGGGGGGGAGGTTGTTACTCTGATTTTGTTTAATGCATTGCACAAAAAGGTAAATATTGTGTACAGGAAGGGGAGATATGCCAAGACAAACAAAGTTGTTATTAAATATAAAACTGATTTGTGTTTTCTTGCTTTAAAAAGACTGAGCACTTGGCTCCTTCAAAATACTTGATCATGAACAGTATTAAAATAAGTGTGGGGGGAGGTTGTTGCTCTTTTTTCTTTTAATATGTAGGATTAAATAAATCACAGGATGCTATTCAGTTTTTAATATGGACAGATATACTTCTTGTTTGCTACTTTGCTGTAGAACTGGAGGAGAAAAAAGCCAAACAAAATTGCCTGGATTCTAAATGAAAATGTTTTAAAATAGAATCCAATTACTAAAGCCTTTTAAATAGTGTGTGCAGTTGTAATACTACTTTAAAGTTACTCTAAATAATACCTGTATTTCTCATATAGCATTCAGCCAGTCGGTGAAGAAAATTTATTTAATTTTTATTTGGTGTAAGGGGAAGGTAAGCAATCCTTATAAACTTGCAGTTTCAGTACAGTTACTAGGATGGGTGATTCTGAATTTTTTTCTACTATGCATATAGGTCCTTTGAAATAATCTGCAGTTCAAACATGCCTGCAACCCCTGTATGTTATATCTATACTGAAGCTTCTTAATCAGGAAAATACACTGCAAGGTGATTGTGGTGGGGTTTGGTTTTGTTTGTTTGTGGATATTGTTTTAGTTCTTTTGTTGATGATGCAAAACCTGATTGATGGTGCCTGGGTTTTTCAAGTACTCTAGTTAATGTGACAGGTAAAAAGTATCTTCTGTTGAACTTGAAAAAACAGAGGAAACATGATACATTGTCTTAATTTTTACAGATGCCCAACTATTTGATCTATTTGCTTACATATATATAAGAATTCACCTGTCCAGTCAAATGCAGTATGACAATTGCTTCCCATGCTTCACGGGAATCAAGAAGCAATAAGAAAAGGCTTAGGATGTGGGTAGTCCTGCAAAGTTCTAAAATGCATTTGATATAACTAGAAGGAAGGGAAAAGAGAATTGCTTTTTGAGCATATTAAAGTGAAAGGTTTTAGAAAACCAGCACACTATCCCCCACCCCAAAAACCAAACCCCAAGCACTTACCCTTCAAAAAAAACCCCAAAAACTTCTCCAACAAAATCCAACCAATCAAACAAAACCCAAAAAAGAAACAAAAACCACCAAAACCCCCTCACCTCAATGCAGAACAGGGTTCACATAATCTAAAAGCTGTTTCTTACCAATAGGGAAAGAAGAAACAATCTTTAGATCAGTATACCCTGAATTAATTGCATGCTTGAGGTGGTAATGGTGCAGAACTGTTTGACCTTGCTAGATTTTATTAAGTAGATTATTCAGTTTTTATGTGTGTTTGGGGTTGTTTTGTTTACTTTAACTGAAGTCCAGTCTCTGTAAACTATACAATTTAATGAACTGTTGCTGATACTCTTCTTTGAAATGAAGCTGGAAGTTTGTTTATGGGATGTTCCAGTGCAGCTACTCTGTTCCTGCTGCATGAAATGCCACGGCAGAAGTGGAAGCTGCCAGGCCTGGGGAGAGGTGCATGCTGCTCCACACAGCAGTGCTGCTCTCCACCTTTCCCACCTCACAGTGCCCAAGTGGGCTGCTGGTGAGAAAGCAGATGGGCGACTTCTGAAGTATGTGTCACTAATAGTATCTCAAATTAGGTTGCAGTCATTCTAAGGATTTCTTTTGTTTTTATTATTCACCACCCACTCCCTTGGCTCTGGAGTATGTACTTCCCAATGCTTATTTTTTTAAAACAGGAAGTGAGCAAGTATGAAATAGCAGGGATATTTTCTTCTGTCTATCATGGTGGTTTAAATTTTAGAAAATTTTCATGGTGTGAAATTAAAGTTACTATGGCTGGGCACACTTGCCCTTTGTGCAATGATACAGCCAACTGTTATGTGTATTAAAATATTTTCAAAGGATATGCAATGTTTTATACTAAAACAAAACCCCTTAAAATAAAATTATTCTGTGATGTAAATCAGCAAAGTTCTGTTGGCATCAGTGAATTGCAGTTTTTAGTCCAAATGTTGGATGGGATTGATTACTATCACATGGTGATCCATAAAGAACAACTCAGAAACCTTCAGTGACAATTAAATCGATGCTTGCAGTTTTTCATCCTTTACTTTTTGTTTATGGGAGAACTGCACTACCTGTGTTAAAAATATTTCTTAAAATAAGGTATTACAAAGTACCAAAGTGTCTTGCTTCTTGCGTGTGTTGTCTGTGACAGTTGTCTTGTAGGACATGGGGTAGATTCAAGTGTGACTCTTTTGCTGATAATTCAGAGCTTCAGCATGACTGCAAATATAGAATCAGTGAAGCCAAGTAGTAGGTAAAAAGTTTGTATCTTATAGGGGATCTTGGTACACAGCTTTGTGTGGAAATTGAAGTTTCTACTTATCCAGATTGCCCTGACAGTATCATAGATGATTAATCCTATTTTTAATATAGTCTGGTCTTGGTAAACAAGGACTTTTTAGTGGTTTTTCCTAAAGAAGAAAAGAGAGAGAGAGGGTGTGAGCGTGCCTTAAAAAGTTAAAGCAATTTTTTTTTCATATGATAGTCTGGTGTTTATGGGGTTGTAATTTTGGAATGATAACTTAGCATGCTAGCTGTGGTCCTAGAGGAGTTCCTCAATGAATGTATGGAAGAGCTGGGTAATATTATTCCTCAGTAAGGTATGAACTAGGCTCATCTTCAGTAAGATGTAATAGGAGCTACTCCCTCTGTCCTTGTAAGAATGTCCTTTAAGAGCCTCCAGCACATGAGTAGACTCTGGAGATGCCTGATATGTCAGTTGAACTTGTGACCATGATGAGATACAGTAGAGCAAATATGCCTAAAACAATAAATTCCACTGCTTCAGATGGTTGGAAGAAGTACTGGTAGGTAATATAATGTAGGTGATACAGTGGTTTTGGATTTTTTCCTTCTTTTTATCACAAATGCCTTTCTTTCATGTGTTAGATAAAACAGTAGACCACAAATGGAGTGTAGGTTGTCTTCTTAGCAGCACACAGCATAGGTCAGCACTGTGCTCTGAGGAGACTTCTGTTAGTTTGAGGAGAGCAGATCAGATCTTCTCATGTCCTTTTCTCATTGGTTCTTTGATGTACTGCATCAGGCTTTTTTTAAAAATCTTATTGCTGCACCCTAGCCTCTAAAAATAATGATAATATTCTTTTAGCCATGTAAATACTTAAATCTTGGGATTTTCAGCCAGGGATAAGTATTTTGCAAATTCTGTAAACTTGCAGTTGGTCAAATTTCACTGCACAGGGTGGGCCTCATCATTGCAGTTGTTGGTCTTGGAGAAACCTTCTCATCAAAGACTGTTTTGATGTACATGGAGGTTTGTTATGTGCTGGCCTAGCAGCCAAGGTGTCTGATTTCTGTTCTTTTAGCTGGAGTTCATTATTGCAGGCCGTGTGTGAGAATGCGATGCAAGCCCAGCTCTTGCATCACCTTCATTCGAGCCCCAGAACACAGCAGTACTGCAGCAGCTGCTGCACTGCAGCTATTTCCCTTCCTCTGGAGAATCTCCAGTGACATTAAAAATGCTTTTCCTCTTCCAAGTGTGTCATTTGGAGGATGAAATAACAAAGGTGTCTGCATTTCTTCTGAGATATTTGCAGCTGATAATGGTTTTGAAATGCGATATTTATTATCTTACTGTGCTCTTAGTTCTATTCATCTTCTGCCTCAGAAAGGAAGGGAGGCAATATGATAAAAATCTGTCTTGGTAGCAGTGCAGGGTGTGCTGTTTTCAGTTTAAGCAAGAAGTGTAAAATCATTGCATGAAACAGCTGGTGACTTAACTCATTGTGGAAATTCATATTGCTGGAAAAATATTTTGTAATGTCCAGAAGTACAGGGAAACAACTTGGCAACAGTGAGCAATTCAAGCCACAGTAATAGGCATGCAAAGACAAGTAGTTCTTAAATAAGCAAATAGATTTATGTTAAAATAGATTTCTTCTCTCTTCCCACTCCAGCCTCCAGACACAGAAACAAAAGCAGATTTAGTTACCTGTGTCAACCATTCTTACTGACATGTGCAATCAAACTGTGAGGAAATATATGCAGGTCACATATGATCATGTCATAAGTCAATGTTGAGGAGCTTTTGGATTTGCAGTTAAACTGAAAATCCTGTGGACAACTTTCTCTTCTTTATCCTCTTAGTGACATCTCTGGGCATAAAGATTTAATATATTATTTCAGACTGATGACTTCACACTCCTTTTTTAAGCATTTTCCTGTGCATTGTATCTTTGTAAAAGAAGTTATTCACTGGAAAGGCTGCTTTTTTCCCTCTGTTATATATGCACAATAGATTACAAATTTAGAGGTCAGTCCTAATTTAATTTGGGTGTTTGAATATGTGGCTTTACATCTGTGTATGCTAATTTTACCTTACTTTGCTTTATAGTGGACAAACCTTTTCACTTCTAGGTTTAGGACTTTGAAATGTAGAGAGTGTGTTGATAGGCAAATTATATAGAATGTTGAAATTAAATGTCTTGAAACACAGGACCAGGATTGTTTTTAAGTGGTGAGTTTGCAGGAGTTTATGAATGAAGTCACTGTATTAGAGAGCTTTAACACTGAGTATCTCATGCTGTATATAGATCTGTTTAGAGGTTATTTTTGAGGTGGGAAGCTGTGTATATGGGGAGGTAAAGAATCTTGACACACTGGTCTTTTTTGTGTTTTGAGCCATGTTCTTTGTGTTAAAATTCCTATGCTGTTATTTAGCTTTTATCCACGCAGTTGTTCTTAAAACTCCCCCCATATGTCTAGGTAAATCTACAAATGGAGTCAAATTTTGGAATAACAACCCACGTGCAATAACAATGTTTTAAAGGTTACTGTTTAGGTTTGACATTGAAGGATCAAATCCCTGATCTTCCAAAGGCTTCTGTTTGGCTTTGAGCAGGTTCAGAGACTTTTCTGGTATACATGAAATAAAATCCCAAGTAGAGCTGCTGTAGTGCAGTACTGAATGAGCTTAAGCCTTAACAGCTTGAATTACCAGGAGGTACAGTGATGCACTTATGCAAATGAAGTGAGGTGTCTAGTCTCTAAATGACCTCATTTTCTTGTTTTTAGAACAGAAATGAGCATGTTCTGTTTAGGTTGCAAAGTTCAGTAGTTTCGGTAAGAGAAGGTCAGCCTCATGCTTACATTCAATAGAGAGCAGGTACAAGGATGCACTGTCCCACTGCTCAGCTCAAAAGCAGCAAAGCTCTTACTCAGTATTGTAGCTGCATCCTGGAGAAGCCTAGTCAACACAGAGGTTTGCCATAGGGACAAAGAAGCTGTGGAAAAATGGTTGTTCTCTTGGTTATTTTGGTCAATTTTATCTGTGTCCCTTGTAGAGTTAATAATTTTTTTATTCAAGTCATATTCTCTGGCTGCAGTGGAGAAAAACAGTATGGAGGGAAGGAAATACATCGGTAGCTTCAGGGCTGGTTGTACTTTCAAGTGTGGAGCATCAGTTTATTGAAATGGGGTCTGTGCAGGTGATTTTGGTGATTTTATATTTTGCAGTGGTTTTGGTTTTCTTGGAGGCTTCTGCAAAGCTATTTAACATGTAAATACATTTGTGCTTATACTATGGTAGAAGTGTAGTGGAAACGATCTGGTATCTTGTGTGTTTGTTAAAGACCAGGTTGTTCTAGAAAGCAAAAAGAGTACAGACTTCACTGACACTCATTTCTATTTTTGCAGTAGTGTACTTAGCTGGGGACAGAGCTGGCATTTCTTATTGTCCTCTCCCCGTTTGTAGGAAGCAGAATGGGTCATGGGGCAGCTCATAGTCTTGGATCTGAAAAAATTCCTATAGGTTGAAAGAGGCAGCCAGCCCTTGACAGCTGGTGACTGTGCAAGGTGCTCTCACCACTTCTGTTAGACTGCTGAGAGGATTCTTGTATATTGTGTGGAGCAACCTCAAACATTTCTTCAATGCTGAGGAGCAGAAGCATGCTTTCTTTGTCTCCTGTCTCTGATATTTCCAGATTACACTGTAAAGTGAGGACAGAGAATTTCCTATTCTTAACAAGCAATGACAGAAGAGCAGAGAAGGAAAAATTTCAGTTTAGCTAAATTAAGATCACATGATATTTTGCTGTTGTGCTAGCTACCAGCCCTGCAGATGTTTCCTTTCTTTCCAGTTTAAGGATGTAGCTGTTAAGAGGGGAGGCTTTTGCTAATGGGTCTGTAAGAAAACAAGGAAGCTCTCAATTTCTCTTTGTTGTTAATGTTTTTCTGACTAAATTTAATATTATGAACTCCATGTTTGTTGCTATGAATAACAAATTCAAGATACAAAAAAACCCCCACATCATGAAAATAGTTTGCATCTCTGTCTTGTGGAGTGTTTCATTATATACTTTTTACTCTGCGAAGTCTTAGCGCTGTTGCTAGAAATGGGCTGTTACTCTGTGGCAGTATAAATTATTATCTGAAGTACACTTAAATAGCTTTGTAAAGAATCCCAGTCAGTTAGTACACTTTTTGGATGTGTACAAGCAAATATATGTGTATATATGTACACACACAACACAGTATACTTAATTTTGTGTGTATATATGTGTATAAAACTAAAATAGACATATGGTAATTTAATGAATTGTAATGTGCTAAACTGGGTACTGTCTAGAGTTTAAAGCACTGTTCAAAAGGTCCAGCTATCAGAACTACCGTATGAGAAAACCAGAGCTTGTGCTGTCTAGAAAAAGAAAAAAGTTACTTTAAGTCTAGGCAGCGCTTAGTATGTTGGAATTTTCCTTACTTCAAAGTAGAGCGACTCTTTCTGAATCTTACCTGGCCTGGGAAGCTGAAAGCTGCTTTCATTCAAGCAAGTATGTCTAGCTAGGCCTTGTTTGCAGAGCCACTTGGGGTGTTACTGCTTTTAATCCAGGAAAACTGAAAGATTTTCAGTTGAACAGACACATGGAGGGGACATTTTTGAGATATCCTTGCTGTAGATAGCCTTCAGCTTTGCTTTTTAGGTCTAGTGGTGAGACTGACATAAGCACCAACTGCATTACAGAGCCGCCTTTCATGAGCAGTAGAGTGCAGAAAGGCAAGTTTGAGCTGTGTAGTAATAACATGCACACATGGAGGTTTTTACTGTTTGTTTTCTGTGTATGCCTTGACCTTTATGAGAACTGAAATCCTTTATCTTGGAAATGCTGTTTCTCCTTTGAATGACTGTGTTTACTACAATGCTAGTACTACAGAAGTAGACAGAAAGTACACAGAAACATGTATCCCTCTGTCCTGCTTCCAAGCCCAAGCCAGCTCCGTAGCCTGCATGGTGCTTGACAGAATTTTATGTTTCCTTCCCTGTGCCTCCCAGCCATCTGCCATGCTGGCACAGATGCTTTGCTTTTGAAAGGTCGCAGATTTCCCACTTACTTCATGCATTGAGAGTAGTTATGTATTGCCATCTTAGTTGTCTTCCTCCATACCTGGTTTTGGTTTAGGATATGATTTATGTATTTTGTTGAATTAAAATGTTCAGTCCTGAGATGCACTTGAAAGTTTGGTGTCCTCACTAACCTCTGCTGCAGGCAAGCAGCTGCTGGATTTGTTATTGAACTATACCAGCTTCTATTCCATCTGGTGGGATTCACAGTCCTGAAAGACAGGTAGGTTTGCTCCCAGGATGATGTCCTAACACATGCCTGAATTCAATTTGGTTAGTCCACCAAAAAGAACCCAGCTAAGTGCCATAATGGTGCATTGAAGTGGTAAGAGGTGAGCTCCTGTGAGGAACACACCTAAACCGTGGTCGCTCCATCAAGGGATGCTCACATCTTTATTGCCTTCCCTTGCTCTGAATTTTTTCACTGTCGGTCTCTGCAAGACCCATGAGGGGGCTGAGAGAGGGAGAACAGCTCATGGAGACCACCCTGCTGTTGCTGGGGCTGCTTGAGTCCCACCTCACCAACCCAGGTGAGCAGCAAACAGGAGGAGTGGCATTGCCTGTCTTCCTTTTAGTCTTGTTGTGATCGCTAATAATCTGATTCTGTTTTCTTGTTGTTTGATATTGAACCATTAATTGTAGTGAAAGTCTCTACTTGTAGTCATAAAGGATTTGCGTCTTCTTCAAGTGGTAGTTGAATTCTTTAGTTTGTTTGCCTCTATTACCCCTTCCAGTTAGTGCGTCCCACTCAGCTGCTACACAAGAGAAATGTTAGTGATGAGGTGTCAGCAAATATCCTGCACTTCGTGCATGCATTACACTTGCCTGGTAAGAGATGAATGGGACCCCTAGTGATTCTGATTTCTGGTGTTTCCCTGAGTTTGGGAGTTGAAGTCTTCCTCTGGAAACTCTTATTTTTTCTTCCCTTTCCCTCCAGCACTTAACAAAGAACTGTGGCATGGAAGAAGAGATGTGCCCCCAGTTCCAAAACCAGACAGCAGTGACCCCAGAGTGAGGGCCCTGACTAGACCAGCTTTTTCTGTCTCTGTTAATGCTATCTACTGATGATTTTATGTGTGTGAACTCAGGCTGTGTTTATCTCCACATCTCATCTTGTGGTGAGTGTGGTTCTGTAGCTGTTTGATCTTTGGAGCTTTGAGGGTTTGTTTACATCTGCATCTCCAGTTTTAGGTGCTTCATGATGAGGCAGCCTCCTCTTGGTAGCTACTGAAAACAGGCTCAGCAGTTGCAAGCACTGAGGAACCAGGTCCCTCCTGCAGCTTTCTTAAACATAGAGCACTGAAGTGGCCAGGATGGAGACAGGTAACTTCTGTCTGGTGCTCCGAGGGTCTTGTAACCAGTCAGAGATCTGTTAGGATCCAGCTGAATGGGATCCATTTCCCTGTGGCCCATTCTGCAAAGAGGAATCCTTAGAGATGTTCTGGTGTAGGAAACTCCTCTGTGCTTCACTGCATCTGTGTCTCAAACTGCCTGATTTTTATGTATGGGGAATGCTCTTACAGTGTCACTCTGTAGATAAAGGCTTTCTCAGTGGAGTGAACTAATTTCAATTCTGTGTATCAGCACAAAGTAAATGTCAGCAGCCACATAAATATATGGTCGATACTGTTTGGTTGAATGTATTGTGGTGTGATTCTGTATTGCATTTTAGTTGTATGCTGAGAGTTCAGCTCATTATTGGATAGAGGGAAACTTCTATTTTTAAATTACAGTGATTTATTTCCGCTCGGCAAAGTTCACTTTGATAGGTGTTGATTACATTCAGCCATGCCCAAGTAATGTTTGTATTTCTAAAAGGTAGACAAGAAAAAGGATGTACTTTTGGATTGAAGTAGGTAGGAACAGTTACTTATTCTTTATTATCTGTCATCAGCTTAAATCTATAAATAAATTTAACATTATTCATTTTTTTAACTTTGTTGCTTGCTTAGTGTGACAGGTGACACTGGAGTAGCATGCAAAAATGAGTGCTCCAGTTTGACAGTAAATAATACTGAAACATTTGGGATATTTGTTAATTAACTGTGTATGCTAATTTTGATGTTAATAAAGGAGGGACTTTTAATAATGAAGCTTTGGTATTATGCATGCACTGCTGCATTCGTCTTTGGAATTCGGCTGAGAGTTTTTTAGCAAGTCTAGCATGTACAGCTGTTAAATATTCAATTGGCATTTTTCTCAGGGTTTATTTGTCAGTTTTGAGGGGTTTTTTGCCTCTCTTGCTTTCTGCAGATTCTAGATGCCTTTTATTTGTGGTGTCAGTTACCATCCACAATCTTACATTGAGGATTTTTATAGATTTCCTCATATCTTACCAGTTTGGCAGACTGATTTCTGACCATCCATGTGGTTTTGGAGAACAATGTTGATTATACTCTGTAGCCGTCTTTCAAGGACCTAAAATGATGAAACACTTCTTTGAGGGAAGGACACTGTCAGTATATATCCTGACAGGTTGTATTTCCTGCCTGAATTTTTGTCTCTGTCAACATCCTACCTATTCAGGGCAAGATTACAAACTTTGGTAAACATAAGAGTCGGAAGTTTAGAAAAGTGGGTATTGGACACAGAAGCCTAAAATGATTTGGGTTTGGGGTTTTCTGTGTTCCAGTTGTCTCTTTGCAGTGATGTTTTTCAGTAAGGAATGAATGTATTTCCTGAGGCTAAAAATGATGGAACTGATTTATTTGTTTTGAGAAGAAGGCTGTGTTCTGAATACCTGGAAGATGGATTTACTTAATGTCAACTTTGTGTCAGTAATTACTTTTCTTCAGCTGGGAATAACTTCTGTATAAGATGTTTGTGCATTCCAGCGTGAATTAAAGACACATTAGAAAATTACCTCCGAATTACCTTTCAAATTAGAAGTTACCTCACTACATTGTTAGACTGTTTCAGTATGTGATCATAGTATTTGGATTTATAAATGTGACCCATTTCCCTTGAAATATTGGTTTATTAGCTTGAGAACTGAAAGAAAAATACTCAATTTACACCTTGCGTGAGTGATCCTGCTTCTCAGGTGCTACTAAGATAAAATACAGTCTTTTTATGCTCTATATGCATTCCTATGCTGCAAATAAGATGTAGATAATGTATCTCAGAAAAGGTTGTATAATCTTTTATATGGCTGCCTTATAGGTAAGTTTTTTCCTACACATTCAGTAGGCTTAGTCAGAAAAAGACCTTTTTACTTTTTCTTTATTAGCTTTTTAAAGAATCTATTTTGTTGTCACATTAAATAAGGCAAGACTGTCCTAGAAAAGCCTTTTTCTCTGCAGTAGCAGATATTTAACAGGGCAGTTAGTGAAGTGATAGTGACTGAGTACAAAAATGGGGAAAGCAGATGACCCTGTACAAGAAATATCCCTGCTTTCAAGTCAGTGTAGCTATATTAGAGCATCTGGAATATTGTGCCTGTGTCTCAGGAAGATTTTAGGGATTAATAATTATTAATAAATATTTTTTAATTTGGCTTATGTCAGTAATTACTGAAAAGCCCTAAACATCTCACGATGGCTGTTGAATCAGTAAAATTGGGTGACATCAGCTCATTTTCTATTCAGCACATATCAGTCTAGCTGAACGGCCATATCAGATTTCACTTTTCTTGGTAGATGAGCTAAAAGTTGAACATTTGCTAAGTGCAGCTGAAGCAGGTGCTGCTTAGCACACACTCTCCATGTTGTGACTCAGGTACTGATAGATAAATCCTCTGGATGGTCTGGTGGTGGGGGAGGTTGTTTGGTTGTTTTGAGAGTTGGGGTTTTTTGTTTGTTTGTTTTAGTTTGTTTTTTAAATACATCTGTAGGCTCTGAAAAGTATAGTGTGGGAAACCCTTACATCTACAATGAGACTTCTATTTACAAAATTTATTTGTGAACCATTTTGTATGGTAAAAAACACATAAAACAGTTTAAAAAGGTAGCAAATCTGGATGCCAGTCCCATGCCTCATTTCTTTGAGAATAATTTTGAATTTGGGTACTGAACACAAAATAAAGGCAGAAATTCATTGCTCATACCAACTTTAAAAAGGCTTGAATAATTTTTCCAGAATAGATGGTACAATGACAATGTATCAATTATTTCTTGTGTTTTGTTCACCTATGAAGACAGTGTTCAGAACTTAGACCATACCTGTTTATCTGTTTAGACAATCAAGATGAGTATTTATAGCTTCAATTGCAGTTGCCTACAACTGTCACATAATGATTTTTAGCTTGTACAGTACTGTACATTGAGGTCTGTAAATTGATCAGAAGATGAAAAATTAGAGGGGCTTTAGAGAGCATGCCGGCTGGATGTGTTAGCCTTTTTTGTTATTTTAGACTGATATAATGGGAAACTATTGCTTTGAGACTTAATTTGAAATAATATTCTTTACAAACATTAATGCTACTTACTGATTTCACAAAATTCTGTTACTGCATGTTAAGCTGCCACTGATTTATGTAGTTTTTTATAGTGCCATCTGATTTTTCATGGATGCTTTCATTGCTCAGAAAGTAGGGTTAAATACAATATTAAAAACAAGGTTTATATTTTACAGTGCATTTAAGCATCTGTTGTATGTCCTTGCAATTGCATACAACAGGAAATGATGCTTTGAGATACTTTGTGCAGAAACCTTGTACAAAAAATTCCCTAGGGAAATGATGCTTGAATCATTTTTAGTAGCCTGGGATTCTTCAGTCCTTGAACTCAATTGCATGCATTCTGATTTGGATTTTGAGGACTGAATCTATAGAGAAATAAACATACAGGTCTTCAGTAGGGACTATGGCACAATGATCTTTGTTTTGTTAGATCTTATATGAAAATGAAGCATTCATTTCTCATTTCTTGTAATGCAAATGATTCCACCCAAAAGACATATTCCCTTATGGATATGTGATACTTATATATTTGTAACTTGATATTTGATTTGCAAGGAAAACGGTAGGGACTTTGCCTGTGCTAAATATCATCTGTTTCTTGCTTGCTGTCTTGCATCTTTGTTTTGTTTATGTTTTTGAGAACTTCTCTTGTTCCTTTATAAAGCTTTTTCTGGCAAGGGATATTCTGGTGTGTGTGCTGTGGTTGGAAGTGTCAGAGGGTTACTGAACAGATGTTGATTCTCTTTATAAATCAGATTGTTGCTTGTTTGAAGTGGTGGCTGAAAGTTGCTATTACTGAACAAGTCTCACATTTATTACTGATACTACTGGCTTTTTCTGTTACCCTGTTGGCAGACCTTGCAGGGGGTCCAAGGTTGGCATGAAGTTCACCTTTCCCTTTTAGTGTGCTCTTTCAAGAAATAATTATTTGACTGTGGGTTTATGAGTAACTTCTAATTCAATAACTTGTGTATGCTAAACGTTTAAATGAAATTACAAGGAAATTAGAGGTTCTCTTTGCTGCACTGAAATGATGAAACTTCCATTTCTAAAAGCTAGTGAAGTTCTCTGTATGGGACTATTTTGAACGGAGGTTGCAGTACTTCTGTATGTAAATTATAGTCTTTAGTTGTTACACATACTAAAACTACCTTTTGGATAATTAAGGAGGTTTTTGATAGAAAAAAAGATGTGAGTATATTGAAGACTTGGATTTTTTCAGTGCTACATTTAAGCTTGCTGTTTACCTATTTCTAGCTATGGGTGTTTGCTTATGGACATTTTTCAATATCTGTGGTTGTTGGATCATTTGAAACTTCGTATCATGTGTTGTGTATAAAAAACTGAGAGAAGAAACAAAAGATTGCAAGGGAATATTAAATAGATGGGTTGCTGTGAGTCACTTGATAGAGGAAATCACTGTCATTTTTTAGAGGCCAGTGATATTTTTCTTACTAGGAGCTATTTCTTTTGCCAGTTTACTAGGATCAAAATGTTCTTACTGGCTCCAGTTTCTGCATGTGTCCTGAGACTGAAAGCCTGAAAAGCGACATTTATATGTGCAGAACTGATAAAATGCTCTTGTGTTCAGAAGCTGAACAAAGTGGTTAGGAACACCTCAATAACAAACTCCATCCTTAGGCTAAAGGATTATGTAAATTTTACTAATCTTTGCATTGTTTGAACTTTAAGCTCAAGCCTCTCATCTTGGCAGTTCTGCAGTGCTCACTAATTTTTTGTTCATTAGTCATCTAATTGCAGAGTCTTCTCTGTTTCACACTAACACTTTAAAACATGAATGAAGATGATAGAGGAAGACAGACTAGGCTGTGTTGGAGTCCTTCACATTTATAACTCTTCTTTCCAAAATCTACCATTAATTCTTCCAGGCTGTTTGGAAGAGCAGCTGTCAAGCTGCTCTGGTTTCTCCATGTTTTCTTGTTCCTGAAGCAGCTCCATTTTTTGGCTTGGCTGTAGTGTCCGTTTGTATGTTTTTTTTCTTGCTGAAAACAGGGTTGTTGAAGGTAGGGAGGCTGGTCTTTGGAGCACTTGCTGCTAGTATTTGCTCATTCTCCCTGCTGGACAAAAGCAAGATGTGGATTTCTGAGAACAGACTGTAGCATCTGTGGATAAATGTGTTGTGTTTTACATACCTGAATGCAAAATGTTGTTCTGCTGGATTAAGTCTCACTAAGGAGCTGCAATATTTTCCTTGTATAATGTGTTGGTCTCCTTGTGGTTAGAGTGGAAATGCTCTGTGTTCTCTGTAGATGTTGGTTGGAGTTGCTGAGTCCACCTTGCCAGCTAGCACTGCAGTTTGAGATTCCAGCTCTAAGACTGAAGCAAAAGAGATTATTTTGGAGTAGGACAGGGAGAAACTGAGCAGTAAATTCTGGCACTGATCAGCCAGTTGCTGAGCCACAGCAGCAGAGCTACTGGAGGACAAGAAGGCTATTATTTCTGTTTGAATACCCTTTGAATAGGCTATAGGCTCTGGTATCTAAATTTGTTTCACGCATCGGTGAACTAGAATCTTTAGAGGAGGGTCATAGAATTTTGCATGCTTTCTTTGTGAATCCTGCCTTTGAGTGCTGGTGTGACACTCACTTTGAAAGTTGAAATGGAAGATTTTGTATAAGGCTGAGAAAGTAGATATTTTAATATGTTGCTTGAGTCATAGGTATATAAAACTACCCGTAAGAAAAAAAAACCACTGCAAGATTGCTTATTTCTGTATGAGAGGAAGGATTGCAGTAGGACTGTAAAAGGAAAGGAGCTTTTTTACTTTTGTGTTTAGAATTTGCATACTGAAATGTTCAGAGACAATACCTAAGGGTGGGAAAAGCAAAGGTGAAGTAATAGATATGACTAGGGGAAAATGTCTTACTGGAGAAGTTTAACCAATTGCATGTTCTGTTTTACTTGTATTAAGTCAGGAAGTAGTAGTCAAGAAAATCATCCCTGAATTGTGTGGGAAGGAGAACTTCATTTTGTGCTTGTATGTGTGAGATATGTACAGCCAGAAATGGGGTCCCGGAAGTCACATGTTTATCTCTAAATAGAAGGCAAATAAAACGTGCAAGCTGGCAAACTGTACGCATTTCTTATGGTTCCTTCAAGTCTTTCATTGTTGAATGCTGATTTTTTTTTTTAATATCTAACCTCATTTAAAATTTAAGTGTTATTCTATATGCAGTATGACCAGAGGTGCAGTGGTGTAAAGGGTGCTGCTTTAGCATACACATTTGAAAATACTAATGATCATCAAGTTATTTTGGTTATGGGGGGAAAAATTCTATTTTCAAGTGTACAGGCATGTCTGGGAATTCTTACTCTTGTTTTCTTTTTATTTTATAATGATCCACATTAAAACTCCTCTGCATATCTTCTTCTCTTTTAGGCATCAAAAAATAAAGATGCAAAAGAGCAGAGTGAAGCTATATCACCATCGGAGGAGGAAGAAACTTTCTCTTGGCCTGGTCCTAAAACTGTCGTGCTAAGGAGGACATCTCAGGGGTTTGGCTTCACCTTAAGACACTTCATCGTTTACCCTCCGGAATCTGCAGTTCAGTTTTCTTTTAAAGTAAGTGGAATTAATAATCAAGCACTTTTTTAATATAAAGCCATGTACCTTTTAGGGTCATAAATCCTGCTTACTTGAAATTAAATGCATTTATAGATCTGTCTGACACAGATGAAAGATCCCTTGTAAGGTGGTTGGGGTCATGACACTGTTTAATAGCTGTTTGCTGATCTGTTCCAATAAAATGGAATTGACTGACTTTGTCAGTTACTTAAAAATAATTGTATCATGGATAAGAGCAGTGGTCATTGCAGAACAGGTAAGTATTTCTCTGTACAGATTCTTTTTACCCAAAGCCAGTGTCATTACTTAGTTTGTACCTGTTCTGAAGTGTAGACTTGAAGGGTATGAAGTTTGGGTTTCATCATCGTTGTTGTTGTTCCCCTCCCCAGTTGAAGTTTGTCACACCATCACATTAAGAGATGAAGATTGTTTGCCTTGGTTTCTAACTGAGTATCCTAAACTCAGTGTACATTAGAAAGACAGATTTTGTTTCAGTGTTACATTCTTTCTGCTGAAAGATGATCTGTAGTTGAGATGAATATAAACAATATATACTGACCTACATTAAAAGACAACTTTTTAAAAGTATTTTACATTTTTTAAATTAAAAGCAAGAATATCTGAATGTTAAGTAGCTAATTGGTCTTCCTTGCTCTAAGCATGTACATGTTCTTTTTTGTGACTGAAGCTTTTGAAAGTTGCTGTAATAGGGGGTGTTGAGAAAAAGTCCATTTAATAATGAGAGGAATTTGAAAATTGAGAGAGGGTGTTTCTTAGTGAGTTCAAATAACATTTGCTCATTTTAAAGGGATCAAATGTAATAGTTTTCATGAGCCATGCTACCCCTCAGTTTTGCTTTTGCTTTTCCAGTTAGGTAGAAGAATAAATTCTTACAAAGCTTGGGGAATGGGTGCTGAAGCTTTCTGGAAAGAGCATGAAGTGAATGTGTCTCTGCAGGTGTCTTGCAGTAAAGTTGTCTGTCTTTGCCTACCCTTGGTGGCTGTAAGATTTCTTTTGAAGTAGAAAAAGCTTTGCAGAAGAAAGTTGGCACATTTTTCCAGTTTAGTGCAGCTATTCAGCCTTCACTTGAGTGCAGAAATTCTCTTCCTTGACAAGGAGTGACTGAAGTTACGTGGAAGTGAAATTATTAGCAGTATCAGATGATCCCAACATTTCTGTCACTAGCACAGGTAATAGCAGTCTCTGGTTGAATTCAGTGTGAAACAGAGGAAGGAGGGTGGGGAAGCCTCAGCCTTGAGCAGAACAAATGACATGCACTTGTAGGATCTCTCAGCAAGAGCCCCTATTTGTGCTGAGGGTGAAAATAAGTAGGATTAGCCTCCTTAACTAAGAAGTGACTGGATATGTTTTGGAAAAAAGCCATCACTAGATGTCTCTGAGGGAATCAATATGTTTTTCACATGCAAAAGGAGACAGGCACAAGGAAAGGGCATTATAAAAATGAAATATCAGTTCTTCCTCTCCAGTTGATATCTGATGGTTTGAGAGACCCAAGCAGTTCATAGTGAGCCCAGCACCTTGTCTTGAAGCTCTTAACTCCCTCTTTTTCTGCAAGAGAGATCTTCATGCCTTCTTAATTTTTTTCTCTATTTCTTCTCTGACATTTAGAATCTGGTTCATTCATTCCTATTTCTGTCTGATTTTGAAAAAGAAATAATGAGATGATTGGATACTGTAACACCTTCTGGTGGATTCATGGATTCAGTTACGTATAAAGATGATAAGGTTCATTTGGACAGAGCTCTTGTCCTGAACAGTTATATTAATTAACCTGAATGCTTATGTTTGCTTCTCTTCCTTTTAATGTCCTTGATGTGAAGCAAAAAAAAGTACAGATCTTACTACTTAATGAGTATTCATAGGGTGGCTTTTGTAGAAATTTATGTACCTGGGTTATGGTACGAAAAAATGAAATTCACCTATTGCCAGCCTGATCCTAATATGAGGCAAATCTGATTTTTCAGCTGTTCAGTAGGATCTTTGATCAGATAAGGTTACCAGCTAATTACAGTCTCTGTCATTGATTGTAAGCTTAAGTATCAGTCCTCTCTTTCCTCATTGATCAAAATTGTAAGTGCCTCAGAAGTCACAGATGTTTCATTTTGTGCTCCTCAAAGGAGTATAATAACAACGAATATAATTTGGTTTTCTGTTTTTAATCTTGTAGTAGTCTTGTCCCTCCTTCACACCTGAGGATGCAGCCACTGCTGATATAAGACAGAGATTACAGCTGGATGTTGAAGATGCCCTTTACATAACAGCTGGAGTCACTCAGTCCTTGACCTGCTTCCCAGAGCCACAGCTCCTTTGTTATCACAAGTGTCAGTGTGATGCTGGTGCTTTCCCTCTAGATCAGTGCAGAAGTCTCTATTGTTTACCCCAGGGTAAAAAGCATTCCATCTCCTTTAAATTTAGTGTTTTATTCCTCTCTGTCCCTTCCCCCCACTCCCCCTAAGGAAAGCTTGCCCTATGATCTCTTAAACTTTACTGCAAATCAACATAAACTGGTAGAGGTAGTGAAAAGAAAGATAAATGTGTAAAAGTGCTTTTGAACAATCTTTCCACATTCTTGTGGATATATATGTTTTTGATTTTTTTTTAATACTTACTGTAGGTTCCCATTCAGAAATACTGGTGAAAATGTCTCCATTTAAAGTTCTGCTCCAGTTGCTTGTGTTTTGCATGTTTGAAAAAGCTGTTAATGAGTCAGGTGGAATCCTGTGGAAAGAGGAGAACAAGATTCTTCGCAAGGGGTAACAGTAGCATCTCTAGACCATAGAGCATAATACTCTTAGCCTGCAGAGTGTGGTAAAGATCACACCACGGGTGCATAGTCCATGGGAATAGGGAGATAAGCTTTCTGTGTGCTGGAGAATGCTGCTGCTTGGAAAGCCACTGAGGTGGGTTTTCTTGGAAGCAAAGAACTGCATGCCGGAGGATGTATTTGAGTGGAGTAGAGTGGGCATTACTTTATAAAATGTATAATCTGTTCTCTGGTTAGATGCGTTTGAAGTGATGAGTTTTTAAATTTTGAAAAGTTCAGTGTTCTAGTTGTTAGTTTAATAAAACCTTTGTTCAGTTGTAAAGCCTTTTTGTTTATTGTCTGAAGAATTCACTGCAAGGAAGGAGATCTAGGCAGGTCTGCCTCCAAGATGTGGCTGACTGCTCTGAGTCCCAAAACACTCTTGTCTTGATACATAAACTCCTTATAGTACTTCAGGATGTCAGGTGATTTTTTTTATTTTTGACACCCTTTCCCCATGTGAAAGTGATCGGTTATGATCAATTCAGGGAAGTGTCTCTGCATATTTTAAAAAGGAATGCTAGTATGTTGCATTTTGATTATTAATATTTTTATTATCTGTATATAGTATTTTTATATCTAACTCATTTAGCATTCCATATATATGTAGTGGTACAGATCTAGGTCAAATTCAGGGTATTTTGCCAAGTTCTACTATCTTTTCATAGTTCCTGCATAAAACAGCTTTTTAAGTACAAATCAAGGATTTCTTTTGCACCATAATTGGCCTTAATAAACTAACTTATAAACACTGTGATAGGTTATGGAAAAATACTGTTGTCTGGTCAGTCTGTTGGGAGGGACAGCCCTGTGTGAAAAATGACCTTGGAAATGGAGGATGTGATTTGACACATTTCATTTTGGCAGAAGCACTTGGCTGTGCTTCTGTGGGGACACACACCAAACTGGGAATAGCTGCACATTCAAGAATAACCCATTTATGTATTGTGCTTGCTTCCCGTGCCTCCTTTCCCTTAAGAAAGTGAATATGGAATGTGTGGAAGATTCCTTAAGCTAGCATTGCAAAAAACAAGTGTTGCATAATGCCTTTAACATGAGGTGTTCATTAGGATTTGTTAGAAGCACACAGTTTCTGCATGTGATATTTGTTCTCCCAAGTTCATTTATCTGAGAAGCAAGTAAGTGATAAATTCTTCTCTTCAGGTATGCGTGCAGCATATACTGACATGTTGCCACGTGTAAGGGGTGAATGTATGAGGGAAAGCTGGTTTCAAAACAGTTGTGTTATAAAGCATTCATTCCATTTTTCAAAGCCTGATCTCACTGGCTTGATACCATGAAAAACTAATGTTTTGCAGCTGTCTTTGGTAACAGAACTTTGCATGACCAGTGACAACACCGACAAAACCCACTGCGGTATTTCCTAAGTCATGGCATTTCTACATTAGCTGAATTTTCTCTTCAGAAGCGTTTGTTATATAGCATCAAACCAAGTAGCATCCCATACATGTAACCCAGATTTTTCAGACTAGGAGTTCAATATTTCAGGTCCTAAAGATGTTTTTTCACTTGACAGATAGGGCCACAACTCAAAAGGTGCAGAAGTTACCCATGTCTAATTCTGGGCTGCTGATTGTAGTTCAAAACTAGCTGACAGTTACAGGGCTTCAAGAGTAAGCAGTCATGGTGCTTACCTTCTAGTGTGCCATTTTTACCAAAGTGTGGAGCCAGGACTGTTCAACTTAGAGATACACTGTCTGGGCAGCAATGACAATTATCATGGCTTTTCAAAAGTAGAATATATGCTAGATTTTTGTTAACTCTCTGTTTTGGGTTTGGGGGAATTCTCTTAATGAGTTCTTCTATTCTTTGTTCCTTAAAGTTGTCTTTCTGTAATACCTTCCAGAGCTCCAGCAGAACTTTTGTATTCCTTGTAAGAAATCTATTTCTGCTAGGACAGGCTTGTCTTGTCCTCACATTATACAGTGTTCATATCTGGGTCTTATTTTCTCTCTTTCTTCAAGTCTTTCTCTCTTGAATGGATTGTTCAGGTCAGTGTGTTTGAGCTTATATAATTTGAAAAACATTGTGATTTTGCTTTAAATACAAAATAACTAGAAATTTTGAGTTAGTCCATCTAAAAGTAGGAGGAAATACCCAGGTGAAAATTATTTCTATGGTCATTTCCTTGCTCCTTCTTTCCTTCAGGACAAAGCTGTTCTAATTAGCTGAGATGAGTAGTTAGAAATATTTTTTCAAATACTAGCTGTTAGTCACAGAAATTGTATTTGATTAAGTATTTATTACTCTATGAAGTTTAGAAAGCAAGAAGATATTTTCCTAGTTAGATGATTTTCCTTCTTAAATGGTAGAACTTTGTAGACAAGGTTAACCATGATCTTCATACCAAAATGTTGACAAGAAAGTAACATAAGTAACAGAAGTAACATAAGTAATTTTTTTTTAAATTTTTTTTTTTTTAGTTTAAGCATGCCATTTTCCCCCAAAACTTTCCAGTTGTGTGACTTTGGGATCAGTGTGCACAAGGAGACTCTTCAAGGTTGTTACTAAATAGTGTTTGGGGTACATGTTTTCCCCTAGTAGCAGTAGTAGTACTGAAGGCAAAACAAGCTTGGTTCAAATTTCAGGAAGCATATTCAGACGCTGCTTACAAAATATTTTGTATCTCTTGCATGTATAGCTTTGAATGGTGAGGTGATTAAAGTGTAACCTTTCCTGCCTGGCTTTCTGTGTGAAACATGCTTGCAACAACACAGAGTGCAGTAGGAGGCTTCATGGTACTGTTTCATGGGGTTTAGTACATTTGTTTTCACATAATCCTGTTCATGTTGTTTCTGTGGGAATGTTTCATGGGATTGTGATTAGTTGTTTTTAAAATAGCTATTACTCTACATTCTCAGAATAAGAGCCTTAATTCTCTAAATTAAATAGTTGTGGAGAAAGTAGGAGGTACCAAAATACAGAATTAACCTTTACCAGTTCACTTCAAGTCTTTGTATCTCAGAACTGCCTGTGCATTTTTTTTTCCATTTATTGAATTTTTAATATGCACTCTTTCTTCCTCTTTAGGATGAAGAGAATGGGAATAGACAAGGTATGTCTTGTTTTTACTCTCTTATAGATCCAGTATATTGAATGCTTCAGCTGTGTAATAGACTTGAATTGCTACCTAAGAGCTTGAAATCTACAATCACTTCAGTGTGAGCATCAAGCTCATTGATCAGTCACTTAATTCTAGGTTGTGCCAGTCAGTTCTCCTCCATTTTCATAGCTTTCTCCCTCTCACATTACCTTTGTCTGCTTTCTTTCTTTTAATTCACTCATGAACTTATCTTTCATAAATTTATGCTAAATCTCCATCCCAGTTAATTGAAGTTTCTCTTTGGTATTCAGCTGTTTTCTCATCCACGCTTCCTTATTGCTGATATCTTACGGTTCCTTTAAAAGAGTGAAAAACATGTTGGTTTAAGGAAGGTGGTTTCCAGCTTGGGACCCCGTTCCCACTTTGTTTCCCCGGTCTGTCGTGATGGTGGGGTACGGGGGCAGTGGGGTTGTGTGCATTGGGAGTGGCCCTGCAGGGTTCCCTGGTGCTCTGCCTGCCTGCCAGGGCATGCAGCTGCCTGGGGGCAGCCTGGGCTGACTGCTGCTTCTGTGGTGGGTTCTCATTCCTAGCAAAGCATGGCACCTGCTTTGTGTGCCTTTAAGTACCTCCTCTAGTTGGAAGACAAAGAATATGTCTGAATTCCTGATTCCATTTACTTTGTGTAGCTGTGATGTATTAGAAGCATTCTGGGAAATATGAAGTTATTTGAAATTTCTTACTTTTCTCTTGGAAGTAGATGGATTCATCCATTTCATTCTCCTAGTTTTACTCAGCTGTCATCACCTGCGTATTAAACAGTGAAAAGTTAATCTCTTCCTGCTTCTTATCACTCCCCAAACTTGAAGCATTCTTTATCTGTTTTAACTTATAAAAAGGAAAATTCCTTTCGGAAGGAAGGGAGTTATCTTTTGTGGCAACCCAGTATGGAAGACACCACTTGTGGTCTAGAGAAAAAAGTTGTGTGGTTTTTTTGTTCTTACAGGGAGAGCTTAGGCAGCTAAAGATGTAATGTAGGTCTGTTTATCTAAAATGTTATCTGAGAGCTGTTTTTCAGTAGAGAAACAGCAGTGAAGAAATACTTGGTTCACCATGAGACCTGTAAGGTGGAAACAAGATTACTTTCTGGAAGTTTTTATGTAGCTTCTAAACCCATGAATCATCAACTATTGCTTATTTATAACACCATGGTACGTTGTATGCCTTGAAATACAGATCAAAGGGCACAAATGCCCTGAAAGTTAACAGCATTCTCAAGGAGAGAAGGTTGGACTTGTCCCCCTGGAAAGAGAAGAAACAACTGTGAGGCAGAGGATGTCAGTACAAATTAACCTGCCAATTTTGTGTATTAAACCTTTAAAAACAGCAAAATGGGACGAAGTGTGTTTGGCACTTTTCTCCAGTATTTGACGTGATCTTTGGGGGTATAGGGTGGATGAAACTCTTTATTTACATTGCTGCAGGTTGCCTGTTCCCAAGTAAGGGGAGTAGGCAGCTTGTGCGGTGAGAATGAGGAAAAACGCCCGTCTCATTTCGCGTGTTCGCAGCAGTGGCGTTTGTTCAGCAGCAGCAGCAGCAGCAGCAGCAGCAGCAGTGGGGCAGAGTTCCGTGCGCGGTTATCCCGGGATTGCTGGCGCGGAGGCTCCGCCGGGAACGGCGCGGCCGGGGCCGGGCGCGGGAGCCACCTGCTGGCGGGTGCCTGCATTGCAGCCAGCTGGGAACACCGGCCTCTGTGAATCCCTGCCCGAATTAAGGGAAAACACCCTGCTGAGAAACACTTCTCTTTTCAAGTTTGTACGTGATGATTCACTTAATTCGCTTGATCTTTCCTATCTGAAAGGCTAAGCTAAGGGGATCCGTGCATTTTGTTTTTGTGAAGCAGTGTGTGCCAGTGCAACAGTGTCTTTTTTTGTCAGTTTTCAATGAAAACTTATAATTACCTGCCCTTTACGCTTTGCCCTTGTCACAGATTAAGTTTACCTGTTAAAAATGAGAGTTTCGTATGAAATTCAGCATTTATATATTTGATTAGGTGAGTGTGGATAAAAGCATCTCTATTGCTATTGCCTTTCATTGAGACCACTTGAATATTTTTCCAAAGGATCAAAGCATCTAATTAAGTCTAGAGGGTAGAAGATAAAAGCATGTAGCCTGTTTGATGTATTCTAACAGTGAAAGAAATATTTTTATATATTTTAGCTTCTGGTATAGAATTTTAGTATATAGTTAGATCAACTCCTGGCTTGCATTAATCTTCCTTTTGGTAAATAGTAAAGTAGTAAAGTTTCAAAGCATTTGTAATGGAAGGTAATGCCAATTTGTGCAGGAGAGCTCTCAAATAGGAATGACACCAGAGGGAGATGGTGGCCTAAAAGCAACATTGGTTTGTCAGACTAAGGAGTTGGGATGCTGTGACCAGGAGACACCTCATGGTCAACAGCAGGGACAGAAAGGGACGACCTCAACTGTGCACATGAACAAGAGGGAGCCTACAGGACAACAGCATGGAGCTCTTTTCCAGGAGCTCGCTGAAGCCCCTGCACACTCACACAAATCCCACAGGAGAGGGCCAGGGTGCTGCAGTGGATGGGTAGAGACACTTTGGGAAGAGCAGGTTGGGAGCCCATAGGGGTTGAGTTGGCTCTATGGTCCAGTTGTGAGAACAGCAGGGAGGCATGGAGCTCTGGCTTGGGATGGATGAGGAGCTGGCTTAGAGCCTGTGCCAGGATTTGTGGGCAGTGTTTTGGTGGGTGTCTGCTGCTGCCCTCTCATGGAAGAAGTAGCCAAGGCTTTCTTCAGACAAGCCATGGAGACTTCACATATGCACATGCTGCTTCTTGAGGGGGACTTCAGCACCCTCTTACCTCCTGGAAGGGCATCACAACAGATTTACCCTAAATATTTTGTCATTATTATTTTAAGGTTATCAGTTCTTTTCCTACTTTCACTGCTCCAGGTTGTTGATCTTAAGGCAAGTCACTGAAAGGCTTCTCTAACAGGTGCATTTTATCAGAAGATAGAGGTTTTCCACAGTGGATTCATTGGTCACTGATTGGAAACTTTTACCAGCTTCTACTGCTTTCCAGAGAATCTTTCTTATACTGGCCAGCCTGTATTACATATTCTTTGGAGTTGTTACTCCAAGAAATAACTTGGAGTATTTATTTTGTGTGTTTTGAGGGTGTGTTGCTATCAGTTTGCTAGTCTTCCTATTTTCTGGAGTTGCCCTATTTCAATACTCAGTTGTTTATTTAAGTAGTATCTCACAGGTAGAAGTCCTCCAGGAGAGCATATTAAAAATATTTGGAGCCAGACTGAAAAATACCTGTACCTATTAAAAACCTAGAGTTCTTATTAAAAACGTGCACCTGTCTGTCAAGACCTAATGAATGGAGCTGGAGGAAAAGTTCATGCCATTTGATTTGATTGTGCATTTATTATGAGTCTGTCTCTTGTTGTCCTTCAGACATTACTGAAACTGTAAATACCAAAACACAGGTTTTGTACATAAGAAATTAGTTTCTTGTAAATTGTCCTAAAACGTGTTTAAAAAGTTTTGGCTTGGTGATTAAAGTGAACAGTGGTAAGCATAAAAATATACACTGACAGAAATTTTATCTTCCAGTAGAACTAAGCTATTTTGTGTCTAATACAGTACCTGAGAATCCGGTATCATTATAATCCAGTATCTTTTTAATTTAATAGTATGATGTTCTTGCTTTTGTACTTTTATCTGTATTTTTATGTGGAAGTACCTGTAGGAGCTGAAAGTGAACAGTGGTAAGCATAAAAATATACACTGACAGAAATTTTATCTTCCAGTAGAACTAAGCTATTTTGTGTCTAATACAGTACCTGAGAATCCAGTATCATTATAATCCAGTATCTTTTTAATTTAATAGTATGATGTTCTTGCTTTTTGTACTTTTATCTGTATTTCTATGTGGAAGTACCTGTAGCAGCTAGGAGCTCCTTTTCCCATAAAAATGAAAGTCAGCCTTAGGTATACTATTCAGTGTATTTTTCTGTGGAGACCCAGTGTGTGGTTGTTCATGAGACCTTAGACATGTTTTTACTGAGAAGTCTAGAGCATTAAACTTTATCACCAGGCTTTTTTTTAATGTGCCTAAATATGTACAAAAGTTTCTACTCTTCAATTGTCTACACTAAATAGTTGCTATTTATAACCTGTCCTTCTTCAGCTCTGTGCAAGTCTGCTTTGGCAGGGTAGTGCCTTTGAGAGAATGGTGGAAAAAATGCAGGAAAATGTTTTTTCCTGCATTACTGCTTACATAAGGCCTGGAGTTTTTAATATTTCATTTCTTTTAACAGACTGTTGATTTCTGTAATGTAGTTTATGTTCACCCAGGATTTAATTTAATCCCTTGTTTTTTTTAACATCATGGTCTATCAGCTCAGCCTGTTATGAAATAAACATATTGTGCCTGTGATGATGGGAACAAGGTAGATAAGAACAAGAGGATGAATGTGAGAGCAAGTATGTAGAGAGGTCATAGATGGCTGGGGTGTTAGGGTCCAAGGCATATGATAGTAGAATTAGGAGTAAAAGACAAGAGGTGTGTAAGGGAAATGCTTCAGGACAGTAAATAGCCCTTTTTTGTGGGTTTTTGATCCAAATTAATTTTTTAACACCTAAATGTTGAGAATGCTAAAAGAGGGCTCACTCAGTTTTCCACTGAGACCAGAGCCTGATGATTCCTTGTTCCCTTATAGTACATCCAGAATGTCTGATGGATTCATTTTCCAGCTTGTCACATGTATAATGTTTCTCAGTGGTTTCTGTTGAGTTCAAATCATCGTTGACTTTGAATTAAAACATGAAGTGTAATTCCCAAGGATTTAAGGGAGAGTCCATAGATTGACCACTCCAGATAAAAATTGTATTGCTCTATGCTTATCTAATGACTATAGTAAATCCTCTAGACTAATCATAGATTAAATTTTAAAAAGGTACATTTGAGAGAATTGAATAAAGTCATAGTAATGGCAAATGATGCAATGAGAAAACAGAGTTTTGGAGAGTTTGTAACTAAGCTGAAACTGTGTTACATATTTTCCATAACACTGCCAAATTATTTTCTCATCTTCTCTCCCTACCTTGGCACATAGATAAGGTTGAGGTTGTATTAGTCAAATGGTTTAACAGAAAAGTAAGCAAAAGAAGAAATACCATTTTGGAGTTGCCTAATCAAAATGCCAGAGGTGCTTTGAGAAATAAGAACGTATTTTTCCTGTGTTAGAGAGTTGAATGCCAAGTGTTTCTCTGTTAAATGACTCAACGGCACTAATTTACTTATCACATTCTTTCAGAGGCTCATCCCTGGCTCTGTATTTCAGCTGGTGTTTTTCAGTTGAGTGCTTTGAGCTTGACAGTAGGTGAAATAAGCTCTGGTGGGATTGGACTGAGACCTTCGGACTCCTTTTCCAGAGTATATTGCTAGTGAAAAAATGCTTACTATGTATGAAACTCACTTTGTAGATTATAATATGCAGAATGATCTGTAGTTGGCCTCTCTCAGTTAGATGTCATCCTGACGGGTTTGTGATTTATATTTAATTAAATTTAACTTCAGTTAATAGATGTAAGTTCTGCTGTAGTTTCAGCAACCTTTTTTGAGTAGTTTTGTAGATTAACAGGTTTTTGATTAAGTAATCAATTTGAAGCATTTGCCATGCTGTATCTGTTCCCCTCCTTTTGCCTGAAAGGCATCCCAGGAATCAGTGTCACTCTGCATTGTTGAACCAGTGGAGCTCAAATGCCTTGGATACCCAAAAGCATACTTGTAGATCTTCATGCTCAAGAGGAATGTTCCTCCTCCTTGAGTCAGAGAAAGATGTGCATAAGAACCTGTCTTAATTGATTAATCTGAGGTGTTTCATGAGGCTGGTTTCTTAAATGTAAGAGTGAAAGTCATCCTTTTGCTATCTGCTGAGCATAGGGCTGGGAATAAAAATGTTCTATAAGAAGTTATTTTACAGACCTCTGTAGACTTTATTGAATCCCTGTGTTATGAGGATTTCTGAGCACAGTTCAGCTGTCTTGAGCAGAAGAATTTTTTCTTCTCCCCTTGAGGAAGAGGAGCAATAGCATGTTTTTAAGCAGTGGCTAGTTGGAGAGACTTTGTATGAAAGTATGTATTATACTGTGTTTCAGCACTTGATGGTTTGTCTTCTGCAGGTCAAAAGGAAGAACTCTGTTAGCAATAGCACTTTGGCATGAGATTATTTTTTCTTCTTTCCTTTCCTGTTCAGAACGTAAAGGTTGTACTTTTCATAGTCTTTGTGACTCAGATGTTTTAATCTGTGTTTTATATGAAAAGGTTAATGACTTCAGAGAAATGAAGTGCTTGTTGCTATGCTGTAGTGTGTTGGTAGATTAGATAGCATAATTTATGCCATGTCATTTTGTTTTCCAGGTGAATCATAGAGCAGTACAGTAATACTGTCTGCTCTGCAATGAGTAGCTTAAAAACTAAGTCATGGTTACTGCATTTGATACAATACTAGTTATGTTCCTTGTAGCAGCTGTATTTCAAACTAGATTTTTAGGGGATTAAGCTGGAATTGGTGTCTAGATACAATTAATTGCTGTATCAAATTTAGGGGAGTTAGGAGAAACTTTACTGAATACCACTCCCCAGATGTAAGCCAGTTTTAAATATTACCTAGTGTTAATTCTACTGTTCCGTTTAAAAGTAGTAGTATTTTTTAAAATATTTCCTTTTATCAGGGAAAGTATGTTTGAATTCTGTTATTTTGTAAATATGCTGGTTGCTAGTGCAACATATTCCCCTCTGCCACTTGTGGCCTCTTAAACATTTGTCAGGAAAGCTTCCTTTGTAACTTTGCAAAGGGAGATTTGTTTTCTCCTGTCAGACTGTGAAGGCATTATTGACTTGAAGTCTCAGCTCATAGATCCAGGCAGTATAAAGGTTAGATCATGAATGATTCCATGATACGTGCTATGAATAAAGTCTTTATTTTGCAGTCATTTGAACAAAAGTTAAAACAAGGGACTAATTTTAGTCTCTAGATTTTACTGTGATCTCTGTGGTTATTGTAGGTGGCATGTAGTCTCTGATTAATTACAAGATTTGCATAGAATTATGAAAAAACATTTTTCTGGTCCATTGGCTCAGAAGAACCTTGTTGCAATAAATTGGTTTTCTATACTTGCATTGCATTTGATTTTCAGCTGTTAGTGCTTCTTCATGCTATATTTTCTTAACTTTGGTTGTCTAGACTAAGGACCTTATTATTAAGACTCTCCTGATTCCTTACTATCCTTGTTTAAGCCAATGATTTTTTGTCTTGAGCCTTCTCAGTACTTGGATATTTATTTTTATTTCCTTATTTCTGATGATGCTGAATCTCCAAATTAAAAGTTCAGACACCAGTTTACTTACTCTGAAGTTATATTTTCATTTGGATAACATCATTGAAGGGGGTCATTGCACTGCGAGCAGTATTTTAGTTGTTCTGTTAGCAAAATTACACTACTGCCTGGACAAAAACTTGCCTTTGAATTTATACTGACTGATGACCATTTACTCATGCTGGAAATTTTCATGTGCTTACAAAAGTGGTACAGGAAAGGACAACTTGATGGGCTTTTCAGTTTCTCATCAGCTGAATTGTGTACTTAACAACTTTATTTGCTTTTTTTCTTTTTATTGCCCTAATGTAAGACAACACCTCTCTTTATAGCTACATTTAAGAGGGAATGAAGTACAAATGAAGTTCTTTTTACAGAAGTTGTGCTTTTCATCTGTGCATCTTGCATATGTGAATGTGTTACTGCAGCCTCACACTTTGTCTGTTCTTTGTGTGTGCATGATGTCTTATTTTTCATTTGCAGTTGAAGATTTGGGAGAAACTGTTGTATTTGCTGGTAGCTTGCAATGTAATGCTCAATTAGAGTATGTTGTTTTGTTTACAAAAGTATGAAGAAAGAGGAAGGAGGCAAAATCCTAGGCAGTAATGAGCATTGGAAAGGCACAAATAAGACTTATGTCTTACAAACTAGAGGTCTGAGGTGCTTTTACTGTTCTTTGTTATATCACATTGTCAGGAATTGCTGCTCAAAAAAATTGGTCTTTTTGATATTAGAAACAGAAATTGTGAATCCTGACAGTACATAGTGCAGAGCTGGAGAACTTGAGGTAAATCTCTTGGCTGTGATATTCTGTTCTAGATTGTGGTGTTCAGGAGGAGGGCAGTTTAGGCACTCATTTCTAGGCAGCATCTTGCTTTTGCCTGATAATTGGGTGCAGACAGGACCACATGGAGATTTAGGCATAATTAAATCTGAGTATAGTGAATGTTAAATTTTGAGACATGAGGTGAGTTATTAGATAATCCATTTTACTTGAGGTTTTTTTTTTTTATGATGATTGGGTGCACATTTTCAAGATTTATTCCCCTCAGCTGGTCCGAAAAAGTACTGTTAGCTTCTACTGTCAAAAAATATTGCTTAGCTTTGCTTGAGTTTCAAACTCCCAAGTATAAATGCACATTGAGGTTATGTATTCAAGAAAGTTAATTTCTATGTTACTGATTAAAAAAGATTTGGTTTGTATCCAAATGTGTAGAAGATCAAAGAGAAGTGAAGAAATATATTTATCCACCAGAGCTTGAGAGTTCTGATTTCTTCTTGTTTCTACTTGTATTTGGATACTGCTGAATTGTAAAATGAACGTGCAAATGTAATCAACATTTTGAACCTTTTATCCTGATTAACCAAGTTAACGTGCAATTAGCTTTCTGAATTGATTGATAAAATAGCTGTGGAAATGTGAAGTGAGTGCCTGTAATGTGCCCGGTGTAGCTGACAGGCAGGTCAGATGTCAGGGAAGGCTGCAGTCTCTGGTCTCCATAAATTGTGGCAAGTTTCCCTTTTTACTCAGAGGTGGGAAGTGTATTAAAGGAGTTCTGTGCTGCATACTGAATGGGAGTAGCTTTGTCTGCCTGACCTCTTGATTTGCATGTTCAGGTATGGACCAGGCATAAAGCAGCATTTGAGTGTTAAGCAAACTAGCAGTGGGCCACTAGCATTTTTTTAGAGAGTATTTTATAAAGGAAGCTGAGGTGTGATAAATTAAATGTGCCATGGAAGCTGTATTGTTTTTATTTTTCTTGCCACTTTAGGAAATGTATGTGACTTCAGTAAAAGATAAGTGACAGCACTGGAAGGATGTTTGGTGATCCTAGAAAAGGTCATATTTTAACTTCATTCTTGTAAGAGATTGAAGCAACTTTTTGTTCATGACATCTGGGTAGATTAATCTTGGAGCTTCTCTAAACTTGCTGAAATGTTACTGGCTTTTTAAAGGACAAGACCCATCACATGTTCAGTGTCTATTTAAATCTGCAGATTAAAAATGACAGATATTAACTTTGGCTCACAAAGAGCATTTTGTATGTCTTGTAGCTGTATCCTGCTAATCAAATTTTAAGTATTTGGGGACTGAGCTGCCAGCTGGAGTTTCTTGATTTGTAATTCAGTTGCTTTATATATAGTATTTATCTGATTCTATGAAATAAACTTTTTTAATTATTTGCTCCCAATTTGGAACTGTTTTGAGAAGGCCATTTAGAGCCATATGAGTAAGCCATTTTGTTAAACTGCTTTATGGTAAAATGGCAGGACATTGAGGATCTGCACAATAAAGGCATTAGGCTAAAACCAGGATCTGAAAAATGTCAATCCGAGTCGCAGGGTGGTCTGGTTTTTTGAAGTTTATTAAAGTTTTTCAAATGAACTTTGCCACATAGAAATTGAACTAAGAAAAAAGAGGTTAATGGGGCACCTTTTTATATTCAATAAATACTACTGTGATTTATTAAACATTTTAGGTGGAACATTTAAAGCTGTGGGGAAAGTATTTCTTCCAAAAATTGGGCCATTTGTGCCTAAGTCAAAGGTCAGTCATTTTAGAAATTGTTAGAACCTAATGATGCCAGTTTTAAGGAGTTTATCAGCAATGCCAGTTTTAGGCAATTCCTTTTTTCTCTTGTGCTGTTGTTCCTTCTTTTCCTGCAGTTTAAGCCTCATCCTCCTTGTCTCTCCACTAAGCCGGGGTGTCCTGCTAAAGTGGAGCACAGACCCAGCTTATTTTTGTGCCGTGTCAGTTCCCCGGGCTGGCTTGTCCCACAGCCTCCAAAGGTGGCACTTCCTTGGCTGGGAGCGTGCAACAGGGATAGAAACTGGAGCCAGGAGTTGGGAGTGGCCACGACTGTGTGTGTTTGGCTGTAGCCTTTCAGGTTCTGCCACTGGTTCTGTGAGCACTGGACCATGCAGGGCCATAATGGATGCATTTATTTATTTAGTTTTTATTTCTTGGTGGTTTTCTTTGTGAATATTTGAGGTTTTTGGGGGTTTGGTTATGTTTTTTTAACTTCACTGGCATAATAATTCAATCTGTGAAGCTGTGTAGAAGCTGTAAAATGGCTTGCTCTAGCTGTGTGCAAATGTAGGACAGCTACGCTGTATTTTAGCCTGCTGTATAACCCTGGAGTTTTTTGTTTGCTTTACTGTACACATTCCCACCCTCCTATCTTGATTTTCAGAAGCTGTGGCTACTTAGCAAAGAATTACTTAGCTTTGATGAGAGGCATGTAAAACCAAAAGGTGCCTGTGTTTCTGGAAGTGTAGAACTTAAGTGTGTATTGAGAAAGCAAGAAAATACAGCTGTACGTGGTTTTTAACTACTGTAGATTACTTGAAGTTGTGTATATACAGATATTTACAGATATGCAGCATGTGCAGACATATGCTATGCATACAATTTGAATTATAAATTTCTTTTTGAACCTCGGTAAATCTTCAAGAAAACTTTAGACTTCATCTTGGAGTTTCTGAAAAACACTTGGAAAATCACTTTTGTGGCCCATGAGAACTGTAAATCAATGTTACTTTTTTCCATCTAAAGGAAGATTGTAAATTCTTATTTTTCAGTTTCCATTACATTACTATTTTTTGTATGTTTCTGTGAATGCAGCAGGATTGCATCCTAAAGTATTTTAAAATGAAAACTTTGTAATGCAGTATAATGAAATGCTATTAAGAGATATTCTTTCTTTCTCAGGAAAACAAAGAAATAGACTGGAGCCAA
The DNA here is from genome assembly GCF_014805655.1 of Passer montanus. Lineage (NCBI taxonomy): Eukaryota > Metazoa > Chordata > Aves > Passeriformes > Passeridae > Passer > Passer montanus. The sequence continues at coordinate 27,289,359 of NW_024356505.1, read as the reverse complement.
TGGACACCATATTTGTTAAACAAGTCAAAGAGGGTGGACCTGCTTTTGAAGCTGGGCTGTGCACAGGTACTGTTCAGTAGCATGTTTATGTACGTGATATAAAATACATATGATTTAAGTTTGCTACTACATAGTTCTATCTTCCATTTAAACCTTTTTCTTTCCTTCAGAAGCTTTTAAGTTGTCCTCCAGTGTTTTTCACCTTGGAACATTGTTTTACTTGTAAAGGCATTAAAGTCTTAGTCTTTTTGATTTGCTATCTTAAAGAGAGTAATAAAATACATTAAGAAGAGGAAAAACAGGTAGATAATACCTGTACACTCCTGTTTCTTTGGTTTGGGACAAATTGGTAGCCTGAAAACATTCAGGTCTTCAAACATTAAATAAATTTTTTCTACTCTACTTCCTTTAAATCAAATAGGAACAGTCTGAGTTCCTATTCTTACAAAATTCTGATTGATTGCTCATTTAATCAAACTGGAGAGCAGAAAACATGGAGGTTTTTTGTGAACTGTGTCATACCTTTACTTAAATGCTAAAAGAAAAAAAAATCTCTATTAGAATAGAAAATCTTACAGGTGATAAAATTACATACATAGATGGATGCCACTATGAACACGGGTTTCTTAAAAATAGGGCAAAACTTCTCTTCTGTGAAAGGTTTGTGCTTGTGTCAATAACGGGGTGTTGATATATTTTTGGAAAAGAGTTATGTACCTCAAATTGACTGGAATAGAATAAGTTTTGTATGTTCTTTCTAAAGAAATACAAAGTTCTTAGGTTGATCAGTTTAAAAACAGTTCTAGATCCCACTTGTACACCATAAGGTAGTTATTTAGAGAAGGGCTACTTTGGTAAAATTTGATTGCTATTATATAAAGATGTTTTGGCTTGATAAAACACAGCATATGTTGAATTTGTACAGAGGAACCACCATGTTAATTTCTGCTCTGTTCAGTGTCTGCCAAATTGAGAGATGAAATCTGTAGAGAATTTTTTTTTTTTAGCTATAGAAGAGATTTTTAGGAGCCCAGAATAAAGAGCAGAAAATAAATGAGAGAAGACATTTTTAATAAGTAGAATCTTCTTAAAAACACTGCTTATAGCAGTTACATCTAATTAGATCATGTCAGTATTTCTTGTTTATGAATTTTAGGGTGAAATATATTACTATATTTCTTCCTTAGTATTATAAAACACTCAGGGAATAATCAGCCAGGTAGATTGCTTAACCTCTCATGCAGAAATTCTATACATTTCTTATTTTGCAGAATCAACTGTTATTAACTGATTTTGGGGTTTTTTTGCTAATGTAATTTTGCTGTTTCATGGTCACACAAATGAAAATACTTGAATATTCAATATGAATTTAAGAAATTTTTTGTCAATTCTTGTTTCATTGCTGCAAGGTCCTTTGTAATACTGAAAGTTTCAACATAAGTTTCATCATCCATGATAAATGAACTCCATTTCTGGCTGCTTCTCACCAGAAAACTTGAAATATTCTTGCAAATTTGAGGAACAGATAGATAGATGTCTTAATAGATAGAGAGATATCCTAAATATAAGACAGTCCATTCGGAAGTATTTTTGAATACTCCTGTAAAATCTTCTTTGTTAAAGTTAGAAAGGTAATACTTCTCCCATATTTAACCTCTAAGGCACTTCATTAAAAAATGGACTTTATAAGAAATAGACTTTATAGAAATACTGAAATATGAACAGCCAAAACAGATCTGTATTTCCCATGTTTTGGTCTTCATGCTGTTGCTTATCTATATGCAGGAATATAAAAAAATAAAATGTGTGTGGAAGGGATATTGATTAATTTCTACTTTGTTCAAAATGCGTAGCAGGCCACCAGACTGATGGAGAGCTGTTAGAAAAAGCCTTCATGTTTCTGTATCCTTTTTTGCACTACAGGCACTGACTTCCCCTTCCTCTGTATCTGAAACAGAACAAAGTTGTACTTGCAGAGTTGTCTGTGCTCGTGTCACTTATGTAACCAGTTCTGCAGTGTGTCCCCAGCAGATCTTTTGGCAGATCCATGGGATGCCTATTTCAAGTAGACTCATGTCACTGCTGTGTGTAATCTAGTCTGCTTCTGTGAAAAATAAAAGCTGCACAAGTATAGATAAAATTATATGACCTACTGTAATGATACTCCTAATTATAGTTTTTAGTGGGAATACTGACTAAAGATGTGTGGCAATGTAGCCCACATTGCAGGCTGTTCTTAAAAAACCTGGAAAAGGGCCAGTTGAAGTTCCAGAGAAGGATCTGGTGTGTTCTGGGGAAGTTTGCAGTATGACCTAGCCAGGACAGGGTTCAGAGCTTGTTGCCACCAAGCTTGCTTTCATTGCTTAGGAAGCAGGAGAGAAAACTCAGAGTTCTTTCAGGCAAGAAGGTAACTGTTGGATAAAGGGGAATAGGTAAACTTTTATAAAGTTGAAAATATCATACCAATCTTTTGGCATGATGTTTACTTTGTGTGTGGAGACAAAATTAAAAAGTCAAATCTGTGTAGTTTGTTAATCCAGGGGGTTTTTATGGGGAAACTCCACAGAGCACAAGCATTAGAAGCATTATTGTCCCCAAGACAGGGTGAGTAGTCAGGGCCAGTTTTCCCTTGCTTTAATTTGATCATGCCAGAAAAACAAAAAGGGCTTTTAGTTTCTAAAACTAGTGATGAAAAAACAATTCCCTTTGCCTCATTTTGCACACGTTCTTTCTTTCAGCTCTTCTTTTTCCAGTAGCTTTTTAAAGCTCCCTGCCTGTAATCCTTCAGACCATTTTCTCCATTAGGACATTCAAGATAACTTTCTGCTCTTCTGATCAGAGATGTCTTAAATACCATTTGGTCAAAAGAACAGTATAGGTTTTTCGTCATAGGCTAAAAAGAGCTCTACACAATGTATTTGAAAATTAATTTATGGGTGTGTATGAAACTCTAAGTGAGGAAGGTGTAACAAAATATTTGGAGAAATAATTTTTGGTTTTTGAGGAAGACTACCCTTGAATTTAGCATATGGATGTTCTTGATTATTGTGAAGTATAGAAATACAAAATAAAAACTGTTTAAAAAACATCTAGACAAACTAATTTCAGTTATAACTTTTCCTTCTACAGGTGACCGAATTATAAAAGTCAATGGAGAAAGTGTTATTGGGAAGACATATTCTCAAGTCATTGCTTTAATACAGAACAGGTAAGATAATAGTATTATCATTTTATTAGTATATAATAGTATTGTCATTATCAATTAAGTATTATATTATGTATAATCATTATACTTCTTCTGTACTGAGCATGAAATGACCATTTATGGTAGTTTGGAGAAGTCATCGTATTACTGCATTTTCATTAATACACACTCAGTTTTATTATTTCTTTTTTCATATATTTGCTGATTGCTGAGAAAAGTTTGAGAACAGGTGCACTGAATTGTACCACAGTCCTTTTATTGTTGGTACTTATCCCTTGTTAGCAAATAACACCAAGTGTTATAGAGAAAGTTGGAACTGAAATAGACAGATTAGATATATATACATGTGTCAATTGGAAAAAAAGATTATAAAATCCACTTTGCTTATGAGATCTAAGAACTAGAAATCAGCATATCTGGTGAAGGAAAAATTTATGCTAGTGCACACCTGCAGAATAATTGCAGTAAGTCTTTGCTTACCTCTTACCTTATCCAGCAAATTATGAACCTTGCTCAGAGTTGAGAAAATACTGATATTTACTGCTCCTTCAACTCACAAGCACTTGTGAAATCATGTCTGTCATGAGTCTAGATACTCTTTCATGTCTACCTCCTTTTTTACAGTTTTCTTGGTGTCAATTTCTGTTCTATAGCAACAAGTCTTCAATATAATACTGAGTTATGTGGCAAAAAGATGTATTATGATCAGCATGAAAGAATGTTTTCTAAGTACATCTCACGTGTCATATTTTTACTGGCTCATCATGCGTTAAAACTTAGATATGCCTACTGTTCAGAGAAGGAAAAATCAGATTCTGATCTTCCTATTCCAGTGATGTCTTTATTCAAGATTTTGTTCAAAATGTGTCCACCTCGGTTGGTTTGTGTCACTATGGTTTTGATTTAGATGTTTGTTGTTGTTTTGGGTGTTTTTATAATCAACAAAATGGTATTCAGAGATGTGATGGACATGGTAGACTGAAACATGTTTTGTGTCATGCTGTCTGTACAAGAGCTGAACAGATGGGCTTTATTTCCTTCACTGGACATAAAGAAACTATGCATGGCAGTGTTATTTTGTATTTTTACAAGGAGCACTATTACACAATAGTGTATGCTCAAGATACAGTATATGCCCAGCTATGTAGATCAGTCAATCAACTCTCTTAATCCAAGGAAGAGACCAGTCACATCTTTGAGTGCCTTGTGTGGTCATTGATTTTTAACTCTAGGTGTGCCAGTGAATCGAGTGTGTTTTCAGTGAGTGTAGGTAGTGAACTATTCAGGACTGAACCCCTGCCCACTGTGGGTGAACTGGGGACACCTGAACAAGGCCTTGTCAGTGATTATCTAGTGCAGCCAGGAAGGGTGTAGCACACTGGTGCATCTATCCCCCTGATTCCCATGAGGGCAGGGAGGATGAAGGGATGCTATTGTGTTAGGAGAGAACAGTTTGTCTTCTCAAGCCAGATGTGTACATCACAGAAGATTGTAACAAAAGGTCATGTGTATCCTTGAGCATTTTATGCAGCATATTCAACTATCAGGAAGTCTACAGCTGAACCTCTTAGGATAAACAGATAAATATTAATTCTGATCCATAAAGAGAGCTCAGACTCCCCATCAGGTGCATTTTGTAGTTTACAGACAATACTTCTCATATGACTAAAGAATCAGCTGTCTCTCATTCTTTGCTTGAGAACAGTATTTTTGAGCTCAGATCAGTTTGGTCTGAACATAAGCTTTTTTACTTTTTATGCTGCCATTTAATGGCAAATTAAATTGCATTATGGTGCATGCTGCTCTTGCATTAGCATTGCCACCTGGGCTGGACTGATGGTCTGTTATGCCATTATCCTCTATGATAATACAAAAAGATATTATAAAGATTTATTTGAAGTCTGTGAAAACACTGAAACTACAGAGTGATTGAGTGGTCAGATAATACCAGTCCACTTTCTAGAAATCCTTGGTTCAGGAAGTTGCTGAACCACGGGGTTTATCTTCATTGCTTGATTTAGTAATTCTTGATAGGTTGGCCCTGCACAAATTCACTCTTGAATGTCCTCACATTAAAAACACCCAGTGATAACAGTTTTTGCTGTGTTTTGGGTCTTAGCTGATCTCTCATCCTGCACACCTCAGCTTCTTTAGTTGGCCTTGTGAAAGCAGCTTGCTGAAAGGCCTTTTGAAAGGCTGAGTTGTCCGCTGAAGTATTTTTTATGACTAAAGACAGTTTTTTTCATAGTCTTCATAGTGTTGTATGTTGGTTTTCTAGACATTTTGATTGCTGTACTTTTATTGTTTTTAATTACTCATTCAAACATATTGATGAGTATAAATGCTTCTTTTGTCATTTTACTTATCTTCAGAGCAGTTTTTAAGGTTACAACACATTTCATCCTCTCTTCTCTCTAAAGAGAGGGCTTACCCATTGCTCACTGTTCAGCTGTTTGCAATAAAACTGAGTGCAGGCAGACTTTTTTAGGTTACTTCTGTGGCTCCATTTTTATAGCTGCTTATTATTTTTCTAAAAAGTTGTTCAATTTTAGCTGCTTGTCTTCATTATATAATGCTGCAGACATCAGAACTTAGCTGCTTTAGATGAAATGATACCCGTATCTTCCAGTGGGACTTAAGGATGGGGTATAATTCAGACATGCCGAACATTACTGTTCCCAGAAAAGTTTCAAGCTGTGTCTGGAATGTTTTCTATTTTCCTCTGCTTGGAGATAGCAAAAATCCTAAAGTTACACTAGTTATTTCCTCTGGGAGATGAAAGGCACACCTCAGAAGCGTTGCTAGAATTAACTACAGTCCTGTAGGATTAATCATGACTGCACTTTTAACTCTACGTTTCCTACTTTTTGCCAACATTTTCTGGTTTGGTCCATAAAGAATTTTTTCTTATCTGTTTACATAAATAATCAACTTGGAGATATGTTGATTGCTAACATAAACTCTGTAAATTATTTATTATTCCAAATAAAAGAACAAACAGACTCTGATTTGCAACTTCTCTTCTCCCCCCCTTCTTTTCTTAGACTGGGGAATTTGAATGATTGTCTATTCTGCTTGTTTCTCTTTTCAAACTGTTCTTGAAAGTGTTTGGATTACTCAGAAATGTACAGAATTTAGCTACTGAATCTTTTTCATTAATACAAAATATTCAAAATATCTAATACAAAATAATGCATCAGAAGATAGACTTTATGATTACTGCTTTAGTTTGATAACTTGGAATCAAGACATTGGAATTTAACTCTCCGAATGTGCAGAACAAACAGACTCTGATTTGCAACTTCTCTTCTCCCCCCCTTCTTTTCTTAGACTGGGGAATTTGAATGATTGTCTATTCTGCTTGTTTCTCTTTTCAAACTGTTCTTGAAAGTGTTTGGATTACTCAGAAATGTACAGAATTTAGCTACTGAATCTTTTTCATTAATACAAAATATTCAAAATATCTAATACAAAATAATGCATCAGAAGATAGACTTTATGATTACTGCGATAACTTGGAATCAAGACATTTGAATTTAACTCTCCGAATGTGCAATGAAAGTAATTGGAATGATAAATACCTCTGAGAGGTCTGAGTACTGTGTCTGGTGCTCCAGACTATCACTTTGTGTGGTGGTTCTTAGTAACACTTCCTAGTTCACAATTTGCATTTACATTATGTTGTGCAATAAACCAGAAGTCCCCCTTAATAATTTTTGTTTCTGATACCAGAATTTAAAAACATCCTGAGAACACATCACAAAATTTGAAGTAGAACATCCAAATTGTCTCCAAAAGGTTCTTCAGGCAAACAGGAGTAGAATAGTTAAGTAGTTATTAGAGTTACATGTAAAACATTGTTTCTGAATTGAGCCCTTTAGTTGTCTGAATGTCTTTTAAAAAGATGTTAATTGTGTAAATTGATTTAATGACTTTCTTAAAAAGGGGGAGGAGGAGAAACATGCAAAATATTTCAATGAGTATGGTTTGTTCTGTGTCAAATTGTATTTTTTTGTATAAAAAGTATTGCAAGAGGAGCAATGCTGTCATATTTTTGACATCCAAGGTCTTCATCCTGCAAGTAAGAAGTTGTCTGATATGATTTTTACATACGTGCTATCCATCTGTAGAACTGAAATCTGAACACTTTGTTAAAAATGCCTCAAGCTGTTTATGCATTCAGTCAGTATGGGAAATGCTGTTGAAGTGCACATAAAGTCAATGCTCCCTTGTTTCTTGTAATTCAGTGTTTTAAAATAATCTTCACTAGGCTTTTCAAGACTTACATACCTAGGTGTGTGGAGACTTAAAAGAAAAAAACAACTTAAATCACTGCTGATCTTCAGTTTTAAGACTAAGGTTTTATGTTGATGGAGAACACTCTTTTCCAAAATGAGTAGTGGTTTAAAAAGGTTGTGAAACCAAATACCCTTATTCTGCCTTTGGAATTCAGCCTTATGTCTGTGGTTGCTAGAAAATGGAAGAAGAACCACAAAATAGAAACATTTTTCACATAAGAAAGCATAATAAATCACACATTACATTTTGAGATGATGGCTTTCTTTTCTGCACAAATAAACTGAGGTCCCTTGTCAGTGCTTTCATAGGCTGATTGGTGAGCCCTGTAGTTGGGCCAGTCTTTGTGCTGGTTTTGTCTTTCCTCACATTTGTACTAACCAGTACAGATGAGCTGATTTCTGAGATAGCCACGTAGGTTGCATTGATACTTACGCTGATACCAGTCATGGTTTTTTAAATATCCTTTTTTAATTCTGACATGTGAGATTTCTGAGTAACAGTCACAGTAACTTCATTTTGGTTTTTTGGCCTCGTTATAATAGGCTGTACATTAGTCTTTTGCAGCCCTTCTCTGTACCTGTTCCACTTCACATTTAATGAATGTGAACAGATTATTCCATTATCTCAGATGAGATAATAGATTCATCTATTTTATATCCAATGTTAACAAGCATGTGCTTCTCTCTTGCTCGTGAAAATACCTAATTTCTGATAGGTGCCAACTGTGGATTTCACTGATTTTTAAATATTTGACTGTGTAGCTGGTACATTGTACATTTGATGTCCTGATTTTGCTAGTGTTTGAGTCACCCTGATAAAACTATTCAGATTCCTGGATCTTTATGCTGCTGCTGCTTGTGGTTTCAGCAGCTCAGATGACGAATGCAGCACTTACAAATAGCAAGTGTCTTTAATCTATATTTAAGATATCATCTGAAGGACTGTTTAAGTTGATCTTGCTAGGAGGTGATTGGAGTGGAAAGGTGTAGGTCAGTACTGGCCTTGGTATTGCTCCTCTTTTCAAATGAGTCAGTGATTATGATGTCGCCACAGCAGTTCTAAAAAGTGCTAAGAAACTTTAGTTTTACATGGAAGAAAGGAAAGTTTAACTTTTATTCACAGATTTGTCACATTGTTTTGTCCAAGAAGCTCTAAACAAGTAGTGTACTTTAGGACTTAAGGAAAAAAAGAGGAAATAAAACTACCCAAACCAGTGTGTTGCTTCAATAAACTGGCTCAGTCAGATTTCTCTTCTACTCTTACTTCCTAAGATTCTAGAGGAAATCCGTGTTTACTTTTGTTGTGTCATGTGTGTGTCATAATAACTGAGTATTGGAGTTTTTGAAGAGGTTTCCTCTATGGAAGTAAATGGATTATCTTTGTAGTAAGAAATTAAAATCTCTGAGTGTTCATCTGTGATTTTTTTTTCCGTTTCTTTCAGTGACAAATTATCTTTGTAATAAGAAATTAAAATCTCTGAGTGTTCATCTGTGATTTTTTTTCCATTTTTTTCAGTGACAGCGTATTGGAACTTAGTGTTATGCCAAAAGATGAGGACATCCTTCAATTGGTATGTTTATGAAGTTTCTGTTCAGAGAGTATATTACCTAACAAAAATGTTCTGTTGTTGGTTATAAAGTCTTTGAAGTGTGCTGTCAGAAAATAATTAGAGTTAATATTTATCTCTTTGTAACTCCTTAGATGTTTTCTTACCTCGTTGCTGTGCCTGAAATTTCAGGGGAATCTAAATATAGGGAGTACTGTCTTCACATGTTATTTCTAGCATGTTAAAAAATACATCTTGTTCATATTTTATTGTAATTTGGATTAATTTCATTATGTTTTATGAATCACATTGCTTCCTTTAACTAGGTTGTCCAGTTCTAAAGAATTTGAGTTTAAAAACTAGCATATGAAGCCTTTGTTAATAACTCAGTAATTGTGAGTGGACTAAGAATTATGATGAATTGGCCAAAGGTTATTACCAAATTTTTTAATTGTGACTGCTGTAAATGTTTTGTTGCACTAGTGCCTATTTGTTCTTTATTTCAACTGACATCCTGCATGTGTAGTAAGATGATTCATCTCCTATTTAGTGTCTCTAAGTCCAAAAGAGTCTTGAATAATATATGACATGTAAGTGCATATTGTGGCAAATCATAATAACACCTAGTGTATTGATATGCTCTAGGTTATTTTTAATTGGAAGCAGAGGAGAGGAGATGACAAGCAGGGTAGATTTTCTTGGTTGTAGTTGGAAAAGTGTATTTTCTAATACACACAGAAGTAGTAAGATGACTTTGTGTTAAGAAAAACCTATGGGTTTCAGTAGCTGTTTTCCATTATTACAGACCAAATTAAAGGGTAAAGGAAAAAAAACAAAAATACTTTTGTTTGACATTAAAGTAAAGGTAGATGCTAGTACAGGAACTCTCCAGCTAGGACAACAAGCCAAGATTATTAGAATAGAAGTGATATTTTGAGAACATTTGATAAAGACATATTTCAGTAATCCAACACAGAAAATGTTGGGGGCAGGGTGTGAGTTTTGATTGAATGAATAAGTGAGAGAGAAAATCTGTTGGGGTGTTTTTTGGTGGTTGTTTTTTAGTTGGTTTTGATTTGTGGGGGTTTTATTGTATTTTTGTTGTTTTTTTTTTAATCAGAACTGTGAATATGTGTAAATGCAGGAATAATACTAACATTTACATTATCTGAATGCCCTATACATCTAATGCAGTCTTGTAGCCATAATAGTGTAAGAATCTGGACAAGGCACTATTTGTAGTTTTAAAGTTAAACGTTTGTATTTGTCTGGATGAAAAGGTCTTAGACACATCATCTCTCTGCTGGCAAAACACAAAGTGCAAACTTCAGGTGAAGTAGACATGAAAAATAATGGGTTGTATATAACTTGTTATATCAACAGGAGAGATGTGGACAAAGGGCAAAAAAGGATGATTTTTGCCCTTATGGGTTAGGAAAGGATATTTACAAAAAGAAAATAAGGTCATTCTCCATGAGAAGCTGGAAGGGTAAAGAAAAGAGGATAATACCTGACTGTGCATGTTCTAGGAAAAGATTGGATTTATGAAAAATCTGGAGGTGTCGTTATACAAAAGGTCCTTCTGAATTTTCAGATGTGATAAGAATTGTGAGTTTTGTATGAGAGGTTGCTCTCTTGAAGATAGAAAGAGGATTAGGTTTGACAGGTAAAGTAATCTTTTTGCAAGAAATGCTTTACATTGACCCTGTAGCGTGTGCGAGTTCCTTCAGTTGTTGGGTTGGGTCATGATACAGAAGGATTTTATGCTAGTGTTTGCTAAGATGCATTTGTTTGGGATAAAGTGAACTGCCCTTGAGGGCTTCCAGTTGCACATAGCATTTTCCAGGGGAAAGCCATGGAGGCACAGGTGTTTCCTGTATCCATAAGGCTGAGCACTGGGTGTACTTGGGCCTATAGGAAGTGACCTCTGGTAGCAGCAGTTTGTTCATTCAGTCCTGTCACAGAACACTTCAGTATATATGCTTCTAAGTGTCAGTCTTTGATGGCTGAGCTGCAGCTTGTGAAGAAAAAGATGATAAACATGAATTGCATCTTACAACAGAGTCTTGTCAGTTGTGGCCTGTAATTGTATCTGTTTTAGCCCACCACACAGGAGGAAAGATTTTGGCACTTCTAAAATAATGTGCAATCTTTTGAGACAGTATATTCTCAGTAACTTCAGTAAAATGAAGAATCTGTACAATTCCTCTGAATTATAATAGAGGAAAAACACCTGAAGTTGCGTTATGTAAGCTTTTATAGAATGTTAAATAACTTGTTTTCTGTGACATATGTCACTGTAAATGTCTTCAAATGGTGTTGCTAATTGTAAATTGATGTTAAATACCAGTATGCTGTAAAAATAGCAAAGCTCCAGGCACTACTGGATATTGTAGTATGAGCTAACAAGTGGCATATCTAGTGCAAAGAGCATGGAATAGTTTCATTATATTCAAGAACGATGCTGGTTGTGCTAAATTTTATAGTACTTGGCAGTCTACTCCATGTGCTCATGACTGAGGGCTAGAAACGCAGTTGCTTGTTTCTATCCTTAGTTTGCTATTTATAAACCTTGACTTTAGTCTTCAGAAATATCCATATATGTCTGTGAACCCCTTGGTGTATTGAATTTCCAGAAAACAGGGTTTCAGATCCATTCATCAATAGTAACAATGAAGTGGCCCAATCCCCAGGCCATGGCTCTCTGTGGCATGTGAACAGTGCTTACTTGGAAGGGAATTATATGTGAAATCCTACCATTAGTGAAACCAATGTCACTTTTGTTTGCTCTCTTGTGTGATGTTGAAAATGTCACTTTGTGGATGCGGAAAAGGATATTTAAAGCATCTAATATCCATAACAAAATCTTGAACTCTTGACAGCTGTGTATGTGTTGGTTTTTTTCATGTTCCTCTTCAAATTTATGATAAATTTACTAAAATTTATCAAAAGAGATTATTTTGAAACATTTTTAGATATATGACTATTTTTAAGCTAGGAAGAGGAGGATTATTTTTATGTCATGTTATCCTTGGTGTTTCAGATTTGATGCATCTATATGCAATTTCTGTAGCATTCTTAACCTTTTTTGACAGAATTTTGGCATCTTGTAGGTTTTAGTACTGCTGACTTCATGCAAATGGAAGACGCATTTAGGTCAACTACAAATAGTTCATATTTCTCAAGTGTATTCAGTGAAATTGTTGCTGTTTTGTAGACTTTGGATAACAAGTTTAATATTAAAATACTGTTTAAATTTTGACAACTTTCCAGTTGTTCAAAAGCTTTTTTGGTATGTGGAAAATACTGAATGTAAAGGTGCTCCATAGAGTAAATTGAGTTTTCTAAGCCTATTTACAGATGAGCATTATTATGAGTATTGTCAGTATGCTTTGCTGTGTCTAGCGTGTCCTCTGTGCAGGACTATTGGACCATTTTTTCTGGGAATGTTTCATGTTGGAATGTACTTACTTACTAACTGTTCCTTGTGTATGTAAAAAAGAATACAGCCTTCAAGTCACTGATTTTCTAGGTACCAGGCACTTGAAAATACCACTCTTTGAAAAATGGTATATTTTATATGATCTGCATTGGAGCTGTTTATTTGGAAAGTTATTTGTAATGTACCATAGTAATCACTATATATGATGCTTATTACAGGTAAATATATGTAGATATTATTTTGTAGATGTGTATAACTATACTGTGTGTAAACATACATACTATAGGTAAGGTATCCTTTTTTTCACCATTCATTTTCTAGCACTTTTCTCACTACATGCTCACTCAAAAGTTCATTTTGCCTAACTTTCAGCCTATCTCCGATAGTTTCATTTCTAAAAAACATTTCCTTTCAGGAATGGTCCTTAAAGGTAAGAGGTTACCTCTATCTTAAGTGTTGTCACCATTACATTTTATTGGTGTCCAAATCTGTTGAAATGTTCCTTAGCCTTCCAGAAAGAACTGTGCAGTTTTATTTACAGAAAGATGTTATTGAACGTTCTATGAAAAATGGTAAAGGTAGAAATAAAATGGGGCTGTTTACTACTGTGTTTTTGATAAATTTAGTTAAATCTTAATCTTTCCTTAGAATTACAGACCAGTGAAGCTGCAGATCAGTAACTGAAAGTTTACCACATTTGAACAGAAATGTTTCTTCTGTCACAGATAGTAGGGGAACCAAAAATCCTAGATGGGAATGACCAGGAAAATGAGTAAAAGTCAACTGAAGCACAGATTTTCTTTTTTGTTTTTCCTTCTTTCTAGTCAGGTGATATGGAAATTTCCAGTATATTTGAAGATCTGTACAGGAGAGAACAGAGTGCTGCATTATCATTTCTGAGTTTAGAATTTTTGTGGGATTTGGTAGCTCTCAAGGCCTTGTAGTACCCTGAAATTGCCAGCTGTACACCTATAGTTAAAACAAAAAAAGAAGGGGGGAAAAGCCCCCTCTAACAACAGCAAAAAGAAAAATAACTTAAGTGAGGGAATGTATCCTAGAGGTTTACATGCCCCGGTAACCTCATGTCTTTGGCTACAGGTCTGCCCACAGTTGGCTTCAATGTTAAAGACTGCCAGGTTAATTTTGTTTTTCTTCTTGTGACCTTCCAGTTGCATCAGACTTAGTGGAGCAACATGGCAAACTGTGAAATACTTTCATTTGCTTTATCTTTTAATAAAGATAAAGATGTTTTTCTAAGTAGCTGTATTTAGAGACTTGGAGCATTTTTTTACTTCCAGATTTCGTGCTGAGTTACTGATGTGCACAGAGGTTAATATTAAAGCTGTGGCAGCAAGTACAGTGGAAGGCAGGGTGTGGTGTGGAGACACAGTGATGACCTAGAAGAAGAGACTTAAATTTTGTTGTCAAACAGTGCATGCTACAAAATATTTTCATCAACCCTCCTAACCACAATTTAGAATTTACAAGAAAGTCTTTTACACAGGTTGTATTTGGAAATTGGCCTAAGGCATTAAATTTTGTATACTAAAAATGCACTGCACTGCCTTTAGGAAGAAAGGGTATGCGTTTTTTGGGTGTTTTCCCAAATAACATTATCTCACTGTAGTGTTTGGGTGTTTCAGAGTAAAACAAAAGCACTTGAGCTCTATTACTAACATTCTTGCCAGAACAAACTGTAACTAGAAAATGTTTCCTTTTAAGAGAGCGGTGAACCTTTTCTGGTGTGCAGTTTCATGATGACAGTGAGATTGGGTTAAGACCAGGGAAGAAGAGAACACTTTACTAGTAAAGAAAGAAAATCTGAAGCCAGACTAGTTCGAGAAGGAAAGAAGAACGCCTCAAGCTCAGTCTTGCTAGGAGTTGGGCATGTTAGCTTCTGATTCATCAAAATGCTTATCACCAATTTAGTGAATAGTTCTGTTGAAATTGGTGTTATTCATCCTGTAGTGAAGTGGAAGGTAGCACACCCATCCTCAGTAAAACACAGGGCTGTGTGTTTTCATGATTTGGGCTAATGGGTGTTGGTTTAAGCTCTTGAAAGTACAGGGTTTCCCCATGATTCTTTCCCAGAGGAATCCTCATGCATTTGGCTGTTACTGTTCTAGAATCTAACAGCATAAAATCAGGGGGGTAAAAGTGGGACCAAAGCCCTTCAACTGAATTTTAGGTGGTTAATTAAATACCTTTCAAAATTGTTTATTTCCTTAAAATCTATGTTGTCTATCATATGGCATGAATGTTTTACCTTAGGAGTTAAACCCTTAGTGGTTCTACAGTTTCACAGTAAGAAATTAATCCTTTACCATAGGAGTTTGCAAACTTTGTGCAAGCACACCAGATTTCAAGGTGGGAAGAAATAGTACCCAATAACTAGAAACATGCTGAGTTCTTACTGTAAGAGCAGTAATTTTCTTCTAGTAATTGTTACACAGCTGTTATCCGTCAGAGCAGTTAATATCACTCTAAATTGCTGCATTTGTATGGTAGTCTTCTGAAACTGCCATTGTTTTGAGAAGGTGAAAAAGAGCTCATAAACATCTAGACTAATTTTTGGATCATGTTGGGACTTCTGAATATCTGCTGAGTATCCAGTTCTGGAAATGGAAATGGTTTGGCTGGTGTCTGAATCAGGAGCATCATTAACCTGGATATTAAAAACCATTTTTGTTACCTAAGTTGTGAGCCTTTTTTTTGTTTGGTTGATTTGGTTTTTTTTTAAGACTGTTAACACTAAAAATGCAGCCATACCCTAATGACATTTTTATGAATGTGTCCTGTTGCAATCACAGATTAAGGTAGCATTTTTCACATTATTTATTATTAGAGAAGCTAAAGAAAGAGAGTAATACTCAAGCTGTGTTTTATGTGGTTGCAAAATATGTTAAATATCAAAACAATGTATGAACTAATAAATACTTTGGTGTATTTCACATTTCTTAGTCTCTAAACCTCTTCTAAAAATCTCATCACTTTGTGCTTGAAGTAGTTAAAATATTTCATTAGTAAAAAGGCTGATAATACATTCTTCATTGTGACACTTGCAGGACAGATCCATCAGTTTCTTTGTAATTTGCATTATTTTCTGTAGGCCATTGTTCAGAGTTATGAAACAAAGATATCAGATACTCTGTGGAAGTATGACAGTCCTGTCTATAAACTTCCTCTTTCTTGGAAGTATGCTCTGCTTTGTTTCAGTGCTTTCTTGGGTAGTGGGTGGAATGAGATTAAAAGGAGAAATACACTTCCCAGTAACTGTGTTACACAACTGGCAGTCTGTCTGTCTGGATATACCTACAATAATGGAAGCATAATTTTTTGGGGGAGGAGGAAACCTAGCTGATCTCGTGGGAATGCTGTCTTCTGAAGGTGATATTTTAATACCTGTGATAAATTCTGTCAAGGGCTGAGAACTTATTTTTATACTCACTTGTAGTCTTTGGCTACAATCAGATCACACGAGCTTTGTAATTTAGCCTTTCTGCTGTCAAAGTCAATGAAGCCTTGTTTGTCAGGGGAGTGTTTTACAAAAACATAAATGGGATATTTTCTGTTGATTTAATGTGTGCACATCCCAGGGAAGGTGGGATATCAGCTGTTTTATCAGCTATATAAATGGGTAATGATTTTCTGATCAGGGGACAGTTGAATGCCGGTTTTTGTTCGTCTTGCATGCCAGAAGGATCTCATTGAATCTGTTTTTCAGTCTTCAGCATCTGTTTAAATTTTTTTAATTTAATTCTTCAGCCCATGAAGATCTTAAATAGCCATTTATTTAAAGGTTTAAAAATATTAATCTTCATATGTTCCTTCCCCCCATTAAATGTGTCAGTGGAAGCCTGTCCTGATTTTTACTATGGGTGGAGGAAAAAAAATTATAAATCACATGAGGAGAGTATTTCTGCAGCATCATTCCTCTAATTTCAGATGTACAGCCTGAAAGCAGCTGCAGTCAGCTGACAGTTGGTGGTCATGCTCGGATATACGTGAGGAAGGGGCGTGCTGTTTTAAGTGCATAATAAAGCCGTTGTTTCGTCACCAGGAAGCAGGGATGGATGGTCGCAGCCCGGGGAAATGAGAGACAGTGATGTTGCTGTAGTGGAAAGGAAATCTCATCGCACGGAGCCAGAGCTCTCTGCAGGCAGCTGTAGGGATGCACAAGGCAAAATGGCACAAACGTATTTTGCTTTCTGTAAAGGTACAGGATAAACGTAAGGAGCAGATTAAAGGCTGAGATGGACATGCTCGCAAGGAGGGTGAAGTTATTTTTTATGCTCTACTGCCTTTTATGTCTATTGGTACCTTCCAGTGAAATCAGTGAAGCTGTATTTTTAGCTTGCTGTAGTCAACATCAATATGACAAGATAATTCTATCTTTACATCTGTAAGCAGTTTTTACTGTGTTTTCCTGTTTTCTGCCAGCTGCAGTTTACAAAGGATGTCACAGCACTGGTAAGAAATGTACAGTAGCCATTTCTCTGATGGTTTTGTAAGGCATGTTTTTCTTAACGATTTGTGAGAAGCAAGACTATGAAACAGCAAGTTTGGTAATGAGCTAGACAGAGCTGATTTTTCTTCATAATGCTGACCTCTTGATTTGTGGTTTGTGCCTGTGTTATTTGGTCTGTTTTCTCTCAGTGTGCTTTAATATTTTGCATTTCAATAATGCTTGGTGTAACATTGCAGCAATATTGTAAATGCCTCGCCCTCCTCTCTACTTTGCTCTCTGGTAATTTTATGGCTGCACTTGGGCTTTTATAACTGTCTGCTGTTAAGGCAGAGCACTTTGATATACTGGAATTGAGCATGTTATGATTTGAACAGGAAATGCTGTGATATGATAGCACTCCTAAGCATATAAAAGCCCTGAGAAATTATTTTACTCTTCTGTTACATTGGCAGGCTCTGCATTGGCTCTTTATTTCATTATGTTCAAACTGAACCAAGTCATGCTGAAGTTGTTCAATAATAGAATATTATTTAAGTATGCTGTATGCTTTTCATTGATGTATTATTTTGAATGTTCTGATAATTTCACAATGACAAATCCTGCTTTCAGAAATGCTGCAGAAACGTACTAAGTGTAATATAACCATTTTTTTCTTAGGAGTCAGGTTGTTATGCATGAAGATGCAAAGTGCACTAAGGAAATTAGGGATTTCAGTTTGGGTTTCACTAGTGCATGGACAGTGGTGAATATGAATTTTCATACTATTTTTACTTCAAAGTTGAAAATGCGAAATACCATTAATATTTTTACAGTAAAATTTGTGTACCATGTACTTGCTGTATCCTGTAAAATATAAGAAGACTTACAGGGTGTTGGCTCACAAAAATATGTTACTGCTTCAATTTATTCATTATATGTTTAGGAACAGTAGCTTTTATGTAGAAGACAACTTAGAGGTGTGTGTGTGCATGTATATTTATTTGTCTGTACTTTTCATATGTACTGCAATAAGCAAACAGAGTTGTTTTATGCCCTAAGTGTATAGAGAATTTTCTAGTGCTAGTTGAATTTATCATGCAGCATTTTAACCTATTGAGTGCTGTGAAATTCCAGTTTCCAGCAATGGGAGGCTTAAATGAGAAAAATATGTGAAGTATCATGTTAGAAAGCAGAATTAAAGGGGCGAAAAATACTGTGTTGTGTGCTCGTGGATTTTGAGAAACCTGACTCAGTGCCCTGCTTGCAGTATTTCCTAGAATTGGTCATCAGTTCAGATTTTTAATTGTTGAGGGAAGGAATGTATGTCATGATGTTGCTTGTTCTGTTTCTGCTCACTAAGGGGTTGGAATGCTGGTTTTATCTTTTGAACTAACATTGTCTGAAATTAGAGGGAGTGTGAATTTTGAACCTGTGTTCCCTTCTCTTGAAGCTTGATCATGCAAATACTAAATGGCGAAGTTTTCCATCTCACTCACTACTGAATACTCACTTAATCTTCTCTCCACAGGCGTATTCCCAAGATGCCTACCTGAAAGGCAACGAAGCCTACAGTGGTAATGCCCACAACATACCTGAACCACCACCAATATGTTATCCACGCCTGACTTCTGCAGCCTCTGTTAAGGCACAAGCTGGAGACAAGCTCCCTTCTGACTTCTCGCTGGGGAAACAGCAAGTCAGTAGACCAGTCCGGGCATTGACACAGCCAGAGAGGGCCTACAGAATGGAAATACAAGTGCCTCCATCACCAACAGACATTGCAAAATCAAATACAGCCGTGTGCGTTTGCAATGAAACTGTAAGGACTGTTATTGTGCCTTCTGAGAAGGCTGTAGATTTGCCGTCTTGCAGAAATAACCATGCTGGTCCATCACACAGGACAGAGGAAGTAAGATATGGCGTAAAAGATCAAAGCAGTCTAAAAGCATGGACCACCACATCACCACCATCTTTAGTGTCCACTGCCATTGTACTTCCCCAGACTCCAATAACAAGACCAGTTGATACAACTGTAACAGTAAGTAAAGCTTCAAATTATGTAGTATGTCCAGAAGGCATCCCAAACACTAGACCTTCTACTCAAGCCACAGACTCACCTTCAGTCTCTACTAATCACTACAGTTCTCCGACCTCTCACCAGCACATAGACTGGAAGACCTACAAAACTTACAAGGAGTACATTGATAACAGGCGCATGCACATGTATGGCTCCAGAACAATACAGGAAAGGTTAGACAGCTTAAGGGCAGCTTCTCAGAACACAACTGAGTATAATCAGGTGGTGCCAAACCGCACTGCTTCTCAGGTACGGCGCAGGAGCACCTCTCATGACAGGGTTCCCCAGTCTGTCCAGATCCGGCAGAGAAGTGTATCCCAGGAAAGGCTTGAAGATCCCGTGTTGATGAAAGAATGGCCACGAAGTGCTTCACAAGATACTCTAACTTCACCTTCAGCCAATGCTAGAAATCACAGGGCTCGGTCTTGGGATTATCTCAGCAAACAGGGCGAAGTGCTAGAAAATTTTCATTCTGAGAATATGATTGCAGATGCAAATGGAGATAGGAGAAAGACTTACAAATGGACAGGGTTTACCGAACAAGATGATCGGCGAGGTATTTATGACAGATCTAGACAACATGCATTTCATATGTCCCTTCGAGGTCAAAATTTTCCTGTTGCTCCAAATACTTATATTTCAGACAACAGGAGAACAGGTAGTAGAGCTTCTCTGCCTGGTTCTCACTTTCAGAAAGTTTCACCAGATATTAAAATGTTACAGCCTTCTCGTGATTCGCAAACTCCTGGGGGAGTTTCAAAATCTGCAGGTGTTTCACAAGAGAGGTTGTGCCTCACACCAGCCAGAAATTCTAGAAGTAGCTCTCTGAAGAACTCAGCTCCCTATGCAGCAAAACCATCGATTCCCCTTAACCAGGGCCTGGATGCTATTGCCAGCAAAGACCAAAGAACAGTAAATCACTTGCATCAAAGCAGTCTGTTAAACCAACAGTCAAGGATCCGAGCCGAAGGTGCCCCAGATCACAAACCAGAAACTGGTAAAACCATCCAGCCCTCCTCTCTGGCTCCAGCTTCTGCCAAACTTGTTCAGCCGACAAGCGAGTGTTTAACTACCTCTGACAGCGTAGATGGTTCCATCAGACAAAAGATTCATGGTATTGAAAGGGAAGATGTTCGTGAGTCTGAAAGTCTGCAAATGGATGTTCAGGGAAATGACAAAGACACAGTGGTCATGCGGGACAAATCACCTTCTGGCCACCAAACTCCCCAACCTCTGAGGCATCAGTCCTACATTCTTGCTGTAAATGACCAGGAGGCAGCCTCAGACACTACCTGTTGGTTACCTAATGATGCTCGGAGAGAAGTCCACATAAAAAGAATAGAGGAAAGGAAAGCATCAAGTTCCAGCCCACCTGGTGACTCTTTGGCTTCAATTCCATTTATCGGTGAGTTAAATTATTTTGGTGTACATCAAATGCTTTTCTCTCCTAAAGGTGATGAAAAACAAGATGCCAGGGAGCTGACTGCTATACCTGTACCCTGAGGTTGAGAGGCATGGGAGATTGTTCTCATCTAAAATAACTTTGGGTTGGTAAAAGGAAAAATATTTTTCAGTGGAGAAAAACAATACTCTGTTTTGTTTGGGGGCCCTGGAAAATGAATGTAAAAAAGCCCACAGTGATGTAATATTTTTCTAGAGTTTTCTTTGCCCTCTGGGTAAGTCTGTGTTACATAACTCCATCTGGTTATCACTCCATATAATGTTGTGATGTTACATATGTGGACAACTGGCATTTGCAGCACCTTTCAAATAATTTTACTTCTCTAGTATAAAACATACTTGAGAATCCAGTACAGAGAGAATATGGATGCAAATTCATATAAGAGTGATTTGTGGGGAAAAAAGAAGTTTTTCATCTGAATAGGTATGGTGAAAGCTTTCTGAGACAGATGGGGAATAGATGAAAGCTGTTTCAGGTGGAGGGATAGCAATAAAAAGAAGTGGATTTTCAAGTAAAGATGCTAATACAGATATGAATGAAAGGGTTTGTGGAAGAAGAATCCGAGAAGGCAAAATTATTTGCCTGTGTGCTGTGACACAAACAGGGTTGGAATTACAGAGAGCTTATGGGAAGGGCACTGAAGAGGAAAAGAACCAGAGGAAGGATTGGATATAGTAGAAAAAAAAAATTATATTGAATGTTGGATATGTGATGAATTACTGTCTTCTGCTGAAGAGAGAGTTAGAGGCAGAGCATTTCTGTTCTATCCAAGTAGTCAATGCCTCTGTTGTCTTTGTCCTGCTGTTGTTGTTGGGTTGGATTTTCTTTTGTTGTGGCTGATTTAATCCTTTGTAGTCTGAATGTCTGTGCATCATTTTCCACAGGAGTTGATTTATATCTGACTCACTGTGCTCTTGAGTTTAGTGTAGGAAGTATTTAGAAAATACTGAATATAGAATTTTGATTCTCAGACTTATCTGTGTGAAAAACAACTCTTTTTAATGATCTTTTTTTTTTTTTTTTACATATTAGGTTAAGGGAATTACAGATGCAGTGTCCTAGCATAATTGTCTTCTCTTGGGATCTGAAGCAGTGATTTTTTTCCCCTAGCATTATCTATAATATCCAGTACTAGTTGAAAGTGAATAACCAAAAAACAGTGAAAAGGCTTTGTGTTCATTAGAAAATGGAAATCATACAAAAGATACAATAATTCTATTCTTTTGACAAAATCCTGGTAAGACATTAAAAAGTACTTAGCTAGCAGATACTGCTTTTGTTGGGTTTTTCATTTTGAATGGGGGTATAGATCTTTTTCCTTCTTGTTATTACTGGATGCATCAGTGTAATTTTAGATTCTTCTTCAGACCCAGCCAATCTTGCTTTAAGGATTAGAAAAGTTTGTGAGGCATGTAACTGATCTTTGTGCAGATTTTTCAGTACTCTGCCTAAAGTCACTGTTGGGCTCCTGACAAACATTCCATGTTTGCTGGAAGTATTTTAATCCCATACAGTTGAAATGTCATGTTAAAGTCAGATCAAGATTGGTAAAGCCAAGCCCAACCTTTTATACACCATCTCCTTTCTTGGTTTTTTCAAAGATTTCCCATGAACTTTTATTTATTTGACTTGCTTCCATATTTTAGAGAAAAGTGTTGATTAAAGTACAAAGAAGCCTTGAAGTCAATGTCAATGTGTTTGGTAGCAGCTGAGCAGTTCAGAAGGAGCAAAATTGTAACTCTCCATTGCAGCCTCTTGGCATAACACCACATGGGATAGAATTCTTACAAGCCTTTTAGAATGGAACCTCCTGAAAGTTCCAGAAGTACTGAAACCTGATGCTTCTAGAGCCTGGGCACTGAGTCAGCATGGTCCTTGTGGCTGTCTCCCTAGGAAGAAATTCCTGTGCCAGTACAGGGGCTGTGCAAAGTTTCTACCCCAGCTCCACCACCTTGAGGAGGAAATAATGAATAGGAAATAATGAATATTTCCTTGAGGAGGAAATAATGAATATTCTCTCTGAATAGAAAGAGCATGAGATGTTACGAAAGTGGACCACTTCTTATGTTAGAGTTTATATGCATTATTCTAACTTTGCTTGTTCTGCTGTAATTATGCCTAATTACAACTTCACCTGTTAAAAGCTGTACTTAATCAGGTGGATAAAACCCTAGATCTGCTTTGAAATTCAGTTAAAGGCTTTTTAACTCTTCAGGTGGAAAATCGCTGGGAGTTTTGGTTTAGGGTTTTCTTATGGGTTTTGGGTTTTTTTTTTCCTTCTCCCATTATTGGAAAGGGTCTTACTTTGAATGAAGACATATCTTGGAGTTGGCAAATGGCTTTATTTCCCTTATGTTTATATCCATGTAGTAGGGTTTTTTGCATTCTTAGGTTTTATTGGATAGAGCTAATTTAATACAGTTACTGAAGTTACTTGAAACAGTAGATACTTGGAGTAGTGCAAAATGTAAATTTGGGGGAGGGTAACAAATATCTTCCAAGGTCACAGATTGCTACCTTTTAAAATACGTAGTGTTTAAAATATTCATGGTGTGTCTATTTTTGTCACCACCTTCTGCTTGTTAAAAGTAGTAGATATGGCCAGGACCATATTTTGGTAGAAATTCAGCCAGGAACAGTTGGCTTTTGCAGCTGTATTTGTGGCTTCTGAGAACAGCACAACATCAGGGTGATTTTAGCTCTAGGTAAGAAGTACAGTGCCCTGCACCACAAACAGAAAACCAAGCAGAGTTTCTGTTGAGCTTCCTTACAGCAGATTCTTGCAGGGATCATGGTGAGTTACTGAAGAACTGCCTTTTGATGTTAGGCCTTTCAAAAAGGTAGTTCAGAAGCAGGGAGATTTAAATTTCGTATGTAATTCAGTCATAGAAATGAGAGATCTGTTCAGACCAAACCTACTAGGTAGCTGTAATAACATTTATGGGAGAAATGGATTTTTTGGAAAAAATTAGGTAAAATATTGTGTGTTCAAACTCTTCAGGTAAGCACATGTTCTTGTGGGATAATGAAGCTGCCAGCTTTACAGATAAACATACAGTGGTATTGCAGACTTTGCTACTTCCCATGTGCTACTAAATGCAGGATATTGTGGTTCTCAGAAAGCTGCTATTTCTGTTTCAGGTCCAGAGAAAAGCTATGTTGTTAAAGTGCTCTTTATTGTTTCAAACTATACAAGTTAGTCTAGTGACAGTCTACTGTTTTTACCCAGAAAAGGTCTCACCTGTTCTCTAGACTAATAAAAATACCATTTTCTCTATCAGTGACTATATTAGCAATTATGGTGTTCAATGTGCATTTTTCAGACTTGCAATATTTGCACAATTTCTGTACTAGAGCACAGCAAATTGTAGTTTTCTGACCTACTGGGTAATTTTTTGGATGAGTTAATCTTCACTGGAATGGAAAGTAGAATGCTGCCTAACATCCTGATAGACGTGGATGACAAGTGGTGTCTCTCAGGAGTCCTTACTGGGACCAGTGTTATTAAATATCTTAATTAATGACATGGACAGTGGGGTTGAGTGCACCTTGGCAGATTTTTTGATGACACCAAGCTTGAGAAGTGCTGTTACCACACCTGAACGATGGGATGATCCAGATGTCCAGGTCATCTAGAGGGACCTGGACAACTCAAAAAGCAGGCACATGGGATCTGATGTGGCTTAACAAGACCAATGCAAGGTGCCCTGAGTCAGGGCAACCCGTGGTATCAACACAGGCTGGGGAATGGACAGAGTGAGAGCAGCCCTGCTGCTCTCAGGGCATGGGGATGCTGATGGGTGAGAGGCTGGACATGGCCCAGCCATGTGCACTCACAGCCCAGAGAGCCAAATGTGCACTGGGCTGCATCAAAAGCAGCGTGGGCAGCTGGTCAAGGGAGGGTGAGACCCCACCTGCAGTGCTGCAGCCAGATCTGGGATCCCCAGCAGGGAAGATGTGGACGTGTTGGAGCAAGTCCAGAGGAGGGCCAAGTTTATTAGAGAAATGAAGCATATTTCCTGTGAGGAAAGGCTGAGAGAATTGGGATTGTTCAGCCTGGAGAAGAGAAGGCTTTGGGGGGCTGTAATTGTGGCCTTCCTCCTGAAGGGAGCCTACAAGAAAGATGGAGAGAAACTTTTTGCAAGAATGTGTAGTGAAAGGACAAGGAGCAATGGATTATTTAAGCTGATAAAATATGAGGAGGAAGCTGTTTACTGTGAAACACTGAAACAGGTTGCTCAGAGAAGTTGTGGATGGCCTATTCCTGCAAGTATTTGAGGCCTGGTTGGGTGGGTCTCTGAGCAACCTGGTCTAGTGGAACGTGTCCCTGCCCACAGCATGGGGCTTGGGTCCCTTCCAACCCAAACTGTTTTATGAGCTTTGTTGAGAAAACGTTGATCCAGAATAAAGTTCTTTTAATGCATTTTGTAGACATAAGTGTGTAGTATGCATGTCTGAGATTTGCAGCAAGGTTGAAAATATTTTTTGCTTCTTAGAGTACTTAGTGTAGAGTAGAAAGAAATGTAAAAGAGGTTAATCCAGCTCCCATACTGAGTTGAGTGAACTACCCATAGGAGAAAAATGGGGGTGCTGCTTCAATACTTGACCTGATTGCAGCATGTGTAGCTGTCAGACCAGCTTAGTGCTTTGGCCATTACTACTGGGTGGATGTTCTTTCCAACTTTGCAGAGGCCTGTCATGTGAAAATTAGTTGTAAATGGATATATTTAAAAACCGTAGCCTAAATATCATATCTTGAAATTCAAAATTGTTTTAAAATAAAGTTCATAGCCATTCTATTATAGAGTTTTTCCTTAGGCATCATGTAAGTACTTAAGATACAGTAGCATCATGTAAGTACTTAAGATTTTTCCTCAAAGGTGCGATCCCATTTTGAAAATATTTAGCATATCCTTACCCTAGAAAAATTTTAGGTGACTTCATTCCACTTTTAATTTGAGAATAACTGAGGTAAAATTAGCCAGATAAAAATATCTGACCAGACTTTGATAACACAAAAATATTGTAAAAATTAGATGAGTGTTCTTCCTGTGACTGAAACTTATATGTTAGGAAAGGTGTAAGAACAGGACAAGGATATGTGGTACTTAATGTTGGTACTTTCTATTCTCCCACTATTTGCGCTTTAAAATATCTCTGAGCCAAATGTGATTTTAAGTGTACCATAAATTTCTCTATTCTCTTCTGTATAACAGTAAAATTTTGTTATCCAATCCCCTGTATTGATTTAAATAAAGATTTGCCAGGGATTTCATAGTTGAAACTGCATGATATTTATTCCCTTAGTGTATGTCTGTGTTTTCCTAAATCATGTCTCCTGTTGACTAAATTCACAGTGTGGGTTGAAAGGGTCCCTAAAGACCATCTGATTCCAACCCCCTGCCATCAGTGGAAACACCTTCTCTTAGGTTGCTCAGAACCTTGTTCAAACTGGCTTTGGACACTTCCAGGGATGGGGCATCCCCAGATTCTGTGGAGAACCTGTTGCAGTGCCTCACCACCTTACAATCAGTCTCTCTATTGCTTCTACCCTTTAGTGCAGGGTAGAAGCAATAGAGCTTCTATTTCTATTTCAGCACAGCAATTTCTGTGCTGGTAATCAGACACATTCTGCTGTCCACCCTGCTGTAAAAGCTGATCCTCATGCTAATTTTCAAAACCAAAAAATTTGTGGTTTGGGAGGGGGTTTTGGCTTTTGTGGTTGGTGGGGTTTTTTTGGTTTGGGGTTTTGGTTTGTTCTTATGTTTTTGTGGGGTTTATTGGTGTTTTTGCTTTGTTGGGTTTTTTGAGGTTTTTTTTTTGGTTATTTTTTGTTGTTTTGGTTTGGTGTTTTTTTTTTTTTAGTTTTTGGGGTTTTTTTTAAATTTCATGACCTGTTTTTTTACAAACATGTCATAAATAAAAGTGCTTGGCTACTTGCTAAGTAGATACTTACACTTACTAGCAGATAGTGTAAATGTACCTGGTTTCCAATGAGTTCTGCTCAACCCTGTTTTTCTACTCAACCCTGGGGGTTTTTTTGGTGTTTTTTTTATGTTGTTCTTGTTGTTGTTACTATATATTTTTTTAAAGTCTATTAACTAAGGAGTTAGGAGATGAAACGTTCTAAACCACTACAATTAGTTAAGCTTTTCAGGCAACTTTATTATACATGTGATTGAATTTATCTTCTTTAGTGCTGGAAGTAGGGATGTGTAGCTTTACCTTATCAATACTTAGCTTTAAGTCCTAGGTAATGTACTCAATTCCAAGTAGTTTTTGGAAAGTGTAAAGACTTTGTCTTGCCTCAGTGGATTATGTGCCATACTTTCCCTATCCCCCCTGTACATCTTAATGCCTCTCTGCAGGCTGCTGAGGCTTGGAAGATGACAATGTGAATAATGCAATTGAAATAAGAAAATAAATTGATATGCTTGCACAACACGCTATGAAAAAAAGGTTATGATGGTAGGAATAGGCCAAGTTAGGGGAAGCAAGCAGAAACATTCTCATAAGCAGAAAGGAAGCATTTGAAAGAATGTACTCATTCTGTTTTCTCCTTATGAGGAGGGAGAAACTCAAAACCTTGGACTTGTTCAGCAGAGATTGTGGTGCATCAACTCAAAATGTGTGGATATCTTCAGGGCAAATGGTGGCTGAATACTGATGGCTGATATGGTGTGTTTTAAGGCACAACTGCTAGCAGTCAAGATGAAAATCTTCAGCTATTGTGATAATTTTCTTTTCTACAAGTTATTGCCAGCTATTCCAAACTATGAAAATATAAGTGCAATTGCAGTAGAGATTAGGGCTGACAAATGTTCATTTTTGAGGACTGTTTCTTCCATTGTTATAGTGATGGCATTGGAACAGCTTTTAACATGTCATCAGTGTTTCTAAGATAAGCATCAGTCTCCAATTTTTTTTTCCAGGGTTTTAGAGTGTGGCCTGCCAAAATCACTGTTGCTCCAGGCTGAACATTTCAGTGTTTGTTATCCAAAGAACAGTTTTTAATAAAATCATCATGGTATTCTGAAGTATAGCGGCCAAAGTGCAAAATTACAAATTAGTTTTTTAAATACCCTTTAAATGCTTCTGTAACTCAAAAATATTTTTAATTAAAACTTAAAGTTGGGAGCAATCATTCATGACATCTAGAAGAGTTTTAATTGAGGAGAAGCATCAGATTTGTTTGATAGTAATATTTTCAAAGCATAAATCATCCTCAGTATATCATTATAACTTCAAATAATAATTGCAGGTAAGGGAATGCTGTCGGGGTTCTTGGCAACAAAAATATACCGAGAATTGTGCTTTTTGTTGTGATGGGGTAATATGGCAAGCAGGAACTTTTAGAATTGCTTTGTGTAGAAAGATAGTTAAACTTCTGTTTGACACTGAAACAATAGACTTTCATAGATACAGTTTTTACAACAGTCTGACATGAAGAATAACTTTGGGAAGCCTTTTCTGTTTGTGTGAAACATAGTCAGTATAACAAACATATTATTTACTTGAGTGCATTAGCAGAGGACTAGATGTGATGATTCAGGAAGGTTTTCCAGTCGTGTGTTTCTGAGGCTTAGAGCCATGAATGTGCTCAGCATGCAGACCTGTTTCCATTCTATTCCTTTGGCCACATGAGGATAATTATGTAAAGTAGATATATGAAGAAGCTCTTTGTAAAGACAATTAGTGCTGGAAGTACTTAAAAACTAGCAAAAAAATTTTAAAGATTTTTTTTTGAAAAAATGAGATAGCAGATCATGAGGAATCCCGGCAATAGAGGTGCCTTTTTTCCAGATCAGGTATTTTAGCTTTGGAAGTCAATACATAAGGGAGTTTTTACCCTTGCAGGCTGAATTATAAGATGCAGCAGTTTGTACTGCAGGATTTGAAACAAGAAGTCACTGCTATGGGGCATTTATTAGTTCTTTGTGCTGTCTTATATGATGGCAGAGTTAATTCCATAGTGTTTACTTTGATTCAATGATTTGTTTTTGTTTATTGGTTGTTTCTGGCCTTCTTACTACTGGTGAAATTGTATACATGGTATGTTTATTTGATTGTCTTCCTGACAGGCTTTTAAGAAAAATAGCCAACATTAGTGTGTCTGTGTTTACCTTACTGGCAGCTTCTTCTGGGGTTCTTTGAGACAGACTTTTTTTTTTTTTTACCTCCTTGCCTGTGTCTGTGGATGAGGATTTTTTTCCTAACCTCTGTTTTCTTATCCATGCTCTCTCCTTCCTTTCTGCATTCTTCTTGCTGGTACTGCTTCCTTGCAGTCTCTGTCCCCCTGCTGTGCTGTCCCTTGGTCTACTTGTGCCTCAGCTGCCTTTTCTTTACCCCTTGTGTCCCACCTGCTGCTGAGTTCAAGGAAGGACATTGGTGCACATGTCTGTACTTTACAGGAAGTGCTGCCTGTAGCTGGGGCCAGTCTAACCCAGGAGGCACAGAAGGTGTATTAGACATAGGGCAAGATTTTAAAGCTTTTATCTACTGTATTTAGGAAGAATACTTCAGAGTAAGGTATTGTTGGTGCATCGTGAAAATGCAGAGCCTGTCGTGGTGTCGTGTATTGTGGAGTATGTGGACAGGTCAAGGTTCTTGACAAAGGGCTGAAATGCAGTAAGGCAGTGCCTCTAAAGCCAGTCCTGCAGGGTTGCTGGCACATCCTCTCAGTCCTTCCATAAAGAGAAGATTAGGGTTTTTTTAATTCTACTAATGAGTGCTTGATAGTTTGTTCCTTCTTTAGTTACATAAGCAAATTAATTTGACATGCAAGATTTATTTTTAAATTGCATCCCAAAGCCATAGCCTGTTGTTGGAGTGAACTATTGAAGAAATAGAGAGGCAGTTATGAGAAT
This sequence comes from Passer montanus, assembly GCF_014805655.1. Lineage (NCBI taxonomy): Eukaryota > Metazoa > Chordata > Aves > Passeriformes > Passeridae > Passer > Passer montanus. The sequence goes on along the minus strand of NW_024356505.1, from coordinate 27,260,014 downwards.
ACTTACTGTAGTGGCTGTCAGGTAGATGCCATTTGAGTCTAGAGGGAGCCTTGACATCTGTGGCTCAGTTGAATGAAAATGATGTTTTTAATGACTCTTGTAGCCCTTTGCTTTGCAGACAGCAGCATGAGCTACCTCTGGCTTTCTGTGGAAGGCTGGGCCTTTTGCAATTGATCACTGTTACATTTACACAAGATCTGAGTAACCAAAACTGCATTCAGTATTACAGGAGTATCTATAAGCAAATACCTAATCCAGGAATTTGGAATAGTTGTCAGAAAGCCAGTAATATTAAAATACAGTTATCTCCTTCAACACATGCATTTTGACAAATTGTATGTTGGGCAATTTTTTTGTTTCTGGGGGTGCATGCTGTCTCAGCATTCTTCATGGGAAATGTAAAGCTGTTTTAAAGTGTGTATTACTACACAGCTGTTACATTTTTATGACCTGAATCTTTAAATCAGGTAAATAGTCTTTGATAAAATACATACTTGTTGAATTAAGCTTTGTGGCCACATATTCATATTTTTTGTTTAAATTGAGATGCACAGTTAGTGTTTTAAATAGTGATGTGGTCTGCAAAACATTTACTAAATAACACAGTTCCTTCTTAAGGCCTTTTGAGGTGTTGAAATATTGCTTGCAAGACTGCCATGCTTGAAGGGGAATAAATGTGAAGAATGACTTCAGCTTTGGGAAGCTAGGTTTTTTTCCAATAATTTTTTATTACCAGTGAAAAAAAGCTTTGGCAAACTGAATCTCTGTGGATTGGAGGAGGAATCACCTTTCTCTGTTAATAATCCCTATTAAAGCATCCCTGCTGGTGGCTGTACCGAGTCTCTCTGTGAATTTGTTTCCCATGTGTGTATGATTCAGTTAATTAAACAGCTTCCTTAAATACCTCTCTCCCTTGCTTTCCCACCACCACAAAAAAAAAAAGGAAACCACAAACCAGCCAAAGCTCAACAACAAACACAAGCAAACCCCACAATCACTACTAGCTTGGATAAAGAGGGCATTCTTAAGACGGCTCCAGTGCAGCTCAGCCCATACCTGTCCATGCAACCCAGTGAAATGCATCTGAAGGCAGTGCCTAAGTGTTCATGTTCTGCCTGAAGGCTGGCTACAAGTGGTGTTCTTCAGGGCCATCTTGTTTAATGTTCATGACCTTGAGAGGAGATAGGATATGCTTCTTAAGTTTGACAACACTAAACTTAGACTCTCCTGGTCTGTATTAATAAGAAAGAACACATCCCAGAATATTGAGCGAAATCTCCCCCTCTATTTGGCACTTGTTGGGTAAGAGCCCTTACCATCATGGTCTGAATTCAGCATTAACACTGCCTTGTGGGGAATGTGAGCCTAAGAGACCTTCTGAGGCTTGCCTCCACCTGAATAATTCTGAGATTCATTTAATTACATTTGAGGTTCTCAAAATGTGCCCCCTTTTGTGTTCCTTTCAAACCTTAATGTTTAAGGGACTGTTCAGGAGATGGGATAAACAAACACATGAAATGCTATATTAATCATGGTAAAATTGTGTTGTAGCAACTTAATAGGTTATAAAACGGATCTGTGGGTTTTTTTCTGTGATTTTGTGTCATTTTCCTTGAATATCTGATAAATTGGTTGATACTTGTTCCTTTGCTCATTCACATAGTGGGGTTAGTATGTCCTGTTCGTCATGCTTTGCCCATTAAATTCTCAGTTTTGAAATCTCTGGTTCTGCCTCTGAGCCCATTCTGTATACATCTCTGTCTGTATTAGGTTTTTTCACCTTACCTACATTGTGTGCAGATGCTCTCTATCTCTGTAGGTCCCCAATCTCCAGCTGCATGGCGATACAAGTGTACTTTGATACACAGATTTCTCTGTGCTTTAGCTGGAGGATCAGTCAGTTGTGGCTGGAGCTGTGTTGTATTACAAGTTTTCAGTGTCTTACCCCCATAAATTATTTTGCATTGAAGGGCTCTTCCTGAAAATCATTAGTTGCAACTCTTGACCAGTTGCAGTCTCGTGCAAACGGAAGTGACAAGTGGCGTCCCCCCTTGGCCAGAGATGCTCTGTCACTGTGGTGGCTTGGTTCTGAAGGCCAGTCTCTTGTGTCACTTCATACCTAATAATGCAAAACAGGTTGTGGTTGAAAAGTATAACATAACGTAGTCCTGGAATAACAGAATCATATGGACCCATCAGGATCGTTGAGTCTAACTCCTGGCCTTGAGCAAGACACCCCAAGAATCACACCATGAGCCCAAGGGCATTGTCCAAACCCTTCCTGAACTCAATCAGGCTTTGTGCTATGACTACTTCCCTGGGGAGCTGTTCCAGTGCCCAAGAACCTCTGGGTGAAGAACGTTTTCCAGATTATCCCACCTAAACCTCTCCTGACTCAGCTTTGTGCTGTTTCCTTGAGTTCTGTTGCTGGTCACAAGAGTGAAGAAGAAATCAGTGCCTGACCCTGTTCCCCTTGTGGGGATGTTGAAGGTCACCATGAGGTCTCCCCTCAGCCTCCCTTTCTCCAGGCTCAACAGACCAAAGGACCTCAGACAGCTCCCCTCCAGACCCTTTACCATCCTTGTGGCCCTCCTTTGGGTGCTCTCCAGCAGTTTAATCTCTTTCTTACACTGTGGCACCCAGAACTGTCCCCAGCACTTGAGGTGAGACCACTTCAGTGCAGAGCAGGACAATCCCGTCCCTTGCACAGTTGGCAGTGCTGTGCCAGATGCTCCCTAGGACAGGGTTGGCCCTTCTGGCTGCCAGGGCACTGCTGGCCCATGTTCAGCTTGCCATGGGCCAGGACCCCCAGGTCCCTTTCCATGGTGCTGCTCTCCAGCCTCTCATTGCCCAGTCTATACGCACACCAGGGCTGCCCCATCCGAGGTGCAGAATCTGGCACTTGCCCTTGTTGAACTTCATATGGTTACTCAGCCTTCTAACTTGTCAGTGGCCTCTCTGCCCTTGACAGGAGTTGACAATTTAATATTGCTAGCAAACTTACTTGGTATTGCTTTGAGTCCTGTGTCTGGGTGATTAAAATAAAGATGTGGATGAGAACTGGGCCGAGGATGGATCCTTGTGGAACCCCAGTAGTGGCAGGTCACCAGTCTGAGGTCACCCCATTCACTGTAACCCTTTGTGCCCATGATCCAGTTGGTCACCCATTGGGTAACAGGGTTGTCCAGCTGTGAGCTGGATGCTTTCTTCAGAAGGACACTGTGAGAGACAGTACCAAAAACTTTGCTGAAGTCCAGAAGGCTTACATCTGTTGGCTTCCTAGATCAGAGGGGTAACTCTTTCGTAGAAGGAAAGTAGTTGACAAGCAGGACTTTCCTTCATGAAACCGTGCTGGTTCTGACCAATGGACTGCATTGTCCTCCAGGTGTTGTTTTGCAGTACTTCCCAGAATACTCTTTTCCATGGAGTCTTTGACCTTTTTGTTGCACATATTTAGAGAGATGCCAGTAATTTGAGGTAGGAAAATGAAAGAGAACTATTTTGTGTGGTTTCTCTTCTGGCTTGTTTGTTCTGTGCACTTCACTGCATTTTGGACACAGTCATTTCATTGGTGGGTGAGCTGAACACATCCATTCACGTGCTGTGCAAGGAGTTTGGGGGTGCAAATATGTCAGTCAAGGAAACTGAAAGGGTTGACAAATATTGCAAGCACGTGAAAGAAAGACCAAAATACAAGGAATATATGTACTTGTTTGGGTTGTTTCTTACTAGACAGCTGCAGTACTAGACAGGCGTTTGCTAGTACATTAAATTAATAGACAGAAACTCCTATGGTGTGTGTCGTGATTTACTCCATCATCACTTTATATTACATAAAAGCTTGCTATTAGCTGACCTTCAGCCTCTTCAGGGACTGAATAGTTATGCCTCTCCTATACCAATGTCATTTACAGTTCCTCTGAAGTTTGCATATTTCTAAAACAACTTTAATTTTGATTCATCTGGGAATTAGATCCACTGTGAGGTAATAATGATTTGAATAATTATTGTTGCATTCAGGGACTTACAGACTGTTCTTCCTCATCTGAATTCTTGGATTTAAGTGTTGTGGGAAATGCTGTAGTGTTGCCAGACATGTTTGTGTTCACAGCTCGCACAGATCTATTCCAAGTGCTAGTGTTTTTATAACTTTCAGGAATAGAGACTATGGCATTTGAGATATGTCTGTTAACATAATTATCTTTAACCTGAGCCCTTCCAGTCTGCGTGGTATAACTCAATCAACTGTGCAGTGAGTGATTATATTCTCTAGTCAATGTTCGTTTCAGGGAAGCTCAGCAGATTAAAAAAAAATAGAAAATTGAGCTGTTGTAGGTTTGAAATTGACGTACAGCTGAGCCTTTTCCTGTGTCCTAGTTGCTGTTGTGAAGTCATCTGTAAATGCTTCTAATTTATCACTTTGGATGCAAATAAAACAAAAAGTTTTTGATTGTAGTGTCAGGGTTTAGTGTGAATGCTGTAGCTTTTCTTTTTTATTAATGTTTCTAGTTTGCAGCTGGGATTTTTGGGATATACTTTAACTTCAAAAGTTACTATATTTTTCACCGCAGACAATTTAGAGGCATGTTACTGCTAAACTGTCCTGTACTTTGTTTATTGCCTTGTTCTAAATGTACATTGCCAAATTTTGATGGTACAAGTGCTGCCTTAACAGAACTGTTAGTGACTGTTGGAACAGCACAATGCAGCACACGCAGTTGTGTTCGCACAAAGCAAAGAATAAACCTCTGTCTGTGAGTGTTCATTGGTTTCAATAGGCTTTTCAGTAGCTCTGCATATTACAATTCTTAGCACCTAGAGTACATTCATATTCATTAAGGCAGTACAGTTCAGCCCCTGCTCGTGACTTGATTTTTTTTTTTGTTTTCCATCCCCTCTTCTACCAGAGTGTGAAGTAGAATGATTTTTTTAGTGCTGGTAATGTACTCTAGAAGATGTTATGGCTCTTTTCTCATAATGATAGCAAATTCATCTTTTGGCTTCTTCCATCTTGTAAGAAACATGTTAAATACCAGAATATTTAAAGCTTTTTGGAATCTTTCATGATGACCCTTGTGGCTATTGAGACTGAGAGGTGCTGGGCATGTATGGCATGCAGTCGTTTCTATGAACAATTAGTGGAAGAACTGATTGGTATGTAGTAGTCCAATCTTTTAAAGGTCTGAATACTTGCTGCTTTATTTGAATGTATGGAGGATGGGGGGATTGGTTCTTTGAATGCTAGTTGGCTGTTTAAAATGCTTTTTTGTTTGCTTGTAACTTGGCTGTTTTATTTGAACATTCTTTAAACCAAATGGCTTTTGATAGTCTGCCCCTGTTTTATTGTAGATATCTTTTGAGTTCAAACTTACTGATACAATAAGTGTGGGTTTTGCTTATGCGTATAAACAAAAATTCTCTACTTGCAAATAATATTGAGAGACTATTTCCTGTTTCCTTTGCACACAGCAAAATCAATGATTTCTTTGCCTTTATTGCTAATCTATAATTATCATCCCTATGAAATGAAACAAGCTTCTCTTAATGAAAAAAGAGTACCTTTGACAGTGTGAATTAATTGGACCCTTTTGTTTGTTAGAATGACTTCATGTTTAAGATATCTGATATTCCAGTAATGAGAAGTTCAGACAGCTATTTGATTTGAGCATTTGATTTAATGCATTTAATATGTTAATATATGGCATATTACCTTTGTAGATGAACCGACTAGTCCTAGTATTGACCATGATATTGCACACATTCCTGCTTCTGCTGTTATTTCTGCATCTGCTTCTCAAGCACCAGCTATAACAGCTGTTCCTCCCAGTCCTACATCTCCAATCCCTTTAATTCGGCGGCAACTTTCACATGATCATGGTGAGCGTTGATTTCATTCTTTTTCTCTTGCAACTTTTTTCCTTTCACACTCTGGAGATCAGGAGTGAAAATTGTAAACTCTTTATTGCTTGAAATAAATCGCAAAAATGTAATTCAGGTTCCTGCATTCCTCAAAAATTTCTATTTCTTTGTAGAATCCATCAGGCCTAGTGTCCTGGATAGCCAGCCTGCCACAAAAACTGAGAGATCAAAGTCATATGATGAAGGACTGGACGACTACAGAGAAGAGGGAAAATCGTGAGTTCATGGAAAAATTAGTTAATTTGGACATCTGCTTTTTTAACTAAAATCTCATTTTAACATTTGTTTTTCTTTCAACAGATCCATTAAGCATGTGTCTAGTTTAAAGGGCATTAAGGTAGGTAAATATATATATATATAGCAATTCCTAAACATTACCCATGTTACTGCTGTGACAAATGGTTTGAATTATACAGGTCTGTTTTATGAAGTGATGTGCTAAACAGACAGGAAGTTTTTTGGAATTGCTACTGAACAAATTGCTGATGTATGCATCATATAAGTAAACATGGTCTCTGTTTCCCTGGACCCATCACATGGTCCTTTTTTTTCATTTTTCTCAGTTTCTGTAAACAAAGCATATTAAATATGGTAACATTTTCTGCAAACTCACTAATGAGAGTCTAAGATTCATGAAGTTTCTCAAAGTACTCTTGGCATGTGCAAGACATATGTAAGTTTATACACTATTGTGTGTAAACTTTAGAAATTGTGTTTTTCTGGGGCCATATTCCTGGGGACATTTTTAAAGTGAGAAATATCTTGAACATAAGAACTGTAGGCAAATGTCTATAGAATTACACTGTGGGATTCTTTCTGTGATGTTTGCTCTAGGTCCCAGACAGCCAGAAATCTTCAGAAGATTCTGGTTCCCGAAAAGATTCTTCTTCAGAGGTGTTTGGTGATGCCTCCAAAGAAGGATGGCTCCATTTTCGACAGCTTTTTACAGACAAAGGAAAGGTACCTGTCATGTTTGGGTTTTTAACCTAGAACAAATGCTAAGCTGGTGACAAACAAAGATAAGGAACTTCAAGCCTTCCTGTTTAGGTTTTTTAATTTTTTGGAGGGGATAATGTCATCATTAAGAATGTAAAAATTTTATATCTGTTAGAAATTTACTTCAGTCAATTCCTCAGCTTTGTCTACAGACTGCTTTCCAGACTGTTTTAAGTTTACATTTCAAAGCATCTGTTGAAGTAAACTAATTTCTAATGAATTTCTAATTAAATAATAAGAATCAGTCCCTTGGTAGGTGTAGTTGCATTTTTTAATTCTTTCCTAATAATGAAAAAAGTTGTAATTTTTGTGAATGTTGCGGAGTTGAGTTCAAATTAACCTGCTGCACAAATACAGACTAATGCTTTAGGAAAACTGGGTGTCTGGAATTGCCATGGTGTGAAGATGCCATTCTGACTTGGAGAATGCCATGGGCAAGAGTTCACTAAATACCAGGCCAGAAATTGTCTCATTCTGTTTCTTACCTGCTGTCACATGTGAACTCACACTCAGTGCGTGGTCTGGGAGGGCAGGTTGTGGAGCACTTCAGTCCTCTAATGGAGAGCAATTAGTGAATCCTACTTGGTGAAGTCCTTCTGCCAGCCAGGTGGACAGCTTTTCTTTGTGAAACTTTGGGAGGTAGTTTTGCAGTCCAGAAAGGGGCACTGTGACAAGTAAGCAATCTGACACCTTGGTTGCTGTTTTTCAGCGAGTTGGTGGGAGCATTCGGCCATGGAAGCAACTGTATGTTGTTCTTCGAGGTCATTCACTTTATTTGTACAAGGATAAAAAGGAGCAAGTGACCCTTTCTGAGGAAGAACAACCTATAAGCATCAATGCTTGCTTGATAGACATCTCATACTGTGAAACCAAGAGGAAAAATGTATTCAGACTCACCACATCAGACCGCGAGTATCTGTTCCAAGCTGAGGACAGAGATAATATGTTAGCATGGATTAAAGCAATACAAGACAACAGCAACTTAAATGACGAGGTGATTGTATAATATTTAAAGCAGAAGTTGTAGTTTTTGCATTTTAATTAAAAATGTATTGTGTTTTCTTGTAATTAATACTTGAACAGAAGAATTAACTTTTAATTTACCAGTTGACCAAAATGTGAACAGGAACATAAAAGCAAATGAGGTGAAAGGAAGGGTAACTGAGTAAATTAATAGAGTTTTAAAAAGTTGATGTAATCATAATCAGAAAATAGGTGTTTGAAATAAATTAGTTAATGTTGTTGCTAATTTGACTAAAGATAAACTTTATGGCAAACTGATCTGCCAAAAATACCTAAGCTTTTTTAAAAGATAATTGCAGGATTAGGACCAATGTGATGCCTCTTCAGACTTGCATTGCAGGGTGTGTGCAGTAGTACAGCGTGAAGAGTTTCCCAGTAGTTAAAAAATGAAACTTTGAAGAAGCCTGTTTCTCTGATTAAAAGCTGATGTTTCTATGAATTAAGTGAATGCACGTTGCCAAAGGCAAATATCTGCTATTGTACATAAGGTATCAATATCTGTCCTGATATTGTCCATTGTGTTTTCATTGCAGTGATGAGCAACAGAGGAGTATTTTTATGTCTGTGGTCATGCACATCTACTCAGATTCAAAATAATTATCCAAAGTATTACACAGATAGCAGATTTTAATTAATGTCTTTTTCAGCTGTATTTGTAGTAGCAATTTGTTTTCTAAGTACTATGTGCACACAGGATTGGATTTTTTTGAGTAGTAATATCTGTTTACTTGCGTTTTTTCTGTATAAACTTACTTTCAATTTAAGAGGTATTAATTATATCATACTGCTTTGAAAACAAAAACCTGTAAATAGCAGTACTTGATTTGTAATTACTCACTTATATTTTCCTTGTGTTTTTTCAGTGTTTTGTCTTTACTGTTCTCAGGAACTGCCTCTTAGGATGTTTGGTTTGGTTGAGGGTTTGGGTTCTTTTAAAGTGGACTGAATTTTTGAATTCTATTCTTCTTTGCTTACCAGAAGAGTTAATCATATTCTGAAAGGACATTTTTTTTTTTGCTATTTTGTAAGATTATAAAGTATTTCTCAATTTATTTTATAGGATACTGGTGTTACTAGTAGAGACCTAATTAGTCGAAGAATTAAAGAGTACAGTACAATGATGAGGTGGGTGAATTATATGTTGCCAGTGGTTTTTGTAGAGTTCTTATTTAAATTCTTTCAACTGAAGTAGTCTCTCTTGTTCAGTTCTTCAAGCAGCAAAACAGAGCCATCTCCCAAAACACCTCGCCAGAGTCTGAGTATCAGACAGACTCTGCTTGGAACTAAAGCAGAACAGAGGACTCAGAGTCCACATTCTCCTAAGGACGAGACAGAAAGGAAGCTTCTCACTAAAGGTCTGTATGTTTTGTGTATTTCTTTAGTTCCCTTCTGCCCCAGTGGAAGGCCATCCAGGTGCCCATCTCAGGTCTTTTTTATACAGATGCAAACTAAGTATTAGCCCAGGGTTTTTAAGCTGCAGCTTTCGTCACTCATTTCTAGGAACTATTTAATCTCAGATCCTGAAACTTTTATTTTAGTCCCCTCTCAAGAGGTTTTTGTGGGGTTTTTTCCCTTCAGCTCCATGTGGGGCTAACAGTAGTAAACAGAGGTGTTAGGCTTCTTGAGAGCAAAATGTTGCTGAGCTTTGGAAATAATTTTGTGTGTAATTCAAACTTCTGTCTCCAGTTGACTTCGCAGTGATAAGGTAAATTTTTCCGCTAAAGTGCTTCTAAAGTATAGAAGAGATTTTTTTTGGTCTTAATTTTTAAAACACAGGAGTCAACTTGTATTATTTTTTCCAGAACAAAATTAATGTCTCCCTAGCTCTATGACTTCTAAAAAAGTCTGATGAGCTGGCACTGCAAACTTAAATCAGTATATGAGCTCCATCAAATAGGTTCACAATCTACTCTTTTTTTTTTTATTCTCTTTTTACTTTTTTTTTCACATAGTGTGTAGACATATAGTACTTCACATCAGACTGTTGTTTAAAAAATGTTGTGTACAAATTCAGGCAACTGGATAAGCAACCACTTGTGTTCAACTACTTTGGAGTGATTCAGTCTTGAATTTAAGCTGTCAGTGAATTTTGTTGCCAAAAAACATCCCTTTGCTTCTGCAGTGCTACACGTTACTAAATTGCACATGTTGGGTACCTCTCAAATTTACTGAAAGAATATCTCCAGAAATAAGAAAGAATTACTTACTGTGTTAGATGACTTGCAGTGCAAGATAAATGGGAATTGCAATTTGTTACAAGAATTCTATAGGAGAGGTAAACAGAGAAACTGAACTTTTAATCTGATTTTTGGATAGAGAATATTTTAAATGAGTAATGTTTGGAATTACTTAGGAGTGACTAAAATCTGATGATTTCTGAAAGAATGAGTAAGTCTGCACAAGTGTGAGCATGGCTCTAGATTCTGATGGGTATTTCGTGCAGCAGTGTGATTTCATAGAGACTTAGTGTTGTGCTACTAAATGTGGATTTCAATTTTTTAAGATTTTAGTAGTTTATATAAATGTCAAGTTTAAGTTTAGTAGTTTATCTACTTTTACTCTTAGAATGATGAAATGCCACAGTAGCATCCAGCTCCTTGCTTTTCTAAGTTTGGGGTGTGATTGTGTTCAGATTTATCTTTTGAACCACAGAAGAGTAACAGAAGTTGTGTTTAAGGCAGACTAATGAGTTGCTGCATAAAGCCAGGCTGGTAAAAGCTGAAAACGCAGCAGGTGTCACTTGCTTTTTGCAAATCTGTTACCTGTATTTACAGTCAGTTTTGTAGCATAAATGTTCTTATTTTTCTTCTTTATTTTCTTTTTTTATTTCCACTGTCCTAACAACAAAAAGATGAGACAAGCCCACCAAAAGACAAAGGGACATGGAGAAAAGGCATTCCAAGCATTATGAGGAAGACATTTGAAAAGAAGCCCTCTGCTGTTGGAACATTTGGTGTTAGACTAGATGACTGCCCTCCAGCTCATACCAACAAAGTATGGAAGCAGAGTTGTTCTTTAATTGGAAATTTAAAATACTTTTTAAATCACTTACTTATCCGTACAACTCTTTTTTTTCAGTATATTCCACTGATTGTTGATATATGCTGCAAACTGGTTGAAGAAAGAGGTCTTGAGTACACAGGTATTTACAGAGTGCCTGGAAATAATGCTGCCATCTCAAGTATGCAAGAAGAGCTCAACAAAGGAATGACTGACATTGATGTTCATGATGATGTAAGTCTTTAATCACACCATTTTCATATTAAAATCTCCAAAACTTTTGGTTGTGTTGTGATCATAGAAGTATAAAGCATGTCTGACCTTTTCTTTTGAACACGTAGAAATGGCGTGACCTGAATGTGATCAGCAGTTTGCTGAAATCCTTCTTCAGAAAGCTCCCAGAACCCCTCTTCACCAATGGTAGGTTGTTTTCATTACAGTTTTGTCTTTAGGAATTGCAGTTGAACAGTTGTCTTACAACATTCAGATGATTTGAGAGAAAATTTAGGGAAATCATCCCCACTCTGCATTAAACGTTGTCTTTCCTAAAGAATAGGGAGTCATAGTGATCATCCTAGGAATGAGAGGTGTAAATATAATTTCTGTGATGTGAAGGGATTATGAATATGCAACTAAAAGAGTAAAACTTTCAATTCCACTATTGCAGTATTCAGTGAAAGCTGTTGGGTTTTTTTTCCCTACTGTCATACAAAACATACACTTACAATATAATGGGCTAATTTTTGACTTCCAGAGGTCATTCTTTTATGTATGTTACTAGTGTTCAAGGGGGAGTGGGGCTGGCCGATGGGGGTTTATATGCATGCATCTATGGACCTAAAAACTTGTATATAATTTCTGCTTTTTTAACAGACAAATATGCAGATTTTATAGATGCCAATAGAAAAGAAGATCCTGTTGAGCGTCTGAAAACACTGAAGAGACTGGTAAACTAAAATCTGTTGTGTTATAGGTGCACTACAAAATTAGCATTAAATGTTCAGTGTTCTGAATAGTGATTGTTTGTTTCAGATTCATGATTTACCTGAACACCATTATGAGACTCTCAAGTTTCTTTCTGCACATCTGAAGACAGTAGCAGAGAACTCAGAAAAGAACAAGGTATTAGAAAGAGTCATATAATGTATTTTGGTTTATCTCATTAAGTCTTATTTTTGTGCAGGATCATTTCTAATTAAGGTGATAGTTTATCGTTGTAGATGGAAATTAGCGAGCGTTGCTATGTGAATAAAAATTTTTGGAATAGGCTAAGTACTCCTGTAGAATATGCACATGTTTGGTATGAATTAAGTTTACTCAGGTGGGTAGTCAGTCTTTTTAACTCCTTGCATCATAAATTTATCCCAAGTCTGTGAATTTCCTGTAGTCCAATCTAGACACCTGTAAGACTGTGCCTGGGCAGGGTACAGACGAATAATCCTGCTGACAGAGGTAGTTCACAGCAGCTTTCTTTGAAGCCTGGCTTCTGGATGCTTGAGAGATTTTTAAGACTAGGGCTTGGTATAGTCACTTGAGTGATTACCCTATAGATGCTATTTGGCTGGTTTTAAGAAGGAAAATTCCTAATATAAATGGTGGTAGTTCATCACTACTGGATCTTTTTCCACCACTAAGTATAGGTTTTTGTAATTTCCATAGGGTGGAAACAGGTGGTTTGTGTTAAGTGCTCCTGTGCATGCTGTAGTCCTTCAGTAAATAGTAATCAGTGTCCCCTTTGTCAGCTCTCAGGAAGGGGTAGCTGAGTGCAGAGCTGTCCATAATGTGTGCTTATGGATGTTTACTTCAGGGCAGGTAATGTGGTAGCTTGGCTACCAATGTGCAGGGTACAGGAAAAAATTTGATACGATTGATGGTATGTAGAAAAGCCTGTGGCCAAATCATTTAAATAATTTTAAATAATTTAAAAGATTTGTTGAGGTGAATATGGTAGGTTCTGCAAATAATACCTTCCATTTAAATATGAAAGAAAAGTTATTTGTGTGTTCATTAAAAAAATCAACAGATAATAAATTGTAGTGAAATTACAGACACTATTATAAGGAAGTTATAGTAGATGTCATTTTTAAGTGCAGTGCCTAAAGAAAGCTTCTCCCTCATTTTACGGTTTTGGTGGGCTGTATAAATGTTGTTAAATACTGCTAATATTGTTGAATGTATAAGGATAGATGAACGAGGTGTTGTTACAATTGTGAGACTTGTCAAAAAACACAGTTCAAGAGAGCATTAGGGGCTTGTGTCATGTTTGCACCTTAATTCTGGTAAGCACAAAGTCTTTGCCTCCTGTATATTACCAGTTTATTCTATACCAGAACAGTAAACGCTTAACTTAAAAGAAGTAAGCAAAAATAGAAGGTAAGTTCTGCTGCTGTTTCTTGAAATTATTTGTCACAGATATAACATTAGTCATATATTAATTCACTTCTAAAGTAGTGACCTGATCACACAATGCTGAGCCTGTCTCACAAATAGATGTCTTGGGTCCATGTTTGTTCTGCCACCTCCTCTGAAGTTGGTGCAAACTGAATGAGGTCTTTGTCAGTAGATATAATACAGTATTTGACTACCAGCTTAATTTTGTGTGTCTGTCATATAAATGTTTTCAGGAAAAAAAACCAGGGAGCTATCAATGCCTTTTTACAAAACAAAAAATTCTGAAAACATCAATGTTTCTTTAAGGAAAGAAGAAGAGATTCCCCTGAAAGTGTAAAGAATATGTCTGGGTTCTTGAGTTTTCTTTGCTTGTGGAGCCATTTGGTTGCAGTGGGTTAAGGAAGGCTGGAATTCTGAATTGCAGGAAATTTTTGTATATTTATTGCACCTGCATATAGGAGAGTTTTGGTGTAGTGTAGCATCCTACCTGAGTCAGTAATGCATTTTTTAAAAACTATTTTGTGTCCGTATTTTAAATGGTTCTCATATATTTTAATAGTGTTATATTAATGTACTTAGCCCATATTACTGTATTTTCTCATTATAAATATATGATCTGGAAATATTTCATTTCTTAGATGGAACCAAGAAACCTGGCAATAGTATTTGGTCCAACACTTGTGAGGACATCAGATGATAACATGACACACATGGTTACCCACATGCCAGACCAATATAAAATTGTAGAAACACTCATCCAAAAAGTAAGTGGATGCATTTCATTATTGAAAAAATAAGACTGTGCACAGATCAACCAGCTTTTTTCTCATTGGGCCAGTTTGGGTCTGGTATTTATCCATCAAACTCTCACTTTCAGTAAAATCTATGTTTGATTGTGCCATGTTTGGGTTTTGAATTTCTTGTGGGGTTTTCACCTTTTTTATTTTAACTTCTAGCATGACTGGTTTTTCACAGAAGATGATGCTGAAGAACCTCTTGTAAGTATTATGGCATAAATACTTGTGTTCTAACTGCCTTAGTTTAGAATCTGCTTCTGCTGCCTCTAGAACGCCTGTATATTTTTTACTATGTCACTGTATGGTTTGCTCTTCAGAAGCACCTCTTTAGCTTTCCAGTCCTTGTAGTAATGTATTCTATTTCTTTTTTAAAAAGCAAGCCATGCATTTGTTTTAAAAGCATAAAGGAAAATAGGACACACTTTCCTCGTGTTCTTCAGGTGAATAATGCAGTTTTCTAAATGCTGTTGAATCGTAATGAACTATTTGTGAAACGATGATGAAGAGATCTTTGTTTATTAACTGTAGACAGCAGTTCAGGAGGAAAACACTGTAGAATCTCAGCCAGTGCCAAACATAGATCATTTACTCACCAACATTGGAAGAACGGGAGTATCTCCTGGAGACGTATCAGGTAACTCTTGCCTGGACAGTGTTAATCCATAGGCTCGAATAACCTACTCTGTTAACTCAGTGTAACTCTCTCTTCCTATTTTCTTTTACTAATAAAATGTTTTCCTCTTTTCCAAAAGATCATTTAACATTTCTTAAATACTTGAATTGTTGATAATCATGCATGATACGATTTCGAAGACTTTCTTTGTCTAACAGGAATTTAATAATGAAAAGATGAGGCTTGCACATAGTATTTTATTTATTCACAGTATCCATGCAATCATCATCGTGAGGTCAAGCAGATACGCTGCTATAAAGTGGTTTGTTGTGATGGCAGACTGATCTTCAGTGGTGTACTAATAGTGCTCCTTCCCAACATTAGGAATGCAAAAAATTGAGTTATATTTTCTTGTCAAGTGATGGACACTTTAGTATGTTGCACTATGTTTATACTAAAGCTGGTTTCCTTTTGTTTATAAATGCCATCCTCTTTTGTGGCTAAGGATAAGCATTACAGGCTCTTTTTTGGTGACTTTTTCCCTTCCTCCCTTCACTCTACTATTGCACTAACCCAGCATGTTGTATCCCACGAATGTTATCCCTTGGTCTCTAGCTTTTGTTTCAGTTTTCAAAGGGTTGTTCAGCACTTACTGAAACAGTCACTTTGTACTGATGTTGTAACAGGCGAAGTGGGAGGAGTCTATCACACGGTGATGTCATTAGTGGATTCTGTGATGTCACTGATGGACAGCTGGAACTGTAGGAAGAAGGAGGACTGTTGCCCACACTGTAGCTGTCTTGTCTGCAGAAACCCCCGTTTCTTGTAAATGGAAAAAACCCCAAGTTGATCTGTGCTGTAAATTTTCTTTTAAGAGTATTTTAAACAGATCAATGCTACTTTTTAAAAGTTTTTCTGCTGTTTCTTGTTATCTCTGAAGCAGACCCTGAGGAGAAATAGCATGGTATGGTCTACCAGTCTTTCTAGTCATAAAGCATTAGCCATGTGTCAAAAAGGGGTGTGGCAGGGGGCTCAGCTCTTTCTTCCCAGGGAGAAAGCCCCGAGTTCATGTTTTTTAGTCATTGTGCTAGCCCCTTCCTACCCCCTTTGTAATTGTATAATCTTGGGTTTTGCAAGACAGTGAAACTATGGTGTCCATTTTTCATTTCATAAAAGCGCTTGTTGTGGGAAAGTCCAAAACTGGTAGCTGCTGACATCTAGACAATTTAAAAATAAAATTTTACCTGTATGTAGTAAGAGGTGGAGAGAGATGTATAATTGGGGATTTGCACAGAAAATATTACTTAATTCCTTTAAAATCTCACAAAAAGAGTATGACTACAAGATTTGTACCTAGGGAGCCAACTGTACAAAGACACCCAATTTTGCTTTGTGTGTCCTGAATCTCAGGAGAGTACACAGTGCCATCCTGAAAAGGTCTCTCAGCTGCGGTTTTGCAGGGGCTGTATACTTAAAGCATTGAATAAACATTAGTATTTCTGTTTTTTATTTTGAAGAACAGGGCTCCTTTGCCATTCCTATCATTGAGCTGGTTCTGCCTACAATTCACAGCATCCTTTCATGGCGGTGGCTTTCTGTGGTGCAGCTTGCATCTTTGTGAGCTCTGACTATTCACTCTGTTCTGGTTTTAATTTGCTTCACATCTTGTTCTGTGCTTGTCTTTTTCATAAGTCCAGCATTGTCTGTAGCAACAATTAAAAAGTTGCCCAAAACTGAGCAGTATTTTTTTTAATTTTTCCACAGATTCAGCTACTAGTGACTCAGCAAAATCTAAGGTAAATAATTTTCTGATATCATATAGTTACAAGCTTCTGAAATATGTTAGATGCTTTTTTTATTAAATCGCTGATATGCAGGTGTACTATAGAGCTTATGTAGAATTTCTTGAGTAAGTGGTAGTACTGTTTTCTCATAACCTATTTTTGAAGTGTTACAATGGAAAAAGACTTGTGTGCAGTTAGCTGCATTTACCAAAGCAGTCAGCTGCACACAGCAACAGCTTTTTGTTCCAAGCTCTCACAATTGTGGGCACTTACCTCCTTTTTGCATCTCATTTAGTAGAGGTAAATGTATATATAGTGTGTTCCCTGTTGTTGGCATAGTACTAACTCACAGAGAGTATTTATGTTTCTCTATTTCACTGAGAAAAGTATACTTAGAATTCAGCCTGATCTTCTGGAGGTATTACTCCTCCTCTAGGAAGAAGGCAAAGGCTGTGGTTAAAGGTTGCTCTGCAGAATCTCCCTCAGAAGTGTTGCTGGGCTTGGGAGGAATGTCTCATGAAGCAGGGGAACAACACTGGAATGGGGGCATTTGTTGAGTCCTCAGTTCAGTGACAAACCTCATGAGACACATGTGGTCTGTCCCTCATGTGGCCACACCTTTGTCTCCTGGGCTTTGTTCAGTAGTTCTGACACTGGGTGTCTGTAGCACAGGCTGGCAGGGCAGCACACAGCTGACCCCAGTGAGGCTGTGGCACAGCTCTGTGCTGGCCTGCATTCCAGGTGTGGCACTGATGCCCCCCTGGAGCTGGGAACAGGACTCGGAGCATCCTCCTGGTTCATTCTGGGGATGCCAACATAGCTGCTCTGTGAGGAGGTCTGGTGGCTCAGCTGTTTCCTCAAAAGAGCCCAATTTCCAGGACACCACATCACACTGCCTGTAGCAGTGAGGCTCTAAGTAGGAAAGGTGCTTAGCTTTGAAGGGGCCAGGTGGTAATGTTAGAGTATTGAAAATAGTTTTTAATTAATACAATGGAATAATTTGGCTTGTACTTTTATTTTTTCTGTGCCATTTTAAAAGTAAATTCCTCTAAAATAAGGAAGTTTATTTTTAATTTTCTGCACTTAAACTAGTTATGAGTAACATTCATTTTATTGGCAGTAATTAATTGATACCATTTACAAACTCAGTCTGAAAGGTGAAAGATTAACTAAAAAATTGAGCAGTTAGCCTTTTTGAATAGGTAAGACCTTGAAAGGAGGAATTATGAAGCATATATGAAGCAGTTGCAAACCAGTCTTGAGAAGGTTTTCTTACTCTAGTGGGGCCTGCTTTATTAGTCAATCAAAAAATAAATGGTAGTGTACACAAATCAGTCTTGGCTAAGTGGAAGGGACTCAGATAAAAAGTGGAATGCTCAGGAAGGAAATTGTCTTCTTGGGCAATGTCATTTCACGTACAGAAAGAGCATGTAAATATTTCCTGAATGAAGATGCACTTTCTACTGTGATGCTCAGGATGTGTTTTTAAACTGTTTCAGGCTTTTTAACTTTAATTATGCCCTCTCCCTTTTTTTAACAGGGTTCTTGGGGTTCTGGAAAAGATCAGTATAGCAAGGAACTGCTTGTGTCCTCCATTTTTGCAGCAGCTAGTCGCAAGCGGAAAAAAACTAAAGAGAAACCACAACCAAGTAGCTCAGAGGATGAGTTGGATAATGTGTTTTTCAAGAAGGAGCTTGCAGAACAATCTCGTGGTGACACAGCAAAAGAGAACACAGCTAAAGGGGAATATGAAAGAGAGAGAGAGATAGGGAGAAAACAGAGGATGTTTGTCCTGAAGGAAAAAGAGAACAGCAGTAAAAAAGATGTGAATGTTGTAAAGGATGAAAAGAAGTCATTAAAGAAAGAAAATATCCTGACAGAGGAACCTTCACTGCCTTACGATGAAAAATGTACAAAATCAAATACCAACTGTCTGCAAACCATGCAGAAGAATAGCCCAAAAATGCCTATTTCACAATCTTCTTCCCAGGTTGAGGAGACAGTGTCTGACTCTGGCACTATGCTAAGCACTTCCTCCCAGGCTTCCCAGCACAGATACTCATGCAAAAAAGTAGCCAGCCCTGAAATTAAACACAATGAGTTTTTAGCAGCTGATGTGAGCTCCATCACCTCAGATTACTCAACTACTTCATCTACCATGTATCTGACTGGTTTAGATGCCAGCATGCTGAGCCCTGAGGTGCAGTCAGTGACAGAAAGCAAGGGGGAAGATGCAGATGATGAAAGAAGTGAGTTGATCAGCGAAGGGCGTCCCATGGAGACGGACAGTGAAAGTGACTTCCCTGTCTTTGCCACCAGCGCTGCTGCCGAAAGGCTGTCCAAAGGGAAAGGGCCAGAAGTGGTAAAGACCAGTCGGAGGAACTCTGAAGAAAGTGAAGTAAGTTGTACTGAGGGAAGTTCCACGCCAAAGTTAGAGAGTCGCAGACTTTTTAGCTCACACAAACTTATTGAATGTGATACACTCTCCAGGAGAAAGTCTGCACGGCACAAAACGGACAGTGAGGGGTCGGGGGATGCGAAGAGTGAGAAGGACTTGCCTACTGTGACCAAAATGTTTGACATCATGAAAAAAGGAAGATCTACAAGCAGTTTAGCTTCATCAGCCAAAAGCGAGGCTGACAAACAAGAACCTACGTGGAGACTTAAGATTACAGACAGGTTAAAGCTGCGACTCAAATCATCTGCTGATGATATGTTTGGAGTTGGGAATCAAAAAGCTAACTCTGCAGAGACTGCAAAGAGAAAGAATATCAGGCGAAGGCACACACTTGGAGGGCAGAGGGATTTTGCTGAAATAAGTGTCCTGAATGCTTGGAAAGCTCAAGAACCAAGTCAAAATAGAGAGAGAGAATCTGAGCTTTCAGCTGTGACTCGGTTGAAGCCAAAATGTCCAGCCCAGGACCTCTCCATCTCGGACTGGCTTGCACGAGAGCGTTTACGCACTAGCACAACTGACCTTAATACGGGTGAAACTGGAAAGCCCAGACTTGAGAACACAAACTTAGCAGAGGTATCAAAGGGAGAACTGCCCTCGTCTGCAGAGATGCAGGCGGATGAAGGCAGCTCTTCCAGCAGCTTGACTTCAATTAACAGAACACCACCTTCGGGACCATTTCAGCCGCCAGACCAGGTAAATGGTGAAAATTATCAGAACATGAACAAAAACAACTTCAGCCCAGCAGTTGATGCCCATCCTCATAAACTGTCTGGGACCCAAGTGGTTAGATCTCGATTTTACCAGTATCTTTGAAATGGGGAGATTTGTCCACTGCAGCAATTCATTAACTTACCCTCACACTTCCCAGTAACTCTGCGTGTGTGTGTGTGTGCGTGTGTGTGTACATATATAAATATTTTTTTCCTGTACTGTTGTTGTTATGCAGCCTTCATTTGGGCTGGTTTCATCAATGTGCTCTGTGGAACGTCTTCACAGTGCATTACCACAGCCAGAAGAACACTAAAGTTAAAGTATATATATATATTTTAAGAAAAAGTATATTTGATGGCTGCATACAAATGTTGAACAAAGCATCTGATGCAACATGCTGTGTAGTGTATACATGGTTTTCTGACTGAGAGTTGGCCTGGCATTAGTATGCAGGAAAATTGTTCTTTTGGTTTAGTCACTAACAAGTGCCTCATTATAAATTCATTTGGTTTGTTAGGGTGCCATATTGCTAAATTAGAGAAACTTATTACAAACAAATAAATGCATTTTACTGTTAATGAATTTCATTACATTTTACAAATGTTAACACAGGTGGCTACAGAGCTTCCATTCCTTAGGCATTCCAGTAAATATTGGAGTTTTATATTTCCAGTTTTAATACAGATTTTGAGTTTTATGTGACTTGAATTTCTAATCTTTCTGTAAAATAAGTAACTTAACTGTACATATTACATGTGTATCTTTTCTTCAGATACCAGATTTGATATAAATGTTGTAACATAGGCGTGTAGATAGTGGATACTGGATGGAACTGGTTTCTTTTATTGAGAATATAATTCTGCATGAAGACCTAATGAATCCAAACCTGTATCATGCCTGTGTGCATACCCACTTAAACACTGGAAATAAAATTGTTTTGGTGACTCTTTTTGTGATTCGAATTCTTTCTGATGAACGGGTCTGAAATGTCACGTTTATAAGTTGCAGTCAGTAACTGCACTTGGGATCACCAGACCTGCAGTTCCTCCTGGATGAAGGACACCTCTCATCAATCTTTTGTTTGTGGGGCCACACTGTGCAGGTCAGCAGGTGAGATGCAGTCGGTTAAATGTTTTCATCTTTATACATAATTTGATTCTAAGGTACATAGCAAGTGGGTTTATGTTCAATGTGCAGGTTTTGTAAAGTCAGAATGAACATCTGTATCTGCCAGTCAGGACAATACTGTAGTTTGGGTGTTAGATTTTTTATAATTTTAACTAAAAAAATGTGTTTCTACCGTAAAAACTATCTGTGTCTGAACTCTATCAGTTATATTTTTTTTTTTTATTGTATGTTCTTCCACACCTACTTGAAAACAAAGCAGCTGTTTGTCACTTTGGGTGTCCTTGTGTCTTACACTATTCCTTGCTTGGCAGAGGATTAAACCTCTATCAGTGTGTCCAGTTACTGTGAGGAGAAGGAATTGTGGTCCTGGGATGTGTTGGCTGATGTGCTTTTAGGCAGACCTCATTTCTTTCCTGAGGGACTGTTACAGTCCTGTGCTTTGATCTGCTGTGCTTCCGATCCTTCTGAGAAACCACAGAAATTGGCTGCAAAGAAAAGTCCCAGATACAACAGCTGACCTCTGTGAAAGTTGTCACCACATAATTGGGTGCATCTAATAGCAGGTCCCATAAAAACGAGCCGTGTTCTTGTGGTGTCCGTGCAAACTAAAATGTCTTTTCTCTCAGAGCAGATGGGAGGTGGGTGCATTAGCAGTGTTTGGGTGTGCAGTGTCAGGAGGAACGGGTGTGTTTTGTGAAGGGCAGAGGAACTGATGGTTTTGGTTTCAGTTGTAACAGTGAAGTGTACTTCAACATCTCACTGGGCTTTCAGAACACAGTGCTGTGACACTTCTAATGCTGTTCATCAGCGAGTACCCATTGTCTTTCACTGGAGCTCTGTTTTGTCCCATCATCAGTCTCAGGAGCTCATCAGGGTGTGCTGAGCACCCACAGGAAGTCACAGGGGTCTCTCAGTGAAGGAGTGTGCTTAGGGAGGGGCACAGGGGAGCCTGGGGGTCTGTACCTTCCTCTGCTTTGACAGCCGTTTTGATGGGTTAATTTCCATTTTGATGTGTTTATAGATAACTGATAATTTTACTCCTGAACCCAGACATGTGGCTGTCAACTTTCTTCTTTGAGAATGTAGAACAGTAATTGTATTAAATGAAGAAGAACACAAGATCATCTGAAAAATTAGAAATTTAAAAAACAAACATGCAAAACATGACTTGTATTGGCTGACAGTGCTGCAGGCACAAATTTATTTAACCTCATCATTTCATGGTATTCTCTGCTGCTGCACTGGTGGCATGGAACATGTAGGGGAAACCCGTGACATGGGGGGAGAGATGCAGGGAGCATCTACCAGGGGTGTCAGGGAGAGCAGGTTACTGAGCTCCCCCTGAAGAAAGTAGTGAGTGACTGCATATCTGAGTCTAGAAAAACTTTTTTTTGCTTCTTGAAGACTGCCAAGATTTGGGTCACCTTAAATTTCAGTCAGTGTGGCAGCTGACACAGTAGAAATCTTTAGGAGTCATTGCTATGCCCTGATCTCAACAGCAGCTACCTCAGACCTTTATCTGTAGTGCCTTCTTTACTGTATTGGGGATTTTTTTTTTTTAAGAGAAGGGTGACAGTGATTGACTCAAGAAGGGAAGTGCACAGATACAATAGACTGTCCTGAGGTGGGTACTGTCAGTGTTCCTCTGGAAGCTGGATTCAGTGGGATGGGGAGCTCCCCAGGCTTGCAGAGCAGGTGAGGTGGGCAGGCATCACTGAGCCCCAGCTCAGCCACGTGTAGCCGGGGCAGATTGCTCTGGGCTGGGGCTATGGCTGGGTTTTAAATATTTCCACAGCTGAAAGCTCCACAACTTCCCTGGGCAAGCTGTGCCAGCATTTGGTCATGGAGCAAAAAGGGATGGTTCTTTTATGTTTAAACAGAATTTCTAAACATTGCTATTTGACCTTTTTTTGTTTCTGTATTTCATTAGAAGGATTCAGACAGGCTTGGAAAGTACTTCTGGTCTGAGGACTGTTTGCAGCTGTGAAGCTGCAAGTTGTTAGGGACAGGATAAGCTGAGATCTGATGGAGAAAGAATAAAGTGTGTGGGTAGTGTTTGGATTTTTTAAATGGTCCCTAACAGCAATTCAGTGGTGATCGGTGGTTTAGTCTGAACTGCCTTTCTGGAGCGTGGTAGCTGGAAGGTGCTGTGTGACTGCTTTTTAAGACTTTAAAGGGCTTGTTACAATCCCCGTTAGTATCTGTCACAGCACTGTTGATGTGGAATTAAGACATGGCCACAGTCCAGACAGTTTCACACCTTCTTTTGTGCTGCTGCAGAGCTGAAAGGGAAATTCTTTGCTGTGCTGCACATGAAGGGCCTCGGGTTCCTGTGCAGCCTCTGAGAGCCCCTCTACTTTGTTCAGGCAGGACAAAAGAGTTTGAAATGTGGCCTCATTTACTACAAAAAGCTGTGGTTTTGTTCCCAAAGCCAGGTCATAACACATTCACGTTTAGATAGTAATTAGCCAATTAATTGGGCCAGCCTTTGGAAAGGGGTATGGGCTGATGTGTGGCCTGGAGGGGGAATGGCTTAAAGCTGGGCTGCAGTGCACTCTGAAGTGTTGCATGTACCTGTGGCTCCCAGGCATGAGACTGTAAAAAGTCTTCCTTAACCATCTGCTATTGAATCCATGAATTTTTAAGCCTGCAGGAAGGGCTGCCTTTCAGTGGGGATCAGATGGATTTTGGCCCTGTACGCTTCCTATGTCCTGCACATCCTTCCCTTTTCCTGCTACATTCACCCTTTTTGGCTCTGCCTTCCCACCTCTGTGTCCTGCCCAGCACAGGCGCTCTGTGCTGTGTCACTTTGAGTGGTTTTGTTTTTTCCTCCCTGTAGGAGGAACGGGCTGACACACAGATGATGCTTACTCTGCTCTGAAGTCCTTGGCTGGCTCTGACTACAGCAGGAAGCAGGAAAGTCCCGCTCACCTTCCAGCTCCTTCAGTGAGCAGCTGCTTCCCTGCTGGATTTCAGAGCGGTGAGGCTGGGGGCTGCTCTGCTGCTGCAGTGGTACCTTTCCCATGGCTTGACCCAAACTTCTGTGGCAGCCACCTCCACCAAAACTGCTCTTCATAACCAGTTTGCAGTGGAAAACCTGTCTTTTTCACTGGTGTCCAGTTTTAAATTCTTCTGTGTCCAAGGAATTTATTTACAAGCTTGATGGTTTTGCTGAGTGACAGCCTGTGAAGAGCTCTTCCCTGCCTGTGTTTCTGAAAGCCTGATAACTCCATTGCTGGACAAGTAGGATGGAGAAGGAATAAACACTGCCTGAGCTGTGACACTGGCAGTGCTGCCTGTGCAGTGGGCTATGAGCTGGCTGAGCCTGCTGCTGTTTCCTGGGGGTGCTCACAAAGGAGCCAAGGCTCGGGTGGGTGTGGTGTTCACTGCCTGATGGCAATTGCACATCACCACCCCAAGCAGTGAGCGCAGCACCGCGTCACTGCCCGTGCGCACCCATGGCTGTGCAGGGCTGTTGGTTCATTACACAACCACTGTCCGTGTCTGAATCCAGCCAGATACAGAGAATGCTGCTGCAGCCCCTCACCTGCAGGGGCTCTGAGAAGCAGCTGTGGGAGCAGTGCCAGAGCCACGGGGGACCCTGCCTGCCAGAGCCATGGGGGACATCTCACTTGCCATTACAGACAAGCAGTTAGTAGCAAGTCACTGTTGTTCAGTAAAACAAATAGGAGCAAATCCTGCTCCATCCATCATTCAGCTCAGCAGCTGTGGGAGCAGTGCCAGAGCCACGGGGGACCCTGCCTGCCAAAGCCATAGCTCATGGGGACATCTCACCTGCCATTACAGACAAGCAGTTATTAGCAAGTCACTGTTGTTCATTGTCTGATCTTGGGAGGTGTCAGACAAACAGGAGCAAATCCTGCTACGTCCATCATTCCGCTCGAGGTTCCATTTGGGCTGTGTGAAGGGGGAGCAGGGTACCAGAGCTGGAGCTGTGCGTGCTGTCTGTGCCTGGGGAGCTGGTGACAAGCTACAGCACCGGGTCAGGCGCGTTCCCTTTGGAGCCGGGGAATCCCGCACTCCATCCGTGAGCAAGCAGGGATCAGAGCAGGCCCTGCAGCCCCCAGCCCCGCGGCTCTGCCCCGGCTGGAAGGGAAGTGGCTGCGCTCCAGCGGGTCTGTGTGGGCGCTCTGACCGTGCCCCAGGCTTCGCTTTGCCTTGGGCCCCAGCCCAGCTCGGCTCAGCCCCTGTGCTCTGCTGGGCCTTTGCTGTGTGCCAGAGAGGGGATGGCAGCCACTGACCCGCTGGAGGCAGCCTGTGCTGCCCTGCTCTGAGGGATGGCTCAGTGCCTCTCCTCACCCTCCGAGGGCACCGCCTCGGAATGGGGCTCCTAGGAAACTTCCCCTATCACAAGGAGAAATAAAACAAGGAATACCTCAAGGTGGAAGGGATGATACCTCATTCAGTCACTCAAAGTTTTCTTTGCTTGCTGGTTTTCTAACTTGGAGTTCCAGCTTTTTAATAAGCTTTTATCAACAGCAATCCTGCAAGGCCTTTATCAAGGCTTCCTGCAAAGACCCCATTTTGAAATTATAACCATGTATGGCCTTAATCTGGGGAAAATAAAGTCAGGTTTTTTTCTAATTCCTTATCACCCTCAGGCGAACAGCCAATTGAGCCCATCCGAAAAGTTACTAGTGACAAATACAAATATAGAAGCATGCAGCCCTTTATTTTTGTAAAGATCTTTGCTTATCATAGTTCTGTATATTACATTATGTGTTATACAAATAAATTTATTTACAAAACCATTAGCTATGCAAGTTTCTTGCTCTTCTCCTATTTAATTGATATCCATCTTTTTCAACCCTTCCCCATATATATTTTTAAGCATGCATAAAAATTAACTTTGGTGTGGTAAAACTACTCTATGTGCCCAGCCACATACAGTATTTATTTATTTATTTATAGATATTTATAGATATGTACAAAAGTTTGCCAGTATACAGAACAGTACTGAAGTGTACATTTTAAAATCCACAATGCAATACATTAATGGGCAACCAGGTCTCAGTAAAATAAAAATGAAGGAAGAAGGGTGGATTGAGCTAAGAAAAAAAGTAATCAGCAACTATCTATATGTGTAAAACAATTTATTTTTTTCCTTATCTGTCAAATTCTTAAATATAATCTGAATGGCAGTGCAATAAGTTGAGTTGCCTCATACACACATAAGACCAGTCTTGTTCTGTTTCTTGTGCAGAGGTTTACTGTCCAGCATACTACTTTCAAATGTACATTACAATAGTATCAAAATGTTTTGGCAAAAAGATCTCGAAAGGAACCATGACATTTGTTGACAAAAATAGAAATCTGTAACAAAGCTAAATAACACCAAAATAAAAGAAAAATATTTTAGTTTCAGTTTTACAGTTGAATATAATCACACTTTAGTATATCTCTGTTCACTTCTAGACCTCATAATGAAAAATAGCTTTATACAAAACAACTTAGTAAATTTTTAACCATACAATTCCCCATGCTCAGTACACCACTGTGCACACGCAGTCAAGTTCACTCACACACCTTCACACTTTTTTTAAGAGGTGCTGCCTATAGAAAGAAAATGCTCTTTTATCATTACAACAGCAACTGTTTTTTCCAAAAAGCTTCACTCTAATCTAGTGTAGTAATTCAGTATTTAGCACGTGATTAGTATTAAGCCTCCAGCAATACAACAAAATGGTTACATTCCCTGGTTAAAACATTGGCTGCGGATTCCTTGAACAAAAAGCCTTGGTGACCTGGCAGGTGTGCTGTGCTTAGCCTTTAGGATGGCTCCTTGACCGTGGATGGGGCGGACTTGCTGGCATTCCCGTTCTGTGCCTTGTAGCTGTTGAAACTAGGGGTGTGGATTGTCCTGATGCTCTTCATACCTTGGCTCAGGGAAGGGGGGGAGATAGAGGAGGGGGGGGAGGTAGAGGAGGAAGGAGGGGCTGGCCGGCCGTTCTGAGTCTGCAGCGAGAACGAGAGGTGGTGACCTTTCCCTGGGTAAGTGGGGCTCTGAAACTTGGAGGAGCCATTAGAGACAGAGGGGATGAGGGAGGTAGAGTAAGTTATGCGACCTGTCTGAGGACCGAGAAGGGAGGAGGAAGGAATGGAGGTTTTAGTAGGTGGATTAAGAGGGTTAGAGCTGTCACCGCTAGAAGCAGGTGCTGAGCTGCTTTTCCCAGAAGTGGGAGAAAAGGCTGGGATCTTAGAAGCGGGTAGGGTAGGAGAAGTAGCCTTATAGTCCCCACCAGCTTTCTTAGCACTTCCATTAGCCTGCAAATAAAGATGTCAGGAGACAGTTTGTCAGAAAGCCAGTAACACGATAAACCAACAGGACCTGGGAAAACAGCCCTGCAGAGAACCAGAACTAACAGTTCGAGGCCTGAGCTAAGTCCTGCAGCCATGGACTGGACCTGGTAGAAAACCCAAAGTGCCCAACGGAGAGTGCATAGAGGAAGAGCCAGGAGAGCTTTGTGAGAAGGCGCGACCTACGTGTTACAGAGCAGGCAGTGCGCGGCCCGCACGGGTTAGTGGCACCCACCGCCACCGGTTAGTGCCAGGCTTCCTGCAAAGACTCTGAACAGAAGCATTCCCAGTCTCCTACAGAGCCACCACATTAACCAAACGGAAAGTAAACAGGTAGTTGACATCTTAAAATTACAGCTGAATACCACAGTTAAAAAAAAAAATTAAAAATAATAAATTAAGGAAAAAAAAAAGCCAAACCCAATAAACAGACAACCCAAAACCCAACCAAACAAAAACAAAAGCAGCAGGTGTTTTATTGCAGACATGCATGCACAAGCATGGTGAAAAGATCAGTACTGTCATGCCCCCAGGATCCAGGATGTCCAGTTTGACCTCAGGCATCCGATATTTGGTATAATCTCAGTCAGTTACTGGAGTTTTTAAATAAACAAACAACATGAAATGTCCATCCAAACACCGGGTTTAGGGTAAAACTACCTGTCTGTATTGGCGTGGATCCTGCAGCTTGTGCTGTTTGCCTGATTTCTCCATGCTTCCTTGTCTAGTTTTTGACGCCATGGGGACTGGCATCCGGCTGGTCTGGGAGGCAGCGCTGGAGCCCTGCGGGAAGGAGCGGAGGGGCAGGGAGGGGAGACAAGGAGGAGTGGTCAGTGCGAGACTGCTGGAATGGAGCACTGCACACCATGCGCCGAAACAGCCGCAGTACTACATGCAGGGAAAGTTCAGGAGCTTCACACCGCGGGTGTTAATTTCCAGAATCAAATGGAGAAAACTGCTCAGCTACTGATCAGCCTGGATTTCATGTCAGTGACACTCGTCATTTCACACAGCGGATTATTCGACCCAGCTCCCCTGCATTTGCCCATCACCAATCAGCAGCAAAGATTTTAAAAAACCCCAAAAACCACTGGTCTATTAGCTGTTAGACACCTCGTGGGGAGCCCAAACAAGCCACCTGAAAGGAAGCAAACAAATCACAAGACCGTCTTGTTTAATGGTGATTATTGCAGATTTTAGAAAGCAGCTGGAGGTTTGATTTCTGGGACTAAGGTACCTTACGTGAAGTGGCTGGGAGTGATGCGGGGGGCTCTACACCAGCAAGGCTCTCATCCAGCACTACATGCTCTCGGGATGGGGTCTCTGGTACTATCTGGGCAGAGAAGGGGACAATGCTTCCCTCAGAGGTGTATGTGTTTTCAGGGACAGGTTTTGGACTCATTTCACTGATGGTGTTTTCCAGCTGCTTTATAGTCTGCTCAAGGCTGTCTAGTGTTCTGTATGTACTCTGTCGAATTTCATCAGTCCTAGACAGGGACACTGCAGCTCCGGAGGGGCCCTCTTGCTTCCCAGAAGGACTTTTGTCACTCTCCTCAGACTGAGACCTAGTGATTTCAAATCTCTTTGCTTCCTTGTGCTGCTTCAGGGCCCCATCTTCCTCCTCTTCTTCATAGACCACAACCTGCAAGGTCTTCTTCCCAGTCTTGGTTCCTGTCCGTATTGCCTGCGTCAGAGCGGCCAGCTGCTTTTTAGGGAATTTAAACTTAAATTTTTTCTTAGAATCCTGCCTGCTTCCCAACTGATCGGCAGAGTCTGAGTTTGGTTCTGTGTTTAGCCCATAGATCTGACGGTATTTGTTAAAATTTGTCTTTGTGCTTTCTTCCTCTGCAGGAGGTCTGCTTTCTGCAGAGTCAGACTGAAGGTTAGACAGGTACGGCCCCTGGGGACCATGAGCTGCAGAATGCTCTGTGGCTGCATTTCTGTCATTAGCTACTGGTGACTCTTCCTTCTGCCTCTCAGAGACTTCATGTGCTTCATTTTCTTCCTCCTCCTCCTCTTCTTCTATCTTTTCATCCGTCATCATTTTTTCCAATTCCTCATCACATTCCTCAAAAATTGTAGAAAGGCGTTTGTACGCTGACCTAATATCCATCGGTTCATCAAAAATGATGATGACAGGCTTTTTGTCCAGACACACCACTGGCTCTTCGCTGTCTGTGTTCTCAGGGATGCCCTTCTCTGCTGCCACATCCTTCCTGGCGTCGATGTTGACCGTTTGCACATCTCCTCCTTTCCGGCTCACTATGTCATGGACTTCCCCACTCGAGAGCACCTGGACAGCTGTTTTAGTAATCATGAAGGCAATGTTTTCTGTGGGTGGGCTGTCTTCACTTGGAGAGCTGGCTGGGGAGTCTGTCTCTTCAATGCTGCCCACACTGTTTGCTCTGCACACTTTGGGTCTCAGCACAACCTGACTGTAGTTGCCTGCAGAAACTTCTTGCTCCTGCAAGGAAGGTTGAGGCCCCGCAGCCTCCTGCATATGCCTCAGGAGAGGGGCAACGCTGGTGATGGGGATGTGCTTGCCCGTGCTCTGCAAGGCTTCACCCTGAGGCACGCCCTGGAGAGCATCTCTTGACAGTCTGTAGTTGGGCTTTTGTTTTCCAGTCTCGACGGCTGGAAAATGTGATCCTAAGATATCTTGAGCCCCTCTTCGTTTGTCCTCCTCTGGCAAACTGACGCCAGACAGGTTTGTGCTCATATTCTGAAGGTTTTTGTTAGAATAGTCTGTACTGTCTACAAACAAACCCTTGCTAAATGTAGGACTGTCATTCATTGAAAAGCCACTTTTACTGTCAGCTGTACTGGATGAATCAGAACCCAATTCTTCTTCAGTTCTCCCTTCCCTCTTCTCTTTAGGATGGTCACTATCTGTGGGAGATCCTGTTGTAGCCCCATACACCTAAGGGGGAAAGTTGGATTACTTAGTTATTCAGGGCTTTTATCTTTACAGGACTTTTATTTTCCCCCAAGATTAACCTCAGGGGAAGCGCAGACCTCGTGAACTCACCACTCCATTTACTGCTGCAGAGACATGTCTCAAGCTGTCATCTGATTTCTGTCTTTCTTCAGGGCAAAATTCCAAATTCTGGCAGAACAGTGCATGATGTTACTGCTTTGTGCTATGCATTAGGTCAGGATGGGACGTTACCTTTTTTTAACAAGGCCTCCAGAATATGCATAAGCACATTAATTACCTTATTTCCAACACAGTGCTCCATGACCTGTTCACCTTCCTGCTAAACCCTGCCAGCCCCACCATGATTTTATAAGATTGAAGCTGAAAGTCTCACAGTATCTGCTCACATTCTGCTGGGACATGTCAAAGGGAGGCTGGCATGGAAGGGCTGACAGTGAGTCTGGCTTGCCTTGAAAGGAAGTTTTATACCAGTAAAAGCTGATTTTCAAGTTACATTTTGCTCCTTCTAATGCTGGTCACACCTGAGCAGTGCTGCTCCATCACAATTAGTATCATTACAGTCTGAGCACTTCTAAATCCTTGCTGCAGCTTAGAAGTATTCCATCAGAATTACCAGTGACACCCTGTGGTGTCTGTGGAAGTGCAGAATGAAACCTTGAGCTACATTCACTTACAGCAGAAATGCCAAACACCAAACAGAGAGGATATCCACTGGCTCAAAAGAAGTATGTTTATTCCCAGCAATGAAACTTCAGGGGGACTTTTTTCTTTATTTGCAAGTGAGGACCCCTGGAAATGCTGTTTCCTAACAACCAGGCTTTTCTCTGGGGCTTGGTTTAAGTGCTAGTGACAACTTAGGAGAAACACCAATCATCAGGATGAAGAACTGAGCTGAGGAGACACCAGGACGATGAATAAGAGAAATCTAGAGTCAAAAGACAGCTCACCAAGAAAGAAAGTAATTTGGCCTCAAGTGCCTGAAGGCAGTGAACCAAAGCAATAACACTGACATTGCTTTCTTGAGACTGGGAGCTGCCTCCTAACACACCACAAGGACAGATTGTACTTATGTGAGCATCAAGACATGCAGAACAGTCAGGAGCACTGCTGTCCCAACTGAGATGGACGAGTGATGGTGCAGAAATCCCCAGGTTGGCTGTGCATGCACACCCCATGCACATAGAGGTACACCAGGTCTAGTTTCTACACCTTATGTGACAGTTTCTTATGTACTCTTGGAGGATTTTACAGAAAAACTTTACTCACAATCAAAACACAGAAGCAAGAAAGTCGCTCATACACCAGAGTCACACTTCCACAAAGGCTTGTTCAGCAGTAACAAGGATGAGCAGCTGCTTCCTCATATTTCTAGATGAGGAAGAGCTCTCATACAAACCAGCACAGCAGCAAGGCCTCAGTGGGCAGGCTGACAGTCTGAACATCGTGCTGAGAGGCACTTTGGGAACCAAACTCCAGGGCTTGTGATCCCCTCAGGCCCTGACCTGCTCAGTGCTCAGCACCTCCCAGTCCCACAGCATGTCAGACACCCAGAATTAGGCCAAGTCACTTAAAGGCACTTGTTGCCTCTGGATATGCTGACTGTATATCTTTTTATAGCATGTTCCACTTCTAGTTCCAAGCGCCAGTGAAACACCTCACAGTGTCCTTGTACAATGTGTCTTATTTTAGGAACTTCTGCTTTTCTACTAAAAAAATAAAACCACAACAAAACTCATTTCCTCAATGATTTTATCGTGACTATAATGTTCCATATTTAAAGCCAATAAACACTCTGTCACGTCAGATTACAAAAACAGATCTCATTAACCTTAATTTCCTGGATTCTGTGTTATTCAAATAAATACCAGTTTATGGCAATTACTTGGCAGCACCTTTCAAAGAAATGTTTGTGCTACAGGATATGCAGTGTTCTGAGTGACGACCAGGGATTTCATGTAAAAATATGATCTTCTCATTCTGACAACAGCAGTAATGAGGATGAATTCACACTTTTTTTTTTTTTCTCTGTAACACTGTTGTACACACAGAACAGTTTGTCCCTTTTCCCTCATACCCACGGACCTGCACCCTCGCCCAGCCAGCTGTTTGCAGCTTTAGACCAGAACTGCTGTTTGGGCAGCTCCAACACAAGTCCTTAAGTGCAAATGCCCTGACCTGGCAGCATTTGCATACACAAAATGCAGAAGAGGTCGAGATGAGAAGGTTGAAACGCTGTGCTGAAGAGCTGTGTTTCCTTCTCCACCATACCCACCTTCACTGCAAACTGGCATTTGGCTGACAATTTGTCATGCCTGCACAGACCCCTAACCCCAGCAGTGATGCAACTCATTATTATTATACATAACAGAGAGGTCTGCAAGGGCAAAGCACTTGTCCTTTTCTTGTCCTGCACATTGGTGCATGCTAAGCCAAATCAACTCAATTGGCACCTCCAGTCCATGCACAGCTGTGAAATTTAACCTTGACCTGCCTACAGCCCCAGGCACACGGCACCTCTTCTCAGTCCCATGACTGAATTTTGGGCATTGTCCTTCAGCATAAGGGCAAATTCCTCCCATCCACTTTGATTCTCTGTCATTCAATACACTGAATGGGATTTCTGAATATCTAACAACTATTTCTGGAACCAACAAATGAAACAAAATAAAGCACACATTCTCAAACTGGCTCTAGAGACTGAGAGGAACCATTAACTCCCCTCAAGCTTAGGAGAGATGTTTCACCATCCATCACCAGAACAGCTGGGGAAGGATGTTCTAAGTAGTATGAGCATCTCTGACAGAAACAGATGGACCCTGTTCTGATTTCACAGAATGATAAAGCTTCATGCAACCGTTGTACTATTGCTGATGAGACACATAATACAGTTTAATACAGAGCTCAGAATGAGCGTTTCTGAGCCATATGGAGCAAAAAGGAAGGAAACTGCTGGGCAGTGGTGGGTGGGGGTTAAAGAGAACAGGACACAGGATGTAAGATTAGTTTTGAAGGAAAGAAGGTTATGCCAAGACCGGGTGGCATGTCTACAATTGCCACTTGTTACCTTCTTTTCCTTGTGATGCATTAAAGTCCCAGGCCTTATGTCTTTAACATGTGTATCATTTCTGGACTGTTCAGCATGACTGTTTGAGTTTACATCCATAAAAGAGCACTTCTGGAAAGCCTAGGAAATAAATACTGCAGGTTATCAGGAGACCAAGAACTTTTACACAGAAATATCTGGAGATGACCAACTACAAAGAGAGCACTTGTTTTCAACAGTCACAGCTCAACAACCTTTTCTACAAACTGATGAGATAATAATAGAGATTTCAGACTATCAGATCCAGAGAACCAGGGCATCCCTTCCAGCCTCTCAAGACTCTAACATCCTGCTGACCTCAGTGCTTCCTGTAAGGAGGACAAGCTTGATTTCTGAATTTGCAGACAATGGAGACCCAAGGAGGTGCTACAGACTATCCAAACTCAAGTAGGAAGCCCATGACAAACTGGGGGCTTGTGACAGCACCTATTTCCTTGTGGCCAATAATGCAAGAGTTACATAACTCCACTTCTCCCACACAAACTGTTATTAAAACTTTAAACATGGAGATGTGCCTTTGTCACAGTCTTCAATAATGAGCCATAAATTAACTGTCCCATCCTGTGGGTTTGTGGGCACTGGCCTCCCACCACGCATCCTCCAGGGCATGGCCTAGACTTTTCAGCCATTTATTTTGCTATCCTCCTTTAGTTTCCTTTGAGTTTCTCTATCTAGCTGGCTCCCAGATCTGGAAGAGCAAAACTATCACTGCCACAATCACCGTGCAGTGCAGGCAGCAAATGTGCCTCACCAGAATTTCTGCAGCCTCTACTGGCACATGGCCTGCCTCCAGTGAGCTGTGCAGGGAGCACACAGCAAAGAGGGGAGAGTGCTCACAGGAGTCAGGGACACCACGACATGCAGTAAGATTCTATTGTTGTACCATGTATTAGGGAAATTATTTGATTCCTGGCAACTCATGGAATTAATAGCCCTGATTACAGATTAGAATCAGGCCTGTTCTTTAAATACTGTATTCTTCATATATATTGCATGTTTATGCAAAATCAGAAAGGTAAGGATAACAGAAAAAATCCAGTGCAAAAAAATCAGGATGTAGACTTTCTTCTGGTTTTCCACTACATGCTATTTGTATGTGTTAACAGACCAGAGTACCTAAGATGACATGAAACGAATAGAAAAAATAGTCTCGCTCCTCACAATAGAGCATATGGACTTTTCCCCAACTTACCCATTTGTGAGACCAGTGATGTGGGTTTGAGTAAAGCATCCTCAAAGTCCTTCAGACTTTAGAGTGTCAAAAAAGCTATTTCCCTTTGGTATTTTTTATCACCTTTGATCTGAAATATCTATAACAGTCTCCTAATAGTTTGTGCTACAGCCACTGATTATTATGATGCCTTTTCCTGCTACATTAAAAATCTTCACATTGCACTCAAATTTCTTCTGAAACTTCATATTCTTAACAGGCTTTTCAGATGGGAGACACATGGATACTTAGTCATGGAGGCAGCAGCACAGTGTGGATCTCACTGATCTGGTACACAGACATAAAAACACGCCAGGTTCTCACATCTACTCCTGAAGCAGACACAATTTTGTGGCAACATCACTGACCTGGAAGCTTCTGCAACTTGTTACTGCAAGTCCTGTTTCTTCCCAAGGCATGAAGTTGTGGCCTGGTCAATATGTTGCTGCTTCTCATGTGGACTTTTTATTCAGCAAAGATCTATGACCATTAAGTGATTGCTATCATGTCTCTGCTGTCATACTTCACTGATCTGAATTAAGATTGTTTACACAGTAAGGATTTTAAATGTATTTCCAGGCTTTTGATGTAAATGCAGAGAGATACTGTGCCTGTTGCTGCTTCCTATGAGACCTGTCATAGCAGCAACACCTGCATCAAGGTCAGTGATTTTAAAAGCAGACAGGTCTCATTTATGCTGCCAAAGGGGTTTTTGGTATACTCTGAGGTGCCAGATTTTTATAAGAATGTTGTGTGATGTTTGATCAAATGCCTTACCAAAATGTTTATAGGTATACAATTCAGTTTAAGCAGTCAAACCTGTTACTTGATCAAGAGTGTTGCTTCTTTTGACAGCTCTCTGCTCCATTACATTGTGCTCACTGGCATAACTGTTTATGTCTGTCCTTCAGTTCTTCAATGACTGAATTCCGTATCTCATTTTCCATCTTTTTCCTATGACTGACATCAAACTAATGAGCACGTAGCTCTCAGATCAGGCAATTTGCCCCTTCTATAACATGTTAAGCTTCTAAAATATACCTGGTATTTGGTATTGGTTTGAAATGAGTATTGCTAGCCCACAAAGCTAGCATTTAAACACCCACTCCCTGCTGAATGCCATTCCCATGTCTATTTCTCCTCCTCAGCTTCCCTCAGCCACCCTTTCCATACCTTACCCTTCACTTCACTGTCCCCAGTTGCAAGGCAGAGGTTGCTTTCCTAGAGACAGAGATGCTGTGACAGTTTCTGTGTCCCCAGCTCTGCTGCCTCACTGGTCATCAGCACACGGGGGGGATAAGGGTGAACTTCTGCTCCCACTCCTGCAAACCAGCACTGGTGGGTGAGAGCTGAGGGATGGAGCAGGGTGCACCCCTCAGACCTAACAGTTACAGCCCAGTGCCACACACCTCCTGTGCTCTGAATGCTCCCTGGGTGGCACCAAGCAGCAGGTGGACACCAGGGATCATCTCATGTTGTGACAGCCCACACACCTCCTGTGCTCTGAATGCTCCCTGGGTGGCACCAAGCAGCAGGTGGACAGTGCTCACGTTGCAACAGTGCTCTAAAATACCAGAAGTTACAGCCAGCTAGGCTGATCCACACCTCCCTTCCTCATGTGGGCATGGAAGAGGGCAGAGGGTGCCCCTGGGAAGCTGGGGCTCACTGATGGTAGCTGGAATAGTTGGCATTTACTGCAGCATTTTCATCACTGAACTGTCCTATGTGATGTCAAGTGAAGGACCAGCAAGAGAACACTCCTCTATGCCACTGGCAGAGTGATGTACCAGTTACACCCCACCAAATGGGCAATGTCTCAGTGTTCAAACATTCTGGGAGACTCTGGACCATAGCACAGCCCACCCGGAGCAGACCCAGTTATTCTCTGTTCCCACCAAAGACAGCACACATGGCAGAGGCTCTCAGCACCATCCCAGTCTGGTCCTTGTGAGCAACACTAGGCCAGGGACAACCACACTGAATGCACAAAAATGTTTTACTTGTCCCACTTCCATGTGTAGGCTTCTCCAGTGGCAGCTACTGCATTCTTAACCACTGTCTCAGCTGCAGACATCTTGAACAAAATTTGGTAGTACTTCCAAAAACTGTACCACTCAGTGCAACAAAGTGGTCGTGGCTGAGGCTAGCAGACCTACTTTCCTTCATGTTCTGAGCTAGAAACTGCACTGAGGCCCTAGAAGTGGTACTGGGCACAGGTGTCCCCATGTGCAACCCAAAAGGCATACCTGTAATTCTGCCATTATTTTATCTCCTTCCTCTTCCTCTTCATCTTTTGCAGCTGGTGCTACAGCGTGCCCTGTGCTCCGAGACAATGCCTGGTCCTCTTTAGGGGCTTTGGATTGTGCTGTTTGCCCAGCATCTTCACTGCATTCCTACAAGGGGATGAGAAGCACAGACAGGTAACACAGCTGAACCCTCCTGATGCAAAGTAAACACCCAAAAATTCAACACTACTGCAACTCTTCTCCTACAAGGTCCCTCTTCCTGCTACTTCACCAGTTCAAAAGCAACCAATATTGCTGATGTGATTATATGTTCACAGATTAAAAAGCTTCCTAAATTGGACTTCCTACCACTTCCTTCCCCAGAACAGATGGGGAAAACAAGCCCAAAGAAACTAACTTGCAACATTTCTGTAAAAACACTCTCAAATCTGACCTGATCTTCCCCATCTGTTTAAGGCATGCTTTTTTTTTTTATTTTTAATCTTCTTACCACTCTAAATGAATGCAGTCTGTGACTTGCCTGCTGCATTGCTAGGAGATAAGAGCAGCACGACTCCTGTAAACAGAACTGATCACATCTTACTTGCTCATTTGGCCTAACAGAACTGCATCCTGGTGAGCAGTTTCAGTAGCTCTCCAGGACACATCTCTGCCTCTACTTATTTTGTGGTTTATAGGCCCAAGCCTGTGCCTTGTCTCTTTGCCAACCTCTCATCAGGAGTTTGGCTGCCTAGAGTATGAATCACTGAACCTTGAGAGCAGCAGCCTCTTTCCTGGCTGTGTAGATGACATCTCCTGATCTCGTTGTGGTCAGTCCTGACCCTGGCAGGTAACTGCGCCGTGGAGGTGGAGGAGGTGGAGACTTGGTCAGCTTCTCATTATCCTGTTCTCCATCAGGAGCTTCTTCTGCAGGCAAACACAGCAGCACAAAGTAAGCACAGGTGAAGGAGATGAAAACAGTATCTGCATACCTGCCTCAACTGGAAAGGAAAAAAATGTCTTTAAAGGTTTGGTTGCTGAATATATGAACAGAAACACGTTTGGTATTCAAGTGTAACTGCCCTGAATGAAAGGAAACAGTGCTGTACTTGCACAGAGAAACGGGATCACTTCCCCCAGAGATTTTCAGCAGAACTCCTGTCCTCTAGGCCACTGTATCTGGGTGTAGCCATCGGTACAAGTGGGACAGCAGGGCGCACGTGTGAAGGAGCATGTGAGGCACAGGTTCTGGGGCTGCTTACAGACAGGGCCCCTCAGCCTCCTCTGACAGCAAGGCCACTGACATGGATACGATGAGACACCAGCCTGGAGGCTTCTCATTGTTCTCAGCAATTCTGAAGCAATCAGCACACTTTCTGCTCTGCCTGGGAGGTGCTGCTGGCAAGGTGCAAGGAGCTGAAGAGTTCTGTCCATCTCACATTGGACATAAATAGTTAAGTTCACACAAAGGCTGAGTGAAAATTCAAGCAGTACTCTAGAGATGCCATCCCTGCGTTTCAGTGAGTCCTCTCATCTCTGAGCAGGGCAAGGGATCACCAGAGGCAACTGCACTTGCTCCTCTTCTTAGGGAGCATTTGTTTTCACTTAACTTGCTATAATTCTAGGAATGTACAGTTTTGCCTTTGAATTACCATATAAAAGCCCTATGTATTTTTTTCTAAGCCAAAAAGATTCAAATACCAAATGAAAAAGCCAAGCAGAGCCAGCCCTTGCTTTATGAGGAGAGTCGTCCCAGAAAAGACCAGTTTCAAACTGGCATTGCCCCTGAGGATGCTGCCCCACCAGCTGCCCCTTCCTGCTCCCCACTGTCCCTGGACAGCATTATTTCCAGCAGCAGCATTACCCAGCTCATGAGCTGTCCCTGTGTGTTTCTGGTTACAGGCTAAGTATCATAAATATGGCAACAGCCACTGTTTTCACACTGCTGTTTACAGTGTTTGTTTCCAAGAGCAAAAAGAACAACCTTTCTGCAGCTACTCAATGTTACATAAACAGCTGGAATAAATATAATCCAGAAAGATAAAACATCCTGCTTTTGGGATTACCCAGCTGTTTAGGGCTAAGTGTTCCCTCTGGGGAAATTATTGCATAACTGCCCACTCCTGGGCCTCTGCAGGCTCCTCCAACACTCCAGCTAGCCCTGGGGACTGGATGGAGCCCTTGTCTGACCCGGTCTCATCTTTGTTTCCTTCTTAGCTCAAATGTTCTTTGAAGCTGCTTAAGCTTAAAGAAATGTTCAGTTGTATTATCTCCCTCCCTGGTTATCTGGCACTCACTTGCCAGATTGCAAGAAGAGTGAATTTCCAGATGCACTTTACATTAGACCACTTCTTTGGTCAACACACACCACTCAGTTTTTAATTACATCAGATGTACTTCTGCTGTAAAATCAGAGTAATTCTCTAAGATGGTGTTTAGCAGACTATGATGCAGGGCTTTTGCAAATCCTTATTTCTTTTAATGGGCACAACCCATTGCCCTCAAACTGGTAGTGACTCTGATTGCAAGAATTCCAAGTTTTTCTCACACTTAATGAGAGCAAGGTTGGATGAGAGACACAGAAGGCACAAAAAAAAATATTCTTACCATCTCTGAGACACTCATCCATCTCCATCCTCAAAATGGGAGATAAAACACAGGCAAGAAATATTGCCACTGAGTGTGGCAGGTGCACTGGTTATTGAAGGCTAATCCCTCTCACATCCCTTAGCTGGAGTCATTAAGGAGAGGCTGTGATGGGGTTTGCTCATGGTCAGTGCAGTGATGCCAGGCTGCACATAAAACTTCAAAGATGAATTTCTATTTTATTTACTAAACAATTATATTTCTGCAATATAAATGGGAAGGGAAAAAATTTAGAGGAAAAAACATTACAGGGGAGATCTTATTCTGGTTTTTATTTTTTTTCCTCTGGCAAATTTAAAGAGGGAGGAGTAAATGAACAAATTTAACTCATTAACCCTGAGACTGCCCATGAACAAAACCTACACATTGTGGAACCTTCTTTGGTGCCAAAGGGCTCAGCAAACAAAATGGGAGTTGTTTGTCACCAGCTGTTTCACTGAACTGCAGAATTTTTCAACAGGTACAGATAGATGGAAACTAATTGCTCTCACCATACAGACTTCCAGTTGTACCAAAATAAATCCAAAAGGTTTCAAAATAATAATGCCTGCCTTGAGGCAGTCTCTGCAGTCAGACAAACTCTCTTTAATGGAAGTTACTGATCACTTATCACTTGCAAAAATCAGGGCATTCTAACATATGAAGGCACAAAGAGAGATGAAGAAGACAATTTCTAATGTGCATGCTAGGGAAAAAAAATCACATTTTTCACAGAAGACTCGTAATACAAAGATGAGTTAGAGTCAAGACATTAAAGAAATATTTACATAGTCATGTGGAAAACTGTGTAAAGTGTGTAATTTTATTTTTGTGCTTTGCAGAGAAAAAAGAAGAGTTTCTTCACTGGAAAAGGCTCTGTGTGGAGTATGGATGAGACACAATCTGGCACACGACCTTTCTGGGTTCTGCAGTTGAGCCAACAGAGGGCTCTGCTCATTTATGGCCAAAGTTTTTTATGTATTGTATTGGTAGCTAGGTGGTCTGTCTTTTCTTATGCTGCTCAGTTTTCAAGTCTACAGCAGACTGGTACTGAACTTTTCATCCTCAGTCACAGAAGAGCTGAGTGGTATGTGAGATATTTAATCAGATATTAAGGAACAGTTTTGCTGTTCCTGTATTTATGTTACTATTGCAGGATTCATTATGCACAACAGAAGGCAAATGTCTCAATCTCATCAAACTTGTTCTTCAATCTGCTGGCTGCACACTGTGCAAAATTGTATTCTAGAAGTGGATTAGCTAACTGTGTGACTTAAAAACTTCTCAGTTACTGTGCTCTGCACTTTTTAAGATGTCACAGCTCACTGCACCCATATGGTACTTATTTGCACTGACTTCTTCTATTTATGCCACACATTATACAAGCTAATTGTGTTGATAGCCAGTAATCTCACTGAAGGGTGCCAGAATTCTAAAATTATTTTATGAGGTTCAACAGAATTTATTTTAAACATGTATGTTGCAAAACATCCAAGAAGCCAAAACTTGGCAGCATCAAAGGTACACTCAGAACAAAATGCTGTGTCTGAAAACATTCCTCCAAAATTCTATATGAATTTGTCTACACAACCCTAGGGCATTGATTTTCAGCTTTTTACCATGTTGGCATGCCAACACCTTGAGTGCAGCATGCAGCTCTGACCTCCACAGCTCCAGAAGGACAAAGTGGGATTAAACAAGGGCAACTGAATCCAGCCTCTAGGGAAGGGAGCAGCTGGCCTGGATGGAGGGACCAGAAAGGCTGGAAGTTCACAGTTTGAAGTCTGTGGGGCAGACTCCAGGTGAGCTCCAGGACATTATAAAGGTTTATCCACTGCCTTCATGATTGTATGAATGAAATGAAGAGCTGTTATTTGCCAAACTGGAGGATATTAGAGCTATGGGGAACTCAGTGAAGCTGGTACGATACCAGTTGAAAAGAGATGGAGGAAAGTTCCTTCAAAAGATGGGAGCTTGCTGCCACAGCAAGAGGATGCAAATTGCATAAGCAAGTATCGATGAACTGCTGGATAAAAGTTCCATAATGGATATGAAAAGGAGAAGATTTGTATATTCCCTTTAAAATCCTGTGGGGGTGCTGGAATACTACGAGCAGACTGCAGAAGGCAGCTGGGTTCTGTGCTCCCCACACACAGCATCTCCAATTGCCTGTCAGAGACTGAGCTGGATGGACTTGCAAATGTAGCTGGGCAAGAATTTTACAGCTGATATATGTTTGGCTAATGGGATAAATCCAAGGTTTGGCTGACACATCTTTTTTGCTCCTTGGATTTTGAATAAATTCAGACATGAGTTTGTATGTTAAATTGTGAAAGAAATAGGACTGGAAGGACATCTCACCCTCTTGCTACAACTAAGCAGCTCTACCTATATAATTCTAGTTCAGTGCTAGTCTAAACCATTCTGTCCAGTAATGGGGACCTTGCATCCTCCTCATTGCCTCACGCAGCTTCAGTGCTCCACTTTCCTTATCTTTATGAGGTTTTTTCCTAATGCCTAACCTGGATCTTCCTGCTTGCAATTGCCAGCTTTTACCACTGTTCTATCCACACACAGCAAGTTATTCTTGCTTTTTAAAGCACATTTTTGCCTATTGAGAGATTGTTTTGTCCTTCCTCAAGATCACAGCAATCTATAAACTGAAAACATTCTAGAAAGTAGGAAAAATAAGCTCTCCAGATATACAATTCTTTAGCACCCTTTACTCTAGCAAACCTTACCTGAGACTTCTAGCTTTTCTGCTGCATCTCCTTTAGGCAGGGCTGCTGGCTGAGGAGGCATCTCCAGGTTAGGAATGGACTTCATTATATTGGCCTGGGCCTCTTCCAAGAGCTTTTCAAATTCCTTTCCATTATAGTGATCAAGGTTTTGTCTTTTCTCTTCCCACTTCTTTTCAGCTTTCTAGACAAAACCAGTAAAGCATCTATTTATTTTTCTGATTTCCACTGTGATCACTTACTTAAAAATAAATTCAATGTGTAAACATACAGGTCAGTATGGATAGATTCTTTCAGTTCTAGTCAGCAACTAAAGGAAATACATGAACAGTAACTGCACACTGTTCTGACTTGTATTGTGCTAGGTTTGACACAAACACATGCCAGACTGACAGTGGCCACTGGTCACTAAAGGAACAAAGGCAAAATTTAAATCTGCCTTACTACATCACACTGGTGATTAAAGTGTTTGTCTGTAATAAGTCACAGCACTTCACCTCTGGGTTTTCCCACAGGAAACTACTGGAGCTTCACACTCTTTCACTTTTACTTCTCCATAACAAGGGATATAGAGATTTAAAGAGTGAACGAAATCCACGTATGCAAGTGTTGCCAGAGAATTATATGCTATTGGTGAAAAGGTATTCTAAAATTTCTAAAATAGAATTTTGATTTTTTTCAGTAAAGACAATTTTAAAAACACAGTTACCTAATTTTGGTTACATGTAATTTTTCTGTTGCATTTAAAATCACAGAATTATTTGGGTTGTAAGGGACCTTTACAGGACATCTAGTCCAACCATTCTGCAATGAGCAGGGACAAAATCAGAGGATATCTTCAGAAGTACAGTGTAATTAGGGGTTAAGCACATAAATCCCCAGAGTGCATTTAAGAAGTCCCACCTGCAGCCTCAAGAGTGAGACTGGGAGCTCAGACCCAAAGAGAGGACAGCTGGTTGAGTGGAATACAC
Organism: Passer montanus; assembly: GCF_014805655.1. Taxonomy (NCBI): domain Eukaryota; kingdom Metazoa; phylum Chordata; class Aves; order Passeriformes; family Passeridae; genus Passer; species Passer montanus. The sequence goes on along the minus strand of NW_024356505.1, from coordinate 27,217,066 downwards.
CATACCTCAATTGATACAGCTCGATTTCTGGTACTTGCACTGTGAATTTCCTCAAAGAAAAGGCTTTGCATGGTGGAGCCATTGACAGAGACCTGTGGTGCTGGTGTGGCTTGTGCGCGCTGGGATGCTGCCGTGGGCTCTGGGGGCGCCGGGGTGGCCAAGGGGTGGCCACTGGTGGGCACAGCTTCGCTGTGACTGCCTGCAGAGGGAGAGCCCTGGGCGTGGGGGAGCAGGGCTGCCGAGTGCTGGGACTGCTGGATGACAACAGGCGAGCTCTGCGCGTGATGGACGGTCATCGTTGAGAAGGGGACGACTTCTGACTTGACTGACTCGGATGGGACTGCTGCCAGGCTTTGCTGTGCGTGTCCCTGCGTGGGCTTGTGCTCCTCTTGGTTTTTCAGCGTGTCAGCTGCACTGGACTTTTCCATAGCAGAGTATTGCATGGCTTGGGATGGATCCACACCCCTCAGCAGTCCTTCTGTAACATGTCTGCCCAGCCAAACCGAACACAACAGCACATGGTCAGCACACAGGCCAGTCGTGAGCAGTATGCAACAATCAACTCTTGCAAAGAAAAAGCACCAAAGTCAAAACAATCAAAATAGTCGTTTTTTATTTCCCCGATGCCCTCAGCTGCATGATTTTATAGCTTTCTCTCAGAGTCAGGAGCTCAGAATTTTAAAGAGGCTACTCTAAATAAGATGGTTTTGCCTTCCAAGGTGTTTACAAGCCTTCAGTGATGTACTGGCAGTTTCTCACCAAACCAAGAGCTACAGTGGGTTGATTTTAGAGTGAGCACTAGAAGCATAGAAAAGTGAAGCTACATATAATGAGAGGCAGCAGTCTGGCATGTTGTCAAAACAGAGCTTCAAATGAAGGTTCTGCATCACATGTACTTCACAAAGGTCTTTCCTGTCAAGAGTGTGGGGTAGGATGAGCTGAGGACATAAAAAAGCAACTATTTCTGGCAGCAAGCTGCAAAATGTCTGAGCTTCTGAGTGTTGCAAGCCATCAAATGCCATGAGTTTTCCCATTTTTGAAACAGACTTTATGAGGCTTAATATGCAATTTTGCTGCAAAAAAATTGGTAAAACTTTGGTATGCATAGCTTATTGTTCTATTTTCCTTTGCAAGACAGGAAATAACTGTAATAATTTTTAAGAAAAGAAACTAATGTGAAAGGATATAGATGTTTGTCTGCATGGAAGAATAAGTGATGGCTCTTAGAAAACCTGTTACATAAACCATTTTAGCCATCTGCCAGTACTGCCAAATCCATTTTACATATGCTCCAGGATATATAGAATCACTGGCAACACTACATTCCTTAGCATAATGGTACTGACAATAGGTACATGACTTACATTTTCCTGTAATTGAACTAAAATTGAGACCACCACCATTGACAGTTTTGGGCAGGAATTAAATCCAATGCTCACTGAGTTAAATAAATCAGCAATCATTTGCTGTTCAGATATTCTGACAAACATGGATAAACACTGGCACTTAGTGGACATTAAGTTTCATCTAATATTTCAGCTTTCTCTAATGCACCTTCCTTGCAAAGAAGAGCATTCTTTCAGAAGGTGTGGGATACCTTTATCCACTTACACTACTTTCCTATTTTATTCCTTACTGTTACATTTTAGGGAATGAACTTTTCAGTGCCAGAGAATGTTTCTCTTAGCTTAAATTGCTGTAAATACCAAACGTTAATTAGCTCAGGTATGAGACTGTATGTTCTCTCATCCAGGCACTTCCCAGATCTGAAGTGCTGACTTGAGAGGCACCTAGTCTCAATTTTAAGATCTCAGTGACTGAGGCTGTCGGTCAGAGTGGACTCATTGCACAAGGCACAGGAAAGGCTAATTTGATTTCCCTTGAGAGAGCTCTAGGATTAATCTATAAATACTTAAAGCAAGCTGAATTTCTCAGATTTGCCACAGGCAAGGGGGAGACCACAAACCCAAAAGCTATTCCAGCCCAGCTTGAGGAAATTCTTTACGCTTGAAGAAAAGAAAAGAAATCACCTCCTGAGCATGGTAAGGACATCGGTCATGCTGCGCACGCGTTTCAGCAGGCTGTCCAGCTTGTGTGGCTCCTCCTTCAGGAACCTCACAGCTTCTACCTCAATCCTCAGGATCGCTCGCATTTTGTTTTGCAGTGTTGGGAACTCTCCTGCAAGGAAAACAATTGTGAGGCTGAAGAGGAAATTATGAAAGCCCTGGGCAGTAAGAGACGATTGGGTGAATGTCAATTACTTGAATTTCTGTCTCTCTCCAGAGGCCATGCAGCAAGCTCCCTAATCCCAGCTTTAAATCTTTTTGGAAGTGAAAGTTAATGCCTCCAGATCAAAGGCAAAACTGTTCTCTGTGGATAAAGGAAAAGAAAAAAAAGTAAAAAGGAAAAGTACATACCTTTTAGGGTAGCAACAGCTTCTCCCACTTGACGCAAAAGAAAGGCTCCATCTTCAACATCTTTCAGTGTAACTGTCTTGCTGGAAGCAGCAGAGTCCTTCTTCAGGTCTTCAACAAATGTCTCCAGCTCACTGGCAAAAGAAATAACATGGACAGACAATTTAAGCAGGACTTTCATATTGCAAGCAAATATATGTAAATGACTAGAGTAAACTAAACCAGAAACCTCAACGGTGGCACTTTTAGATGTGACACCACAGGCTAAACAAATGACAGGATACCATGAGGGGAGCTGAGAATGCTGGACACTCACAGCACAGGAACAGGCCAAGTCACTGATTTCTGTGACAGGCTGCAGATGTGCAGAGCATCTTGACCTCAGGGCAGCTGTGCTACAAAGGGCAGGTGGGCTGGTGAAACACAGGAACAGCCAGCAGCCCTCTGGGGATACAAGTGCTCAAGATAGACATTGTGCCACTACATCCAGTACTGGTTTGCACCTTGTGCTTTCTCTTTGTTGATGACATACAGAGAAATGCCCAACAGTTAAGAAACAATTCAAAAAACTGGCACCAAAGGCCTCTTGATACAACCTTATTTATCTGCCAGGTACTGCCAGACAGGACACAGGATCCTGTTTCTATGAATAGCCAGAGTGAAACAGTAAACATGCATTGTGCGCAGCTCTTGCTCAGCATTTGGATTTAAGAGTGAATCACTTTGGATGCTTTTTCCAACCACTGCCATTCTGTGCTTATCCCAGCTCCATTTGGTGCTTCCTTCTCACCTTTCCCAACATTTTTTTCCAGTCTTTTAATACTTCACATAAAATTTTGCAATACTTGAGACACATAAACTCTGGTTTTGTTTGGGAAGGAGCTACTTCTTTCCATCTGAGCTTGAGACAACATTGCTTTAACTGGAGTTTTCCACAGATACATAAAATTTTCTCAAAAAACCCCCAACCCTGAGATGCTTTTAGCAACTACACAAATACCCATGTAAACACCTTAAAAATATCATCTCTTGAATATCTAGAAGAAATTTACTTCTATTACGATACCAAATTTACTCACAGGAATATTCCAGGAAACAGTTTAATGGTAGATAGAAAAAAAACGCAAAGGAAACTCTGAACTGACAAATCAGTTACTAATTTGAACCTAATCTTGGGCATCATTTTTCACATCCATCAGGGATCAGTTTTGCAATTGCTGTAAGAGAATCAAGGTACAAAGGGATTGCCAGGAAGCCTGCCCTTTGCACCATCTCCAAGTCTTGCTTTCCACGTATTTCCCTTCCACTGCCATGCAAAGCCAATCATTTCCCAGACCCATCTCAGTGACATGGGGAAGAAAAGTAGGTGGCCAGTAATGGGATAAAAATGAAGACAATTCCTTACAGCACTATTGTACATGTAGGTCAGTTTAAATCAGAAGCACAGTCCCACAGAACAATCCATGGCAACACAACAATATTTCTCATACACAGAGGAACAGAAACAGCATCAGCATCTGAACATTAAGCATGCAGAGCAGAGAGTTAATTTCAATCTAAAACTAAGAACTTTAGAAACTAAAAAATTATTTTGAATTGAGAATCCTAAGTTGTGTCCGAACAGATCACAAACAAGTGGAGGTAAATGATCCTGGTCCCACTTTAAGACCACTTCTCCCAACGTCCCTGCCTTCAGAAAGCAGGGGGAGTCCCAGCTCCCCCCAGCACAAGCAGACTTGCAGGAAACAATCCATTGGACCACACGATGGCAGCAAGGGAACACTTCTAAGGGTGCTTTTCCAGCGGCAGAGGCTGCTGAAATGCAGGTATCTGCCTTTGCAAGAAAGGGCACAGAAACACTCCAGCAGGAACTGGAGGAAGAATGTGGCCTTCTGTCACTGTCACTAAGGCAAAGGCTCCTGCTCTGCAGGAGGGTGCTCTGCAGCCATGCATCCTCCCTAGTCTTCATGCCCTGGTACTGGCACTGAGGCTGGGCACTGCTGCTTTGGGAATCATGGGGTATCCCTTCTCCCTTTTCTGGATCAGCACTGGAAAAGAAGCTTCTCAAATATCTGCATCTACCCGGCAATAAAAGAGATAAAGAAAGATGCTTAAATTTGTTCATGGGTAGAAAGACCAGAAAGGAAAACACAGAACAATATTACAATGTTTGAAGGACTTTGAGGTGGCTGACAGTGGTCCACTTTCCCCTTTGCTCTTTGAGCAGAAATGGGAAGGGTCATCACAAACCCCTTTGATTCCATATACTGTCAAACAAGACAAGTGATCCTGAAATTACCCAGGGGATACCACATTACACTGCTTCATGCAGCTAACTGCAAGGCAAAAGAAACTTAATCCCTTAGGACCCAAAGCCTGAAACAGATTTGGTGGTCTCTAGAATTTCTTTTCTCTCACTGGGGAAAACACTTGGCTTTACAGATTTGCCTGAGCAAATTAGCATGACATGCACATTAATGCAGTTTCAGAAGGCTAATATAAACAATTTTTCTGCATCTATATTCTACACGGGGAAGCTGAGGCAACCCTTGTGCTGAGACCTTTCTTTAGGCAAAAAAAAGCCTCAGAGGATCTGCCTCAGACTGCAGTATCAGTAGAACAGGCTACAAAACAACTGACAAAATTAATGGTAACAAATCACCCAGACCAGATGGTATTTGCCCAGGAGTTCTATAGCAACTCAAGGCTGAAACAGCTGAACTATTAATGCTAAGCATCTAACTTCTTGATTAAAATTGCCTTGGAACCAGATTAGTGGAAAGTGTCATAAGTGTCATAAATTATACGAATAAAAATTTTTAGTGGTATGGGGATATCCTGGGAACTGTACTCTGGTGAGACTGACACTTAGGTGTAATGGATAGGTATAAAAATACAGAATAAAGAATCAATGAACAATAAATAAACAGGATAAATTTGCTGTGTTAGGTAGAATTAACATGGCTTGTGTAAAATGAAGGTAAGACTCAAATCAATAAGCAACAGAAGCATGGGGACAAAGTATACCACAAAAGGCTTTCAGCAAGGTGTTTGAGAAAAAGATTTCAAGAATGCAAAGTTGCCATGAGGAAATTTCCATGGATAAAACACTGAAGCAAAGATAAAGTTGCCATGAGGAAATTATTTCTTGGATAAAGCACGGAAGCAAAGATAAGGGATCAATGAACAGCTAACTCAATGAATGTACTTTGCTGGTGGGTTCCACAGGGATTGCTGCTAGGGTTGTTGCTTTTCAATATACTATAAATAATTTAGAAAAAAGGATGAATAATAAAACAAAACAAAAAAATCGCAAAAGGCCATTATATTATTCAGGGAAATGCAAATGAAAGGTGGCTGCAGAGGACTGCAGATGGACCATCTGGTACAAACTGACCAGAAAACACCAAAGATTAAATTAACTCCTAATACCTGTAAAGTGTGCTCATGAGAAGAGGAGATACGAAACCAAAATCAACCCCACCTAAAACCAAAACACTAAGGTTTTATATGCAGTGATGATCTTGGAACTGATGATCATCCATTGTGAGTGAGACGTTGGCTATTTAATGCAAAGCTCCTGTGGAACATGAGGACAGGGAGATCACACCATGCACGAGGTCACAGTGTGCCTGCAGCAGACAAAGCTGTTGCAGGGCTCTCCTGTCTCCCATCCCCACCCACAGCTCTGCACCAGAGTTAGAAAGGGCAGGGAGAAAGGCAACAGGATAATGAAATGTAGAGAAAGGCTTCTAAAAGAAGGTTAACTAAACAGTCTAAGACTTCTCAGGCTGGAAAAGGCATGAGTGGGGGAAAAGGGAGAGGAAAGGGAGTGTCTATAACATAATGACTAGCATGGCAAAGGTGAATATTCTGCTTTGCATTATTTAAGAGTCTGGGGACTGACTGACAGATGAACAATGCAAAAACAAACAAAAGAGATTCTTCTGATATACTTTCCCAATTATCTGCTACTAGTAGCCCTCCCAGATTGCTAAGTGAAGTTTTTTTTTCATGGAGCATGGTTATTATTATTAAAAAAAACTGATACTTTTCCTAACAAAGTATAAATTGTAAGGTACTATGGATTGTATCCAACTAAACAGATTAGATGTGGCTATAATTTAAACACTGTGCTTGTAACTCCCTTTATTAAAGTGTACAATATAGAGTGGTCACACCTCTAACATGCTTGTTATGACATAAATACTTCATTGCTCAATGTATCACAGCATTGTAATTTATCTTTCTAAAGACAAATCTTAAAGGTAAATCTTAAATCTAGTATCTATAAGTGCTATATATAACATCTCTAAATTAAGTCAAAAGACTAGATTAAAAAAACCCTACACATTTAATTCTGAGTGTGTATTTCACTGTCACAAGTGTACGTAAACACTAGGTTTAACAGGTTTCATTAGATAACCTCTGACAGTAATCCTGCTACAGCTGTGGCACACATGGGCACACTTCTGTTAGCACCACTATGATCTGTTGAGCAAGCTTTCTGCTTAACAGAATCCTTGCTTTGTACACCAACATTTCTGTTGTTCACAACATGAAACTGCCGATATGTTTATTTCCTTATTTCACAGAATCACAGAATGGTAAGGTTGGAAGGCACTACAGTGGGCCACCTGGTCCAACCTCCCAGCCCAAGCAATAATCTTCAGTTGCAGAAGGGAGGACTTTTTAAGCTAAGATCCACCATCTAAGAGTAGTAAACACACTTTTGTAAGTATTGCAGTAATCCTTAGGCTCCAGTGTCTCACATGGAGACAGTCTATGGAATTAGCCTTATGATTTAGGAAAGATCAAGAGGGTGACAGTTGAAATTCTAAAGAATGGCAAATTTTGTGACCTGTTGCTTTGCATTTGTTTGTATATCTGCAGTGGGACCAGTTTAGCTGTAAATGCCTATAAAGAATATTAACCTTTTTCTCAATAATGCCAGTGACATTTGATGGGTAATTCTGTGCTGTATGCTCTTACTATGAACAGCCATCAGCTGCTGAAATTATTATTGTTGTCACATGTGCTTTTCTTTCGGGCTCTGACCCTGCAAATGAGCAAATGCATGACAAAGGAATCTCATTGCACACAACTGATTGAAAAGAAATGTTTGTTTCTAGCATACCTCTAAAAGAGGTGAAGTAACATTTGAATGATTTAAGAAATTTTCCTGTAACTTTAACAAATGAAGTAGCAGAGAAGTAGCAGAAACTATGGGAACAGGAAAAATTCCAAGACCAGAAAAAAAATTCCAAAACAGACCCATATTGCAATCCAAATCCTGTCCTTAATGAACAGCTGTAACAGTGAATGCCATTGGCACTTTACCTCACTCTGTATCCATTTTACGAGGCAATGCCATAAACAGCCATCACACAAATTGCTCCCTCCATAGAGAACAGACAATCCAGGAACTTGGCAATGAGGTATACAGGAGTGGAGTGAGGAACAGGAAGGTAACACCCAACCTTCTCTTTACAGATGCACCTTTTTTATTACAAACAGTATTAATCTGACAACTTACTGATCAACAGGAAGGACTCACTCTCTTCAGCTGTCAGGAACTGTACTCTATGGCTCTCCAGTCATAATTTTCAATGACAAGCTGACTATAAATTTTTTCTCTATTATGGAGCAATTCTTTAGGTGTGAAATAAATGTGGCAATGAGAAATAATTAGTTATATAATATCTTACAAACATGAGTGTTAGAATTAAACTGTTTATTAATTTCAGCTTTATCTTGCCTCCTGTTGACTCTGAACTAAACCAAACAACTTGATCCCACCTGTCTTGGTGGGCCAAAGTTCTGGGGAAAAAAACCAGAATCTTCCGAAGGGCCATTCCATAACAACAAAACAAGGTACACAGTTCAGCAGATGGAAACCTCAGTGAGTACATTTTAGACAAGGACTGGCATTGCTGACTGTAATTAAAAACTTCACTCCTCTATTTGAGATTCCCCTACCTCTCCCATGCAGTAGCCAAAGCACTTACTATTGAAATCTGATTTTTGTACTTAAAGCCAAACTCATTACTTTCCTTTGAATCCCTTTGCTCTAGAGGAAATTCCTCCCTCCTTCCCTAGAGCATAATACATAAGGCTGAAGGGGAGAGCTAGGGGAGGGAGGCTTTCAGAAAACAGAGGTGGGCACAGTCCTTACAGTCATCCCTCCCTTTACAGAGGACTTCTGAAGAGGTACAAACTCTTGGTACTGCTGGGATTTACCCACTGGGCTGTGCAGAGAAGGACTCCCAGTCAGGACCAGTGAGTTGAGCAACACAGGCATGGTTTTACAGGCAGGGAAACATAGCTAAACCAGCATATACAAATGCAGTTTACCTGAAAACAGTGGTAGAAGTTTCTACTTTATGGAAGAAAAAGACAGATAAAAGCAATACATTTGAAGAGGTTTCTTAACCCACCATAACTTCTTGACAATCTTTTCCTCCTCGCTGAGGTATTTCTGCCTCTCTTGCTCCACCAGGTTGCGCTGTCGCTGCACAGGATCTTCAAGCCTCTTCACTGTTTCGATCACTTTGCCATTGATTTCTAGCTCTGCTTTCTTCACCATTGCCCTCAGCATCTCCTGGTTCTGCAGCTGTTGCACAAAAGAAATCAACTTCAATTTTTCTGCTTGACTGACATTCCTGGCAACAGAATACATTGCAGAGCTCAGAAGGTTGGGATAAACACCATTCTACAGTGAGTGAGTGTTTTTAAGTTCTTCTTTCCCGCTTTAGCTGTACCTATAAACATCATTCCATGTATATATATAACTTCCAGTTTCAAACTGATAAAGAAAATCTGTTGGGATCAGTATATCAACTTCAATGCATAACTTCTGCAAGGATTGTGGCCCCTTTATTCTGCTTGATTCAACATGAATCAGAATTAATTACATCTCTTGAGAATGCTGGATGCTTGACTTCCACCTTCCACATATCTCACAAGTTTATGCATCTCACAGCCCATACGTGCCTAGTGGATAATCCCACACATTAATGTCATGGCTGGAATGCACTGCTGTTTTCAGAATGGAGGTTTTCAGTCTCTCAAGTGGCAGAGGAAGGACTGTAACATGTGGTGTAATTTGGTACAGGCATGCAGCTCTCCTGCAATGCACAAAACCTCTTTTACCCACCAGAACCACCTCCCCCCCTTTATAATATGATTAATTTTCTGAGAACTTCAAGTCACACCTTCTTTCATGTCTTAGCCTGATGTTAAGTAACTCAAGCATTAATTGTCTTGCTGATAGTAAGCTCACAGAGCAAAACACAGTTAAGAAGGCAAACTAGGCTGTACTCTTCTGTGGGTAGCCCTGGAGCAGCTACGAGCCAGGCTCACAAACCAAACCTGTTTAAGTCTGTTGCGAAAATCACAAGATTCAAAGTGATAAGCAGGACTCCACCTAGTCACAGTTTTAGGATGGAGGCAACATGAGCAAACTCTGTTAGCCCAGGAGCCACTTCACACTGTAAGATTTTAAAAAACATTACTGTGTTAATTGGGAACAAAATTCCCATTTTAAAACTAGCACTTGAATTGTCAGCTGTCTTCTAAACATCCAGGCTTAACAGCCAAATCACATTTAACACATAAAATAAACCCATGACCTAACAGGAAGAATCACAAAAATGGGATACATACAACATACTTATTACAGTATAATGCAGTAAGCCTTCTTTAAAATCTATTTAAGAAAATTCATGAGAATAAAAAAGAAAGTGCCTTTGCTGAGACAATTCTTTTCAACCAATATGGGCATGGGAGAAACAAACTAAGTTCCTCACTCATGATTCTTCAGTCCCTGTGCCTGACTCTCTTACTCTCTTCTCCAGCTACACAACTTCGATGAGAGGGAGGGTAACACCTCACTGCAGGGGTGAGGGATGTCTCTGTGTGTGTGTGTGTGTGTGTGTGTGTGTGTGTGTGTGAAATCTGAGCTGTGACAAGCAGGAGAGTTAGTTCAAAATTCAGCTGAAGAGATGTGTCAGCTATTACTGAAAAAAATGAAGCTGAAAAACATTTCAACAGCACAGAACTATATAAATAATATCTAGATTATTTTGAAGACAATATGTATTTTGTATGTACATTTTCTGCCTGATGGGATTAATGTTTGGATTTGATAAATTAAAATCTCTTACTGCAAGGCCAGCACAACTACTTGAGATACACACCTCTTTTATTGTGTCATATTTTCAAGTAGGAAAACCTAAATGAATGAATAAATGAGTGAATGAGCATGTAACACCTCAGTCACACAATTTATTCCCAGCTCTTTAAAAAGTGGGAAATTTGACACATGGAAGTGAGTTAGGATCTGTGAAACAACTGATCCGAGGTCAGTGAGAAGGTCAGTAACAAAGTTAGACTTAAGTCTCAGGTGTCCAAAATTTAAGTCCTTGATGTTCCTCAGCTGGTAATAGGGACTTCCACTAATAGCAAAACTGAGTATGTGTGAGTGTGTGAGGTTGTGAAATGGCAGGCACATGTTTTTTCCTATTATGGGGGTATGTAGAAGAGCTATATTTATTGTGGTGATGTGTACAGCTAAGGTGTTTGTCACCTCCATTTATGAAGTGCTTGAACAATACCAGGAAGTTTCAGTCATAAAAGTTCATCTATTTCTGATAATGAGGACCAGGAATAAAAATGTAACACAGCAAGATTTTTTTTTAAATCTTGTATGTTGAGGACTCCCAAACCTCAGCATTCGGAGTGAGCTCTTTAAGTTTGGAGCATGATTCAATCTTGGTATCAAAGAAATGTTTTTACTGTTTCTATGAAAACTCATGCAATAATTGACTAGTTATGGAAAACCTGAGCTTGTTCATGCCTGGGGAACAGGGTCAGAAGATGAGAAGGGAGAGGTACATATGGGTTCAGAGAGACAAAAGAAAGAACTGTGGGAGAGGAGCAATTGCATCAGTCAGCAGCCAAAGAACAGCATGAGGTAGGGAGAGCAGGAGCAAGAAGAAGGCAGTCTCTGGCCATCACATTTACCTTTGTGCTCTGGAACTGAACTTCATTCTTACCTTTCTTCTGCCAGCAGAACCAGATGTGAGAGTCCCTGGCTAAGTGCACACCCCACTTGCCCCTCTGACCATCTCAAGCAACAGATGTTTTATGGATCTGCCATAGTTATTCTGGTTTCACAAAACAGAACCTTTTGTACTATAAGCTTGCTTGAAAACAAGCCAAATAAACAATCTTAAACATTCATACCTGAAGAGTCTTTCTTGAAGCAGTACTGAAGCTCTAAAGGCACATGCTAAAAGTAAGGAAAACCAATGCAGGCTTTCCTGTCATCACCAAATGGCAATTTCTTGCTAATTAGAGTTACCTTACATTATGACAGCAAGCAGCAATCAAACAGAAACAAATATAGCATGTTTTTTTTAGAATTCTAGCATCCTGTCATACATTCTTTACCCTTGGTTCTCACTTTCCACCTCACCAATCTCTCCAGATACCCTCCTTGCCCCGCTTCTTCACCTTGTGCTTCAGCCATTATTTTTCACTGCTCTCACACAAGTACCCCAGCTCTGCTTCTGGTACCCACTCCAAGAATAATCTGATAACTAGTTCAGTTCACTTTGAACCAATTATTATCAATGGATAGGTAACTAGAAACCCAAGTACTGGTTCACAACCCTGTTCCTCATTAGGAGACAAGGATGACCTGCCCAGTGGGAGCCTCCCACCTCCCCATGAACTACAGTGCACAGCCACAAACAGGAGCTGGCTGCCTGCAGCTCAGGACCTCTGTAGAATCTAAGTATCTAGTTTCTGAAGTTTGTTACCATGCACTGATTAAAACTAGTGTCTCCAATTCTACAAAGCAACTCAAAATATATTTGAAGTTCTAATTCAAAGTTACACTTGTGAAACTGAGTATCATATACCATTTATGACAGTGTTGTTATTTCGTTCTCCGTCCTTTCTGCAGCACTCATTTCCCTGCAAACAGTGCACTGAGTGCAGGAAAAGCATGCATGCATACATGTTCCTAATGGGGAACATTAATCATATCTAACTGTGATCCCTTAAAGTGAGTTCAATTAAAGAAAAGAAGGAGTAGACAAAAAAATCCAGTGCACACATAAGCTAATGATATAAACTATGTACATGTACTCCAAGGTTTGGTTCAAAGCTGCTACTAAGAGCTCTCAGTACCTGCCAGCACAGAATTAACAACCCCACTAAAGTCATCATGGGCTCAATTCTTACCAGTGACAAATCCATTCAGGACAAAGGCTGGGTTACAGCCCATCCCGGGCATTGAGGAAAACTCCACAGCACAATGAAACCAGTCTGTCCTGAATGCCTCTGAAAACCAGAGCCCTTAGAACATGCAAGTGTAGTAGCAAGAAGTGTATACAGCCTCTAGCAACAGCCATGAGGTAAACATCTGTGTGCCAAGAATCTGTGTTCAAAATCCAACCACATCTTAACTTTTTGGTGGCATCTTATAATATATGCTTATCTGGTGTGTGAGTCAATACATCTGGATCCATTGCTGCTGGATATGGTTTAAAAAGAAAATTTTGCCAGCACAAACAAAGAATACAAAAATGAATGGGTATTTTCTATCATGTATTTCTCTGATTCTGTTAAGAAAATTAGTATGAACTTACAGTGGTAACATCAATCAAAAATTAAACAATAGACATTATTAAACATAGTTTTATGTCCTGATCCTGTTTCTTAGTTATCCTGCCAAATTTTGTGCCTGTGTTTTTTTTTTGAAGTGTTTCTTCTAGTCTGTCACTGTATAAAACATTCACACAAACAGGAACAAACTGACTGCCAGACCAGAAGAAACAGTGAAATTGAAAAATAGGAAGCACTGTCAAACATGAAATGAAAACAATCTGGGAAACCAGAAAAAATACTTTTTCCCTTCTACTTAGAATTATTTTTGAAAAAACATAGCACAAAATATTTCATTTAAAATGTGATATTGCAACACTCTTCAGTTTAAAACACTGCCTGTTCCACTTGCTGCCCTACAAACTGTGAGCTTTTTTTCAAAATAGTTGAGGAATGCCCTGACAGAAACTCTCATCAATGGAATTTATGTGTAACATACCAAAGTTTCCCTTGAGCTACAGGTTCTTCCAACTGACTATCAAAATTTCTCAAATTCTCACTAGCTCAGTGCACCAAGTTTGCTATAATTTCTGAATTAAGGGAAGCCAGCCAGAGTTAATGAGCACACTCGGGATATGTCCTTTTTCCCTTCTCAAGACCTCCTTGGCAGCATTGATTTGTGCAGATGGTAGAAATTTCTTCACTCCTGTGTGCCACAATGTTATGTCTGATCAAAAGCAAGACTTCTGCCCCGGGCAGGGCCGTGGAGACAAAGCTCAGGCGGGGAAATGCCACCTCCCTGGTGGGCAGCCCTGTGAGAAGGATGAACTCCCTGCCTCCAAGCAGCACTGCAGCCTCCAGCCACTCTGAGGCCACACGCTGAGCACAGCTGGGAGCCAGACCGAAGGCATTTGCCAAGAGCTGCATTTGGCACATGGTGTGGAGAAGGACAGAGGGGCTGCAGTGGTTTGCAGCACAAATGTGGAAAAATATGCACTTATACATAATGTGCCAGGGCAGAGATCACATGCCAGTGTCTTCAAGTTAGATGAGGAACACGATGGCTGGCACGTAGACAGCATTGCTGAGAATAGCTTTTGAAAGGGACCTTTGCTATTGGAGCATACTCATCCTGAACTGAAAATTTAAATACAGGGGAGCTGGATCACAGGCAGAAGTCACCTGACCCAACTCTTTACTCCAAACATCTTCTGCCATCTCTGCCTTCCCAGCAAATAGAGCACAGGACATTGTCACAGGACCTTCAGTTGGACACATTTTCCTATACTAATGTTTACCTCACCCTTCTGCTCCTTTGCTGCATGACTGGTTCATAATTTAATTTCCTTTAGATAGGGAGGTGAAGGTAAAACATGCTCTGAACTCTGATTTGTATTACCACTACTGTGTTCTAAAATTTACCAACAAATCAAACGTGATTGACATGGTACCATCACCCTGGTTATAAAACCAGTAGCTGCAGCCCTACAATAGCTAACACATGATGTCACTTTCTGGGTAAGGAGAACTGGCAGAGTATTGAAGCTTCCCCCACTGTCCACTTTGTCTTACAAGAAAGTGCTCTGCTTTCTTTTCCATCTTCTGAGACAATACACAGACAAAACAAAGTTTCCAATTAAGTAAAAGGCTGAAGACCTGTACAGCTGCATATGCTTATTTTTACAGTGTCTGAGATGAACCGCATATATTTATATTTGCAGCATGACAGTATGTGCCAACATACTATTTTTGTTAACTCTTCATTGGTTGTATTCTTTCTTGCAGGTTTGGAGGTGTTGACATGTATTAGGAAGGTATTGTTGAAACCTGAATGTAAGTAGGACACAACAAACCTTTGTACCAACATTTGAAATAACTTTTTTTTTCTTACTGTTCAAGCTGGCTATTTTTCTGGGTTCTGTAAATACTCTGGACTCTGTAAATACTGTAAAGACTCAAACTCTGGCTTAATGCATATCTACTGATCCTCAGCTACATTTGGGTTTCCTGACATCAAAGTTGTTTATTCAGGGACTTAAAATCTGTCTCAGCTGTAAACAGTATGGAGCAGGAACATGGTTCTTGTGACATGTTTATACAGCACATAGCATAGCAGCATCCAAACTTGAATCACAGACTTGATATTACTGTAATATAAATAGTGCTTTAATGTATAGAGTCATCCAACAAAGCTAGAAATTAATTTTTTTTTCTCAGTATCTGAGCAGTAGTTTAACTGAGAATTTAGCTAATTCTCACACCTTGAAGACTATGCAAGCTTTTGTGTCTGTAGTACTTGGGTCTGCCCTTTGCTAGAACTCTGCTACTGAGACTCACTTGTACAAAGGGTAAAAGAGAGAAAATGAGAGAGAGGAAAGGAGGAAAAAAGGCATTTGCTGACAACCCTGCTTTTTTCCCAGCATTGTCCTGGGATAATCATACCTGTAGCTGCTTCATCTGGTGCAGCTGCAGCCGCAGATCCGACACGTTGCGTTTCATCCCGTGCAGGCTGACGTGCATTGCTGGGGCTCCAGCAGGATGGATGGCAGCTGACTCCCCAGCTCCCAGGGCATTCTTCCCCCCAGATATGTTGGCAGCACCTGCAATAAGCAGCAGTACAGGTTGAGTTCACAGCAGAGAAGGTGCAAATATGATCCCTCCTCTGCCCACTGAATCCATGGTATTTCACACAGAGGGATGAGAAAAGCAAATGACAGATGCCAGCACTCAATATTAACAGGGAACTGGCACATCCTTTCCCAATGTATTTTGACGGAAGGCTGCACAGTATCAGGGTGTATCAGTGCTGGAACCTCAGTTCTACCAGAGCTCTGCATTACTCCAGGACTGCTTTCTACCACATGAAGTGGAGATGGGATAATAAGTTACAACTGCAGATTACACAAAACAGCAACAAAGCAAATTGGTTCTGAAAGTAACTTCAGGATTGCCCTCCCAAGAGATGTCTGAGACCAAGCTGATGCAAATTCATTTATAGGACTCCTGAACTACATATTTGTTGATTAATCATCCTAGGAGATGGATTCAGTCAAGCTGCCAAATATGGGGAAAATATTTCTACAGAAAATCTTGCTTCACTGCTTAAAGAACAATTGCATTATTTCTAGCAGGCATCTCCAACAACAACCCTATAAAACTAGAGAAATTAAATGATGGTGTGCCAGAGGCTCTCCAGCCATGTTGCATCCACCCTTTTAGTCTGTCAGAAAGGAATACAATACAACACAAGGAAATGAGCTGAGCCACACTCTGAAAATAATGACTGTTGTCCTCACAAAACTTTCTTAAGAAAAGTTAAAGAATGCTGTTCTTCTACACAGGAACAATGCCAAGCTTGTTCTTTTCAGTCTCAAGTACCTGGGAAGAGGCTCTAAATAGAGAGAACAAGAAAATTCCAGCTCATCAGCTAATAGAAATGTCAGCTCCTTCTCACAATTTCCACTTACACACCCATATTCTTCAAATTTTTTTCATAACGTGTCCCTTCCCTGCCCCCCCACTCCCCCAGCAGACAAAATGACAGACTATCAGTATGACAAGCTTCATTTTTTAAGTCCAGTACTTTGTAGTCCTGCAAACTCTTCTCATCATACTGCCAAATCCATCTTATTCCTTGATCCCAAATGGCACAGATGGCTGCTGCTCCCTGAACTGCGGCCCCTCACTACAGGAAAGACATTGAGGTGCAGGAGCATGTCCAGAGAAGGGCAACAAAACTAGTGAAGGGTCTGAAGCACAAGTCTAATGAGTAACAGCTGAGGGAGCTGGGGGTGTTCAGTCTGGAAAAAAGGAGTCTGGAGGTCCTCATTGCTCTCTAGAGCTGCCTGAAAGGGGGTTGGAAGGAGGTGGGAGTTGGTCTCTTCTCCCAGGTAATAAAAAATAGGACAAAAATAAACGTCCTAACGTTATAGCCAGGGAGATTTAATATTAGGAAAAATTTCTTCACCAAAAGGGTCATCAAGCATTGGAAGAGGCTGCCTAGGGAAGTGGCTGAGTCACCATCTCTGAAGGTATTTAAAAGATGTGGTGCTTAGGGACCTGGCCTGGTGGTGGACTTGGCAGTGCTGGGTTAATGGCTTGACTGGATGATCTGAAAGGTCTTATCCAACCTAAATAATTCCATGAGTCTATTCTATGATTAGGTCATTCCCTATTTCAATTTCATCCTTCTCTAAGATTAAAAAAAGAAATCTGAAGAAAGAGAAAATAGCTCATCAATGGATTTACACAGGGATTTTGGTCATCATCTGCTCTCACAAGCACACATTCTATCAAGTTTAATGAAATCAAACAAAAACCAATGTTGTGAGCTTTGCCTGCTGAAGGCAAATTTTCAGTGCACTGAAGTGCATGACACATCTTCTGACTGGAATGAGTACAACTCCCAGAGTGGGAAGTTCTCTCCCCATGCTCTCATCCCTCGTAGTCTTTTGAACTGTTCCTCCAAATGTGCCTGAGTACAGCTCAGCACAACACCACAGTTACTCCTTTTCCAACAGGTGTGGATACCTCAAACACAACCTTTGCAAAATGCACCTGGGGGAAGCATTCTTAAAGGATGAAAATAATACCAGCCTATTTTTATTTTAAAGAAAAGGTTTTTAAGAATCCTGTTTGTTACTTTACCTTCATTTGCAATTCTGCTCAATAAAAGCACAGGCCCCTCTGGCTGGATCCATGCTACATACAGTGTGCCATGCTATGAGCTTCTGGAGACATGCTCAGACAAAAAGCTCTTCTAGCTTGGTGCAGGCTGTTGTAATACTGTCCCTGAACCTGCTCCAGCTAGATCTGCTTGGTGCTTCAACAACAGCACTTGTCATTACACTGCTGAGCAAGCTGCTGCACATTTTTGCTATACTCCAGTATGATTCAATGGTCTCTTGACTTTCAAAGAGCTCCTTAACAGAAAGCAACACTCAAGAAATAAACAGTCCTTGTTCGCTGCCATTATGTACCCACTCCATGCTTCAGTCTAATGTATGCTCATACTTATCTGTCTACATGTACACTGCATTTTCTCCTACAGTCAAGCATCGATTTCCCTCCCACATGCACTATTTTTTGCCCTTTTTGTTTAAGAGAATGGTATTTAGTTCATAAACCTTACAGACAGAAACCACTAGAGAGTCTGAAAAATGTGGATAAGCCTCCAAGAGTTCTGATCCCTAGCCACAAATCTGGACTATTTTTGAAAGCACACCTACCTTTCTGCTGTTCTTTGCCTTAAGCAAAAGCTCCAAAACCTCAGCCCCTGACCCTGTGAAGAGGCAGCCAAGGCATGAATCAGACCCCACCAGTCCCTCCCCCATGCTGGACCCCAGTCAATTCACATATTTTCTCAGGAAGGGGTGCCTGCTTTCCTTTTAGTGTAGATGGACTGTGATCTGCTTCTGTAAGCAATAAATGTCTCCAACTCCCTACAAAGCAGCTCTCCTCCTTGCTGCTGCCTCAGCCACCTCTTTTCTGCATTAGGTGCTCTTGGCTGCCACAGTGTCCCTGCTGCAGGGTGTGCTCAGAGCCTGGGAAATGTGCAGTGGGACTGTGACTCCAGCAGGGGTGAAACGCAAGACACTGAGTGAGCAATAACGATCAGAGCTGATTTCTCACATATTCATATTTTCATCAAGAAAGAATAAAAGGGCAGCTGATGAGGGGCTGCTTCAACTAGGGAGTGTAGCTCACTGTTGGAAATAGTCCCAGGCTGTAGCCTTGTGATTAGATGTGAGGCCAGATGGATTAAAGGGAAAGAAACAGCACTGGCTCTTGGGTTTTTAAATAAGCCCCTTCTTGAGCTAGGTAAGGGAAATTCTCACCTCCCACCATAATTTTCTAATACTTTGGACAAATTAAAAAAGTTAACTTTGAAAAAAGGCTAATGAACTAAGCTGCCATTTTAGAGTACAAAGAAGTGCAGAAAGAGGAAAGGTTTGCTGTGTGCTCAGGGGATAAGGATCCCTGACACTTGACCTTTGCCGTGGTTGCAAAGACACTGCTCTCCTTCTGTTTTCCAGTTGTTTTTTTCCTAAAATCCTAAGATTTTATTTTAAAGCAGGTAGGCACAAAAGGCCATCAGAAGACACCCTGCAAATTAGTTATTTCCCCTGCAAATAACTAATCTAATTAAAGAGACACAATATTTTCAAGCATTATTTGTTTGTTATTAGATGGTACTAAATCAGCCTCAAAATAACAAAATATTCTATATATACATTAGTGTGCAACTTCACCTCATTATCCAAAATGAATTCAGGATCATATTTTGTCTGCAAATGCTGACAGAGTTCTAAGACTAGCATGATCTGTCTTTGAATCTGAGATAAGCAAGCAGATATGGACAATGATTTAATTCAGAGGTCATCACAGCAAGAGTCATGCATGTGAGAAGGGCACACAGATATGCACAGATGACAAGACAGTTCACAAAGAATGAGGAATCAAATCTGAGCCCTATGTTGGTAATACTTTTCCCTGCTGCCATCTTCCTCTTGTTTTGTATTGGTGGTGTTAGTGCAGAAAATTGTACTCCCTGATCCCCCTCTCATGGAATACTGAAATGTCTTCCTTCCTCTTCTAACAAGGTAGCAACTAGCGTCTTGTTTTGTATTGGTGGTGTTAGTGCAGAAAATTGTACTCCCCGATCCCCCTCTCAAGGAATAATGAATGTCTTCCTTCCTCTTCTAAGAAGGCAGCAACTAGCAAAAAGCTATTGCTTTTTTTGGTAATCCATGAAACAACTGATCCCAATTTAATAAATGAATCCAGGATTTAGTCTATCATCAATCTCCAGCTGATGGACACAAATATGACAGAAAAGAGTATGTAAGTATTTCTCAGGGTATTTGTTAGTTATCTCATGGTGACTCTTACTAGTATGGTTTGGTTTTAGAACCACGTGTTGTTTCTAAATCAAGAGTTCCATGATACTATTAATGTTTCAGGAACTGAAGCTCTTTATAAGGATTCAGTCGTGGAATTTCTCCAACATCAGCAGAAGAGACATAGCCAGTCTGTGGAGGGTTACTGCTCTTTCAACCCATCCCCCATGAAAGAACTGAGCCTAAAGCAATAAAAGATAAGAAATGCAGACAAGCATTGTCATTCCAGACTCATTTTCCTCAGTGAAAAAGCTGGGTTTCTTCAGAGTCCTTAATATTTGGGGTTGAAGAAGCCACTGGCTTCTACAGACTGGCACAACAAAAGCAAGTTAAATACAACAATTTGGTTCATATGACATATCAGAGTATTCACAATCTAGCTATATAGAGTTATCTAGGGTTTAGAAAATTTGGCTTCTTTCCCATCCCAAGAGATGTAGTCTATTTTTTGTACAAAAGTCTCCCATCATTGGAACATATACTATAAAATACAATGTTGGCTCAACATTGATGAGACAATATTATCTTGCACAGATGTTTTATTTTTGAGAATGGGAAGCAATTCACATTTTTGCTTATCAGAGCTCGAGAAAGGACTGTTCAATCAACATTTTATACCACTTTGTCTTTCAAATAGTCTTTGAAATTGCTAAAACTGGTATCTCAGTGCACAGTTGTCAAGTAGAATTGTAAAGTGAGGGAGTCACTGCCTAAATGGCTATAGTAATAAAGATTGGGGCAAATTGAAGAACAAAACAGTGGTCAGCAGAAGCGTGCCTAGCTTCCACTGGCATGTTTGAACCCAAGTATATTTACAAAAAGGAGAAATATTCTGTAATATATTCTGGCAGATTGCCTAATTTTCAAGTAAGCCAAACTGCATTGACTCATTGGACCATATCCTGAGCAATTCCAGGCACAAAAGCAAGGAAATATTCCATTATACAAGACTATTCTTTTATACAGCACTCTTCAGTAATAGCTGTTGTGGGTTACAATACTGTAGTGTACTGGGGTCATCACACCTTGTTTTCCTTACCTGCTACAATTTAATTTTGTGGTTGAGGAGGACAGGATATAGAGATGCAGGTGCTGGAGTTACAACTACACTTTGTAGCACTGATAGGGATCCTTGCAGACTGCTGGCTGCATGGCTGTTCCCATTGTCCTATCCCCTTCTCCCACGTGATGAGAAAGCCATCTATAGCACAGCTGAATGTGGAGTCCTTACTCATGTGCTGGATAGGTGCATGGCCATGTGACAAAGCCAATGGCTCTGTCAGTAAGTGACAGATGATGATCTGGCCTTTGACAGTAAAGTAAGTCCCCACACTCCATCTCCCCCACCATGGTTGCACATGCAGCTGTTATATGTAATATTGTCATTTCAGGGACATTTTGAGAATGGGAAGCAATTCACATTTTTGCTTATCAGAGCTCGAGAAAGGACTGTTCAATCAACATTTTATACCACTTTGTCTTTCAAATAGTCTTTGAAATTGCTAAAACTGGTATCTCAGTGCACAGTTGTCAAGTAGAATTGTAAAGTGAGGGAGTCACTGCCTAAATTGCTATAGTAATAAAGATTGGGGCAAATTGAAGAACAAAACAGTGGTCAGCAGAAGCGTGCCTAGCTTCCACTGGCATGTTTGAACCCAAGTATATTTACAAAAAGGAGAAATATTCTGTAATATATTCTGGCAGATTGCCTAATTTTCAAGTAAGCCAAACTGCATTGACTCATTGGACCATATCCTGAGCAATTCCAGGCACAAAAGCAAGGAAATATTCCATTATACAAGACTATTCTTTTATACAGCACTCTTCAGTAATAGCTGTTGTGGGTTACAATACTGTAGTGTACTGGGGTCATCACACCTTGTTTTCCTTACCTGCTACAATTTAATTTTGTGGTTGAGGAGGACAGGATATAGAGATGCAGGTGCTGGAGTTACAACTACACTTTGTAGCACTGATAGGGATCCTTGCAGACTGCTGGCTGCATGGCTGTTCCCATTGTCCTATCCCCTTCTCCCAAGTGATGAGAAAGCCATCTGTAGCACAAGCTGAATGTGGAGTTCTTACTCATGTGCTGGATAGGTGCATGGCCATGTGACAAAGCCAATGGCTCTGTCAGTAAGTGACAGATGATGATCTGGCCTTTGACAGTAAAGTAAGTCCCCACACTCCATCTCCCCCACCATGGTTGCACATGCAGCTGTTATATGTAATATTGTCATTTCAGGGACATGTCAGTCATAGGATAAGGTAGTGAGTGAGGAGTATTTGGGAACAGCAGTGCCAAGAAATGGCTGCTGGTCAGATGAACCACACCGTTCTGGTGGGCTGGGCATGACTTCTCAGGGAATCTCTGCTTTTACTTTATATAAGGTTGCTTTCCCAATGAATATTATTTCATTTCTCATTTAAGTGAGTGCACATTTACACATGCACACACAAACTACTACATAATTCAGGTTCAAAAGGACCTCTGGAGGCCCAAACTCCCACCGAGAGGGCCCACTGAGATCAGGTCCTCTGAGTGCCCCTCACCAAGTATCTGTGCCATCTGTACTTGCACCAGTACCCACCAAGTACTGGTACCATCACAGGGAAAGCAGAGAGGCTGCTGTTTGCAATGCACTACAAAGAGGAACACAAGGCACTGTATGTGCTGGTTGTGAGGGTTTCATAAGTGCTTTATGTGAGGTGAGGCCTGTGCAAGTGGGAAATGACATAAATTCTCAGTCTGTAATGACAATGCAATAGGGAAAATTCTGAAGACCATTTTGCAGCTGTTTTGAATAATGACAGACTTTTCACTATATTGTCTGAAACTGAAAAATTACAACTTATTTCTTCAAAGCTTTAA
This sequence comes from Passer montanus, assembly GCF_014805655.1. Taxonomy (NCBI): domain Eukaryota; kingdom Metazoa; phylum Chordata; class Aves; order Passeriformes; family Passeridae; genus Passer; species Passer montanus. Next base: position 27,194,267 of record NW_024356505.1, on the reverse strand, counting down.
GTAATCCTCTCCCCATTCAGGAAGGGAAGAGTTGGAACAGCACCAGAGAGTGGCTTGGGAGCAAAGCTTCAGTACCAGGATTTCAGTCTCTCTCTTCCATGTGGTTGATAGTTTCCAGGTCTAGTTTGGTTTCTGTCAATTAGGAGGACACAGAGCAACTCCAGACAAACAGGAATCCTGAACGTGAGCTAACATCTCCAACAGAAAGGCTATTTAGGAGCATAATAGGTTTGTTAATAAATGTGTGTGGTTTACTACCTGCCGGGCACAGACCTCCCTGTGGGAACAGCACTAGCAGGAAGCAGGGAACTGCCTGTATTTGCATTCAGTACATGACAAAGGTGAAGAGGAGGCATATAAGCACACGAATACCCTGGGACTTCTCCAGCAGCAGCCCGTACACAAAGAGCTTCAACCACATGGAAATCTTCTTTGTCAACAGTTTTAACTCAGTCTTTTACACACTTAACAGCTCTCCAGGTGGGATGCTAAAACAAGACTGGCTCTCACTGGCTTCATAATTGGTGCTTACTCAGAACAGTTTAGGTGCACACTAATAATCAGGAACAGATCAATGTGGCTTAATTAGGGAAAGTGCTGCCTTGCTGACTGCTGTTTCTTGGTGTCATTACATCAGTAGTATCGTAGTGACAGATGGACCTTAGAAAATGTTCAGGTGACAAGAAAAGGAATTAAATATTTAGTCTTCTATAGCAATCTGGACAAATCTAGGGTTAATGAGAGATATATATACATCCTACAGACAGGATGAGTCACTGGAAAATTCACCAGATGCAGAGGCTCTGCATCTCATTTAAACCATTCAGCACAGGTGGGAAATTCATTCCAAATACCAACTCAACCTGTCAGAAATTCCTCTCTCAAAGATGTGATCAACTCCCATATCCTGCACTTAAACTTCAGTTCTGACAGTACAGCCATGGAAATTTAAGTAAATTTGACATTTGCATAAGCTGGGATGTTCATAATGTTAGAGCTATTAATATACCTGAATAAGATGTAAATTAAAAGTGAATTATCTTACCTGTAGTGTCGGCACTGCTCTTGCTGGACACAATTTTCATCATCTTCTCACTAAATAATAACAAGAAAAATTGTCATTTTAGTTTACTAGCTATTAAAACTGTAGTGAAGTTTATAGTCAACAAATTTAATGGCCTTGTCTAACATATATATTTTTTTTCATTTAAATCACCAGTAATTTGTCAGTCATCAGTAATTTTTTCTCAAAATCACCTTTTAGTAGAAGTTAAGCAACGAATGGAGTATAAGCAGTAGAAAGCACAGAGACGTAGCTACATTAATTATTTTTATCACAAAGAAGAGTAATGCAGTTAATATCCATCTATCATTTGGCATATTCTTCCTCTCTGCCTAGCATTCTCATGGAGATGATTAAGAAACTTAAAAATGATTGAGCATTCAGGATTTTTTTACTATTACATTCAAATATATTTTTGTTGATTGATTACTAAAATCATGACAGATGAATTCTGTTTTTACCTAGAAGAATCTTTGCTATTACTTGTATTTGGCCCTTTAAAAAGCGCAGACTGAACAAGACCAGTTAAACTGGCAATCTGTTTCTCCATGGCTTGTATCCTCTCTCTGTAAGACAAGAGAACCGTTTGTTAAAGCCACATATATTTGCTTTCAGACTTGTTTTTCTAGGTGAATGATTACCACAGGATTGGAAAGACACTACAGAGTTTGTGCAAAGGCCCTTGGGTACAGTTTGCATATATCTTATTGCAGCAGCTTACCACATCTCGGTTTGGACAGCTTTGGCATCATAACAGAAAATTAAAAAACAAAATCTGCTTAGTTAAAAAGAACAAAACAAACCACCAAGTAATAAACTTCTAACGACCTCACAACACAGACACCTAAAACAATTTGTTAATGCCACTTGGAACTAGTGAAAAAGTATTTTTCAGCATTACACGCATTTTCTCTTTTACCTACACTGGGCCAATCTTTTTGTCTGTACTTAAGGTTTCAGGATTAGACTTTACGCTTCTTCTTGTTACTATTTTTACTTTCCCCAGACCCAGAATTTTTGTCTGGGAAGCATTTAATCTGCCCAAGCTGATGACTTTCAAGTCCAAATCCTTTCCACCTGACATCATGACTATCTGCTTTGAAAAGGACAGAAATATGACAGAGAGGCACAGGACACCAAATGCAGGCTGCGCAGCAATGTTATAATAAAACAGATTTTCTGTTGTGCACATATCCCGAGAAATTCCCAAAAGGCAGAAGAAAAGAGATGTAGAGTTACAATAAGTATAATCAATGTTTTCCATAGGAACCAAAGGTCACTAAACAAGAATAACTTTTTTTTTTGGATGCAAAGGCAAACATTTGTGTGTTTATCTGTTTGCATAAATCCATATATTAGTCAGGTACCAGGGGACTTCCTCAGTCGGCTCCAAAGCAGCCTTTTGCTCACACAGGTGCCTGCTTCTACATGCCAGTATGTCAGTGACACACCACAACACATACACACATCAGTATGGGACCTTCTGAAAAGGTGTCCCTCTATTACAGCAGTTAAGCGTGTGGGGAGACTTGCAGGAGGAAATTCTAACAGCAGGCTGTGGTTTTGGAAGATGACTGGGAAGAAAACCACTTGCTTTTTGAGAAGTTAAGACCAGCAGCAGCGACTGATGACAGAAGATGGGACACAAACTCAGACACAGACTCAGCATGCTGCACAGTCCATCCATCACCATGGCAGCGTTCTGTGCACACGGGAGCAGCCAAACTCTGGCCACCCCAGCTGCAGGTGCAGTTTGGTGGCCAAAGCAATAGCATCAATCAATAAGAGTCATATAAACTCAAATGTAGGTACCAATAACAGCCAAGAGCAAGCTGACATGACAAAAAGCAAGTAACCAGCCCTCCTTGCAGCCAGATGGATTGTCCAGGCTAATTATTTCATTCACATTCAGGGAATTAATGAGGTTTCCTGTGATAGCACACAGATACCATAAGCCAGGAGAGACTCAGAGACACCCAGAGGTTGAGAAAACAGGGCAGCAAAACAAGTAATGAGATGCTAACAGACACAAGCAGGGAAGAAGAGAGTGCTCAGTCAGTCCCCAGCCAGCAGACGTGTTCTTACTGCGAGTTAATGCAGTGCACGCATCTCACTTTTCTGTCTTCATGTTGAAAGGTATTTTGAAGGGTGATGAGAAGACAAGTGAATCTAACTTAATTCATTTCAAACCAAGAAATACGTTACAGAATTTCCACTATTACAAGTTTTAAAATAAGAAACTGGTGCAGGCTACAGTAACCTTTGGAACAAAGACAAGTACTAAAACCCAGGGATAAATATACTCTAACAAACTTTAATGCAGCATTTTTGACACTTAATAATGAAAACTTTTTTTTTTCCCAGATAATCATCACAAAACCATCCTGGAACTAAGCTCAACTGGAAGTCTATCTGTTTTACCAATCCATAAATATGATGGTTTTTTTCATCCCACATTAGATAATCTGGAAACAATTTTCTGCTTCAAAAGATATTATGGCAACACAAAGCTGATCTTGTCCTTTGCCATGAAATCTAGGAAAGTATGTTGTTAAGAGGGAGAGGGATGTTCCAAGATAGGAGACGATGAAAAACGAATGAAATACTGGAATCAATTGCACAGAACACATTATTTTTCATATGGTAAAAGCATTAAGAATGTGGAGAATCTACATGTGCTCTGGAGTTGCTCTGTTAGAAACCAGGCAGATTTTTCCTGTAATAATTCCACTGTAACACCCAGATTTGTTATGGCCATTAGCATGAAACATTTCAAAAACAGGTGTCTGAAAGGTGCCTTTTAGGAATTAAATAAAACAACCTGATTTTCAGAGATGGTTGGACTGAAGGTGGTGGGAGGCAGCACGTTCCAGCATGGGCAGGGAGGGATGCAGGTGGCCTGGTGGTGGGGCTGTAATCTGGGCTGATGTGGCTGCAGGGCTGGTGGCCCAGTTCTGTCACGAGGTCCAAAGGAGCACGGACAGGATCTGCAGCAGACCCCTCTGCCTCCAACTTCCTTATGAAGGGCTGGAGCAGACTCAGCTCCAGGAGGGAGAAAAAAATGCTTTCCTCAAGCTGTGCAAGGCCAGGGATGTCAGCATTGCCGTGACAAAAATTGTGATTTTTGGTCCTTGGCATTTGTGTTTTCCACCTCTCACTGTGCTCACTGCTGTGGAGAGGGAAGCTGGGACCAGCCTGTCCCAGCAGCTCTGCCTGGACACGGCAGGCCAGAGTCCCATGGATGGGGCAGACAGGGTTCCCTGGCATGGGACAGGCTCCAGTGACACAGGGCAGGCCAGGATGTGGAGCACTAGGACAGAGGGCAGACAGAGAACAAAGTGGTGCCTCTGCTTGGTGCCACCAGAAGGGTGGTAGCCCAAGAAGAGCCAACCCGTCTCTGCTCCCAGATTAATTTCCCAGATAAAGCTGCATCTCTCCACCACCCAGGAAGAGCAGGGAGGGTCCCTTTTATAGCAGTTGGGAAAGAAATGGCTATTTTATCAGCCCGAGCACAGAAAGGCATTGTTTCACATTGTTTTCCTGTGAATGTTGGGAGAGTCAGAGCATGGTGGGGGAGGAAAGGAGAGGACAAGGTCAGAAGCGACGCCCAGCAGAACTCTGTCAGACTTGGCTTTGCCTTCTCACAGACCCTGGCCAAGAAGGCAGGGACAGGCCACTTGCCAGCCCTCCTCTCCCCAGCAGCCTGACCTACAGCTCTGGCTCTAGGTATGTCCAGGAACTGGGGCCCTGCCTTAGCATCTCAAATTCAGCAGAACCCTTACTTCTCTGGGGACCATGCACTGATGTGTCACATTTCAGATTTCTTCCTTACAGCTTCACTGATCTTTCATGTTACTCTTTCTATTGCAGTTAACTGGAAGTAATTCCAAAAAGGAGTACAGCATATTGCTGAATTGGTATCCACCTGTCACAGCAATGCTATTTAAGCACGACATGTTTCTTGCATGTTACTTCCCTTTCCTGGGGACATCTTTAATATTCACATCACTGAGAAGATACTTCATACACACGCAGAATAAAACTGATCTGTGTAACTGTTCATTCATGTTCCTGTCCAACCCCGGGCTGTACAGCACATCACCCACAACAGATGTACTCAAACACCAAATCTGCACCATGAACTACCTGGCACACCTTCCTGGAGAAAAAATTTTCTGTGACTTCCTATTTTATGGTTAAGCTTCAAATGAAGCAATGAAAAGGGGGTCAGAGACTGAGAAATACACATTTCTTCCTATATTACTCTATGATACAAACACTTTACAATTTTTTTTACCTCACTGGGAAAAGAAAGGAAACAGGAGTAGGCTGTTTTTCCCAATGACTTTCCCAGAACCAAGTGAAGGTGTCTTACACTTTATGGCAAAGTCCCCCAAAAGAGATGAGTGGGTTTCTTGGAAGGGTGGGAACCAAAGATCAGCAAAATTCTTCTGTATTCTGCTTTCTTCCCACAAAAGGATTCACACAGGTGAATATGTCAGTCCTCTAAGGAGAAGATTTAACTCAAACCTTCTACATCTTGAGACTAAAGAGGAAAAGGAAGCACACCAGCTCTTACACTATTTGACAACTCTTATCCCAGAGCCTGCATCTCATCTTCCTACAAACAGTTCCTCTAACACAAGGAAGACAAAATACAGTTTACCTTTCCTCCATCATGTATAGGTCATTTGACTTCATTTTTTTTCTGGCTGGTTATTCAACACCTTTCACAGAGGAATATACAGTTTTGGCCTTGTGAAAAGTGTCTGAGACTGTGTATTTGTCCCTTATAAAATGCTCACTGCATTGCTGATGGAGTCTCTCACTGTTCAATAACTTTACAATCTAAGGTAATTTTTCCTAATGCATAGAGTGCCCATGTGTACTGCAACATATCAAACTATACAGTGGTTTTGTGGGGGGAACAATATCTAATAATCTACACATGGCCATTACACTTTAGTCTTGAACTGCAAGCCATGAGCCAATAATGTCATCACATTTTTTGCTCAATCCAAATGTCATAATTTCTCCCTAGTATGGCATAAAAAGAAGAGGACAAAAGTTGTGTTCAGGCAGAAGAGAACCATAGTACACCCTGAAAAGGCTTTTCGGGAAAAGAATTCTATATTCTAATTCTATATTATCTTGCTGTTTCAGATAGAAGCATTTATTATATATATTTAGCACTATCAAATAATCTAGAATTTTGCAACATGTGTTATAAATGCAAAGATTTTAAGTTAAACAGCATTTAATTTAATGTACTTTTGGATAAACAGCTTATTTTTCCAATTTACCAACATTTAAACATCTGCTTTGCCTGTAGTAACTTTCAGAAATGTCCCACAAGATACATAAATGAGCCATCCAAAAATATGACAGCAAATTGCTGTTTAAACAACTCATGCTCACAGAAAAATTTACTCATTCTTCCAGCAGACCTCAAATTTAAGAGATGATGTCCCTTTGAAGGTGAACTGCTGTAACCTGTTGAAACTTATAATATTTTTCTGCATATAAATACTAATATCTTTTATTTATTTAAATCTCCATGAATTTGTTTCTTCTCACTGTTGTAAAAGAGCTTTACATGGGACTCTTCTGGTAAATGAATTAACTGTGAGAATTTAGTCAATCCTTTATACCACAGAAGTCGTTATCTTGGAAATAGCCAAGGTAAAACAGTTATAAGAAAGCATTACATGAAGCAATTAAATTCCTCTCAACTCTGCCTTAAATAACAGGCTTGATGAAACTGGCTTCCAGTGTCAAATTAAAATGGGAAACTCCAGCAGAAGAGCTCAGAAACACCAGTTTTCATCTCTTGTAGATCCAAATCTGCTGCAGTTAAGGTCCCAAAGGTAATGGAACCATTTTGTTCAACAAAACCAGGAGGTTTTTTCTCATCTCACAGTCAATGAGAGATCTTATCTGTTTTAAGTACCCAACATATTCTGATAAAGTACAGAGATATCCCAGTTTAGCCTTGGACTGCAAAACTGAAGGAGAATTGAGATGAGAAGAGAGATTCACTTTTACTTCCGGCATTGTCACTATCCCTTTCAATCTTTCCCCTGATTTATACTTAAACTTGCATTGTCCTGAGGTTGTGACAGTGCTACTTCGAAGAAATTTCCATCAAGTCATGATACAAGAGATGTTTTTTTTTGCTCTCAGCACACTCCACTAGGTATTAAAGCAACGACAGTGCTGAGATTATGGGTTTGGTGCCTGCATGGTCCTCAGCCTGCTCTTGAATGAGTCAGGATGGGGAGTCTCTCATGCCACAGTGCAGAGATGAAAAAGACCTCTCTCCTCAGTAGCTCCAAGGCTAGGAGCTCCTCTGCCCACAGCTGACACCTCTGCAGGCAGGCTGACTGAACTCACTGCCACCTGCTTGCTGTGGCCTGGCTCTCAGGCACTTGGCATCAGCAAGTGGGTAACACACAAAACAGAGAGCCTACAGCTCATTCACCATGCCTGGAAGAGAATGAATTCAGCCCCATCTCTACAATCTCCAAAATACTCTTTTTCACAGAAGCAAGCCCATACTGTTTATGGGTGTAAACTCTAAGTCCTACACAACAAGGTAGGGGATACCATCCTGCCATTATGTACATCACTCTTCAGGTACCCCTAACAACCTTGTAACAACTCCATCCCGGAAGAAGCAGGAAAAGAGCACCTCAACATGGATAACCCCTTGTTTACTTTACTATGGTTTAAACAGTGTTTGCTTTCAAAGTTCATGAAATTATTATAAAGCTAAATTAAAGCTTAGAGCATTTTGTGTTTGTAGAACTCAAACCCAATTCTTAATATTGCATGCAATTTGCATGAATTCCTTTTGATATTTACAATTATTTTTAGAAAGTCACACTTCCTCAAGGTTAAAAAAAGCCACACAACCCATAAAGACAGCTTTCAAAATTATTCTTTCAGTGCATGTGACTAAAATGCACCATGCTGCATTTTAAGGTCATGTATTTATTTGAATGTGCAATTATGCAAATGCTGTTTTCTTCATTGTTAATATATTCTGGGACCAGGATTAAAACACCTGGTGCAAAACTCCCTTTCAAGGAGCTGCAGAACTATAGTTTCTCTTCATCCATTCACAAACAAACACCCTTGTGCATATCTGTGCATCTGAGTGAACAGCTGAGATGCCCAGAAGTAAGACAGAAAATTGTACAAACACAGAAGTTTTTGGTGTCCTTCCTTATTTTCAATTCCTATAATGAACTTTGTAAAATTTTCAATCTGTAAATGGATTAAAATTGGCAAATTTCCTTCAGATAATTTCCTAGATGTAATAATGGTGGCTTGAAATGAAACGCAACTTTCTCTTGGAAACAGATACATAAAAATCCAATTTCAGACTGTAATATGCCCTATCTTGTACTCTTATGTCATAACTACCAAGCTATAAGCCTGTAATTTTTTTGGGTGGCTGTTTTTCTTTATATTCTTCCATTTTTTCCCCACCAGTGGACCTCATGACCCACTTTTTTTCTGGCCAGGCATGGTAAGCAGCAACTGAGCAAGCTGCTTAGACAGAGGGGAAGCCTAGGGTCTATATGAAGCTCTGTATCTTCCCAGTGGTTAAGGCAATCAGCAGTTACCTTTGGCCTCTGTGAGCTCAGCATTTTCCAGCTATTCATCTTCACTTCCCTAAAGAGCTCTATAAAAGTTAACAGTACAAACAATACGCTGGAGATTAACACAGCTCATATAAATACACAGCAACCGCCTGGCAGTGCAATGATTTTTCTCTCCCAGGGCAGGGTCTAAGGGAGAAGAAGCCTTCACAAGCCTGTGTAAATTTGGTCCTTAGAAAGACAGGAGAGATCATTGTCATCATTGCCATTCCAATAAAGTTAACAATAGTCAGGTCACTACCTACTTGTGATGCTGGAAAAATTATTGGGAACAGTATTCATGTTTCGATTTCTTCCCTGGGACAGACTTGCTTTTCTCAGCAGTTTCCCCCTCAAGGAAGATTATTGTAAACAACTGTCCTATTTTTATGCAAATTCACGTTTTACAGGAGATAAGACAGTAATGATAAATTCTTCCCATTTCCTAACACTAGATGAGAAAAACTTCACTCCATAAAGAACCAAAATTGTAATATCAGAGTGTCATTCTTAACGGGGGTGAAAAATATTCCCTTATTAGCAGGAACAGAACATCATTTGTTCTTGTAACATGATCTGGCTGTCTGCAAAGAAAAATCCCAGTTAATCATTTTATTTTATTATATTTTTTCCAATGACTGAAATTTACACAAATGAAAATAACTAGGGATTCATCATGGGTTGACAATACTTTCAAATTAATAATGGATGGTGTCACATCTTCCCTAAATTACTAACTACCTTGACAGACAGCTAATAAACACTGCAGCAGGGTGCAGCCACCTCCTACACATTACATTGTCCCCTGAGTCTTAAACGACAAAGGACTGCAGATTAGGAACATTTCTCATTTGCATAAATTAAGCCCCAGCTCTGCCTTACCTTGTCTCCTTGTCCTTGGGCATCGTGGGTGACCCATAGCCAAAAGCCTGCTTGTCCACGGGAGAGGGCATTGCCTCGGCCATGCCTGGGAGGCCAACAGCACTCCGCGCTTTGGCATCCACAAACACGGGCGGTCCTGGCTCCTTTTTGAAGGACTGGCGGCTGGGGGAAGCCCTGTCAGGCTGGATGGTGTGGGCGGGAATGTGAGGGCCATGGTGAGGATGAATATCGATCATTCTCATGTCAGCCACCCTGTGAGGCGAGGCTGGAGGTGTTTTAGAGCCAAGAGTGGGCAAATGGCTCTCCGGGTACTTCCGTGACTTTTGTCTGTACAAGGACTGCTCCAGCATTTCAGGCTGCATGGAGGGGTTGCAGTAAGTGCTCGATGACCTCATGGCACTGCGATGGTAGGTCACAATGTGGTCGGGGACATCGAGGGGGTGTCCGGAGTGCGGTGCGGCCACACTCATCCTGCCCTCGTGAAACAAGTAGGGGTCACCGTACAGGCTCTCATTTCGCATCAGGGTAAGGTTTTTGTTACTCATGTCCTCATCTGGCTTCACGTCCCGTCTCTCCAAAATGGCGCTTGGGCTGGGCGATATCGAGCGCGAGGCGGGCACGCTGGACAGCCGGTCCCTGGGGATGGTGGCATTGCCTGGCACACCCATGGGCCGGCCCCCACCATAGGGAATCCTGGATGGAGAGGGAGGCATGGAGTGGGGCACCGGGGTGGAGGGTGGAGAGCTGGGCATCGCGTGCAGAGGGTGTGTGGCAGATCCAGGGCGGGAACCACTTGGGCCATCTCGTCCCGTATAAGCAATTTCCCTCTGCATCTGGAAAGAAAAGGAAAAACACCTCAGATACAAAATCACTGAATGAGCAAAACATGATGTGGGTCGTCTACAGAAAATTAGGAAATAAAAATAAACCCTCGAGACAAAATAATTTGACATCTGTACAAATAAAACACTTTGGGACCTCAGTGCCTAACAAAAATAACAACTATAAATAGCAATAAAATAGGCTGTATGTTAAAGGAATATGAGAGGTTTAAAGATGCTTTCACTTATGCAAATACCATCTCACTCTAATGTGATATTCACAGCTACTGAAGCTGAAATCAGGGGTTGTGGTGCCAGGTGTTCCACGCACATGTAGCCAGTGACAGACTTACACAGTTTATTGATCAGACACACAGGCTAGAGTTCACTGATTCCAAAGCAGGATAAAAATGCTGATGCTCTGGCATCACAAACATACCTGAAGTCCTTAGACAAGAAAAAAGAAATATTACAGCTAATTAGCCATTTTCTTCAGTGCAGGATATAAGATTTTGCTAATGACTTGATGTGGCCTTTCTTACACAAAGGATACACAAAGCACAGTAAAAAAACACACGCATTCATTGACTGTAACACAGTCAACTTATATGAAAACAGTCTGACCCTATGTAACATGTGCCATTGCAAAGATAAGAGTGATTCAGAGGGTTTGTGGAGCACATGCTCAGAAAGTCATTGAACATTTTATCATAGTTTTGCAAGCAGCAGCAGTAGGGAATGAGCAAGCAAAGAAAAGAAAAGGGAAACTTCCAAAACAGATCTATTAGTGCTTTGTTAAGAGAGGCTTGGCAAAAAATCTGCAACGGACATGTGCTTTTGAGAGTGTAGAACCTCACTGTGCCCAGCCATGGCCTATCTGGATGGCTGAATGCTGTCAACAACAGACAGGAGAAATTCTCCTTCTAGAAAGCATCACGTGCCTGATCTGGTGCCCTTGGGGCGAGGTAGATGAACAGGCAGATAAAAAAGTCAGCTGAAGACTAAGTACACAAGAAAAAAAAAATTATAATTTCTAAAATTCATGCTGACAATTTTATCTTCCCTCTCCAGTACCTCCAAGGGATTGTAGAAAACTGTGTATCACCAAGCCTGACTCCACATTCCTAAAGTTACAGAGCACAAAATAATGTGGATGTTACTGATCTGAAGTCTACACAATTTTTCTCCCCTCTCACTCCTTGCTTTGATAATGTGGCTGGATTCATTGTAGTTACAGTGATCCATGGCAGATGAAGCAAGAGATTATTCCTGCCCCACCACAGGTTTTTCCACTGGTAAGGGAATTGTAGTGTCACTATATAAACAATAGCTTTTCTTATCACAGCACGTTCTGCACTCAGGAATTAGAAATGACGTTCCCCAGGGCCAGAGATCAACAGTATCAGGTATTAGAAAGAAGAAAGGAGATAACCTGATTGTGGCCACAGCAATAATAAGTAAGTGTAACAGAACAAAGGTGTGTACTGGGATGGGTCATAAATGAGCCAGACAGAAATTATGAAGTCAAACAGGAACATGGCATAATTTTTTCATTTGCACAGAGAATAAGTCTAGTCTGGAATTTTAAGTAAGATATAATTAAAATATAACTAAACAGTATTAATCACTTTATAAGACGGAATTCAACATAGTTTTCTACTGGCTTGAAGAACCACTGCAACATACTAAGCTATATTGTGTGTACTGACTTTAGCCCAGGGCCAGCAGAACAAAATGACTCCTGACTTGAGCAGCTTTGGGATCCTGTCTTCAAGGGCAGGCAGATACAGATGTTTTACACCAAGAGAAGAACCCAGAGAAAGAAAATCCTCCTAGATTTCTACTGTACAAGCTACACAATGTCCTGTTTAGTTGCTTCAGATAAAGCTACAACAGATGGAATAGTATCTGTGAAAGAAACCATAGCCACTAGGATATGCTGGGTTGCAGTGAGAGGAAAATTCCAATGTTATGTTGCAGAGAGGAGAAAATTTCCATGGGAAGATTTGAAAGCAACGGGTTTAATTTCCTTCAACTTCTGGACTTCATATTCCTGTATATGCTCATTCATTTCTCATAAGTCAAAGCAACCTGTCAAAGAAAAATTCCTATTTTCCACCATAACATCATTTAGATGGAATACTTGTAAGATGGAAAATAATTTGAATATGGGACTTAGCTATTGCTCAAAATCTTGTGTCTGAGTACTGCTGTATGTAGCATTATTTACTTTTGCTTTGAAGTAGCACTTGGAGTACAGAGCCAAGTACAACCAAGGCTCCCTCGGGCTGGGCAGGGCACAAACACCTGGGCACCCAATCCCTTTCGGAGAAGTTCACCTGCTATTTTAAGCCAGGACTCAGGCCCTGGGTGGAGTGTACCAAAGGGGAAACTCCTGGAGCCAGAGAGTCCAGGGTGCCCAGGAAAGATTTACTGGGGCATGTGGGCTGGGCAGGGACCTGAGCTGGTCACCAGGAGCCAGGCAACTTTACTCGGTGGATTACAGTGTCTTCTGCCACGTGATTGGTATTTCCTCTCTTTCCACTTTTCTCTCTCCTCCAGACTCTTTGCTAATGGTAGGTTTAAAAATGTGAAGGATGGTCTTTTCTTCCTTCTCATCTGTACCTCTTGGGTGTGATAGTCTGGCCACACCAAAGAGGAACAGATGAGAAGCAAGAAAAGATCATCCTTCACATTTCTCTTTCACCACTCTCACATATAGCCCACTTTCTGTGCTGTTTTTCATCTTCTCTCCTCTACCACAAAACCCCCATGTTGCTCAATAAAACCCCATACTCTTCTACACAGGCTGTCTTGAGCCACATGTTCCTGGATTTCGCATGACTCAGGGACAGAGAAAAAGGATATTTGGTTTATTTGAGCCTCTAAATACTGGGTATTTAGAAGCTCAGATAAATACTGAGCTATCCCACATGATTGCTTTGAGGGCAAAAGCAAGATTTTTTAGTGCAAGCACAGGATCATGTGCTTTTCAACTGCAGCCATGTAATATGTTTACCTGAGGGTGGGGTTTTCTTTAGCACATAGTTCTTCCTTGTTCCTACTGCCTATAAACCTTACATCCTTGAAATGGAAACTTGTCTTATCAATCCTTAGGTTAAAATACGGCAAACAGCTACAACCATTTCTGTATAAAATATTTGAGGGAAAATCACATCACTGAGAATCTTTCTGTAGTAAAACAGATTACACCAGGTTTACACATCTGCTGTGGAGGTTTTTGGTCAGTTGAACAAGACTTAAGTCTGCAAGACACAGATTTTGCTAGTTTTTTTTTAAACTGAGTCTCTATATGCTAAAGAGTGAATGTTCTGTAAACCCAGTTATGTTCTTTACTTCGAAGCTTGCTGGCACCCTGAATAATTTGCTATATTTTGAAAATGTCTATATGCACAAAGTCAGCAAACCAGTTATCCATCCACCCAGGTGGGCACAAGGAGCCTCGCTCCTGATGGCTGCACAGAGGACAAGCAGAGCTGACATCTCTGCAGCTGGGGGCACGCAGAGCCATGCCTGCACACACCAGGACAATGCCAGCCAGCAGGGAACGCCAGCCAGGAGGGCAATGGGGCAATGCCAGCCAGCAGGGCAATTCCAGCCACGGCCCGGCACCGAGCCTGCCGCTGACTCACGGGCACCGCACCAACCCTCCTGCTCACCGTGCAGCCGGGTACCAGACACACAGCCTGACTCAAGCCTTTATCTGCTAAGATCTCTACGTGAAACTCGGGCAAAGGGAAAATTAGGCCAAGTTTCTGACCTGGCAGCCCTTCACTGTGCTCTCCTAGGCCTCGTCTACATCACCAGAGAACACAGCAACTGGTTTTGCCTCAGGATTTTTAGACTGCCAAAATACCTACACAAAGCATGTTCCCAAGATGAAGATCAACCATGCACCCTCTTGGAGACACTGGGGAGTTCCCAACAGACTCCATTAATCACTTCTCAGCCATGTGAGCTATTACTTTTCTTACTCTCCCTTTGACACCCTGCACTTCCCTGAGGAAAGTGCTCCTCTGCTCTGCAAGCTGACTCACCCAACAGTAAACAGGACACCTGCAAAGAATTTTATTGAGACCTTGGAGTCTATGATGAAAAAGCTACAGAAACACCAAGTACTGATACAATACTGATAAATTAAACTGTAGAGAGATCTTTTATGAAAATTGCTCAACATAAAAAAAAATCTCTAAAAGGAAGGCAATCCTTTACTTTTCTACACGAGGAAAGACTTAATTAAAGAACTCTCAATCCAACAACAATAAAATCCATTCGTTTGTTCTCTGTTCTTAAAAATAAACTGACAGCTTCACTGTACTAGTTGTCCAAACCCCTCAGCTTCACCATTAGTTGCACTATGTGATAACACTTCTGTCATGACTGATCTTTCATTCCAGTTGGATTTGGAGAGCTGAAAGAACAAATCCACTTTGGAAAAAAATTTTTTTTTAATATTTGAAAATATTGTTAATATTTCTAAAATAAGATAATTTACAATAAGAAAACGTACACTTGAAAACTGCAGAACTGGTAAATAGTAAAATGAGAATTTTAAGTATCTGTATCAAAACTATCTGTCTGAAGCCAAATCAGACATCACTGAGAGGCTGTCACACTTGTCTCTTCTTGGTTTCTCACAGACTGCCTTCTAGCACCTATAAATTTCCACATTCTATAGAGGAAAAAAAAAAACCTTGCTGGTTGCAGTTGTGGGTTCCTTCAGCTGCCCAATGTCACATTTGAAAACTTCAAACACATTGGCATAAGTTTTAGCTGTTTCTGATCAGAAACTTTTCAATTATATGTACATTCAGCAGACAACTCTAATCCAAGAGAGCTGAAACATTTAATAAAAGCATCAGTAATGACAAAAGTTGGAAAAAAAACACCCAGCAGATTTCAGTCAACAGCTATGTTATTTCTTAGACATCCCTGAGGTGTTCTAGAGCTTTGGCTTTCCAGATTCACAGACCTGGGCCAACTTGGTCGGAGTCTGATCTGGGGTAGGCACCCCAACTTTTCCACGTTCTCTTCAGCAGGGCGGGTGCTTGGTAGTTTGGGGTTACCAAGCAGTGAAACATGCTGGGGTTTCAATGGCCATCACTCCTTGGCAATGCTTCCAGACTAGAAGTTTACTTGGCAATTTTGGTTAAGAATGGGCCCTCTGATGCCCAAAAAAATTATTTCAGACTATGAAACCACTGTCCTTGCCTATGTTGGGACCTGGTCTCAGTTGTATCCGGCCCCACAGTACAAGGTTCTAGAAGCTGCCAGGGTTCACAATTGTTTTTCATTATGGGAACCACATGCTGGTAAAATAAAACTGATTTCAAACATTCAAACTTCCAATGAATGGGGAAGTCCAAGACTCAACTAGCTGTTCTTAAAATGTTTCATATATTTCTATTATTTTTTCCTGGCTAATTTTCCAGAAAAGGAGTTGCAGAGCTCCCTAAGAAATCTGAACATTTATAATTAACTTCCCAGTATTAACATGCACCTAGGTTTCAGTTCTTCAGTCCTTTTGTATAGTTTTGGTATAAACTATATATAGTTTATATATAGCTGTAAAAATCTCTGTATTATGGTGAAAGGAGAATTGAGATAAAAACTCAGAACATCTATAAAACAGGAACTTTCTCTTTCTGGGGTCTGATTACATATATGGTGGATGTGTCAAGAGAATAACTGGGTCTTTCTTCTTCCATTTATGCTCTTAATTCTATGTTTTTTTCTTTCCCTTGATGAACAGCAATACAATCAGTCAATAGAAGATGTTTCTTAGTTTAAGTCTGTGATGTTTAGTGATGGAAATCATCCAGTCCTCTAGTTTCTATGTTCATAGATTACTTTTTATTTTCACCAGGGTCAGCTAGCTAGAAGTTGACATGAACAATATAGGAGAAGCAGAAGGTGATGCTCACTGTCTTAGAAGATGGAATTTAGAGGACATTTTAGAGGAGAGGAGGCATTCTGACTGAAACATAATTAAGTGTTGTCACCATACTACCCAATGTCACTGTGACATCCAGTCCCCATATCTTTCTCCCAGTTGTGCAGGTGTGCACAGAGGTTATGGCAAAAGCACTATTTGATACTCACAAGCAGAATTTCTAGGATACCATACTGTAGTTACCAATACACTGACTTGAAGCTCAGACACACCATCATTCCCCTTGCCATACCACAGAGCATCAAACACATTCTTAACATTATTTTCCCTTACTTTACACATATATGTTTAATACACACTTGTGTATGAATCCAGTCCCTACAGCAATCCAAATGTTTTACCTCAAGGTATTTTACATGTCTCAGTATGTCCTTTTATATCCCTGACTACGTATAAGCTTAATTCATACCATATCCTAAAGCTCCTATGGGGAAAACAAAGAATACCTAGTTCACTTTTTACTGAACGTAAAACAGATCCATAAAATTCTAAGCTAACCACAAAACAAATGTAATGGTAATATCAAAAATAATGTTTGATTGCTTCACCTTGCCTGTAAGTCAATGCGCATGCTGAAGAGGGATCATGCAAACAAGCAGAGAGAAGAGTTTGCAGTCCAAATCCTACATGGTCTGCTCTTTTGGACATAACTTCTTCAGCTATCCAGATGCTATCCTGAGTATTTGTTTTCACAATTTAAAATACTAGCACTCTTACTACACTCTCAGACAACGTTGTTGCCTATGGACCAATAAAACAATTTTTGATAAGATCTTTGCGTTGAAGCAATTAAAGTCACTTACTGTTTCTTAAGGAAATCCTTTGAATGGCTACAGCAGTGAGATGAACATTTGGTTCCACTTCTTCTAATAAAGCACTTTTTGTTTTCAGTCTTGAGTATCAATCCTTGGTCTATGGTATAATATTTTGTATATCCATGTCTTCTGCAAAAAGGTTTTCAAACAGGAAAAATGTTCCTTTTTCCCTCTGCTCACACCAGGCCATCTTGCTTTATCCAGTCATCTAAGTAATGCTGTTTCAATAAACTGAAGTACTTTTCCACGTGACAAGCCTGCAATTTCTCCTCCCCTTCGAAATTAGTCACTAAATAACCTCCTTGGCATGTCACCCAGTCACAAACTGTGCAACACTATGTGATTCAGTCGCTCAATCATTTTTTAATGTGTGCCTATAAGATGCATAGAAAGAGACTAACATACTGGAGTGAACCACAAAAGAGACTCGCAGAGGGGAAAGCCATAAATAAAATAGTGAGTAACCTCTGTTTCAGTAACACAGTGCATTTCAAAGGCAACACTATGAGACCTATACATATTCATTTCCCAACAGGTGAAGACCTCTAACTATTTAGCAGACCCAGCAGACAGAATTCTAGGAAAAAAAATTCAGCAAAATAAACCTTAGAAGGTTTTCACCTCCTCAGATTGGTAGTGCCACTGTAGAAGGAAGCACAAGCTCCTCCCCTGGAGGAGCTGTCTACTCATTAACCAGGCACCTGAGCCACTTGGATAACCTGAACTTCGGGGTCCCCATAAATCAATCTCATAGTTATCTCTGCAGCACACCACATAAGCCATTGTGATTGGTTGTTTGGTTTGATTTGTGTTTTGTTGTTTTGTTTTTTTTTTAAAGAGGAAATAATAGAAAAGATAAATACATTTTCAAAAATTAGAACAGAAAGGGATGCTTTACTCCCTTCTATCCCCTCACACAAAAATACCATAGAATATGGAAATTGTCTCCTTAAAAAGACAGCATTTACAGTCTAAAACAGATGACACTTAAATATCATAAGGGAAAATCTCATGACACAAACCCTTCCCAGTCCTGCAGTTATCTTCTGCTTCGGGGGGTTGGTTCTTTGGCTCTTGATTTGGATTTTTGTCTGATTTTTCTTCTGTGCAAGTAAAAAATTGCCTGTATAATCATAAATGGCATTCAAAGGAATAAAAATACAATTTAAGCATATGACCCTGAGCTAATACTGCTGTACAGAATCAGCCCTAATGGGGGCTTCACAGTACTGCTCTCAGTCTCAGCCACTAGTGAAGGAGGCATCATTCATTCCTGCTATGAAATGGCAATTTGACACTAAGTATTTAAGTAAGAGGAGAAAGATCAGAGCAGAGCTGGTAGCCAAAACTAAAAATCCAGGTGTTCTACCCCTTACTACCCCCAGCCCAGCATCAGAGAAGTCTTCCAAATTTTTAGACAGCTGCTGTGAATTCTGATTTGTAATGTATGCCATAAATTTGTATGCCATTATTGATCTTGACTAGAACATTACAAAATTTATATGTAGTGTAATGTAAACACTTTTTTTCAGAAATTAAAAGAAAAATTGTCTTAAATGCTTACTTTTCAGTTTCCGCGAAAAATATTTTAAAACATTATTTTTATTAAATATTTGCACTAGCTTTATTATAAAGTATTATTATGGCACATAAACAATGTTAAACCTATTTATTTTTATTTCAAATTTAATCAGTCAAGGCTTGTTTCTTGCAATGTAGGGGTAAAGCAGTATTTACCATTCAAGCATCTGGTTTATATTTGGCAGGTTTAACTAACCAGTCAAGCATCCCCTTTTAATGAATGGATGTATATACTTGACCTAGTTAAAAAGCTGCTTAGGTTGGCAGACCAACCAGACTCAGAAACATCAAGAGTAAAAAAACAAGCAAATTATCCTAGAACACTTTATTGCCACATGTGCTTTTCAGCAGTTGCAGAGAATATTCTTCTATCCATGTTCTTTCTTACAGGCTAACAAACCTGAAGTGAGAAATCATTATGCTAAGATGCAGGATAAAAAAGATGATTGTATTTTGCTAGGTTTCCCTGCAATGAATTGCAAGCTCATAGGCTGCACATTTTCAGTAATTGGACTCTAGCATGACAAAGTATATCCCAGAACATCAGACAGAGATATAACTAGCTCTCCATACAAGTGACATGACATTCATGTATGTCTGATGTATACCACAAGCTTTTCATTAGATGAATTAATCTACTTTTAATTTTAGAATATATAAGGCACAACGTCACAAGTTATACCATTACCAAGGCTGTAATTTAATTTGTAGGTTCTAACAATGAATACAAACAATTCAAGCATCACTTTCCATTTCAATTACTTTATCAGAGCCCTCAAGCACTATCTAGCTTGCCATTATTGTATTATCCCATGTACAATTACTTGCCATATATTTGTTTATAAAGTATTGTACAGAAAAAGAACTTCTTTTCAGTTCAAGCCCCTGTGTAAACCAAGGGCATGCCCCTAAGAGGTACAACACCCTGTGCTTCACTGAGACCAAGCCTGGGAGTTTAGGTTAATTTCAGACTTTAAAACTGACATTAATATCTATATTAATGATAGGCTCAAGTCACCACAGACCTGTAATGCCAGTCACCCTCCTTTCTTCTAAATCATTAACAGTGTTGGTCTGTTGAACCTTTCCATCAATTTACTCATCACATCAATTTATTTCTTGCTTGTTTCCCTCATTTTGAAGCAGAAAAAATGTTAGAGGCTAAGCATCAGTAGAACACACAATTATAAAGCCAGAGAATATTCTGAAGTCTGCTGTGGGGTATAGACATGTGGCATAGACATAACTTATTGCTTGACTGTTGATCAAAGATCTTTCTGCTCCTGATAACAGCTCTTTTGGTTTCTATTCCTTTAATACTACTTTCATGGATGGAATTAATTACGTAGTTAATGCCTTATAGTGCTGTAAACAACTGTTTCCTTGACAGAATACAGGGAAGCACTTCTGGTGATAGCTGGTCACTAACTCAAGACTTGGTTTTGTTCTCAGCACTCCAGAACAAAGTTTGTGATGGAGTCAATGGGGTTTTGCTTAAATTCAACAAGTTAGTTCAATCCAGCAGAATCCAAATGGAAAGACAGTTCACTGACGACAGCTTTTAGAGCTGAACTAAAAAGCAAGCATATTTTCTACTGTATTTGGGGGTTTGGGGCTACGATTTTGGGTGTGGATTTGGGGTTTGAAATTTGGGTTTTTTTCTGCCAAGGAAGGTCTCATGCCACCTCACCACTCCTATCACCCACCCAGCTTATAATTTTGATCCAGGAAACCAACAGTTTGAGATGACAAAGACCAGCCTGTGGAGTTGTCTGCAGGATCTCCCAACTCTGCTGGCTCTGATACACAAGACACATGAAGGCAGCTGGGGAGCTGCCACCAGCATCTTTCTTCTCTCCACTTAGGCCGGTACCATGACGAGGTCAGTTTCTTCCATGAAAGGAGACTGATGCTTAGCTTTGCCTCCAAACACTCAGAAGAGAAGAAAAAAAATGTTCTTACCTCATCCTGATCCTAGTCTCAGCTGCTTCCCCATGGCAAAAATGAGGGAGCAGAACACAGCCCCTAAGCTGCTGTCCTTCACAAAGTCACCCAGGTGACAGACACCAGCAACCAGCCAGACTGTGCTGCTGCCACTGCACTCCACTCTGCTCTCCACGACCCTGAAAAGCTCTTTCAAATTGACCTTTACTTTTTCACATCAACTCTCCAGACCACTGCCCATGTTTATACCTACATGTGTGGTGTTTCCTTGAAGACTGAAAATCCTACAGAAGCTCTTTGAATTTGAGAGGCCAAGCTAAACAAACAGGGAGGGAACAGAACAGTTCTGGCTGCCTAACATATACTGGATTTGAGACTGAGTGCAGACCACACTATCTTCTCCTAAACATGCATATTGTTTGTACTCCCTCTGTTTACTGGTTCCAAAGGCATGCAGTGAAACAGATATGCCTTGGAGTAAACAAAGTACCATAAAATTATCTTATACTTATTTCAAACTCCCTAGTCCTTACAACATACATGCAAACAAACAAACAAAAAGCTCTCTCACGCCACAGAGCACATTACTACTGGCTAGAATGCACCACTATAAAGGGGACAGCAGCTTTACTGCTGCCAAAGCAGCACTCTCACTAGAACACTGGAGCTTACAGTGTGGACCAACCTGTGCACAAAGTCTTTGAACCAGCCCACCACCACACGAGCATCTGAGCTCCCAAGAGAACAGTGTTGTCTTGTAACCTGTGTATTAATATTATCTATACACACATGCATATATGTTTTGCATAAAAGCATTAAACTTTTGGTCTATCTTTGGTGATGGCAGATCAGTATAATCTGAAATTTTTGATTTTTAGGGATTCAAAAAGTTAAAGGCAAACAAATAAAAGTGGGAAGTCATCTGCTGGAAACTCTATAAGCCTCTCAGTTTTTGTTTTAAGTTTACTAGAGCAAATATAGCCAACTCTCACTGGAGTTGCATGAAGAAAGTTCTGCAAAACTGAACTATTACGTCAGGTCTGCAGTCTGTCTCTCTACCCTGTAATTCAAACCTCATGCTTCTCCGTTTTCTCTGTCCTGATTTAAGCAAGGACATTTTCCTAGCTATACGAAAGTATCACAGCATGTATCGCAGACATATATGCATTAAGCACCTCTCAAAAAGTCAAGAAGCAATATTAATTGCTCTGGATTGAGGATTTTTCTCACCTAATGTTTCATTAAAAGAAAGTCAGCCAGACATCCTCCAGAGTAAGCTCATTCCCCTGAAGCTGGGTGGGACAAGCTGCCCTTTTGCATTCCCAACCTCTCACCACTGACTGCAGTGGGTGGCAATTTCTTCATTGATTTTAGAAGGATTAGATTTTTTTTTAAAATTCTTTATAGTGAGCCTGCCCATATGTCTTTTCATTTAGCTCACTTTCTGTTCTGTTTCTCATCCTACTTTTTTTCTTCTTTATAAAAAAGCTGAGATCCCATAACTACCAAGGACAATGATGACTTCATTCCATCGGCTGCTTGCTGGTCCATGCAATGGACATTGGTGTGATCTGCTTTGGAGAATCCAACCTGACCTGTGGTTCCTGTTTTATTGAACTAAAAATGAAGCATCTCTCTCCTGAAGCTGACAATAAACATTATTTATTTCTCAGCAGAGCAATATGGGAGGACATAAATTTTCCTCTTCCTCTGTCCTATTACTAGTACATTTATTTATGCCTAAGCTTTCTAACTTTTAAAATGCAGAGAATGGTTTGTGGCATGAAATAGTTCATAGGTAATGCAGAAATATTAATAAAAAGAAGGAAGTCATATGTTGCAGATATTTTACTAACATTTAACACATGACTTGGACTGATGACCTTAAAGATCTTCCCTGAAACAGGGAAGAGAGACAGGAGGTAAAGAAGTATTATGTGGAAAAGTAATAGGGAATTCACAGTGTAGAAGTACAGAAGAAAGGAAAAAAGACAAAACAAAAAGGGAATGAGACGGTGTGAAGGATAGTAACTAGAAGTTTGTGAAAGATGAAAGAGAGTAATATTGGAGATGGAGTGCTGAAAAATTATTACGGAAACAAGAAAGGGATAACAAAAAAGGAAACAAAAAAAGAGACAAGCTGGGAAGAGAGGAATTGATGAGAAAAAGAGGAGTTAGAGACTAGCGTATGAAAAAAAAGTCAACAAAAAATTCAAAGAAAGAAAAAAACAGAATAAGTGGAAAAATGTGAACTAATGCAAATTTTCTTCAATGCTAGAATATTTCGCATTAGTTGTTATTACAATTCTGTAGCCTAGCATAGTAGGCATGGTAGGGAGAGGGAGAGAGCAAGAAAGCAAGGAGAAGAGAGACAAGAAAGAAGAACATCCAACATAAACTTTCTTCATTTTGTTTAATATTCTGAGGTTTCATGGGTTTTTTGGCAGATGTGGTCAGAACATGAGGGTGGTTTTTAGGAAAGAAGTGAGCAGAGTACTTCAGGTAAATGCCAGCTAGAGTGACCCACAAATGCTTGAGGACATGGGCAAAGAAGGTAAGACCACTGCTGGCCTTTGCAATCCACTCTCATATTCAAAACAAAGATATTAGAGATGTACTTTAAAGCTATAAATGGCTTTTGAAACCCAGCACTCAGTTCAGCCATTACCACTGAAGATGTAGTAAAGGTTCCAAACAGCTTCATTTCCCCCAGACAGTGCAAGAAATAACAGCTCTCTACAAGTGAGGCCTGAATGCAGCATCTCTGAGATTTCCATGCAGAGGAACTGCGTGCTGAGAGATAACACTGAGCTGGCTCCTTCCTCTGTACATGTCTGCTGGTCAGTGGGGGACAACAGAAGTTCTGGTTTGATTGAACCATCACCAAGCTCTGACAAGTGATGGGACATGTCATGTTCATGCACATGTGCACACAGCCCTTACTTCTCAGAAAACCTTCTCCCGTATCAATTCCATCGTGTTATCAATCCCCTGACCACACAGACTTATGACCCGCACATCAAGAGCTCTTTGGCCATCATAATGCTCAATGGCCCTTCCCATTCCAAAACTGAGGTCACCTCTCTTTCAGGTGTAAAACAAGAAGCAAACAGAAAATTAAGAGGAAAGCAGTATCACTCTACTTCCCATAAAATGGTGAGCTTACAACCTGCCTCATCTTAAATACAGCTCAAGGAATGGGCTCTGTATTTGGACTAGGCTGGTTGTACCTGCACTGAACCTGCTGTCACAGATTAAGTGTCAATGAGAAAACCTTGACAACACACTGGCTGAACTCTGCTTGGAAGGGAATGGAGCAGAAGGCCACTTGGAGCCTGACCCAGAGCCATTCCATGAGAGCTTCCAGTCTAGCCACACTTTAGGCAAAGTGAGCAAAAAGATGGATGAGATGCAGCACATTTTGCACTGGCCTGTCTGAAATCACAGTGCCTCTGTGTGGAAGTTTATTTCCCCAGCAGCATTTCATCATTTGAGCTATCTCCCTTCTACCAGTCTGCACTCCTTTATTGCTGACTGGCAAGACAAACGCCCAGATCACTTAACAGGCACTCATTTCTGCCTATTTATGTATTTAATTTCCTATGAACAAATGAAATGTGAGAGTTAAAAAAAATATGTTTAGATTATCCAATTAAGCAGAGAGAAGTTAATAAATTTCTCATGCTTTATTTTCCTATGCTTCCTTCGTGTACCATGCAGACAGAATGGTAAATGCACTAAGAAACCTCTTGGCATTTCAGCCAAGATTTTTCAGGGTGTTATCACAAATGACAAAAATATAAACACACTAAAACATAACACATTTCAATCCTAAAAAGGTTGGATTTACATAATTACATCACTGGTTGCCAATATCCACATTTATCTCATCAGTATAGCATGGCCCACCCATCCCATAAGCTATTCAGATTGTTTGGATTGAATGTATAAAAGCTGTTACTGATCTATTTTTCTAAAGTTAACATTATGACAACCCTCATAACCAGTGCTGCATTCAAACCAATTGTTGCCTTTGCTTGCAAACCAACTGCTCCTTTCTTCAGATTTTCCACTGATGCTTTTTATGGTAGAATTTTCTGAGAACAAACAGAGTAATGTAATTCATGAAAATGCAGAAAGCATTTCCTCCTCCCTCCCCATTCTCTTTGAAGAGATGAAGGACACCATGTACATAACATAGACAACCACCACCAATGAAGGGAGCCAAACCCTTCAGACCAATCCCTATTTCAGCATTTCCTTAGGGCACCACAAAACTGATGGGGTCATCTCTTTTTTTTTTCCAAAAAAGGAATAGTTTCAAAGATGTACAGTTCTGGTACAGAGCAGCATTTTTATTTGGTTTAAATATGCTGTGTATCAGATTTCTGCTATTTAAAAGAAAAATACTTTTAGTAACTGCACTCATAAATCAAAATAAATGCATGGCTTTCTGACTCCCTGTACTAACTCAGTTCTTCTTTTTGTTCCATATTTGTATCTCTTCTCATTGCACTGAAGACAACTAGAACTGAACAAGTTGATAGAGTTAAATGAACATAAAGAAAGTATAACCCTTGGCCTCACATTACCAAACAACTGAGTCAAAATACAATTTCTATTACAGATATAGGAAATGGGTTGGAATGTAAATAATATAGAAATATTATAAAACAGAGCTGAGAGTCAAAAGACATAGGCAGCATGTTTATACACCCGTTTCTTCCAATATAAGAACACAGAAAATAAGAAAAAATAAGTTGCTGTGCTGAGCTTTGAAGTCAGCACCATTGGCAGGAGAAACGGTCATGAAAAAGCTGACATTCAACTGGATTTTGCAATGCAAGTGTCCAAGCCACACCACAGTTCATAGCCATAAGGTCAAACAGCATTTGCAATTTTATGTCTTTTGAAATGACAGAAGCGCTATCAGTGCATCAACTAAGAGTCTTAGATCACAAACTTCTTTCTACCCTCTTTGAATCCTACATTTTGTTTTCCTTTTACTTCCTTCTATCCCAAAAATAGCCAAATTGGTCAGCATGGCTGAAGTAAACAATCTGGTTTACCCAAAGGTCAAGCTATCTATAGCAAATATTAAGTGATACAGGGACTAGGCCTTTACCCAACACACCCATTCAGTCTCTTCACTTAGTCACAGGGAGTTCAAATTTGCAATGATGTAAGAAAGACATATACTCAGACAAAAAATAATTTCAGCATCACATCATTTCTCATGGAGTCCTATTGCGTGCTGATATTTGCAACTGTCTTGCTTTTGCCAGCTGAGGCTTTTTTTAACCCCAGATCTTAACCTGTATCCAAGGAAAGATATTTTTACTGCTCATATTTTCAGAAGACTGATTAGTTTTCCAGAACCCTTATTAGAAAAAGTACAATCCAACATGGAGAAGAATCAAGATCCTCAGATGTATAACTGTGTTTTCTTAAACACCAGGTAATGGTTTAAGGAAGATAGGGACAGAATTAATGCTCTTTAGTACTCATAAGACTAATGACTAATAATAAAACTGAAGTAAAGACTCAGCAGAAAGCAGAGAATCTAGGCCACAATCATGAGCTAATACATTTTGGATTTGTGGAAAACTTACTGGAAAAGCTAAGGTCCTGCATGACAAAAGAATGGCTTTTTTGAAGAAGAAGAAATATTGTTGCTAACCTCACTTGATTCTGGGAACCATGATAGCAAAATGCTCACCTTCAAAAAGTGATTTTTAACCCCTGGTCAAGTAACAGCTCATTTGGAAAGCTACCTGGAAGTCATAAAACTTGACTGGACTTTGAGTTGCATGACTCCTGCAATTAAGATACGCTACCTGGTTTACAAAGGAGGTAAAGAAGGACCTCCCCTCCTCATAAGGGAGGTCACAGCCATGATCATTTTTACCATCTGTCAATGTGTTCAGGGAGCTCTGGCAACATCTGAGTCTGTCAAGTATTTAGGAATTTCAAGTAAGCAGTCAAATTAGTGCAAACTGTTCTACTAAAAGCAAGGAAAGCAGGGGGGAAAAAAAGAGCAAAACTTCTAAAGAATTGGCACAAAGAAGAGTTATGTAAAAAGAGGTGGAGTAAGAATAAAACCAGAAACTAGTAGACAATAAAAAATGGACTCAAATCCAATCCTTATGTTTTTATTCAGGGCAAGCTCTCACTGAAGGCAGCAAAATCTTTGCCTGAGAACCTCATATGTACAAGAGACAAAATTTCAAGTTCTAATGAAGGGCCAGAAAGACCTTCACCCAAAGGAGATAATATGTTGTCTGTGGATAACTTCATCAGCTGCAGGGTAAGCTCTCAGCAAACCTCAACATGAAAGGCAGACCAGCTTGAATACAGGCCTGTTAGTGGGAAATAAAGAACCCTCCCCCTCAAAATTCCACTCTCTGGAAGTTTCCAGGTAACTGGTTTGTGATATCTACCATATGACACTCCTCTCAGGCTGACTGGGAGATCATTGCATGGGTGTGGCAAGCTCGTGTTCCTTGAGTGGTTTCATATCAAGAATATGACACTTCTTTCAACAGCAGTTTCACATAAACTTAAAATCCATCCTCATTATTTGAAAATTAAAGAAACCCTAAAAAGTGTATTTTAAAATGTTGGTATAGTAATAGTATCTACAAGGTTATATTCCTTATGCATACATATATTCTCTATACATACATATAATACTATTCCTAATGTTTGTGAAATAAATAAAATACACCAAAGCATAAAGCCATCATATTAAAAAAGCCACAGTGGAGTATCCATCCAACTGTTACACAGGATCTCTATCTTTAAACAAAACAGCTTTGGGCTAGAATACATTTGAGATTAATATACTGTTTTATGTGCAGCTAAAAAAAAATAATTTTTCCTTATAATTCTATTTTTTTTCTCCCTAATTTAGGCATTGCACAGCAGTAGGCATTGTGTATCAAAGGACACATGAGTGAAAGAGAACACGTACATTTACAATCTTTCATCACATTTGATGCAGGTACTCCTCGGTATCTGCAGGTCTGTAGTTGCATAAATAATTGGTAACTACTGAAAACTCACTCAAAGCAAAAGTAGTAAAATCCATATCAGTAAAAAGAAAATCCAGAACATCAGAGACTTCTTTTATAAATTTTGTTCAGATCTCAGCAAGATTTGTAACAGCAAGTAGGAAAATAACTGTTCATGTCCAATATGTAAGTTTGAAAACAGACATAAAATCTAAGAGTAGAAATTGGTTGTTTAAAGAACAATTAAATATTTATTTTCTCACACAGATGAAGGAAGAAGAAACAGTTTTCATTGTTCTTATTGAAATTCCCAGTTAATCTGAAAATACATTTTAGTCTGGAAAATTAAAAAAAAAAAAAGAAAAAAAAAGGAATTATATATCCTTCATTATTTATAAGCATCATCTTACCTTACATCTCGTGGCGAGTTCTGTTTCTAGATGGCTTTGGCAGGTATTTAAATTCAGAATTAGTTTCAGCAATACGTGCCATTAAGTCTGCTCTTTAAAATAAACTGCTTTTTCTCTTTTCGTCAGACAAAGTATGTGGCCTAAAAGAGCTGCAGCGTCTCTGCTCAAGAGATTTCATGGACACTCACAGGCTTTCTTTCCACTGTATGAAAGTTAAATCTGAGTAAGGAAGGCATTTTTCCTGTCCCGGAAATCAGCATAACCAAAACCAATGCTGAGCTAATGAGAAATGTTTCTTCCATGTGTTCTGTTTGGCAGACACCGCAAGTCATATCAAGGAAACACGTGATGTTTATAAATACAATATGGCTTATGTTGTCATAACCTCTCAGTGACAAAAAGAGCATTAGAAAAAGCAGACAGCAAAACAGCAGGAGAGATGAGATTTGTATCATTTGGAAGGTCTCTATCAGATAATAGAGGTATTAGCAATTGCCTTTCATTTTGGTTTTTTTTTTCCTTTTTTCCCAAAAGGAAACAAAGTTTTAAAGTAATAGGATCAGAAAGGTAAACACAAGGCAAGTTATATAAATGCTGTCCTATAGGCATCCTAGCACTAAAATACATTCACCCAATTTACTGCTTGAATTATTTTCCAATAAATACTTTTGTTCTAAATACCTCCATGTAATGCAAAGAGCCTTTTTTTTTTTAGCTGCAATATGCAGTGTAAAGATATAACTGTGGCAGTGTTTGCAACTTTTATGCTTATTAATGTTAAGATCATAAGCCATCCAATGAAAATAAGTTAAAGATGCTGGATGTACGTTTACAGGTACCTTAAGAACACAGAAGAATTATTATACTTTTGTTATTTCTCTATCTTTTCTGCAAAGCAGCACTGAAATTTAGCCTCCTTGGAAACCTTAAATTCTTGGGCAGTTGTTTGAGGGTTTCTAGTACTTGTAGGGTATTTTAAAATTCACACATTGCATCTAGCTCTAGAGAGTTAAAATGTTGGCAGCCTACTAACCAGTCACTTTCAGGGGAAAAATGAAAAGGTGGAGGTGTGCAATTTCAATAATAAAAGCTATTTAGCACAAGTTTACACAACTTAACAAATGTCTGCCTCATTTTCCTATACAACTCATTTTAACTCCTCTCACCCTGGCAGCCAAAACCCCCACTGCTGTCCGGAACATTATAATCTTTTTGCCGCTCTAACTCCCACAAAATGTGGAATTTCCAGGTACTCTGCATGGCCCCAGCTCAGCTCTGACTCAACTTGCCCTAATTGTTCTTTCTTGGAGAAACAGCCTAAAAAAAATTCCAAAACACCTCAAAGCATACCTCAACACAACAACCACCACAATAAGCATTCTTTGGATATTCTAACCTCACCCAGCAGAAATCTTATGCAAATCAAACAATTAAGTGAAACCATGGTAGGTCTAGGACAATTCAAAATAAAGTGTACCTCACAGACATTAGGGCAGGTGGATGGGAAGAAGAAGACTGCCAAGTAAAATAGCCAGTAGTTTGTATGAAGTAAAATCTCCCTCCCAGTTCTCAAAATTGGCTGGTAGGTGAAGCCCAAAACCAACCACTGCATAAGCCAACATTATTAGTTTCCAGCTGTGCCACCAGAAACACTGACTAGTTTCTATAACAGGGGGGGAGATGTAACTTAAGTTTCTTTAGCCTTTAGCCACACCAGAAAAGGAGGGTGTAAAGAAAGAGGACAGAAAATATGCTGTGCACATTCAGTGGGGGAATCATTTCAGCTCAACAGCCCAGGATGGAAGGAGCTGTGTCCATTCCCTCAGCACCACATAAAACCCCACAGGCAGTTCCTTACAGCCATGTCCTGGCACTCAGCCTATGCCAGCCTATGCACCACGGCTGAGTGAGTGCCAGCCTGGCCCTTCCCCTTCCAACCCACGCAAATCACAAATGGCAATTCCAAGGGCACAGAGCAGCGTGGCTGTGTACATGCATTTACACTGGAATTCAGAACAATGCCAGGGAGGAAAAACAGACCATCTAAACATTTGTTCATAAGACAGTATTTTGTCAGAAGAAAGTATTATTGCACAGACAGCTAGAAAGTGCTGATAAATGATACAAGCTCAGGTGAAGCAATAAGTGAATGAAAGGCAGCAATGGGAAGATATATTTAAAAAAAAACAACAGCTGTTGCAGATTTACAGAGTACCTTTTGGGAAAAGAAAAATAAAAAAGAAAGAACACAAGCACAAATATTCAGTGAGACAGCACTATGTGGCTACTTCTTGCTTAGCAGCATTTAACATGGCAGATCTGCCAAACAGACCATGCTCTATGAGATGGAAAGGGCCAATACCAGTAAGCAAGTGAGGCACTCAGAAGGATTTCAAGGAAAAACTTTCCTTTAGAGCTTGGTTGGACCCTCAGCCAATTCCCCTTTCTCAACCACAACCCACTCAGGAAAAAAAAAAGCATGAAACAAAGAAGGGCAGGAAAATTAGAATTAATGGACATGAAAGCTGAATGGTTCAATAGAAGATCTGAAAGTTACAGATCCCACATTCTTCTTGGACATTTTGAGTCTTCTTGTCCATATGGGTAATACTTAATACTTCAAGTATTACTGCCAATTCTTATACAGGTCTAACATCTGTTTGGTAGTTAAAACAGGTGTTCAAGCTGGCAGCTAACACTATTTTCTTAGATTATTTTGGGCCAGTTACATGGAAATTATTATAAAGCGCAAGAATAGAAGCCTGAATGTCATCAAATCCAGGGATAAACATTCCAAAGAGACAAGAAGACAAACAGTAGAAAAATCTGTAAAGGCAAAACTTTCCCAGTCACCAGAAAAATAAATCTTTAACTCACAGATGACAGGAGACAACCACACTGACTATCAGCATGGAAAAATATACTTACAATGACTAATTCATTATATTTTAAATACTGTTTTTCAATGGTCTGACAGTCAGCTGCTTTTCTGTAGGTATTTTGAAACAGTTAAACATGATGCCAGGCACACATCCCCGCCTTCCCACTGTAGTGAATTTAGCACTCATACATCATATGAAATTGATGATCATCAATTTGCCTAATGCAAAGATATGCAAACATAAAAGGAGAGATATGAAGCAAAGGTTTTTCTACAATCTTATGGGTACTCTGCAATAGCAGTACATAAAATGTACGTTTTTCACTTAGAACCCTCATGTTTCTGCCTCCTTTACTCTGGTTTGCTAAGGAAAGAGGGATAAATAATCTGCGTGGATACTGGTGGTTTTTCTTCTGCTGAACTAACAACCTGTGCGTCCCCAGGCAAATTTGAAAAACCAGATTTAACCAATGAGTAGAAAGACTACTATGTCCCTATAAATTTTGCCAAATTAGTGATTTGACAGAAGATCCTACTGTACTTCTGCCAAAGAGAGAAACAATTGTAGTGTGGGCTCCAGCTTTTCAGACTCCAGAGGACGAACACTGGAGAATGTCATGACTTTGGGAAAAGCCTCAGTTAGGACCTGAGTGTTGCTGCATAAGGAAGAATCCAACAAAAAGACACACATCCTTAGAAAAACAGGTTTCACTGTTTCTGAGCTAAAGAAATCACTTGTTTCCATGCTCATAACTTTGAAGTGCAGAAGTTCACATAGATCAAAGGGAAAACTTTTTGCATGTTTCTCCACAAAGCCCCTATGAACATCCTGGCTCTGACTTCACCTCTCAGACCAGAAAGACAAGAAATCTGCCAATGCAAAGCAAAAGCCAAAAGAGAAAATATGTCTTTTGCTGGATGCACAGAATTTCAAAATGGCATCTTTGCATTTCTCTAAAGTAAAACACAATATTCTGCCATGAAAACATCACCTCTGCGAAGGTCATCACTGTGTCACCATTATTTTTTAGTTATGGCCAAAAGGTGCTAATTAAGATATAATCAGGAGACGTTAAGTGTGCATATCTGTTGTACAACATAGGATTTTAAAAGAAGCAATTCAAGTAATTGCAGTTTTTGCACAGAGGCAGCACCTGTGTTCAAAACAACTCTGCTAGGCAGCAAATGCCTGGAAGAGGGCCAAAGAAATAATTTTTACTTTCAAATATATGTAGTTAACTACAACAGTACCTTCAAATAGGCCTAGAACACACAAAGCCACAATATATACCTTCAGCATTCACTGTACATGGAACAACAGTAAAGGATAATTTTATAAAGCCACAGTTACAAGCACTAATGTCATAATGCACAGTGACAGTACGTCACGCCTTTGAATATGAATGAGATGTATCAGATACATCCAGTTACTGCCACAGGAATATAACTAGAACTGAAGAATTCCAGGATGTTACAGAATACACAAAAAAACTATCACATCATCTTCCCTTTGAAGCACATCCATTTCCTTTCTCATGTTGTGTTTGCAGCAGTGTGAAAAATAAAGTAATTAGACTTCTGACCTATCCAAAGGACCATTTTATAACTGAAGTGCATAAATGAGAGGTGGTTGAGAATAGTGCCTGTAAATAAATTATTTCAATCTTTCTAAAATATTGTGGCCTTGAACTGTTGAAACACAAGAGATACTTACACAAATATTAGAAATAAAGCAGGGAGACATGCTCAGAATTGATAATGAAGCCAAGTAGCAAATGCACAGTTAAGGAAATCACTTCACAGGAAATTTTCTGCATAGTTGAATCAGCTTGGGAACGTACATAAAAGCCACAAAGCAGGTAGGACAGTAGTGGCATTGTCTTCTGGCCCCATGGAGTTAATTTGGTTGTACTGTTTCCTGTGGACAGACCTAGGATGGGTGGGGAGGAGAGGAGGTTGTGTAATCTCACCACCACCACCCCCCTCTACTGCAACGCCAGGTGCAGGTAACACGGTGGAAGAGGTGTCCACAGCTGCATCTCCTGCCCTCTTGGCACCAAGGTGGGAGGTAACAGTGCAGGAAAAGACAGACACAGTGAGAGAGAGAAATGTTCCAAATGCATTCTCTGTAGTTTCCTAATACAAAACATTCACCTGAAAATACAAATATACTCATCCTTTTTCAGTGCAGGTAGAAAATTTAGAAAAAGACAAAACTATTTACACCACAGTGAGTATTTATCAGAACTTCCTATCCAAAATCATAATTTACAAAGACTTTCAGTAGATTTGAAGAGAGGTACAGTTGCTCAGCCACTGGAAACCAATCCCTGCTGAAACTTTGCTGAAGTGTACTAACACTGTGCCATGCTTCACTGTAAAGGGTTTGCAAACACAGAATAGGAAGCTGTAAAACCCTGACTACTGTCTTTGTCACAAAATACATAATTAAAAGCTATGTTTTGTTCCACATGCTTTATTGCATTTAAACAAGATCAAAAAACAGTTAATGCCCAGGGCAAATAATTGGAAAAAGAAAAGCAATTAAAACACATTACAAGAAGCATTATTTATTCCCTTTTCTGTATATGTGCCTTATGTATACCCCTGATTTTCTGAATTGCTACGTACATATTACATTTCAGAGTTCAAACATTTAGCAGAAAAGCTGGAGGAAAAAAGAATATAAATGCAGCATTAGTACTTACCCTTATATCTCCATTTACAGCCCTGGAAGTGTGATTAAATGCATGTGCAGGGTCTTTGTTGTAAACTTTAAGGAAAGATCGGTCTTGAATATTCCTGGAATTAAAGAATCAGCAATGACAACAGATGAAAGCAGTTTTATTTACTTTGTTGCCTGAAAGTTTCAGGTAACAGACAAACATAGTAGGTCTGCAGTCGATCTATAAGAAAAGTGTAAATGCTATAACTAAGACACACACAAACAAACAAAAGCCTACTTTGATTCTCTTTCCCATGGGAAGTATCATTCTTTCACTAGAACTCCACACCCATAAAAATTAGATAGTGTTAAGTTTCTTTCAAGATCCTGCCATAGAGTGAAAACACTTTGAAGACAATAGAACTTCAACATTTACACAGCACTCAAAAATGTTTTAGTTAATATTTACATGTTTTATTGTGCTCCCAGCCCACATAAAATTTTGCTATTCTAAGAAGTGAGAATATCAAAAGAAAAGCAGTCTTTCTAATTGTAATGAGGAAATTTTAATTATCAGCTTGTTCACAAAGCTGAAAAAATCCACCAAAGCTGAAAATTCAGTTGTAGATAAATTCTTCCTCTAAACTTTATCTATAAGAAAGAAAGGTTTTAAATGGAGAAAGTATTGCAGAAACAAATTAGCAAAAATTTTGATGAGAGCTTACACAGAAATAATTTAGATGAAAAGCCCTACAAGAATACTTTTTTTTTTTTTGTTTGGACTCTACACTTTGTCTTTGATTAGTTAATTTTTTAACTACTACATTTAGGAAAGAGATGACAGTTTTTCACTTTGTTTCAAGACCTACCTTCCAATAATTTTATCGCTTTGACACTTGCCCTGAGCTCTGCTGATTTCTGGTCCACATTTAATCAGTAGCAAAACCTCCAATCTATGCTCACATCCTTTCCAAGCTGCGATTCCTTTCATTTCCCTGTAGTGATCTCTAGAGAATTTACTTACACATGTGACTGAATTCCTTTCCTCCAGGTGCAGCTACAAGTCTAGTGAACTGATCTTAATCACCTGGATTATAATTTAAAAATGAAGGGAAGGATTGTTGGGCAGGTCCAATTTCTTTCTTACAATGTCATATTACAATCAGTGATTGCTTTGAATGGGTTTCTAGTCAGAACTTGTGTTGCTGTTGCTGTTGTAGATGTCAAGCAGTTATTAAAGAAGCCCTGAAGCTTGAGAGACAGATCAGTGTCTTGTGTTTAAGAACTGGAGGGCTGATGAGAAGTTTAGTATTTATGAGTGTTTACTTGTAGACTGCATAGAAAATAGCTACCTTGCAGCAAGTTCAAATTCTTCAATTATTTATGGTAACATAAACTGTTTTCCATCTTGCAAATGTGACCCTTTGGTTTTGAGACCTGCACTGGGAGGCTCAGTTACCATTGTCTGCCTCGGACTTGGGACTATGTTCTTCTTGATACAAAGAAAGCTCTCTCATCTTCCATTCAAGAAATGGCATATTTTTCACTTAAATACATTTTGTTTGCTGTCTTTTGTGTCTGATGGCTGTGAGATGGTACCTCAAACAACTTTTTTTTTTTAAAAGGCATTTTCCATAAATATTTCTTGTAGAAACATGACACTTTAAAGGAAAACATTGCTGCAAGGCAAAGCACCAAAATACTAGGCATTTGATCTCCGATATGAATGTATTTCACCTCATGTTGCTATTCTAAGATAAACATTACTGATAACAGGTATGTATTACTGTAAGTTTATTATTACTATAATTTGCATTACTGTAGCTCCCAGATGCCCTTGGCATGTTCAAAGGCCTCACTGATCTGTGTGTGCTGTGTAAACACCCCAGGAAGATAACTTTTCACCAACTTACAAGGTGAATAGGAGTCACAAAAGACAATAGAATAGCTGCAGGAAGATAAGGGAACCAAAAGAACTCAGAAGATCATAGTCTCCCCAGCCAGAGGAGCAATAAACAAATCCTGGAACAACGGGCATACTCTGAGTAGGCAGTGCAACAGAGAGAGTGGCAAGGAGACCAATGCACTGGTTTTGCAGATGTCTGTGGATGACACCTTCCAAGCACGTTAGAGAGAGGGAGGGCACTTCTTTCAAAATTAAAGATGTAGAATTCAAACTGGCATTATTCACCAAGTGGAAGCAGATGGCACTTGGTACTCAACAAGAAATGAAAAGTAGCATTGAAGTGGGCTTGGAGGAGCCTTCATAATGAAGACAAGTGGTTTAATGAGATGGAGAAGATACAGTCAAAGGACAAGTGAAAAATAAATGCATGCAGAACAGTCTGCTTGTCAAACTAGGAGAATGATCTTTGTTGCTTCATTTGAATGGGTAAGAGCAAGTAAGATTACCTATTACCTGTGCCAACTGCCAAGAAAAGCCAATTACAGCAGTGCTATTAAAAAGTTGAAGAATTACATGAGTGGTTTTTTCTCTGTGTGATGGGAAATGAAAGGCTGTAAAATAGTGATGTTCTGGAGCAAAAATCTGGAGTCTACACTAGATGCAGAGCCCTGAACCACTTTAAGAAAAAGATTGGGCTTAAAGAGAAAGACAGGGCTTTGTCCCCAGTGAGAAGAAAAACTAGATGGCCTAATGCGAGGCACAGAAGAACATGGAGCAGCCTCTGAGGGAGATGGAGAGCTTAAAGACCTGACTGAAAGCCCTCTGTTTAAGGGAAAGAAAGAAGAGGATTGAAGAAAGACAAGGCAAACAAAGGTGAGAAAAAGGATGATTCATTTTGTCTGTTCTCTGAGAGGAGACACTGACAAGATCTTGTGAAGAGTAAGGAACAGAAATGGAGAAATTGTTGTGGGAATTATTCAAAGGTGCTGAAAATGCATGTTGTGGACTCCATTAACCTGGAAATGCTGAGGTTTCCTAAGTGAGAAGGCTGGCAGAACTGAAGGAGGGAATTTTGTTATGAAGGAAGTCAGCTGGGTTGTGGGATTTCCTCTAGAAATGCTCGACAATACAGGCATAGGAACAGAGGAAGCAGATGTTGGGGTTGAGCCAGGCCTGAGACTGGCAGAGTGACGCCTGCAATGGGAGCAAGGGAAAAAAGGTGGAGTGGCATTAGGATAATCAACAACCACATTCTCAAGGGCATGAAGTCATAAACTGTTAGTCTGAAACTCAAGGGAAGATGGAGGGATAAAGGGCAAGAGAAGGAGCCGATGGACTAGATGATGGTTGGCAGTAATGCACTTGGCAACAGAGATGTAGTAACCCCTATCAGGAGTCAATCAGTTGATCTGATCTTGTGAATAAACTGTTTGATGTACAAGAAACTTGGGTACATGTTGAAAGATGATGATGTTTCATGAAAAAAAAAAATCAGATGGGTCTTCATATAGGCATTACAGTGGCCAAACGGGTGTGGCAGTCTGCAAAGCAAGTAAGATTAAAAGAAACTGAAATCCAAGAGATTAGCTAATGACAAGACACTGGACAGACAGCCTGAGGAAAGCAAGACAGAGGTGAGAAAATGGAGTGAGGTGCTGTTCAAAGATTAAGAGCAGGAATGGGGAAGTTGCATTGGGAAGGGCTAAAAAAGCTCCAACTTGCTCTTTTAACTACAGCATGATAAAGAGGAATACCTTAGCCATAGGATCTCCAGAAGAAACAACAGTGGACATTACACTTCTCTTGTACCACAAAATTTTTCTGCATTAGTGGCAGACTAGCAGAGAGCAAACAGCTTTTCTGTGTTCTCCTTCATCTTCTTACACAAAAAATGGACAAACCTCTCTCCATTTTTATGACAGTTTATTTATGAAGTGTAACATGTCTGTGGTGTACCTGAGAGCTTTATTTATGCATCATTTGGGACCTCCTAGAGACCCTGAGACCCTGGAACTTCAACTGAAGAAACCTGGTTAATTAAGAAGCTGCACTCCCACAAAATAAAGGATAGAAAGGTGAACCATGTATTGACTAAGCTCTAAATTAGCAAAGTGACTGCATCACCTGCTGCATCCTGACATATAATAAGAAGGTGCAGCAGTGGTCACCAGTGCCACAGAGCTTTGGCTGTGTTAGATGGCTCAACTGGCACCACTGAGAGGACATCAGTGACATTCATGTTTGTTACTTCAGGCTCATGAGATCAGGCTTTGCACTCCCAGCAACGAAACAACCTATCTTTGCTGTAAAAGTTTATTCTGTATTCTATTTTAAATGATTGTGTCTCTGTCAAAATTCAATAAACATATTAAATATGTGAACTTTTGTACATTATACAAATATTTCAACAAGGCATGCCATTTATCAGTGGCTTGTGCAATGGATATTGCACCTACAGCTAAGAGTATTGTCAGACCAGACTTCCTGGATTACTGAGATACCACTGAACATGCCTTTATGTGTCAGGCCACTCTCCATCAGATACTTATCAACCCCATTCCTTTCTGTTCTATAAGTGCACAACAAAACAAAAAACCCCCAACCCCATGAAACCAGCAGCTATAATTCCATGTCTTACCTCACATCACACAATTCATAGTATATGTTTCTGCTCTCATCCTTGATGTAAATGGCGACGCTGGGCGATTCCAGCATTTTCATTGTCAGCTGCTGGGGAAAGGCACTTACAAAAAGGGCACGAATTGTGTCTGTGCTTGTGATTTCATTCGGCATCCTCAACTGTTTTGTTTCATCTCCATACTGAAGATATAATACACCTGCAAGCAAATGCAATAGGAAGTTACATATTCTTAAATGCTCAGTAATGATCTGGTTTCAAAGTCTATGTGGAACACAGACCAAGCCCATAATGAGAAGAGAAAAACCAGCTCACACTCTTTAAAAAATAAAGCACATATGTCATTCTCCTTTTCAACAGACTACTGGAATAGCACATAGAACAATTATATGGTTTGGTCCTGATGAATGTGCTAGTCCCAGTACTGAGATGCCTCTCTTCAGTTAGATAAAACAGAAGTTTACCTTACAGATCCTAATGGAAAATCTCAAACACAACAAGTTGGCTCTGCAGTGGAAGTTGTTGGTAAATCACAAGGTACTTTTTAAAAAAGTAGCTGAGGAAGAAATTTATCCTTTTATAGCATTCAGCTTTCCCTACACATAACCTCACACCAATAAAACCAAAATTTTCATTTTAGCTCAAGGAATTTTATATTCACAGTTCAATTTACTGGCATCATGTAGCATAAAGCCTCAGGTGAAAACTCCTTCCAGGAGTAAAACTGAGGTATCCCACAACAAAAAAAACAAGAGCAATTTTTGAACCTTTCACTTTCACAGAACCATTAATAATCATGCTTAGTGCTCGGGGAAAAACATAAGTAATCTTAAATGCAGAATTGCAAAATACAGACATTCTTATTCACTCAAGACAGAACACCTTTCTGATACAGCTATTTTCAGGGAAAGGGAGGCTGTGATACATTCAGTGATGGAAAGAAACATGAATCATACAGACCAGGGACTGAGGGAAGGGGTATGAAGTACCTCTTCCATGATGCCTGTGTTGGCCCTGCCAGGCCTGTACTGCATGAGTGTGGCCCATGAGCATTGCTACAGCCCAGTCCCATGCCATGGTGACCTCCTAAGCTCTCCAAGGACTAAAGCACTCAATTAACAGAAGAAATCAGTCTGCATTTGAAGGCGTTGATAAGTTCTAACCATGCTGGGTCTAGCTCCTAAAGAAAAACAGAGGATCATCTCACGAGCATCTCCAGAGTGGGAAGGTTTATTAGGACCTGCACAGCAGCAAACAAGCTGCCACAGAACTGCAACTAAACAAAGCAATTTCCTGGGATGTACAGCACTAGATTCAGAATCAAGTGTTCAGCTGAACTACTTTGGAGACAAGGAGATGGGGACTACTAAGCCCAGCTGAGTGCACTGCGCTGTTTCAGAGCCATCTCAGGTATCTCTGTACAACACTGGATTGTCCCAGGAGGAAACACCTTTACTGTCTTGCTGTCTATACAAGATGGAGCAAGTGTAGCTTCCACAGTGGTGTAAAAAGATGGCAGATCACAGAATCACAGAATGGCTGAGGTTGAAAGGAATCTCTGGAGGTCATCTGGTCCACTCCCACCCCACTCAAACAGGGACAGCTACAGCTACTTGTGCAGGACAGCATCCAGACAGTTTTTGTGTATCTTCTAGGACAGAGACTTCACAGCCTTTTTGGGAAACTTGTGTCAGTGCTTGGTCAATCTCATAGTGAAGAAGGGTTTCCTGACATTAGGGGAAATCTCAGGTTTCATTTGGTGATTATTGTCTTTGGCCGAGTCACTGGCATAAATGAAGAGAGACTGGCTCTTCTTTGCCCACTCCCTTCAGGTTCTTTTTTACATTGACAATATTACTGCCCTTGAGCCTTCTCTTCTGCAGGCTGAACAGTCCCAGCTCTCTCACCCTGTCAGAGCAAAGAGGCTCCAACCAAGTTAATAATCCTTGTGACCCTCTACTGGATTCTGTCTGATCTGGAAAGATTCTGTGCTGCCAGGCCTTTTCACCGACCAGTATTTAATACAGGTGGGCTAAAGTCTGGCAGAGCATTTTACACAACCTGAATTCACCTCAGCAGTTGCAGTGTAGATGCACTGTGAAGTTGTTTTCCCATGACCAGTATAATCAGGAGGATTGGGAACACAAGGCCCCCAGTGCAGTTGCCATCAGTCATCAGCAAATCTCAGCAAATCACAAAATTTAGATGGTAAGTCAGTGAGTCACACTTGCAAGTCAGCAACAGGATGGGCACTTTGTGGTGCTGAGATACAAACATGGAGCGAAAGCAATGGGGAAAGCTGAGTCCTAGAATACAAAGGCAATTAATGAAAAGAAAAGAAGGCATTCCAAGCTAAGATGAGCTCTGTTTCTCCTTATTCTTTAATATTTTCGTTCCTGTGTTTTCTGTAATTGCTGTGAAGGAGGGCAGAAACAGTCAGATGTTCCTACAATCAGTGAGTAATTCTGCTTGCACTTAGGGAAGGAAGATGTTAACTTTCCTGAATACTAAACAGACTACACAGCATTACCTATTATTTAATATTGGGATGCTTTTATTAAATAGAGCTGTTAACTTAATCTTCCTATTATTATCAAGAGCTGATACTTCTTTCTTCATTAATACTGCAATCAAACCCCATATGAATCCTACTACAAATTTCCATTTTCCTTTGTCTGGAAAAACTTTTTCAGACTGAAATTAAACTAGTTTTCTTTCAAAGACTGAGAGGAGTTTTCTTATTACTTTTATTTCTAATGCCAATATTTAATGAGCTATTAAACTATTTTTCTCTTTTTTAATTATAATTTGAGACATAATTTATTTCTTTATGTTCATCATTTATGTCTTTATGTTTCTAGGTAAAATTGTCTTTTTAGTGCTCAAATATTCTCTGCAGCTAAACATTCTTCAGGATTCAGAAACTAACTACATTTGTAAAAAAATTAAATCAGTTAATTGGATTGCATTTATTTCACTTTTCCAAGATATTCAAAGACATACTCATTTTTTATTTTAGCATTCAGTTATGAAAAATTTCTTCCTTATGAAGAACATAAGGAACCTTCTATGTTTTGGCATTTAAACTTTCTTGGATTTAGTGGCAAAAAAAAATAATCTTTTTTTGGCTAAAAAGATGGGCTTCGCATACCAGCTTTGCAGTTGGGTGTGACTCCCTTTTCTGCCCAGTTTAAAAGTTAGTGCCAAATTTAGAAATGCTAGTTTTGCATGTCAGACCATTAAAACCACACTCAATATTGAGCTACTGAAACCATTAACACAGAATAAGTGGCAGAGCTGAAAAATCTTCCTTACACAGAAATCAAAATCACTACAGAACAGTCTTGATTCTGCCAGTGCTTCAATGCTCTCACAAAATACTGATCTCCAAAGCAAAATCACAGTTGTCCTTGAGTCCTGAATTTTCAAAGCAAATATGCATATTATGCCTTAAAACACAGACAGCTTAAACATACAACTTGGAGAAATGTTTTGGCCCCAATCTCACTTGAGAAAAAAAAGATGTTTTCAAAGGCATAATCAATTCTTTTTTTTTTTCTTTATTCTCCTTTAAATCACATGCCCTTAAAAAACCCTACTGCCTTTCCTCAAGTTGTCTGATCCACATCACGGTACAGCAATGCTTGAGGGCATTTCCTATTTGACAGAACTAACTGCTCACTTCTAAAAATCCTTTTTGAGCGTGACAAAACAAAGAGACTCAAAATCCATTAGTTAAAATCATTCACAGTATTTTTCTTCCACACATTGCCCAGGTGAAATTCTGAGCACCGACAATACCCACAGGTTCCACTTCATGTAAACTGCTGGAGCTCTGAGGTGTGTTTTACCTTCAGCTAAAGAAAATCACTCCCATGGAGATTAAAGCAAGAAGAAATAGAATATAACTTAGACATGGTTTTTGTTCGGACACAGAACATACGTCAGCAAAGCTGCTGGAAAGATAA
The DNA here is from genome assembly GCF_014805655.1 of Passer montanus. NCBI lineage: Eukaryota > Metazoa > Chordata > Aves > Passeriformes > Passeridae > Passer > Passer montanus. The sequence continues at coordinate 27,152,060 of NW_024356505.1, read as the reverse complement.
TTAAACACAAGGGATGTTCCTGTCTCCATGTTCCCTCAAGTCCCTCTTGCACTTACTTATGCTTCTGTTACAATGGATTTATCTGAAACATGAAGATTGTGCCCATTTTTATACATAACAAATCAAAGAGGACTATGAAATTCCCTGCTGCTCCAGGACAAGTATGAAGATGACTGAACAAGGTAACAATGCCATGCAACAGTTCTGAAAGTGCACCTGAGACAATGCTGTGGTTCCCACTTCCAAGAGCTCTGAGATACTGCCAGCCCTGCACTGTCCTACAGCTACAACACAAACCAGAATGTTCAGCCATCCTCTTTGTCATGTAGTATAACTTAGCTGCAGAAATACCTCTGGAATTTTTGATCAGTCTTCACCTACAAGCAACAGACCACAGACTTAAACACAGGCCACAGCAGAAAACATTTGCATGTAGGCCTCAGTAGTATCAGCCTGGTAACAAATTGCTTCACAACATTCCTGTCAACAAAGAGGTATGCTTTAGAGAAGGGAAATTAAACACCCAAGAGGCAAAAGAACATGTTCAAAGAAAGGTTTGCAAGCATCAAACCCAGATCTGATGATGATCCTGTGAACACACCACATGACTGCCCTTTCCTTCCCTACATACAGAGCTCTTTCAAAACACTGTATGTTCTGCTCCTCTTTATCAATGGTCAGTGGCAGGATGTGCAAATTATTTCATAATTTCTCTCAGGGCTGATCTACATGAAACACAACACAGTGTGATGACAGATGCAGAGTCACCCTGACTCGGGTGGCTGAGCCCATCCGCGCTGGGTTGGGATGCCCAGAGCAGCCTCCCCGTGCCTTTGGCCAGCACAGCCCTGAGCTCAGGCACACACACCACGTTCACAGAAAGGCCTTCAGCTCAGACAGTGCTGCTGAGCTGCAAAACCTGCCTGGGAGCTGAGGACATGTCCTCACAGAGTGATGGTCAATCTCAGCTGAGCACATGGGGTCTAGGCTGGCTTTAGAGCACAGATCTGCATAACCACAGTAGGGTTGGCACAGAACCTACACTGGTAAGACCATAACTCCTGAATCACAACTGGTAAAGGTTTACTCCTTATGGCAAGAGTTAATGTCATGCAGGTGTCAGGACACTACCCAGCTCACATCTCTCATCATCTCCATCACACACACGGTGCTGACCTAACCCTGACTAAGCACCACATTATCATGGTTATATTGCTAACAAAGATCTCCATGCAGGGCAGCTTACATGCTTAAGAGAACTTTAATCACCGTTAGCTTTTGTTTAAAGAACAAAAATTGCCGTTAGAAATACGTTTTTAAGAGAGGAAAGTTAAATACCTGATAAAACAAGAATAAGTAAACAAACAAGATTGGGTCCTCTTCTGTGACCTTTACAAGTATCTGTTAATTCTCTCAAACTATGGATTTTAAATGGAGAAATACAATTTCTCACACAATTGTCTTATAACAAAGAAGAAAAAACTGAGGCAGAAAGTTAAATAACTCCTCAGTTGAATGAAATAAAATACAGTTAAAGCTTACATTTGAGTTAATGAGTTTCTTTTCTGTGAAGCTACAGGACTCCCTCTCTGTAGGCAAGATGTCTTTACAAATTTCTGCACTGAAATATCTTACTGGCATTTGGCAATACCTTAATCTAGCTGAAGAGAAGTATTAACTGATAAAATCTGCATTTGGCTGGTGTAGGGTGCTTGGGCACTGGAGCATTGAAATCCTCCCACAGAACCAAAAACCACTGGCATGAACAAGGCACTCCTACTCTCTTCCAACACAGCTATTGCATGTATCCTCTGGAAATTCTGTGTCGAATCTGAAAATTTCTAGTAACAGTAAAGCTGGTCAGACTGCAGCAATCAAAACCTGGATGTATTGGGAGCTCTGGACCTCCCTGAAATATAAGGTGCAAAGCATGGTATAACTAAAATGGGGAAAATGCCATTAGATTAGTTTCACTCTTTACCCCTAACCATCAATTAACCATATCTTTTTGAAAAGATGGGCAATCTTTGTCTTTTCATGCTGCTTGAGCTTGATCTGCCACCACAAGTCACTGTCTCGGTCGGGACATTCCCTCATGCTGAAGTCAGCAGCAATGGTAACAAGCAAAAGTGAGAAAAAGCATCTTTGTTTCTTACTTATATTTATGTGAAGCCATTACATGAGACTTGCATGAGTTTTAAAAGCTGAAGATAATCTTTAAAGTCTCAATGATAACTGTTTTTGTTGGGGCCAGGCCTTTCCTCAAAAGTGCATTTTTAAATTTTAATTTCTTATAACTAAGATTTCAAGATACTTCCATTTTTTCTTTGCTTTTGACAAAATTGTCATATATAAGACTGTAAAGATAGCATAGGCCCGTATTGTTGGTCTCTGTTCCCCATCCCTCCTTCCCCCCAGCTATCTAATAAACAGAGCAAACACACATCACCAAATTCTGCCAAAGTTATGCAGACACAAGTTTGTAACAGTAACAACTCTTGCAGCATGGAAGAAATTCCTCAATATTAAGTTCTTACTTTCCATACCCTGAAGACTTAACTCTCCTATTTCACCACACAGTTTCAACTAGTCTGAGGTCATTGCCATGATCCTTGTGGTATTTCTAGCCTGAAACATTTTAATAATCCATAGCCATGAAGCATTAAAGTCATGCAGGCCATGCATGCCTTTGGAATTTTGCTCCATTTACCAAATGGTCTGTATTTACAGCAGGAATTCTCTTCAATAATTCTGAAGTTACTTCATTTCTACTGTCAGTTGCAAATCTAGGGGTTGAGCCTTCAGCATTTAAGAGCATAGCTGGTTAGGGCAGTACACCAAAAATTCACCTCTGTCAGCTCTAACAAACAGCTTGACTTTGTGTGAAGCCCTCACAAGCTACTTTAGACAGGATCTTGGAACCAAGACCTTAGTTTGAATGATTAAGAAGAAAAATGCCAAGAGGCCATTTTCAAGACTCACTTCAATTCATCACTATCTTCATGTATTGGGGGACCAAAACTGGACCCAGTGCAACCTCACAAATGGTGAGAATAGGGGAATAATCACTTTCCTTGACCTGCTGACTAAATTCTTCCCATAGGTAGCTATACAGCATTCCCTTGCTGCCAACACACAGCCACCTTGTTGTCATACCCTAAGTCCTTTCTGCAAAGCTGTAACCAAGCCAGCCTGTCCTTGCCAGTATTGTTCTGTCCCTGGTGACAGGCTGCATTTGCCTCTCTGGACTTCCATGAAGTTCCTGCTAGACCATTTCTCTGGCTCATTGGGTCCCAGTGGAGTGGCCATCTGACTATTCAGCATATCAAATGCTCTCTCAAACTTAGTTTCAGACTTGACCCTATTGCTGGTTCATTCCATCTCAACAACAAGGTTTCTGATGTCAAAAATCACTGGCACAGAGTCCAGCCCTGAGGAGCACAGCTAAAACCCAGCTGCCAGTTACACACTCTGAAGGCCACCCCTACCTCCCCCATTTGGCTACAAGGAGGCTATAGGAGATATGAAAGGCCTTTTTAAAGCCAAGATAAACAACATCCACCACTCTGTCCTCATACCCACAGATGGTCTATTCATCATAAAAGGTAATTGGGCAAAGCAACGGTACAAGCACCTATCTCCTATGAAACAGTGAGTAGTTAAAAAAATATCCAGAAGGACTCTAATCTATAGAGCTGCTCAGACCATTGCCCCTATTGTCCCAAGAGAGCACCCTAATCAGCAGCCTATCAACAAGCTTCTGATGCAGTGATTATCCTCTTATCCTGCTTGAATTGGGTACTCTGTAGCCAGAAATGCAGGAAAGAGAGAACAAGAACTAATAAAAGAGATAGTCTTATATGACACCACAGAGATTACATTATTTCCCTCTGGGAACAGAAACCTGAACTTAGGCCCAGCATAGCAACTATGCATTAGAATCACTAATTAAAGACATAAACAGTACTGGGAGCAGTGATTAAATCTAAGAGCTGTCCTCATTCAGGCACTTGCTGTCAGCCCTGGCAGCAAGTCCTAAATACAATGTGCTGAGGGGCAGGCTATGCATCTCTCCTTGGCTAAAGTCTTACACTTGCAACGCGTGGAATTGCAATATGCTTTTTTTCCTTTGCATACCCATGTCAAATGGAAGGCTCTGGTGTTGTGCGACTTACTGTATTAGAGGTAGACTTACAAATTTTACCTAACACAAAAATTAGATCAGATTTATCCAAGTGATAGCTCCTGTCCTAGATACACCCCATGGGACAGCTCCATCTGGTCTCCTACCTTTCCTCTGAAGGAAGGAGACCTGTACAAGCTACTCCAGCTGCCAAATCTGTCTTCCAGCAGACTCCAAATACTGAAGGCTCAAACTGCTGCTGCTAAATCAGAATATGAAGTGATGGTAGAGCTGGATAAAGACATTACACCTTTTGTGAGGGCATTATTTGGGATAAAGAGAAAAGCCACTGCCACCCTGACACAGCTTTATTCAGTTCATCCAGGTTGTACACCCATTACTCTATCTCTCCTAGTATCTTCAGCACTTTTCATTCTGATTTATTCACATTGCAAGGTGCTGAAATAGGAGTATTTTGTCACTAGGTATTACAACACTGAGGCAGTGTTTTTGCTCAAGGTCCTTCAGTATTATTGCAGTGCAAATGAATAATAACGTTTGCATTCAAAAGTCATTTAACAGATATAGCAGTGACAGACACAGACTTACATAACTAATGGATTTGTTTGGTACACTGTACATCATCTACTCCAGTATCACTGCAATGAACCCATTAGGTCCATGCTGTTACAACCTGCTGCAATAAAATTCAGCTCCAGTGTGACACAGCATCTAAAACATCCTGCATATCAGCTTTGTGGTGGCAGACAGAATGTGCCTCTGTTGAAACAGTATGTACTAAATAGTATCTTGCTCCTTGGAAGTATTTTTTTTCAGGTTCTCCCCACACATTTTATTACTGGAGAAAGAAACTCCTAAGTAAACTGTAATTGTGGGCACAGGTGCTGGGAAGTCACATATTTCACTCTCTCCTATACCTGCCTTTCATATATCCTGTACAGACAATAAATGAAATATGATATGTCAATATCATTGTTTACATTCTTTCACTTTTTTGTTACAAAACATTTCAGGTAAGAGGTGTGTGGTTTTTTCCTTAGTTATTATAATTTGAAGAAAAGGGAAAGAAAACAAAGTCTTGGAGAGCTGGAAGGAAAACCTGAGCTACATTAGTGTATTATAATTTCCTAGGGTCTGTGTTTCAATTCATTAATTGGAACTAGTTGTTTCAAGCTGTTTTTCCGATAGACTTGTCAGTCTCTGTTAAGCCATCTGACCACAACAGCAAATATTTACATGACCTTTTTGCATGTTGGCTGCTTTGCATACACTACAAAAGGCAAGATAGGGAAAATTCTTTAAGATGTCTGAATACATTAAAGTTTTACTCAGCCTTAACTTGAAATGCGCTTCCCAGGGAGTTCCTCTCCCATGAACTAAACTGAAGTTCTTGCTGACTTCATTAGGCTTAAGTCATGCCCTAAGGAATCAGAGGGCAGTGCCACCACTAGCAAATCACAGGTTTCTCACATAAAGTCTATGGCCATTCACACAACTTGTGTCTGATTTTACATGCCTATGTTAAATTTCTAGCTCATAAATAGTAAGTAACAATTAATTACCTCCAATATATCAGTCTACCTTTAGCATTTATATTTTTCTCTGTGTATCTTACAGTATCTTGCCTACATATGAATAGTTATTTCTACTGCCAGCTGAAAAGCAATGATCTGTCTCTCTGCAAAGGTTTTATTATGAGTGAAATTGTCACTGTGGCACTGACTTTCTTTTGTAACAGGCTTTGAGAAACATCTGCAAGAAATGCTATAAAAGATTGAGGCGTTATGATTATAGCCAGTAATGGCATTTCCATATAAGGTGGCAGCAAACGAATTAATCAGGCATTAAAATCTGTGCGTGCCAAAACTTGGGTTTGGGGGCTAATAAATAATAATCAGAATACTCCATGATTGCTTAAGACCCTCCCCATGCCAATCCTTAAGCATTTGTATAATTTAACTCCTTTATGTAATCCCTCCAAATGCAAATAAATGTAAATGTTGGCAGGCTCAGACATTTCTGAAGAGGCCTTTTCACACCATCTAACTTTAGGCACGGGTTTATCAGCAGGGAGCCCAGTCCCCCTTTTCTCCTCATCCATCTGGACTGGAGTGGTCGGGCACCTTGGCTGGGGCGCCCTAAAAAGATGATTGCAACCCTTGAGCCATAAAGCTTCACCCTCAGTCACTACTCAAACCCAACTCTTTGTGCGTTTATGGAAATCCCCCCTGTACCATGTCCTTCCTTCATCATGTCCTGCAGGAGCACCAACAGCTGTGGCTGCAGTGGGAGTGGTGACCACAGCTGCCCTTCTGGGCTCTGCCCCGGTCACTCCATCACCACCCAGCATGCCACTTACCAGGATACTGCCCTTTCCAGGCTGCTCCCATTGTTTGGACTGATGTACCACAGGAGAGACCACAAGTGAACATATTTGTCAGCCTTCATTTCACTGAGGAGGTACCGGAGCAGGGACAGCAGCGAGCTGCAGCGCGGGCACAGGCGGTGCTGGCGCAACCTCACTGGATGCCTGTCAGGTTCTGCTTCCTCCAGGCAAATTGCAAGTGAAGTTTGCTGAAAGCTTTTGAGCACTTTCCAGGTTTCAGATGATTCTCACTGACAGTTTTGCTAGATAATTTTTTTCCCACAGTTATCGCACTGGAAAAGCTCCCAGCTTTCAAATACGTATTTTAAAATACATTTATTTTTCTCTTGCACAGTGAATTCATTTATTTTAATATCTTGCTTTGTCTCCAGTCTGCACAATGGTGAAGCAAGTGTTGATTTCTAGTTTTCTTAGCCAAGAAAGACCTTAATTTCAAAAGCTGTGGCTGAAATTTTTAATGGGCCCACAATAGGAATATTGTTTTCTAGGTCAACTCCATGTGAATACCATGTCCTGTTAGATTAGTCCTGACTGACAAACCCATGATAGTGAGGTAGCCAAAATGCATTTGTGTTATTCCTTCTCAGGCTCCATGTTAATTCAGACCACAATTTGAAAACAAACTGACTCATATATAGCTGGTAAAATAGGAGCCCACAGAACAATTAGAATTTCAGAAAGAAACATCAGTTTTTTAAAATGTATTGAGATATACGACGTAAAATTAATAGAAGTTTCTAAAAGTTCATTATTCTCCTTGCTGAAATTATGTTTGCTTAGAATCAAAACACATTTTTTATTTAAATTATATTAAATTAAATTAATAGATATGGAAAGTGAGGTGATGATACACAGATTATTTAAAATCATATGACTAGAAGTACGTTCATGACACTTTTAAAACTGAAGTTATAAACAGTTTCCTGGTTTTTTTTAAGAAATAAACATTCCCCTTTTACAGTTGGAAATAAAAAGGACCACAGCATGCAAAGCATCTCAAAAGTGAAATTTCAGAACATTGCTGATGGTGTTGCTGGAACACAGTGGCAGAAGAGATCAAAAAAGACATAATTATAAAAGAAATGCACATAATATTAACAATAATAATAATAATAATATAAAACATAACTATTATGGAATACTTTTTATCTTTTAAAACAAACTATTTGTTACTAACTGGTTCCTGGAATTACTTGAAAAAGACAGATTGTGGGGTGATGACAATATGTTACCTCCTATTTGACTAGTATGATGACCCCTTAACCCACACACGTATCTGTGATCCCTCCTAAAAACTATCAAGTCAAATGCTTCATATTACATTGCTTCCCTGTTGTTTGCTTACTTTTTTCTTTCTTCTGCATTTGGCCTGTTCTTGATGGGATAAGCTGGGACCTTGTCTGTGGCACATGAAAGACAGGGTGTTTTGCAGGGTCTGAAATCCTGGGCATTAAATAAAGTAGTGTATCTTCATGTGGCTGTCCTCTATTTCAGTACATGCAAGAGATGCTAACAAAAGGGTTTAAGAATTAACTACTTAAAAGTGAACTTATGGTCCTCCCATCTTAGCAAAGATATATTGAACTGCAAAATTTCAGGGCAGCAATGATAGTCAAGTGTCCAGGATGGTTTCTGGATGAACAACAAGTGGTTATAGCAGCACTTCCCAGCTGGAGAAGAAATGACCAGAGGGAAATGACAGGCCAAAGCAATCAGATATGGCCTGGGGGATGCAGATGGCAATGCGATGTTTGCTGTCCCCTCCAACACAAGGACTAAGGGGCATAACCTAGAGCTGATAAATAAATATAAAACAAAGCATAGGAAAGCAGTGGTCAGGCAGCAAACCAACAGAAACCTCCTGCCAAAGTCACAGGTGCACTGTGGAGGATGCGAAAAATTTACATGGGAATGAAAGGAGGACTGAACAAATACCTGGAGGAGACATCTCTCGATGGTTATTATAGAGGTAGAAACCATAACCAGGAAAATCCCTAAGATGAAGATACCTTGAGGCTGAAAACACCTGGGGGAAGGATCACACATACCCACACAGAGAACTGATTCAGGACAGCCAGCACGGGCAAGTCCTGTCTGATCAAGCCTTCTGCAGTGGGCTTCCACAGCAGTGGACAAGGGAAGGGCTACAGATGCCCTTTATATGGACTTCTGTAAAGCCTTTGACATGGTCCCCACAACATCCTTCTCTCTAAATTAGAGAGATGGATTTGATGAGCGGACTGTTAGATGGATAATTAAGTGGTTGGATGGTTGCATCCAGAGGGTAGTGGTCAATGGCTCAGAGTCCCAATGGACATCAGGGGCAAGTGTTGTCCCTTGGGGTCTGTACTGGGACCAGTGTTATTTAATATCTTAAAAAGTTACATAAATGAAGGGATTGAGTGCACCCTCAGCAAATGTGCAGATGACACCCAGACGCATGGTGCTGTTGACAGGCTTGAGGAGCAGGGTGCCATCCAGAGGGACCTGGACAAGCTCAAGAAGTGGGCATCTGGGAATCTGATGTGGCTTAACAAGACCAATGCAAGGTGCCCTGAGTCAGGGCAACCCCTGGTATCAACACAGGCTGGGGAATGGACAGAGTGAGAGCAGCCCTGCCCAGAGGGGTTGGGGGTGCTGATGGGTGAGAGGCTGGACATGGCCCAGCCATGTGCACTCACAGCCCAGAGAGCCAAATGTGCACTGGGCTGCATCAAAAGCAGCGTGGGCAGCTGGTCAAGGGAGGGGATTCTGTCCTTCTGCTCTCTTGAGGTGCCACCTGCAGTGCTGCTTCCAGCTCTGAGGTACTCAGCCTGCACAGTGGGGCTGGACTGTGAGTTCCAAAGGCTCAACCACTTAACATCACATTGAAGAAAATAAAAATTTAACAGAAAATCCTGGGGTGAAGTAAGCCATACTGAGGATGCCCTAGCCAGCAGTGACTTTATAGGCAGTATAGTACAGTATAGTAAAAATAATAGTGCATGTAAATATACATGTGCTCTTAAAAACACCTCAAAAGCAAAAGTCTAATCCAAGTTGAAGTATCACAAATTTCTCCTCCAAAAGCCCAGGAGGTGACCCAGGAGGCTGTGGGAGGGCAGCCATTTGTGAGCTGACATGGACAAGGATCAGCTTCTTGTTTCCTGATCCACTGCTCTTCACTTTTCAGCTCTGGGAGAGTAAGGGACCCCCTCCAGCCCTGTTTTCTTCACACTCGTTGTATTTGTCAGATATCATAATACTCTTGACAGAAACTGTCTTAGATTACTGGGGGACGAGTAAACCACCATGACAAGCTTACAAGCATGGTAAGATTTACAGTCCAGTCTTCGATTTATGTCACTCTGTATATTGGGAGATGAGCCTACAGGAAAGCAGCATTTCAGTTTATTACCTATGAGCAAAACCTGCCTTCTCAGCAATCCACAGATGAGTTACGTGTCTTCCCACAATGCTTTAACTGCCCTCTGGTGTCTTCCCTCAAAAGAACAGCCTTTATTCACCATCCATCAGCTGAGCTGAGTCTCTGAGACAAAATTCACCATCATAAAAGGAGCTCTGGTTCACAGCTGGCAGAATTCAACCCCGAGATATGGGAAGAATGCAGGAAGCAAAGTTGTCCACCTGTGCTGACACATTTCTCTTGTCACTGTGCAGATGGAAGGGCACTGGCCCAAAGTAAAGGGCATCTCCATCAGCATATCCATTCAAATCCTCAGCCTGGAAAGTTACCACCACACAAATACAAACCTTTTCTGTAAGATGGATTACTAAGGCAATAATATCTCTAGGTTTATTTCAACTAAGTCTGGCTTTGAAGAGATGACAAAGTGAGAAACCTGTGTTTGCTGTCTGAAAATGAGGTTACAACCTTGGATTAAGTTCATTACCAAATATTGTGCAGGCTTGGTAGGACGTGTTTGCAACAGTGGGTTTTAACCATAACTTAGCATTTCATCTCCCTCTCCTTGCATTTCTACTGTGCTCCTATCACACTTTCAGATCTTATGAAAATAATATCTAAATAATATATGAATAATAATATATTAAATAAATATGAAAATATATCTAACCATATATGAAAATAATATCTAACAAATAAATATGAAAATAATATCTAACCATTCCCCCAAGTTACTCAGTATCCCATACAGAGTTCATTTCCAAAGAACAACCTGACATGAAAAACAGCGTGCTACCAAAGTCTTCACTTTTTCAAGCCCAAACTATTTAAAGCCTGTTTTAAATGCACAAATGGAAAACATAAGACTAAACACAGAATGGAGAAGGACTGGAGCAGGCTCTTACCCAGTGATCTTTCCTTTGTTTGGTTTGCTGACCGCACAACAGGAAGACTTGCCCGCGTGCGGCTGCCCCTGGAAAAGGGGGTTGGAGAATCACCTTCAGACATGACCTCTAAGGAATCAGCAGATGCTTCAGAGAGGTGTTCTGTGTGGTCACCCAAATTGGGCTGTGGGCTCTGGGACGGCTTCGGGCTTCTTGTCTGCAAAACAGAGTATTTCCTTATTAGTCTACTGAAACCAGAGGGTGGGAGGAAAAAAAATATCAAAGATAAGAAGGAAGGAGTCCAATTCTTCAAATTCTGGTATGCTGGAGGTCACTTGTGTAGATTATTTAGGAAAAGTGTCCTTGCACATTCTGCTGCAGTTTTTACGGTTGTTTATCCACATTGCAAATTTTGTTGCTAACAAGGCCCTGAGGATACGACATGTGCTGAGGAGATGAACAGTAATGCCACTCTCCATGTCCACACAAACAAACACACACACTCTAAATTTATCAAATCTGCTAAGAAAAATCCTCTGAAAAGCAGTACAGTAATGGAGTTGTGAAGCTATCAATTTCAGTATCTTCTGCTGTGCCATCTATGCAAGGTCCAGGTCATGCAGTATAGCCAAAATAGCCATCCAACATTTCTAGTTGAAACCACAAACAATTACCTTTCATTTTGTTGCACCAGCATAAATCAGAACTGTCTTCATTAACTGACCAAATTAATTATGACTTTTACTGGGAAATCATACTAGTAAATTGATAAACACAGCTGCCGGGAAAAAACCCAACTCTTCCAGCAGGGGAGAGATATGGTTTCATTTATGCACTTCTACCAACTCTTCACGGTAGGATATGGCTAGTAAACACACATTCAGTAGGAAATAAAATGTCCTGAACATTTTTTGAAAACTATAAATGACATTACAGTCATTTCCACAAAAAGGGGTTGCTTTAAGAAGCATAGTCAATACTGTGTAGTGAAACTCCCTTACAACCACATGTACTATTACTCTGGAAGAATAATTTCCTGGTCTCTCTCACTCAAACCATATCACAACAAACGGGAACATACAAAGCAGAAATTCAAAGCAAAGCAAGCTTACTAGGTTCCAAACCCAGTATGTAAATATGAACTTTATAGACATCTATAATCAGCACCAGACATAAGATAGCATTAAAATTGTATGTTTTTCTCTCCCCTATCATTTAAGGTCAGATGTTATTACGTTAAAAATCCCCTGTATCAAAATCAACTTCAACTCTAGGTTTGAAGATGCTGTCAAGATCCAACAAAAATTATGCTTCTTTCTGGAAAGCTAAGCTAACTAATCTTGCTGACATCTGTTTCTTTCAGTGGTTTTTCAAGTGAAATGAGCAAAAGTCATTTCAGCATCACATAATATTCCTTATGTGACTTTGAATGTATGATGAACTTCAACTTTTATTACATTTTCATTAGCTGGCAGCAGAGGGCTGTTCTTGCCAAGTTGTGCAGTTGCTCACAAATTACAATTATTAGCTATACCTCACAAGAAAGTAAATCCTCCAGAACTACTCACTTTCTAAATGCTAATATAACAACAGTAGGTACTATGCAATGTCCTGCAATGAAATTGTTCAAGAGCACTGAATTTTATGCAGGACTTAAAGCTAACAACATTTGCTCTGAAGTATGCTTTGAAGTGCCTCTGACATGGTCAGCACTAGTCTGCAGGTTGTAAATACAAGGACTTGTGCCAGGAAAGTTACAGAAGTGACAAGTGACCTGCAAACACAGAAAAGAATCTGATAAGTCAGTACTTCTCCATTCAGCTTTCCAAAATTGCTCGTGAACCATCACTGTTAAGTATTTTGTTTACACGGGCATATTACGGAAGTAATACCAAGCCAAAACATTACAGCTCTGTCATTCCATGTAGTGATTAAAAACTTATCTGTATAAATCCACTAAAAGGGAGCTAGAAGGCATATAATTCTCTTTCTAGAAAACCACGACTAAAAGAAACAAGATTTTTTAAAAATAAAGGCAACAAAATCAATCTACAAAAGATCCTTAGTTTCAGAGTTTGTTGGGAAGGAGATTGCTTTTGTTTCTTAAAGAAAATATATAGTGATAAAATTAAAATATGGATCGAGCTTTATTTTGCTTTGCTTTTGCTTATTTTTTTCTCTTCAACTTATAATAAAATAATCCCCAAATGTCACTTGAGACATGCAGTTGCACACGTATTGTTCATTGATAATATGAACAGATGTATAGTTGAGCAGTAAGGGGACACTTTATTACCAAAATCAACAGGCACAGATTTAGCTGAGCATTTGCCCAGCGTGTCCTGTGAATGCACAGATGGAGCCAACCTCAGCAACGCTGTGTTTCTTTGGCTGTCCCTGGGGAAATGCCGTAGGACCTAAGACACAGCATCCCAGATCCCCACAGATGATATGATGTCATTACTGCAGCTAAATCTGTTGGGTCTAGCAGAGATCATTTTCTCCATAGCAACCCTCATAGTGCTGTACCTCGTACTGGTGGCTAGAAGGTGTTGATAACACACCATTATTTCTGCTACTGTTGAGCAGAGCATGCACAGCTTAAAGGCTCTCTCCAACATTCCCTCACTCACCCAGGAGGCTGTGGGTGGGCAAGATCTTGGCAGAGGATATAGTCAGAAGGGCTGACCCAAATGACCAAAGGAATATTCCATACCACTTGATCACTGTTCAGCAATTAAAGCTAAGAAAAAGGAGGACGAAAGGGACCATTTGTTACCACATTTGTCCTATGGAGCAACTGCTACATGTACTGAAACCTCACTTCCTGGGAAGTGCCTGGACATCATCTGCTGCTAGGGAATAGAGAATACTTTGTTCACTTTTGCTTCCACATGTGGCCTTTGCTTTTTCTTTATTAAACTGCATCTATCTGAAGCCGTGACATTTTTCCATCTTATTTTCTCCCCTGCATTCCAGCAGAGGAGGGGCGAGTGGCTTGGTGGGCAGCTGGTGTTCAGCCAGGGTCAACCCACCACACTAAAAAAGATCATTTTTGGCAGCCCTTGTTTCTCACCACCAATGCTGCAGCTTTCTGAAGCAATCCAGAGGCACATCATGGATTCTGCTCAGATACAAAGCCCACCCTTCCTCTTAATCCACTATCTCAAAACCAGAGGAGTTCCACTCTAGCAAGCGGAGTGACACCAACATAAAGCCAATACAAGCTATAAATGAGATCCACCAAATACACCCATGAAGATTATGGAAGGCTTCAAGTTATTTGTCAGGCTAAACTTCTGTAAACATTACATTCCAAGATTCTGAATTTTAAGCAGATGCTAAAAAAAAATTCTCAAACTCGGCAACAACAGTGGGTATTCAAGAGAGATACGAAAGCAGATTTTATGGGAAAGCATTTTTGTTATTGGAAACAAGCACAAGGCTTGATGCTACTTAATAATCAAGGGGATTCCTAGGTAAGACTTCTTAGGAAAACCAACTCATGCAGTGGGGAAGGAAACTGCAACAATTACAGAGCTGTAGCTACAAGTACTTTTAAAGATTTTTGAAGAAAGCTCTGTAGAAATCTTCACTATGGTCCAAACTTGTAATAAGTATTCAGGATGTTGATTCTAATATCAAATAAGAAAAATAAGACAAATGTCAAATAAATACTTAATAAGTAATGCCATATATATTTTTTCACTGAATGATCACTAATATTAAAATAATACTTCAGCAAGTGTCATTTTAAGGACTTTTCAGGAACTAGCACCCAGTACAAGCTTTCACAAAATAAATGTTGACCACGATAGTCAATGTTTCAGGACCTAACAGAGGACCCAAGCAGAGTCATAGTCTAGACTGCTGCTATGTGAGTCAGATTGGTGCTGTACCAAAAAAATCCTGAAATACCTAACAGAGAGGAAAACTCAAGATATACCTACTAAGGAACAGCATTATCCAAAATTAAAATGTGTAAATAGAGACTCCAGAGAGGCAGACAAACTGAAGGAAATGCTGGCACATTCCAAGCCACCTCAGGGATGGGTGCCAGAAAACAGAAGGAGGTTCAGAAGGAGGCAGCAGGTCTCTCTCCCCCCTCTGCCAAGACCAGTTAGGTTACATTTCCTCAGTCAGCCATGGTCTTTCCCCCCAAGCTCTATGTTAGGAGTCACTCCCCTGAAGGTTTCTTTGTGCAACAGGGTTCCCCTGAAGGTTTCTTTGTGCAATAGGGTTCATCTTTCACCCAGATGAGTAGAGCTGACCTTCCTTAAGGACTTCTCTGATAAAAGACACTGTCTGTGCTAGTTCTGGGTTACAAGATCACCAGAAAAGATAGGCCAAAATAGGGGTGGACAAGTCTGGTGTAAACATATGTAATTACACAGAATGATGATGACTCTTTTACTTGGGACACACTATTTTATTTACAAGGATACAGAGCCTTGTAACCTTTTCAGGGTATATAAAGTATAGCACATGGAGCTAGCAATTACAGAAGATCTTTCAACCACTCTTGGAATCTGACAAAGAGTTAAAACTGTAGTTAATCATGCCTCATGACAGACATCTGTCTGCTACAGCTTGGCAAAAGAATGCACTTTCAGTACATCTGCTTTAGTCCTTTCGCTGACTCAGTAAAAATAAAGAAAAAAGTGCAAGGCTCTTTAAATGCAGTAAAATTGCAAATAATTAGGAATAAAACCTGAAAGTACCTGAATAATGAAAAATTAGATACTGCAGAGATGCCAATGTAATGGGCAGTCATGGAGTAGCAGAGATTTTTCATCAAGTTCTCTGCATGCCACTGCCTCTGGTCTTCTGCTCACATTTGTCCACACTAATCCTCTCGTGCTTTTGTTCTAGCTGGTTTTATGTTTATGCTCTTCATAGAGTTCTTCTATGCTCATTTCCAGTTATTTTTTATACTAATCTATATAACAGAAACCTTTTTTCCCCCTTTTCCTTTCTCCTGCAAATTTGCTTCACACATTTCCATAGACAAAACAGAAATCAGAAAAAAAATTGCACAACCTGAAGAAAGTTTTAATTTTGCATCTCTCAATCAATTACCACTTTTTATTTCTTGTCTCCAAGAACTTCCTTAGCCCTTATCTTGACAGAAATTTATCTATTCAGGATAATAATTTTACATATCTTGGAAGTTGCTAGCACTCCTGGCAATGTACAAATGGTAAAGGCACCAAAAAATAAAACAGAGGTAGTAAAATATATTTTTTCAATCATGTACTCTAACAAACATAGCATAGGCAGCCCCCCTTCCCCCACATTTAAGAGTCTTCTTGACATTTCAAACAGAGAGGAAAAATCAGTAGAAAAATGGAAGCCTACTCTTCTTGACCTTCAAGTAAACTTCATGTCGTGTGACATGTACCAAAGATGGACACGGGATATGTGACAGAGTGCAAATAGGCATATAAACAGGTTTTTTCATGTATGATGAGTTTAACTCTAAAGTATTACCACGGCACATGAATTATTACTACTGCAACAATGCTTCTTCATCACATTATTGTTGTCTGAAGGATGGATCTGCTTTTTGCACAGATACAGTCTTTGGGTTTCCATATTAACACAACAAGGTTTTACTTGCCTGGACATGCTATTAGCAACACATTACTACTGAAGAGAAAGCAAATACTACCCATATTATCTTGTTTATAAGCATTTTCCATATTTTTCCACAGCACTTTCTCAAAAAAGTTAAGTGCTTATACATGTCTATATAAACTGAAGTTCATATTACCTCTGTGCAATTGATGTATTTGGATACTCTGTCTCACTGGCGGAGCTGGGGGCGGGGAGATGACTCAGCAGCTGCACGCAACCTCAAACCATCTCTCATGACAAACTCACTTCTGTGCTTTTGCTGCTTTTTTAGCATTACAAGATGTAAAAATCTACGGCATCTTTCTTTGGGATGCCATCAGCTGGAAATGGTACCATGCCAGGAGCAGGCACATGCCAGCATCCGTGTTCTCCGGAGCTGAAGAGAGTGGGAGGGCAGCTGCCCACTTGCCGCATACAGATGCTGTAGGTGTTCATTATACTCTTCCCTGGTGACTGCTCAGGGACCAGCACACATCTCTAGCTTTCATTTCGCTATCTTGAACCCAAACTTTTCACTACTTTCTGTTGAATCAGCAACAACGAGTCACAAAGCCAGTTCCTTCTCACAAGCATCTCAGTTTGGTGACAATATGGATTTCTACGGTATGAATGGCCAGAATTATTTCCTGTTTGATAAGGAGAAACGCCTGAGCCATGGCTGCCCACCACCCTAGCACTGAAGCAAGGTACCCCACTTGCCTGGAGCCTCCTTGGCTGGGAGGCATGTCCTGCGCTGGGAGCTGCCCCTTCCGCAGCAGTGCCGGCCGCCTCCTGCCCCGGGCACGGGAGCGATGCCAGCCGGGCACAGAGCCCGCCCCCGCCACGGAGCAGAACAGCGCATTCGGTGTGCTGCCAGCCCGAGGTGCTGCCCAGAGCACACCTTCACGTGCTCTGAGAAAGGCAGGAAACAGACCCAGAAGAACTTTTCCAAGCAAGGTAAAGAAAGCATTCCTCCTCGCTCCCGTGGTGAATGAGGAGGGAAGACACCTCAGCCATCCGCACCTGTAATGCTCAGTCACAGCCACGCACTGCCCATCCTGACAGAGCCTGCATGCTCCAACGAGTGGACATTTTACTAAATTTGGTGAATTTATTGGAAGGTAAAACTCCTCTGCTTATGACAGGATCTTTATCTACTACTCTCTATTCACTGATGCTGACCCCAGTTTCTTCCACCTAGAGGTAAAAAAACATGTCTAATGATGGAACAGAGTTTATCTGCCATATTTTTAGGTTGTAATGATATTCAAGTCATCCTAAAAATCTGCACGTTTTCCCACGAGCTTTGCTAGCTCGTGTTGGTGGCCAGCTGCATGCTCCCTGCTGTGGCAAGCTGCCAAAACTCATTTCTTTTAATCCTGAGTGCTGTGAATCACCAAGCAGGACGTCCACAGGCTGTTCCCCTTTGGCAAGGCCATGGCTTGCTCTTCAGCGGGTTGATCCCCAGAGTGAGCAAAAAAAGTTTTTCATGAAACTCTGTTATAAATGACTAACATAAAACAACATTTTCCAACTTTATTTTTAAACTGTAAGCACCTAGATAAATTGAAACCTGTTTTTCAGGAAAGCTGTATGTCTTTAGTAAAGATATTCATTAGGAGCAATAAAAGCTGGAGGTGCTCAGCACTTATGCTGCCAGACCTCTTATTCAGATGTTTAATTGCAGGAACTTGCATTTGAAAATGCTGCCCTAAGGAACTCAACAGCCCGTCTAAGAGCAGCTTAATTGGTCCAGACAAGTCCAGACTGAAATATGCAACATGCTGTGGCATCTCTCTGGAATACGTGTAATATCAGAAAACCCCAAGCCATCCACATTGAAGCGTAAAAATATTGTGCAGTATGTTTCTGTCCAAATCCAAGGTTTTCTTTTTCTACAAACACCTGAGATTTGATGGTAGAAAGTGAAGTAAAATAACAGAGAAAACTATTAGTCACTCACTAATAAAAATCAATAAAAAGCAAGTCATACTTAATGAAAGAAACCTTTAAAGTAAAATAATTTATCTCTCCGCTTTATTCTAATCCTTTGTAACGTGAATAATTTATTCACACATGAGAGTCAAATTAAAAAAGCCACAGGTCACCTCACTATTTTTCCCTGCCAAGGCTTCTATGGGTAGGTCAATTTTCCTCAGACCAAAACTGCGTCTTTCACAGTCTCTGTCATATTCTTGCATCACAGCTTCAGTTTATTATTACTTTGTTTAAATAAGTTATCCATAAATTCCAGCCTGGACATCAGCATTTTTCTTAATTAAGACCTTATGGCAGTTTCAGTTGGAAGCTATTTATCTTTTCCCTCCTGAAAAACTCTACTGTGAAGTATTCACAACCCAGCACGACCCTTTGTTCCATCCAGGAGATGGCTGCGTTTCATCAGCAGTGGGTGAGGTAACTCCTACCTACACAATCCCCAAAATCGCCATGAGAACTGTGAAGATTAAAAGGGATGATTTAAACAAAAACTATCATTATGCTGATTAAAGGGGAAAGATCTTTACATGCTTAAAACCACATGCAAAAAACTAAGGAGGGGGTGTGAGGGAAGAATATATACCAGATGCCTAAATGTACCTAGGGGATAGTGAGTTCTGATTCAAGATTATTTACCCATCCCGGTTCCTCCCACACACGTCCCTAAGGAAAACAGGAGGAGGGTCTGTTTCTGTGGTGTCTGTTTCCCAAAGCAAAGGAACACCGTGCAGCGATCCTGGAGAAACCTGTTTTTCTGTATTTCTACAACCTGAGAAGGCGCTCTGCGTTAACATGCTATTTTTAAAATACCCGAAGAAAAGAGCCAGGGGCAGGAGGGCCGGCGAGCGAGGTCAGCGGGCAGGGTGTGCTGCCGCCCGCCGCAGCGCTGCTCGTCCCGGGCCATTGTCCCTGCTGGGGGCTGGCAGCACACCCACACCACCGACTTAATTTTAGCCTCTACTCGTGGAAGTAAACGTGCTGAAGCACTTACGAGAGCTTGTTGCTCTGGCACCTAGGAGAGTTACGGGGCTGCCGCAGGACACAGGCTGTAGGAGCTTCTGCTGTTCGTCTCTCCCAGCTCGTCACCTTGCTCTGCTCCTCGTTTTTCCCTCCCTCGAGGCCACCTTGGCGAGGGAGGAGAAACCTTCCTGCCCTCCGCACCTCAGCCTCTCCCGCCCTTCCCTGTGGTCCCGTGTTTATTGGCCTCCTTAAATCCTGAGAGGGAACCACAAATCAGGTGCAAATGAGCTGTGCCTGCTGCGAGCCCTCGCTCCCGGCTCCCCCGCGTTATCTTGGGGCTGTCATGATTGCGCTCTGGGCTGCAGCAGCAGCCGTGCAGAGGCTCCTCTGGTGTGCATGACAAGGCCTGTACACACTCACTGCCTCCCTGGGGGAAAAAAAGGGTAGCTGCTGTAGACATCCATTCTGCATGGCGTTACAAGCCTTCTAGAAATGGAAGAGAAGCTCAACAGGATGAAAGGTGAGATACAGGTGACTTCAGAGGTACACTGTGCATATAAGATAATTCTGCAAGTTGCAGAACTAAGATTTTTTTTTTGCATGCTCAATACAAAAATATTACTGCTCTGCCCACAGAGCTGTCCTTAATTTTGCAGCAAGTTCCTAAGCCAGTTCCAAGTATGTATATAAAAGAAATGTAAAGCTGCAATTGGGACAGCGTTTAGGAATCACTTCTCAAGGACCTCCCACTGAATTCTGGTGGATTTCAGAGCCTCTAATACAAGAGCTTAATGTCTGTCATGCCATTAAAGGAAAAGTCAGAATTAAAAATATTGTCAGAGGACGCACATGCATCACACTCCCATATGCAATTAATCCATATGCATAATACTTCATTGCTGTGAAATACAGAGAGACAAAGCATGCAGATTCATATTTATTTGAGAATTTTAGTTGTGAAGCAAGACACACACAATTAAAGGGTAACAAACTCAATTCACAGCAGAGTGCAGAAAAAAGAAAGTACAGTACTAACTCTCTGAGAGGATTCAATTTTCATCATGTACCTTTGAATGTCAAGTTCTGAATGAAGGGAGACCAACATGCACTGCAAAACCTGTGGATCAAAGAGAGAAAAGAAGGGGAGGGGGAGAGATAATTGTTAACAGGAAAAGAAAAAGGAGAGCAATAGAAATTTAAAAAGAGTAATGTGTACATACTGAAAGTATACTGAATAAAGGAAGAGAAGAGAGAAGCACTGAAAAACAATGAAGGAAATGCACATGTGGCAGACAACAATACGCTCTATCAATACTTAATGGCCAATATTCTCAGAACTCTTGCTGAACTCAGTTCAGATGTGCTACATGTGGTTGTATGTCAAAGAAACAAAGATGTTCTAATATAAAAGTTAATGGCTGAAAGCTGAGTCATAGAAATTCATACATACATATATATATACATATATATAAACCACAACTGACAAGTAACAAAACATTTCTTCCTGAGAAATGATACAGCTCTTGGCTAGAATTAGCAGCAGTCATTACACTTTTGTGTTCATTTCACACTTACTACAGGGACATGGAATCCTTCAAGCAGAATGAGAAATACTGTGTAACTTATGAGTAACCACAACTTAAAAAAGAATAAGAGAAACTATGGTATGAATAAAAAGTCTTTGCCAATCACATCTCTCCTTAAAATTCTACCTCTGATCTTGAACCCTAAGAATGTGAGAATTTGCTAAAAGGGTTTTAAGGGCCAAAAAAACCCAAACATTTTTTTCTCCAACACATGAACGAGATGCTAATTGGAGGGGAAATTGCCTACTGCTGTTTCAGTTCACAGAGGTACATGTCCTGTATTTTCCTTAATCTTCATTTGTGGGTAAGGAGATTTTTGCAGAGTGGTCTAAAAAAACCTTCTCTAAGCAATCAATTCCTCCTTCAACAGAGTCAGGCTCCCACAACTGCTGCTTCCCAGTTCAGAACATACAGCTATTCATACCAGGCAAAGAAATGCAACTGCTTTGACAACAAGGACGTCATTGTTAAAGAATCTTATTTAACAAGTAATTATAATGCCAACATCACAATTAAGAGAGTAATTCAAAAAATCTTTTGAATTTTACAAACCCAGAGGATATGAGCATGTGAGAGCCGATTCTGGGGATGAGATAAGCAGCTTATAAGTATGCTATAATTTTTCATGCTTTTGTCCATTGGATACTTTGGAAGGGCAGTACCATTTTATTTTAAAGAGAACAATAGATCATTTTTCTCCCTATGATACCTGCATAATTTAGAATTGTTCAAGTAAAATGTGATTTTTACAAATAAGCTATTTATGCAAACACAGTACAAATTAAATGTAGCCTTCCGGCAACAACTGGAAACATTCCAGTTCCAAACCACAAAGACAAAACAGTCTGTTGCTAATGTCTCGGTAATACTGAAACTGTACTGGAGTTTTTCATGTTTTTATAATGTTACCACCCCACATATGCAAACCTGAGAAACGCTCCTTAGCTTTTATTAAACAATTCTCTTTAAAAAGAAAAAAGAGAAAAGGGTTGTATAAGACCAAGTCCCTTCTCAATGCCAAACACAGAAGACTTCCAAGCAAAAAAAATCATCCTGAATGTTTGCTTGCCATTCAGGCATCATTACACATCAAGAACACACGTCAGAAGGGACATTACTCTGCCCAATGGCAGCATTAAAAGTGTGCAACAGTCACCATTCCTAAAGCCATTGCATAGGATCAACTTGAGCTACTTAGTTTCTCAAACCTTGTCACCTCATGGAGGTGTCGATTATGTCACTTTTCTCTGGACTCTCCTAGTCCCAAAGGAAGTGAAACATCAATTCTGACCTCAGAGTGGGTAAGGAAATGAGGATGCTTGAGGTAACCTGCAATACTTCTCACCCTCAATCCAGAGAAATCTCTAGCCCTTGCCCTTCTCTCATCACAATACAGTATTTATTTTAAAGCAAGTAGATAAATGAAGATATGCAGTTAAAATACATAAGATGGGTCCACCTTACATCCAGAAGTCTCTCCTTCCTCCTGCAGGAATTGATTTGAAATCATATGGATATGCTGCTGGATTAGGAGCTAGTGTTCTCTGAATAAACACAGCCTTGCAGGAAAAAAAGAACTACTCACAAATACAGAACCACAACAGCAGTGCAGCAGGAGGCTTCTTCTACTCCTGCATAAGGCAGCACCAGGAGACTAACAAGGCGTCTGTGGTGTTGTGTAGCAAACTTCAGATCTCCTAAAGAAGATCCAGACATGCCAGTGTGGGAGAAATATAATTAAGACCATTACTGCAGCCCACGTAAAGACCTTATTATGAATGAAATTTGAAGACATTTGGGTCTGAATCCAAACCTGAAGCATGGCTTCCTTTGGACATTTCCAAAATATTTCTTAACTGTCTGCATTTCTCTCCAAACTCAACACCACACTGATGCCTTCATCAGCACTCCACTAACCTCAGGGGTATTTAAAGATGGAAACCAATAATAATCTCTTTTTTCCTTTACTTCTGGATTGTAGAGGAGTATGATTTTTTCCATCTATCAGCATGCATATGGATATATATAGTCCACAATGATGGGAAATGAATCCAAGGAGAGCTTTCCAATTTCCAAATGCAGCAAGGGCTGCAATCTCTCGACTCCAGGGACAGGTTTCTGGGACAATCTCCTGTCTTCTGCTTCCCTCACCAACTCAGTCATTGTTCCAGAAAGATGAGGCATCAAAACAAATATTCAGCATGAGGAGAGAAACAGGATGTTGGAGCAAATCCCACACAAGATTAAAGAACTCTGGACTTCACTTACTAAGAAATAAAGAACTATAGAGTGCAGAACACTCAACTAACATGCTCTGAGCAACCTCTGCTGGCCAGCAGATAGGATCCCATGCCTTCTCCTAAATGGAGCTGTACAAAGCCTGTGATTTCATTTTCATCTATGAGTGCAGATCCTTAATTGGCTTGAATGAACATTACTTGACCAGCTCAAACAGTGCAAGGAAAACCTGTGAAAGGTGGGCCCGTCACTTCCCAAGGAGATGGAAAAAGACTGGGATTTCCACTTTCTGTTAACCAAATACCCTCAGAGCACAGAGGCTCCTGTTGAAACAAGTGTTATGCTTTTATGAGTTGTGGAAGCAAATAGAATACAAGAGGCACCAATGCTTGTACATGTTGGACTGGCATGCAAAGAAACAGATTAATACAAGCAGATGGGCATATAAAAGTAATACATAGAAAATCAACAAAAGAGCATAAGTAGTTTCCTGTGGAAAAAGGTGGAAAATACTAGAGGCCAAGAAGAGTAGAAGCTGGGGCTGGAACACAACACACAACTAAGAAACAGTTGCAGAGTGTCACTACTGGCATGTATGAGCAGGAAGGGGTGTTACATTTGAGAAAATTTTGGGAGCCAGACATCATTGTAATGAGAAGAGTACCAGAGACAAAGGAAACAGCTGCAAAACATGTTGCTTTTGAACTTTAAACCTAAATGGAGCAAGTGGTGGCCCTGGAAATGGGTGTAGAAGGCTAAGAGTCATAGGAGGAAAGCAAAGTTTTCCAGGAATGTGCTGAATGTCATCAAACAAAGACATAAGAAAAGTCTGGTGAATACCACTTGTAGTGCCCAAAGGAACACGCAGCAGTTTAGGGAGGACAAGGATTAATACCCTGAGGCTGACTGACTGTATTAGTCATTATCCCGGGGCCCTCAAAACAAGGGTGAATGAACTGCAAGTCTGCCTTGTGGGATCTGCTTGCTAAGCAGATCAAAGGAGTGTATTCACCATTTTAAGCAGGATCAGACCTGTTGAACACTGAAATTCTAAGTCTCCAGAGGAAAACACAGATGCTTGAGACATTTGTGTTGATGATTTAGTAGGAGACATCTGTCCCCCTGAGTCAGTCTGAAATAATGTCACAGAAGGGTGTTAAGAGCACAATGTGCTCCCTCCGCAGGAATGCAGCACTGCTGTTCTGGCTGGCAGTGACATACAAGCTGAAATGCCTTTTCACTGGCAGTACTGCAGCAGAGGAGCATTTTAAGTTTTCCCCTTTTTTCAGTCTGTGTAATATGCCCTTGATTTATGCTTCTGATGGATTTCCAAAAGGAAGTCCTTACAAAAGCAGAATACATTAAACACATTACATTTATCATGCGTCACCCAGGAAGATGACACTGATGTTGAGAAAGCAAGCAGCTAAAATCAGAGAAATACAGGAGTACAGAGTGAAGCAAAGGGGGGCTAAGCCAGGACCCCAGGACATTAGGATGACAATTTGTGTTCCTTGGGTTTACAGTCTCTGGGTGAAATCCTGCAGAGACATGCAATCAGCTGAAGCTGCAGGGAAATGATAATCAGAACACAAAGGGCTTGAGATGAGTATGTAGATGATGATATACAACTAAATGAGATGCTGACTCATAAGTCCTCTAAAACAGCTTGAAACTGAAGGAAGGAAATGAGGATCAACTGCCTATTTCCTGTGCGCAATGGTTTTGTGGGGAGGATGCGAGAAAATGGTGTTTCTCAACAATGCTGGGATGGGAAAAAGTGAGGATAGTAACTCAGCTGGGATCAGGCCAAAGAGGTTCTTCCAACAGAAAAGTTAAGCACACAAGTATCTGCCAAAGAAGGGAAAGGGTGAAGCCTTTAATCACATGAAAACACAGTCAATGTACAGGATCAACTGCAGCGAGCTACACAGCACTTAAACAACTGCGGGGGTGAGGGGCGACACTCGTGGTGATGGCCAATGACAAATGGTGCTAAAGGAAGCATGGAAACAAAAAAAAACCCCGAAATTCAAACCAGGAATGCACTCAGAGAGATAGCAAAGGAAGAGGTCTGCACAAAACGTTATGACTTCTTATGTTTCAAGATTTCCATTTTCCAGGACACTCTACATCCACATATCCCTCAAGCTGCATACACTCTTTGACTCAAAGTCATTGAACAGTACAGCTGAAAATGACGTATGTTAACCAGGCAAACTATTTTGGTTTTAATTTCCAAACAACAACAACAAAAAAAAAAGGGTCTTCTCTTCATTGTTGATTTCCTCTTCCTCACAGTTCTTGTAAAAAATAGCTAAAACTTTGTGTTTCATTTTAGTGAGGATTAAACTATTATTTTATATAATTTCATTTAATATATATATATAGTAAATTTTAAAAGCAAACACCCAGAACAAGGAAAAAAGTCTCAGGGGAATTCAGATCACAGTCCAAATTATACTTTTTCAGAGATAGAAAATATTTACACCTTTAAAGTAAAAAATAGTCTGGTATTCACAGGGTTCACAATTTCTCCAGGGTCACAAAGCCTTCTCCATTTTCTTGTTTCTCCACCCATGTAGAGTTGCTGTTTTGAAACACCTTATTTTTGCACTGCCTCAACATAACTACAGTATTGTATCTGTACTCCAGTTCCCATACAATAGCAAAGGAAAATGTAACTTTTTGTTCATCTTAGATGACTTTTCAGGCTAGTGTTCTTTAAGCAAGAACCTGCAGGGTATTGTATATTTCAGTGTTGGCTTTATGCTTTAAGTATATAATTAAACATATAATTAGGAATAATCATAGGAAAAAATCCATTAGGCTCTTTTCATTAATGAAGTTAGGCATGAATAGATTGTTTGGTTGCTCTTGGGGCCTAGCACCTACAGAGGTGGGGGCTTATCAGACTCTACTCTTTCCACATTTCACATAAAAGTAACCAAGACAATACATAAAATATATTCTTCCTGTATTTATGATTTGTCTGTCCCCCCCTACAGAATTTAAGTAGCACTCTGCAGTGCAACATACAAACCCAGACTGGTTGGTGCAGGCTGAAGAAAATTCAATGACTGGTCCTAATTCCTCTGAGGTAATCTGAACCTGATTTGAATCCATGAACCTGCACTTTAATCAGTCCTTTGTGATGTAAAATTCTATA
The DNA here is from genome assembly GCF_014805655.1 of Passer montanus. Taxonomy (NCBI): domain Eukaryota; kingdom Metazoa; phylum Chordata; class Aves; order Passeriformes; family Passeridae; genus Passer; species Passer montanus. Next base: position 27,125,673 of record NW_024356505.1, on the reverse strand, counting down.
TGCGAAAAGCCTCCATTGTACAGACCTGGAAAACTGAAGAAACATTGGCTGAAGATCTCAAACTTGGCTGCCTAATGAGGCTTACAAGTTTTCAAGGAGGTATTTCCCTGTGCCTCCTACTAATTCTGGTAAGATTTGCATGAAACAGACCAATTTTCAGTTAGTGGATCAATTGGGAGTTTTCAGCCACTGACATGTAATATCTGAGATAGCCAACAATTTAAATATGGATTCAGAGACTAAACTTAACTGAGTGTCAAGAAGATTGTTTACAATTTTTCTATATTTTTCCCCACTGTTGGAAATTGGGAAAATTAGACAAATGCAGTATTTTGGTTTCCAACAGTGTATCTCTGCTATTATTCACTCCCTTCCTCCTATCATTATCATCTCTTCTTGGAATCACAATATATTGCTGAAGATAAACAACAAAAAAATATTATAAATCTTTATAAAGGAATAAAGAAACAATGATGACCTAAGAAGGAAAAGATTTTCATGAGTTGTCTCCAGTATTTTGAAAAGTAAGAATAATAGAGAAAATGTGATGTTTAAAGAACATAGCTGTTTCTCTCTCTCATTTTTCTGTGGTATTTTTCTCCCAACTTTATTTAAACAACTGGCTGACCTGGTTATTCATACAACAACCATCACTGAAAAGCACAGTATGGTGTATGCAAGAACAACTGATAGTCTACTGAGAACAACATCCTCTGAAATGCAGGAAACTGCATGGACTTGTCATCTTTCATTGCTTAGACTTAATAAGTTCTTGCTTTTGGACTTCAATTTTTGGCTTTCAATATTGATTAAATGTACCTATTTTTTTAGGCTGTGATCTGCTTATCCATTTAAACCTGATAAAAACTACTCAAAGTGGTAAAAATTTGAATTACTTCCAATTCAAAATTATAAGGTTACAGGAGTTGCTCCCCCGCCCCCCCCCCCAAAAAAAAGGTATTTACACAGAAGACAGTATAAACAAAAATGTCTGCACACATTTTGTTCCACTTTCTTGCTGTGTACTTCCAGAAGAAAAAACAACTTTAATGGACAGGTTTGCTAATAACCTAAAGCCCACAACTCCAAATGATGGTGTCAGCCAAGAAGCATCATTTGAACTACTGCCCTGGACAACTTTAGAATGGGGTTTATGCAGGAGAGTACCTGCCTGTCAGGATGCCTACCTCCTTTTCTGCCCAGCTTTTATGAAAAAACAAAACCTACTTCAATGCTATGCCTCAAAGCTCTTGATTACTTTTAAGAAAGTAAGTTGTAGAGCAGAAACAATTTAGAGAACACTCGTCGAGGGTAACCTGGGTAAGAAAAATCAATGGAGAACTGCAGTGGCAACCTCATATTTTGGCAAGTCTTACCAAGTATTTCTGAATATACTAAAGCATTAGGAAATTTAATTAGAATTCCCTTGACCACAGAGAAATGGGTGAATAACTTTGATCCAATCCTAGCTTTCTATGGTCTGAGAGTTAACAAGCTTTGGTTCCCATTTCAGTCATAAAACCACTTTTCCTGTCCTTGGCCCACCATGTACAACAGAACTCACAGTACCTTTTTACCTTACATGGCTTCTGCAATAATTAACTCATGAACAGTTTCCAGCACACTGCAGGGAAAACTGCTACAGAAAAGTATTACATTTATACACCACATTAAGTTTGCTCTTAACCTCTTGTAAGGATCACTGTCTTAGCACAGTAGGAAGGTTTTGCTAAGCAGTCTCCTACATTTTCCCTTAGAACACCTAAAACTTTGAACTACAACATCAAACGTAAAAAGCCTACCTGTTTTATGATTAACTGAATTTATTATCTTCCATTCTTTCTTAAACACATACTTGTCATCTGCACAATTACAAGAGAACTATGAGCTCAGAAATGCCTTTGTGCAGCATACACCAGCTTACAACTGAATAGTCAGAGAGTAATTAGAGTGGAATCCAGGAGAATAAATCAGTTTTACTATCTCATAATATCAGTTATCTCATATAAGTGAGACAGATAAATATCAAGTACATATAATGTTACACACAAACGGTGAGATTCTGCAAGGTCCCAAGTGATTCCCATTTTTTATGCAATCAGATATCACTGCTATGATGCTAGGGGCTAATTATCTCCAGCCAACTTTAGGCTGTGGAAAATTATTGTGACATCACTATTGCAAAGCAACACTTTAAGTTTTCATTGGTAAGAATATTTACATATTAATTTAATTTTAAGATTTATATATAGATAGTCAAACACTATATATTGTTCAGACGTCTTCATTGCAATACATTTTATTATGTACTTCAAAACTTTTTTCTTAAAATTATCTTCTCACACTTAAGGCATACAGTGTAAACTCAATAATAAACAAACCATAACACCAGCCCATTAATCAGACATGTCAGTTTAAATATATCCTATTTGGGAACAAAAGCAAATGCTACTGGCTTTATAAACCTTACAGAACAGGGAACAAAGCTAGAGTTGGATTTCAGAAGTTGATGTCATCATTGTTCACAAGCCAACACAGGCTTTAAAACTGAAAAGAATCTACAGTATATAAAATAGTTTCCAACTTGTAAGAGGCCAGGCTGCTCACCAGTGGATAATAATCTGTAGTAGAGTTTAGGCTTTTTTCCTGAGGACAACCTGGGGGAGGGGATCTAACACATTCAGGCAGAACAGAATGTGCAATTCTGTATTCTTATGTGCTGTAAAGAGAAATGTCTTTCTAAAATCTCATTTACTTGTATTGTGCATACCTTCTCTTCAAATGCTTAAACATTTCACAAGTTGGGATCTTTACACAGAACACCTTTGTTCCCCAAAAACCTTTCTGGCTACAGTGCTAGCATCATTCTTAAATGACAAAGTATCAAAAATTAGGAGAAAACAAGTCTAATATCCCTGAACGTCTTCAAGGACAGGCTGGATGGAGTTCTGAACAACCTGCTCTACTGGAAAGTTCCCTACCCATAGCAGGAGCTTGGAACCAGATGATCTTTAAGGTCTCTTCTAACCTAAACCATTCCATAATTAGTATGAGCCAATAGATATCTTTTCTGCATATCAGAGAGAGGTGCAGTGACAGGAGTATGTACATTTGAATTTTCTCTTTCATGATTTAGTTTTCTTTCAGAACATATATACATTTTAGAACACAGTATCCTTAGAACTGCTGAAAATTTACCAAATCAAATCCTAAAACTCTGAAATTAAATAAACGTTAGTAGACAAAACCAGATGAGCAGTACATAGCTTCTTCTGCTCTTTTGTGACTATTCATTACTCAGTGCCTTCCCTCTCCTAAATTTAGCAAAAGAAAATGTTATCTGTTCAAACGAAAAAGGGTATACACAAATATTTGAAAAAACTGTCTCAGTTTCTTCTAATTACATGGCACACAGCCCCTAATAGCCAATAAATACTGTAGACAGAACATAATGTAAGTTTGTACTTGAGATTATCAATTTGCCTGGTTACTGATACTGCTGAGAGCATGTCTTGTGAGTTATAAGTATGCACACAGAAGGAATCCTGACTCCACAGAAGCTCATGGAATGTGTTTTAGTACAGGCATCCCTACAGGTTATCATCTTTAAGTGTCTTTAAGCCTCAAAAACAGATTTGAAAGATTCAAAGTGAAGAAATAATGGGCTCTAATGTACTGTTCATGAAGGAATCCGAGACTAATTTGCTTTCCAGCAGGTGATTCTGTAGGACTTAAAAAGCAAAACATACTGGCAGTGGTCTTCTAAGATGTGTCTGAACATGGATGAAGGTGCCTGGTCTTGCGAAAATAAATGTGTTCATAGACTCTACAGATACTCCATTGTAGCTTTGCTCCTGGTGTTTGCTGTTGGTCTTGGTGTTATCTTGGAAACTAGAAAATAATTCCTATTTTGGCCATGGAGCAATACTTACGTTTTTTGGGTCTGTGTCCCTCATCCTTCCCTTTTCTGTTTGTTAGATGAAAATATAACTTGTTTCTTCAAACAGCAGTGAAATGTATATTGTCTATGTACAATCATCAAGGCCTTCTATTCTCTGATACAGTTTTTAGCAAGGAAAACTCTGTGCTGGCAGCTTACAGCATCTAAGTGTGCACTGCAGAGGTGCATATTTTCCCTTGAGTGTCCTCAAGAGATTAACTTCTGGCATGCACTGGTATCAATTCTGATTGAGAGAAATCATGACCCTGAGATATAATCAGCAGTACTATCCTATTCAGCATGCTGTTCACAACATAAAGTGATGACAGGCATCGTTGTTCCCAGAAATAATATCCAGGCTGACCAGCTAGAAAACATAGATCTTACACTCATCCACCCAGAAAGGAGATTCAAAGATGGTTTATGTGGGAGATAATAGTTGTATGACAAATATTCCATTCTATAGGATTTTATATTTGATTGCTGCAGAAGAGAGACTGAGAAACTTTTTTTTTTTGTTTGGGTTTTTTTTTTTTTTTTTTTTTTTTGTTTTGTTTTGTTTTTTTTTTGTTTTACCTGAAGGTTCTGGGCTAAAGTAATTCAAAATGGAAGAGGTACTCTGATTTGATGAACTCAAAAGGAAATACTGAGTTCTTATGAAGACATGAACATATTCAAGAGTTCCATTCACACTGATAGTGTTACTCCATTATCCCTTTAACCCTCTTAAAAGAGTTCCCATCCTCAATCATTTTTCTCTACTTACTGAAATTATCAGAGGTATTATTTCTCTATTTCTAAAAGTCAAACAGAAAACCCAGTCTGACAATGAAGGTGGATTAAGGAGAATTCTGTGAAAGCAGATGTTGCAGGGAGTTCACTGAAGGTTATGTAGTGTAAGAAAGCCAAGTGGAAAAAAAATCCAGTGGATGATCATATCTGCCCTGACATGCATTGACTGAGCTTTCAGTTCTGTTTATCTCAGGAACTGAATAAATGGCCAGTAATTTCAATAGTGTCCAATAAGGCAAGGGTGTAAGTTGTACAATGATGCTGAAAGAAATAAGATTATATTTTATTTTTCTGAAGGAACACTGAATTCTAAAAAGAAATAATAATTTGATAATTTCAGAGCTATTAGTAGATAATTTTATGTCATATATCATTCTGCCAGAACTCTAACAGAAGAAAGTAGGGCACAAGAATCCAGCAGCAGCAATACCTAGATGTCTCTTCTGATTCACTGGTGTAATTCAAGAAATTGATGATTCCACAGACTCCTTTGGAATGTGAACTGAGGGACTGTTTCTTGATGTTAGAAGTAATGGTTTAAATTCTTTCACTATATCTATTACTTTTTCTTATAAATTTCATTTAAAGCTCCATGTCTGGAAAACTGAAAGCTTTTTAAGAGATTTCTCAAAGAGGAATTTCAGGTACTGGATGGTAATAATTGTTAGGACAGCATTTTGCTGTCCTAATTTCAGAACTCAAAGCTCTGAAGTTTAAATGCATGTGGCTACTTACAGAACATTGAGATAAGTCAGATTACATGATTTATAAATTAATGATCTAAAATTCTATAAAAATGCATTTTTCCTTTGAAAATGGAGACCCTTCTTTAGTAAAGGTTTGACTAATCATAGTGCATAGAGCTCCCCAACAGTATTGCTCATGCTGACCTTTACAAGGTAGCTTCTGTGCTGAAGGAAAACAGAAATTTCTTTCCCAGGAGAAATGAAAGGCAGACAGTAGAAAAATATGAAGAAGAAAACCCATAGGTGAACATAATCCAGAAAAGTATGCTTCTAAATTAACTACACATTATATTTTCTTCCTGAAAAGCAAATTAAAATTTTAAAAAATATGTTTGTGGGGCCTAAGAGTACAAAAAGCCTCACATATGTTTTCAGAAGCATTCTGTAGACAATTCTAATTCAATCTAGTTAACAGAACCTGCCTGTCTTGTTTGCATGAAATACCTAAAGGAAATGGAACAGAAACTGTTGTGAAACTGTGCAGCCCTCTTTTTATGGCTTGGTAAATTCTAGACAAATAATGACAACATATGGTCTAGAAAGAATCCTTATTAGATAGCATTTGAAATGGGGAGAGGGGAAGAGGGAACAAAACAGTACTCACCCTTTGAGACCTTTCTTCTGAGGATCTACAACAGACAGCAGCTTATTGAAGTCTGCAACTCCAGCTGCACCATTTATTGTGCAAGGACTGAGACAAAAGTGATACCATGGCCCAAGAAACATGCAGAACAGTTTGCAAACTCCTCTTACTTTGTCAAATATATACTCCAAGCAAGCAAGCAAGCAAACAAAAAAAGCCCTACCAAATGTTAACCTTCACAAGGTGAACAAACTGATTTTCAGACAGGCTCTCAAACTCTGCACCTCACATTAATAGGTGGGAAATGCCTGGTTTTGGCTGCAGGGATGATAAAGACAAGCAGCTATCAGCCACTTTGAACATCCTTGGCTCCTTGAAGCAGAGGCCATAAAAGTCAGTTCTGACTCAGATAAGCTGGCTACAGACCTCTCCTAAATTGCCCCACACTGGGCAGTCTGAAGGAGCACTGAGCAGTGGGAGCTCCAGCCACACATCCTTCACTTGCCTGGTGTCTCCTGTAGAGCTGCCTCTGCTCAAATCTCTGGTATTTGGCAAATCTCTGGTATTTTGGCAAATCTCTGGTATTCTGGCAAATCCCCAAGCAGCAACTTTTGCTCATTCTCAAGCTACCTGATTCATGTTGGTGCTGGGCAGGTCACCAAGCAAAACAAGGACCTCTGGCCCACAGCACAGGAGCTCTTCCAGTCCTGGCCTGTGTGATGGCACCTCAGCTACACTTGCATGCATTGCTGCACCCAGCACTGGGATGGCTTATAGGTGAAAAGTCTCTATGGCAATCTATGGGATGGACTGAGCTTCATTTGATCTGCAGGCAAGGAGAAGAAAAGTCAGGCACATGTGAAGAGTCTCTCTTCCTCTAGACTGCCACAAGCCATCAAAGGGACATAGCTAGGAATATGTGATTGACCTTACCTAGCCTTCACATAAATCTTACACATATAATCTTTTCCGAATGCTTTTAGTATTTGCCTTTTTGCCTAAAAGCAATAATAAAGCAGTATTTTAAAAGTGTATCACAAGATACTAAATCACTTGACAAATTCTTGAAAGTATCTGATCTTTTGGGGTAAGATAAAGTACATCTCTTCCACAGTCAAAACTGATGAGACCACAAAGAAGAGAAAGCCAGTAACTATGTAAACTGAAAAACCTTCCTGGTGGGTATGGAACAGTGGGATCAGGAAGGGCAACTCTTCCTTTAGTCACTGTAATTTGCAAAGGTTTCTTTGCCAGAAGGGGGTCTTCCACTTCTTTATCGTGGGAAGTGAAATAGCAATAAAAGTAAACTGATAAAGACCTGCAAAAATGGTATGCAAATTTCTGCAAGTAGAGTCACAACCTGCCACCTCAGAGTGCTGCATTCCTAATGCCTGAATCTGCTATTTCACAACATCCTGTATGAACAGCAAAGCACATGTCCAAATTGCAGCTCTCCATTCTGTGCATATTCTTTCTAGACTAGGCTTAACTCATTAGAACTAAGGAAAACTCCAGAGACAATTTATATTTCCTTCATCTGTTGGAAAAATAGAATCTTCACATGAAATCTTCTATCAGTGATTAGGAAAAAAAAATCTAGGAGGCAGAAATGGGATAGAATCCTTCTAGACTATTTTACAGTTGAAAATTGGCCAATTCAAAGAATAATTTTTAAAGCAAAAGACCATGCTTCATCTCTTTTCCAATTACTATTTTCTGGTTAGTAAGTAGGACCTCCCCACAGCTTTCCCAAGGCACTGTACTTTCAAAAACATTGTATTTTAGTAAACTTACTGGCAAAAGAAGCACATTTCAGTATGAAAGTATAAAAGGTTTGCCAATTATGTTTCAGGCTATCATACCTTTTCTTGATTTTCTTATGTTAACTGGAGTGGTGCAGAGGAGCACACAAAAATGCTTACTGTGAAGAACATGCTTTGCTAGGAGGAAGAAGTGAGCTATTCATACAGTCAAATTCATTGGTACAGAGCTGACGTGAAGTCTAAAGCACTAATGTTGTATTTCTATAAACTGGAAACAAAAGCTTGGAACTCTGAAAATAAGTAGCTTTAACAGTCTGATTTCTAGAACAAAGAGTCCTCAAAATGGCCTTAACTATTAATTATTCATTCGATGCCATAGAGAATAAAAAAAATATAATGCCCTCTGTCCCCAGGCTTTGCTTAGAATTTTCAGTGGTCATTTTGTTTCTGACAAAGAGGTCTCACACTAGTCAAGCAGTCAAATTCTGCTAGCCTAAGTCATGCTGAACAGTGATTAATCCTGCAGTAAATCTCTGTGAATTTCTAGCATTGAAAACAAACAAAAACAGAGCCAGAGTGCTAACAAGAAACCTCCAACTACTTTTAAGTAGGTGGAGGCACAGCTGGTGGTGTCAGATGTTCAGGGGATTTCTTCTGTATATTTTGTCTCCCAAGTTTTAGATCTGTATTTTCATTACTCACTGTTACCTTCATATTCTTCCCTCTATTTTCTTCAACTGGTGATTCTTATGGCCATGTCTTGCCCTACAATACTGTAAAGCCATGCAAAGTGAAGAAGTCACATGCATTTGGTGACTTGTGCATTCCCACAGACCACTGTGACAAGGAGTGAGGTCGCCACAGAAAGTAGCTCAGTGTCACAAGGCCTGTGAGAGTGACCCTGATTTTCAAAGCAAATTGCTACTTTCCATACCGATTCACCTTTGCTGGTAAATAAAGCCCTCATGCCAGCTGTGAGGAGGAGAATATACAATACCCAGCATTCCACACTTTGCAACACTCTGTTACCACTCTGAAGGCACATCCTGAACCATGGGAGCAAAGTGTCTGGGGAGGGAGATTCCCTTAAAAACTTTATTCCTGGTGCTGAATGCACAGGGTTATACAGGAGGGAGGGAGCTCAGCTAGTTTTGCCTGTAAGCCCTTCCAGAAGTGTTTGTGAGGAGGCCCCTAATTTGTAAAAGTTTCAACAAGCTGAAGGAGACACAGTGCACAGTGCTAATAATTCTGCTGAAATACTTCAGGTCTTCAGCAAGGCTGAATTATTCTGCACTGTGTCCCTCAAATGGTCTGAAACCTTCCATGTTTATATAATACCAGATACCCCTTCAGGCAAAGAGCACTCCACATTTCAAAGCAAAGTCAAATACCAAAAAATTATTCATTTGGAACCACAGGAAAAGTTCAGACATGTTACTGAGCAGATTTCACTGAAGGCTCTAATGATCTAATCAGGGGGACTTAATTGCATCTGGCTTTGAAACAAAGCCCAGTGCCCAAAAAGGAGAGGGTTTCTCTGCAGAGCAGTAGCAGCTCCCAGCCCTAAGAGGAACTGAAGTGAGAAAGGATCCACACAGCCCACAGATAACTCTTTGCAGAAGCTCCATTGTTGTAACAAGATCATCTGGAACTGCAAGCACAAACAACATGCCTATTTTTGGAAGTACACTTGATCTATTGCACATGTGGAGATCTGAACACCTTTTGAGAGGGAGAAAATTATGAGGTTATGAACATTTGCACAACAATTTGTTTAACAGCTCAGAAAACTCATGAATAATAATCTGGGCTAACCTTTTGGTAATCACTTTCTTCCTGCTATATAAAATGCATTGTTTGAAAACCATCATCATTGCTATCTTTTTTTCTGTGCTCCCTCTTCCCCAATATGTTCTTGTAATTACATTGCAACTGTGCTCTGAAGGATGACCTGAAGACAACTTTTGAAAATTCTCTTTGTAAATCTGTAAACAAAAAAATATAGAAAAACCCTGTGGTCCAAACAGCCCTTTCCATTGATTAAGGTGTAGAGTAGCACTGCTTTTATTTTAATTCAAAGGGTTTCAACAGTTCTTTGTTCGTATGACTATTTCTCCGGTCTGCTACCCTATTATTGGAAAGATTTCATCTCCAAGTGTGACAGAGAAGCAGAAAAGCTAGTATCCCACAACCTGTTATTATAAATTTTCTGAATTTTTAAAAAGGTGAAAATCAGAAATGCTCACATTCCTGTTGAAAATTAAAACACACAAACCAAGAATCGGTTAAGAGCAAGCCACTACTCAGAACACAGGCAATGGGGCTAATCCAAATTAACTCCTGTCAGAATAAAGCAAATATTAAACGCCCCCCCACCAAAAAAAAAAACCCAAAAAAAACCAAAACAAACAAACCCCAACCAAAAACAAAAATAACAAAGCAGCAACAGAAACAACAAAAGTAACAAATCAAAACAAAAGAAAAAACCCTAACCAATACCTATTCAAGTGGATAGTTTTTCTCATGCAAAAACATGGACTCCAGAGAGTGTGCATCTTGTCTTGATTTTGACCTGTTTGGAACATGATTAAAGTTGGGAAATCCTGCTTATTCTGATGAATTAGATATTAACTAGAAGGCTTCTCTGGGTCTTTACAATTCAACACTCTTTTCAAACTGGGAAAGAAGAATTGGAAAAAGAACAGGAGTATATCCTTCAATTTCAGCTTGGTAAGCAGTGTCACCTTCCTAGCACTATTCAAGAGTTCCCTATTCCTACAAACTCCAAGGCCATGAAGGCCCTCCCACTCCAAGTCATCTTGAGAAGTCAGGACTGGTTGAATATGCAGCAACAGCTCCAAGTTTTTCTGAAGTCTGTGCTTCACATGCCCAGCTCCTCAGGATCTTGCACGGGCCGTGTTCTTTGCTCCTGCTCCTGTGTCTCGGCACTGGAAACTGCTGCTTTATCGTTTTGAGTTAATAGGTGGATGTAGATCATTTTGTACTAAGAACATTGTTCACTATTTCCCTATCATGTACCATCTGCTGACTTATACCACCAGCTGATCTTAGTGTTTTCTTCCAGCTGAAGCCCCAGAAAACACCAGTCTGTCTTTCCAAAATCACTGGATATACTGAAAATGAGTGTGACCATCCTAAAAAAATAAGTGAAGTTGGATCCCAGCTCCTTCATTCCATGTAAATTTTCTGTAAGACTGTTTCGATTAATATTGAAATAGTCTAAGCCAACATTTATTCTCAATGTTCAGCTCATAAAAATATGTAAAAAATTTGTTATGTCTCTTATCATTAAAAAGCCCTCAAATTACAAAGACTGTAGGAAAAAACTTTTTAACTTGAGCAACAGTCAATATAAGTAAACTCCTCAGACCAGATATCAGGAGAACAAGAGAGTTAGAGAAAAGAGCATAATTCTGTACCTTTAAATGGAACAAAAGAAGAAAAAAAATGAAAAGCTTAGGTATGGGCATGCTGCTGTAATAAAATAAAATAGAACTAAAAATCCCTGACACAAGTAAGCAAAGAAAAAATAAAGATAAGCAGTAGAATATTTGCTCTAAAGAATAAATGGCTTTTTGGCTAATAATGGAGGTTATCTTTCAAAAATACAAAACATGACACATCTCTGTACGGTGATCAGACTTCAGACACGTTTCCTGGAGCCTATCTACAAACAATAAGATTAAGCCTTGAAAAAATGTGATGAAAAATAAAAAAAAGTTATTTTGCTGCAAAGCAACTGGAAATGTCCAAATGGAAAAAACAGATAACAGGAGAAAATATCTGAAGGTAAAATGTGAACCACAACTGTTGGTGTCAAATGAGAATAAATAACTTGCCCTTAATGTCCCCAACGGGATGTACCCCTACCAAAAATGCAATTTCTCTTTTATCCATTCCTAGAGAAACTAATTAATTAACCAGATTAATCACAATAATCCTCTACCACCTCAGCAAAGACGCACAGTTCACTTTACTAGACTAGGGAAAGATCTCTGAATATCTGTTCTCATAAAGGAAGTGTGTAATTCCATGTGCATACATACTCAGATGAAACTGCTGTACCTACTTGTTGGATCATTAAAAACAGAGCTTTTACTGGCAGAACACAAAACAAAAATTGAAGAACATAAACATATAAACATTGTGTCCTACAGCCTGAACTGCTGCTTTTGACAGCCTAAACACCAAATGCTTTGAACTCAGATCCATGTGGGGCACAGTGACAGGCATGAGCTCTTTCTGTAGGAATTTGGTGTGTGGACATGGTCTGCACAGATCTGTCCATTCAGTGTATTGGTATATTTACACATAGAACTCCATGCTAACCAGTGTGTCTAATGATGTATGATTACATTAGTAAATACCCCCAGTTTTTAACAGCTTTCCCTTGTGTGTCATCTCTAATTTGACAGGCAGACACTGTGAGCTTTTTACCACAACTATCAACAGGAAACCTTCAAAAGATGTCTCTCTCCTGAACTAGGAAAATAAAATATTAACACATGAAGTTTCTTGACCAAAGAAAGTTTAACATGTTAACAGATATTCAGTCTGTTTGCTGTTGAACTCAGTCACACTAGAAGGTGGATCATTAATCATAAATCCATATCTGAGTTTATAATGATCTCTTTCCTATCTCAATGCAGAGCAGGTCAAGTGCTATCTTTTTTAACCTGTTTCAGAAAAAATAATGAATGGGGAAGATAAAAGAACTGCTGAAAGTTTCTGAATAGAACTTTCTCCTTCAGATCAACGTTTGAAAATCATTCCCAGCTGTTAAATCTGAATTCTTAATTGTACACAAGAGGCTGAAGAGAAAATAATCAGCAGATGCAGCTACAGTTTGTCATATCTGTGATTATCTATTCGCTTCATGATTTACGGTTTTCATCCACTTCTGGAGATACTGGCACCAAATTTATTCTTCCAATACTGCTATCTGTGCACAAGTATTTAATTATAGGCTCCCTCACATTTTCCATGGAATAATTCTTGAGTGCAGAATGCTGTATTTCAATTCCTGGAGCTTATAGTCTCAAAAATCAGAAAAAAATAAAAAAAAAAAATAAAAAAAAACCCAAAAAAAAACCAACCAAAAAACAAACCAGGGATTCATGGTGGCAATTCCATGATGCCAAAAGCTCAGCCCCACTCCCTGTGCTGCTCTGGCCACCTGAACACCCACTTCTCCTAGAAATTCAAGTAAATCCAGCCAGAAGGGAAACAAAAAAGGAAAGAAGTAAATGTATGGGGAAAATAGGCTGGTGAGGGGGAAAGCAAACATCAGTTGGGGTTATCCCTTTTTTTTGACATCACGTTATGTATTCCATCTGCATACCCCAGATCTCAGACAAGTCTATAAAATTATGCTCTACATATGCTTCAACATGTTGGTTAAGGGAAGCAATTTACAAAGAATTCAAGCCTGAACACTTCTCCATTTACAGCCTTTAATCATGATGCCTTCCAAGCATGTTCACCTGAGTGCTGGGAATAACATGGTGCTTCCAGGTGTGCAGAAGTGCACCAGGACCTCCTCATGTCTGGTGAAGCCTGTGTGCAGACAGTGAGGGTGACAGCAGGGGCTTCCAAGCTCACAAATGTGTTAGCAATTTATTGTATAGGTCTGTGGCACTTTCATGTCAGAGAGGCAAAAAAAATGGATATTTAACCCAGTAAATTTTGTTGCTCCGTAACACAGAAGCCATTACAATATAGATGAGATCTGGAATCTATTAAAAGACATAATGGAAAATAAAAGCTAAACACATAAATAACTCATCCACTTGGAATTTCTTTTAAAAATATTGAAAGGCATTAGACACAACCAAGATTAAGTGTCTGTAAAATATTTTTTTTAAAAGAAACGTTTTTTTCACCAGGACATATGAGAACAAAGCAACATCTAAAACCTCAACAAAGTGAAGCTTTATTCGTTCTGCCTAGAAATTTTAGGCTCCAGCCTTAACTCACTTTGTTCCTCCAGGATGTGGTTGGCAATTATAGTGGTTTAGTTAGGACTTTATCTATTATGGTAAATATTCACTGATGGTTAAAGATGGCCAGACATTGAAATATCGAACCTTTCAAAACCAAGGGCTAAATGTCAAGGGTGCACTGAGTATACACTGGACTGTGGGAGTTTGTCTTCAACGACCAAATATCATGTATTATTGAAGACAAGGTTTCTTTAAAACAGATGGGTCAATGGTATGGAAATGGTTCTGAATAGACTGCAAAATTTAACCATTAACCATAACCATGCAATGAAAATTAGTTCCAGCAAGCTATATTTTATGCAGGAGAACTTACATCTCATAAAACAAAAATCTTTTCTTGTTAAATTATTCTAATGGTCACTTAGCTATCTTTTGGAAGCGATCAGAATGAGAAATGTACATATACAGAAATTCTGTATATATACAATGGCACTGATTCAATTAAACCTTTAGCTATGTATTTTATCTGAAACAGTTACATATGGAAAGCAGATGAAGCAAGCTGAAATTATTTTTTTAAGCTAAAATCCTAATTTAAAAAGCATATATTCGGTAGAAATACATCTTCTGTTAAATATACCTTTGTTCTTCAGTGAACTGTAGAATATTTCTCTGATCATGTATACATTCTATGAGCACTAAACTAAGGCAAAAATCTCTAGAACTACTTAAATAACCACAATATATAATCTCCCCCAAAGGCACTTTGTTTATAATAATTTATGGTTTTAACATTTCCAGACTACACAGAAGTGGTGGGTTAACATACCAGCATAGCTGTGGACTTCAGACATTTAAAACAAACACTGGGTAACGACCCTGCAGTGTGGCAGTGACTGCAAGTATGAAGGGGCCACACAGCAAGTGGCATTCCCCTCTGCAAGTACTTGGGCACTGGCTAAAGAGAAGACGACTTAGAATATCTCTGATAATTGCACTTAAAAACTAAAAAAAATTTAAGGACCTTATGATCATGGATATATGGCAGGAGGGCATAGTCAACAAACACTCCCTAACCAAAGCTAGGGACTATCTTCTTTGATGGTTTCTAGCAGTGGTGGATCCCTGGCTCTCTGGGTAGCAGAAGACAGGATCCTGACCTGGCTTCTCCAGGGGCTGCATCTAACACCAGACCTGCTGAGCCAAGGGCCTCATCACTGGGCAAGGAAGTGGGCTCGATCAGGGCAGTAATTTCAAACAGGATCCCATTTTCTAGGCCTCTAGAGATTGATGCGTGCTCTGAAGGAAAAAAAAAACAAACCAAAACCAAACCAGCTACAAAGTAATAATTAAAAAAACTTCTTACATTCTCCTAGCAAATGCAGTGTTGGACAATTCAGCCTGGGGTTTGTGAATTGGAAAGGCTTGCCCTGGAGTGGCAGGCTGGCATGGGCAGCACAGGGCAGACGGCTAAGCCTGGAAGGCTGTGTTGGATTCTTCCCTGATCCACAAAAAGTCCATGGCTCTGCCCTTGGGAAGCAGCAAGCCGTGCCATGAAGTGGAGGGCAGGCAGCAGGGCAGCCCCTCTTTCTGCCTTGTGCTGTTGAAGCAGAAAAAGGGGAAGCAGAGGGGCTGAAACTGCAGCTCAGAGGAAAACATCTGAGATTAGGATCCCTTCAACTTCTCCTGGATTGGCACCAGCATCTTTGCAGCTCCAGCTGCCTGAACAGCTCTTGCCTTTACTTCCAGACTATGCAGGCACAGAAAACTGCATGGTACTTCTGGCTGTCATCAGGGGACAGGGAAGGGGAGACAATGACAATCATCTTCCAGATGAGACAAGGCTTCCAGTCTGAGATAGGCTCCAAGAGCCCGGAGATCAGAGGAACAACTGGTCTCCTGAGCAGAAAAAGGAACATCCCAGAGTCCTTTTCTACAGCTATACTGGGTGATCAGGGTAAGGTAAAAGCATGAAGTACACTGAAGCAAAAACCCTCTGCAGGTACAAGAAGGAGTAAAACACACATACTGCAAAGAGGACAACCTGCTTCCCAGGAGATGCACAGTATCTGGCCCAACAAAAGTACCCAAAGTTTCTAGAATAGTTATTTTAGTTTAACTACGAGGTGAGCTTTTCCTTCCAGTACAAAAGTTTCCGTGATGCAAAAGGTCCCATGCTGAACTTGACCTGAACCCAATGTCTTTAACAGCAGAGAAAAAAAAGATGCAAGATTGAGCAAGTCCTTTGAAGCACTTAGTGTCTGTTCTCCACCATAAAAGATACTTTAGCAGATTTGACAGGATTTCTAAGGGTGGAAGATCATCTATCTACCAGGGTCTGACAACTTTCAAATTTGTTCCAGTGAGGTGTTTCAGGAGCTCAGGCACTGGAGCACAGCAGGCTCTGCTGATCGAGGGCTGCTAAGTTGAGGGAGTGCCAGGAGTGAACCACAGGAGACAAAACAGTCACTGTGAACAAACTACTAAGTCCACACTTGAAAGTCTTCAACTTCTGCTGCTTGATCTTATTTTTTTTAAAGGAAAAAAAAATACAGTTTCACAATCCTAACAGTTGCTCTATAAATAATGAGATGAAAGGAGAATATGGAACGATAAGCACTTAAATATTTGCCTCATAAGCCATTAGTGAGGAAATGCAGCACTATGAAAACAATAGGTCTGGACACCAGCAGTATTATTCTGCTCCCTGTGCCAAGGAAAGCAGACTTGCTGAGCAACTGAATTCATGCTCCATGGTGCATTTCATGCACTGGTAAGAGACCACTAACCTGCACAGGACTGTCCTAAAAACAGTGTGATGTCCACAGGTAAGGAAGCACCTTAAGAACAAAATCACAGTGGGGTGACATTAACCATAAAACATATGTTCTCCTAAGCAGCCCAGGAAGGATGAATGAATGAAGGTTGTGGACTCAGTAAAAGTGGATTCAGTACAGATATAGCAACCCTCTGGCCAGTGACAAGTTTGTGCCTCAGTTTCCACACTTCAAAATAAAACTTACTTCCCAATCTACAGGGATATTGTAAAACTTCAGTTCTTTATTGGATATGACAACTGTCAAAAACCTTAAGGATGTAATAAATTACATTACTTATTATATGATTATTGATATGCCTTGCCATCAGTTAAAGAGTTTTGCTTAGGAGTAAGCCAAATTTTTTCAACCTTACATAATAAAGGAAATTTGTGAGACCTTTGCTGGTTCTGCCACCAACAAATGACAATCTTTAAGGTCATAGTTTAAAAATGTTTTAAAAAACACAAAACAACAACAGACCATGAACTCTCAATGCTATGCTGCAACCAGTATATGAAGGGAATTCAAAGTAAGAGCAGGGAAGCAGAATTACTCCTCTATGTGACACTGACAGGACCATAAAACAATGCAAGCTTAGTTCTGGAGTGTGTGTATTTCAAAAGTAATGTTGAAAAAATTCAGCACATTCAGAAAAGAGCTGTAAAATTCTGAATTATGGATGATGCCAGAGAAGTTCTCCCTTCAGGCTTTGTTCAAAAGAATATGAAAAAGTGATAATATGGAAATCTATGAGAAATTTCTGACAAAAGAGTACACTTCAATTCAGAAGAAAAAGTATGTGAGACAGGCAAAAAAAAGTTATTACAGCAATCAGTTTTGTCCTAAAGTGTAGAGATGTGCATTTTCTAATATTAAGGTATATTTTTGGAGGTGAAACCCCAATTTTAGTTGATGGAAAGAGCTGGGACTTCAGCAGAACAAAAATCAGAAGCACAAGATTAACTTTCATATCGTTAAAGAGAGCTTTAAGAGCTGATATTTGCTCATATTTTAATTTGTTACTTATTACTAGTTCTAGTTACCATGGTATTAAAAAAAGAAGATCATAATGGAAAAGGTACAGGACATAGGGGCTTCCAACAGTTTAACTAAGGTGTTTAGCAAGAAATGGATGAAAGTCCATACATTACTAAGTATGGACATAAGTCCATTTGTGTTTTTCAAGAAGATTGTTGAATGTTGTTTAAAGGTATGTAACAAAGGTATCCAAATGGCATATTCCACTGAGCATAGACAGAAAAAACATCATAAAGGAGGATGCTGGGTCAGCTGTCAGTTGGCCAGTACCTGGGTTTTGCTGTGATTATGATTTACAGGGGTATATCAGCCACATCAACCTTCTCAGCTGGTATCAGAGCACCAGCTTTCTGCCTGAATTTAGTTTCAGTGAGCACTAGTGACACATCAAAAGAGCATTTAACAAATGCTCTGAGTCTATGCATTTTCTCTTCAATTCACAACTAAGAAACTTCCTCACCAGTTGGGCTCAGCAGCTTTCTGCCACAAGATAAGGCCCTGAGCATGTTTGAATCTGGTTTTGTGATGCAAGATTATACTGAGAGTAACCTCAGTGGAAATGTCAAAGTGAAGCAAAGCAGGTATTTCCTTTGCACCTGCATGATGCAAACAATGCAAATGGATCAAAAGAAGAGCTAAAGCTTGGTTTTACTAGAAATCAGTCAGGCATTGATGAGACAGAAGTTTGTTGTGAATGTAGCTGTTTGAAGTTATCTGTGTTTTAACAGGGTTGTGGTTGCAAACGAAGCAGCAACCTTGCTGCTGTTCCAGTGGCTGTGTCATTAACAGATAAATTCCTCAGACCATCTATCTCCTGGCAGAGAACACAGTGCCACCTGCAAATACACAATTACAGCAACTGCCACTCAACTGCACACAATAATCATCTACTCAAGTTCCAATTTAGTAATGAAACCTATGGGAAAAAGTATTCTTTTTTGGGAAAAACATTTTCATCTTTTTAGATGACCTACACAGTGAAAACCACAGAAAGGAAATGTTGTCTTGTTCTGTCCCCTACATCACTCCAGTAAAACCAAGTTGGTTTTAATCAGGACTGCAGAAATCCGACTGAAGTCAGGGACTGAATGAAGTAATGTCTCACAGCATTTTCCCTAAAAGACTATCCTGCATGAAAAAGTAATGAGGAATCAATGGAGTTCATGCTGAAAGGTCAAAAATAATGACTACTGTGTAAGCAATATAGCTCACAAACATTTGTATCCATGATACAACTGCCTTTAATTGGTCTGTTGATATGACCTGCCTTCAGTTTTATGAGCTTTCAGTTTTGTCCTACAACAGCCACAATGAGAACATTAAATCTCCGAACAACCCAGCTCTTGTAATCCTAACAACAACAGTAGGATTAGCTCCAGATACAGCAATGTCTAATTGCCACAAATATGTATTTGTTTTTATCATCACTGGCAGTCCACAGTCCTATTACCATCTAAGAAACTGAAAACACAGCCATGAGAAACCTTGGAGCTGACTCAGCTGCTCTAGCAACTCCACACAGAAATTTCCAAATCACTGTACATCCTGCCTGCTGAGCTCCTACAGAGAGGATAAAGGGAGTCAAAACGTTAGAAATGTGTGTGTTTCATCTCACCCAGATGAGTGGCTTATGCACACCAGAACAATTCCAAGACGTGAGGAGCAGCATTTAGCAAACGGGACATGCTGTTCTCTGGTGAGCTATAGATAGCTGGGCTCAAGGACCTTATACAAGTTTAAAAAAAGTTCCTGGAGTTGCTTATATGAGTAGCAGATACCACATACAAACTGTGCTGTTTAGTCCCCTAAGACACAAGAGCTACTGAATTAAGAAAAAAAGAAGTTGCAAATAACTGATGCTGTTCATCTCCATTCTATTAAAACACATTACTGGTTAGAGACCAAATAATAGTATTTTCCTGATAGTGCACTTTTCCTTTTAGCTTTTCCAAAACTGAAGAGGCAAAACAATTTATGATCAGAGAGTTGTTTCAGAAACATGTAAGCTGCTTATAGTTAAATATTTCCCCAATAATTAAGCAGCACAAAGAAAAAGATAAGACTGATTGATTAACACTACAGATGAACAGAAGTACTGCTTCCTCCTTATTAAAAGTTGTGAAGTTTAACAAATATTACTCTCTGAATAAGGAAAGAAGACTATTTTTCATGTTCTGCCTTCATTCAACACCCTTAGTCTGCCAGGAACCCATGGGCTCCTCCTAAGGCAGCAGCAGCAGGTGCCCAGTAGAGATGGCCAGAGAACTGGGAGGGCAGTACCAAAGTGTTTCATTGGAAAACAGAGAAAACAGAATACATAGTCTCATAAAAACCTGCTTTCTTCTGAACCTACTTGATCACTACCACACTCAAGAGTATTTGGGAAGTAGCTCTTCTCTGACACACATGGTCTCTTCAAGGACTCCCTTTCTAGCAAATTATTTTGATTGTCATGTCAGTATTTTTCTTATTTAAACCTCCCAAGTGCTAGTGGGGTATGACAGGAAAGATACTGCAATTTCTGCAACATCATTAGAGTCACCATTTTCAACACTGCCAAAATGTTTGTTTTGAAGTAAGTTTCTTTATCCTCACTTTTTATTTGTATTCAAGAAAGTGTTACTATCATTATTGGAAGATGATACATAGGCTTTGAAAAGTCTGAAATATTTTTTAACTAAAACTGTAATTTATGAATTAAATAAACAAATATTCTACACTATACTTTTATCCTCACTTTTTATTTGTATTCAAGAAAGTTTTACTATCATTATTGGAAGATGATACATAGGTTTGAAAAGTCTGAAATATTTTTTAGCTAAAACTGTAATTTATTAATTTAATAAACAAATATTCTACACTATACTTTCCTAGGCTGTCATTACTCCTGTTTCTTCCTTCAACTATCCTACACAAGCACCCCACACAGTACATATTAAACACATGTATTTCCTTTTGAAGGAAAAAGCATAGGATAATTACAAGAATGTTGCAAGTACATACACATGAAAAAACGTAAATGAAAAATATATACAAGTTAAAAATTTATAAATTAATTATAAATTCCCATCCTGAGAAAATTGCTAGGAAAATAAAAGTACCAATAAGCAGAAGCCTAGACTGCAGGACCACAGCACGGTCACCGCCTTCACTGCCCAGGTTATTAACAGCAGCCCCAAACCCAAATGGTCCCAATGCCAGAAGCCTCTTCTTGCCTCTCCAGTGCACTCAACCCTCCAGAGGCTCCAGGGGGGTGTTTTAAATGCTACAGTGTCATTAAAGCCCAAACTAACAATCACAAGCCCCATTTACACTGCTAAACAACATCACAAGAGCAGTAGGAGGGAAGAAACAACTGCTTTGACTAGAAGGCAGGTTAATGGCCATTGAAACCAGTGACCTGGCCAGGGCACACAGACATTTCATGGCTCACAGGTTGGCCCAGTGACAGAGCTGTTCTCTGGCTCAGCAAGGCCAGGATTTCACCTCACCATGACTTTTGCTTTTCTGGTAATCATCTCTCTCTCTTTTACTTTCGGAAATAGATGAGACATGCTGAGAAAAGTAGCATAACGAAATGATGACCATACATCTTTTCCAGCATCAGCATTTTATTAGAGGGGTTTGTTTGCCAGCTTATTTTTACAGGAGCTCAAGAGGCCTGACTGCATATTTGAGAGGCTGTGCTCTGTTCCAGTTTTTAATGACAAAATGCCAAAGTTTAACATGCAATGCCAAACATTCCAGAAACCTCCAGCACAATAGCCACTTTAAATGATGTCTTACTTTTCCTGCATTGTGAGGCATACACAGTAGCAAAAATGTTCTCCTCCTTGCTTTTTTAAAAACATAACACACAGTAATGACAACTACCATTTCAACATGAGAAAGCAAACAAGCAGACTCCAGCTCTTCAATCCCGTGATGTGCAAAGCTAAAGATTTGTAGTAAGTCACATATCTTAACCTTTTAAGTACATTAGCATGTACTGTGTATACAGACATGCTAAACATCAACCCCCAAGCCATATATACAGGGATTTGTTTCCTATGTTGGGCAGTGCATGATTTGCAAAACACTGAAAGTGTTTCCCCCAAATCTGCTTTAAATTGCCAGAAAATGACTGTAAAATTAGTATGTCAAACAGGAACTGAGAAATAACAATAAAACTCCTTCTGAATGAGGCCAAAATCAAACAAAAAAATGTTGAAATATAATATAACATGTTTATATGGCATTGTTAGAGATGGTGCCCAGCTGGGGATTAGGTTTCATTGTGCACAGTGCAGTATACAGGCATTGAAAAGCTTGAAGCGGGCAGCAAAATCCACTCCAAAGCCACAATAATTAAAATGTGTGGTCAAAGTAAAAACGTTAATGGACAAAAAGGTTGCAAAAAGAAAAAAGACATGCCATTATGGTTGGTTCAGTAAGGTAGCAATTAGCATACCAGCTGCCCAGTCACTCGTGAGTGCTGGACAGGCAACCTGACAGACCTGAGTTACACAAGGCGTTGGAAGAGGGTGTGTGAGTGACTTTGAGGAGATCCTCATACAAATGGAGAGAAACATGTGGGAGTTTGGAAACGATGATGTAGCCTCGGGCCTTTCAGCACCTCTCCCGTAACTGTCAGTGCAAATGTCAAAATGAAGCACTGTCATTCATAGCAGATGAAATGCTGCTGTAAATGCTTCTGAACCTGAAACACAGTGGACCAAAACCCACTAAAATAAGGTGATTATACAACGACACCACACCACAGGCCCCACTAAAGCTTTATGCATTGAGAAGCTCATCTAAAGATAAATTCACTGGATGTCTTTCTAATGATTGTGTTATATTGTCATCACTTACAAGAAGTTTCAACAAGCCACTTCATTCCCCAAACAAATGTATAAACCCTTCTTCTTGTTACTGAAAATATACCAAATCAGAATGCAGATTTCCTGTTTAGGTGCAACTAGGAAAAAAGTGGGGGATATCAGCAAGAAACTGCAAGCTATTGGAAAACTGAGGAATTTGAGTCTGTTTGGGTAGAAGGATATATGGGTTATAAGAGAAATTAAAAGCCTCTAGTTCATATAATGGTTTTAACTTAAATGATGTCTTTTTCCTTAATTAATTTTTTTTTAAGAAGAAAAAAACAAAGGAAACAGAAGTAACGACTGTTATGTCTGATATTGCATATATTGCATCCAAGAATACATGCCCTACTCGCATTCTTCTTGCACACAAATTTTAATTTCTTTTATCCCCACATAGTAGAAATCTACCTTCTTCTCAGTGTTTACCCAGACAAGGCAGAAGACACCACCTAGTATGACTGCCTGCAGTTTCAACAGTGTTACTCTTGACATCCTCATGTACACACCTTCAAAGAACACGCACAATCACAGGGCAAGAGGAAGGCAATTTCTGATTCCTACTGACATATGTAAAAATAATTTATGAATGGACATAAGGTTATATACATATATGCATATATACATACAAGCATATGTCACACAGTTACAATGTCATGGAAAGGCTTATTAAGAGTAATTTCTTAAGGCAGGTGTGCAATATGGAGAACACACTGCAATCAATTTTACTTTGTGTTTTATGGGACAATCTGACATGTCCAATTACTCCATTTCAGTATGGAACTCAAAGCAGACACAAAATCCTACGCAGTACCATACACAGAGCTCACTTTTGCAGTGTGATTGAGTTAGGAACTCCTAAAGCAGACTCTATGATTATGAACCACTCAACAAAAAAGCCCACCTAAATTATAAGCTATTCTAAGCAAATGAGTTATCTGTATTTTTTCATCAAACACATTTAAAATATTTTACAGTAAGCTTTTTTTTCCCCTTCTGTCCCTCCCCAACAGGAACAGATTATGATGATTATATCCAACTAATTCGTTGATGATAACTCACAAAAGTCTTCCTAAATTATGGCCAAGAAAAACAGCCCTGCCCACATAATAATGCAAAGCATTACTTCACATGTCTGGAAGAATTTCAGAGTTTCTACTTCTGTAGCTCTTGCAGATCCATTATGGTAGAATATCCAGCTATGCAGTATCTGGTAGTAGCTACTTTATAAAGATTTTGTAGCTTTATAAAGTTACTTGCACTCCTTTTTTTTGTAAATTTTTAAGTGCCTTTGCTCTTTTGCTCAATTACTAAAATCATCTTTCCAATTAGCTTTAGAATCCAAATGTGTTTAAAGCCTTTTCTAGGCTTTAAAGTGGCACAAACTTCTTAAGAAATTGTCTTTCTTTCTCTGAAAAAGCTTTTCAAACAATCCCTTATCAGAGATGCTTTCTTACATTCAATTAGGTTCTTTTTGCTTGTTGCAAAGGCTGCTGGGCACACTGACACACATGCTTATACAAGTTCTGTACTACACAAAAGCTTTACACATGGCATCCACAACCATCTGAAAGCACCTACATCAAAAGCAGACAGGGACAAATGGACACAGATATTTAAATAGGTTTTGCCACCTTATCATCCATGCTGTTAACCATGTTTAAACTAAAATGCACCACATGAAATTCTAGAAAGCTCATATGTTAATTTATACACTGATTATTTCTGCAATATGATGACACCACAAAGTAGTAATGTAACTCTAAGTGTACAAACAGTGTAACCCAAGATCTTCTTGGTTTGCTCCACAGTTGCACTGGACAGAAATGTAGTTTCATGCTTGAAGCTCAAGAAAGAAGTAGCAAGAGTCTTCAAACATACGGTTTTGTGCTTGTGTTAGTGACTCCAAGCACAGCACTACTGCAAAGGTCCTTGTGCACCTGGCTGTTTTCAGTGAAAACTGACTGACTGATGCAGAAAATGTGATTACAGGGTTTTACATGAAAACAAGATTAAGGTAGAAGTCACAGTGAAGAGTGATTTACTAATGTAATGTTATAATATAAAATTTAAGTATATGGTATATTTTCAATATATTAGCTGTATTTACATGAGCTTCCCTTTATGGTCAGTCTACTCCCAGTACAGCGTGAAGGACATCAGGACACAAACAGTGACACATTTAGAACAACCTTACCGTGGGAGTGTCGTGGATGCTACACTTCCAGGTCTACCAGTTTCTACAGAAGTGCTGTGGTTCACTGCCAAAAAAATTCTTACTTTACAGGTAATGTCTACGCTGGTCACAAAACACGCAAGTCCAACTTTCTTTTTTACACTGTTTGATTAATTGCAAGTCAGGTAATTTTACTGGAGATAGTGAACCCAGAACTGACTGCCAGCACCAGCAGCTGAACCTGACAAGGGATGAAGGTGGAACCAGACAAACCTCAGACAAGCCATGATCATGTCTGGCTTTCAGGAAGACAGCTGTGGGCCAGGCTCCACCAGGACATTTCTCTTTCACAAACAGTAACAATGTTTTATTCTTCTCAGAAACCTGACAAGAGTAAACTTGACTGATTTTACTTCCAAGGCAAACAAGGAGCATGCCTCTTTAACACACCCTAGTTATAAAAAGAAAATTCTCTTGATAATAACCATGTGGTGATAACTCTGCTCATTATTACCAGGGTTTTGTCATTTCAAGACTTCTCATTTCCTTAAAATATCGAAGTAGATAAAATATAAAAGGCTCATTTGTGTAGCACAGCAGTAGTTAATGTTCATTACGGAAGGCAAAGTAATCCCTCTATTGCTGGGGTCCACAAGCTCCTGTGGTAATTGGCTGAAAGGCTCCTGGCAACTCTTCCTCTGGAAAGGAAACTATTCCCCTCGTATCTGCAGGGCACAAACAGTTGATGTGAACAGTGCCCATTTCTCCTTAGGTTGGTTTTTTTTCTGTTCCCAAAATAAAATAGGTATTAAATAACGAACAGGAAGGAAGACCTTAGAGGCAGGAGCTATCCTCTGAAGAGTCATCATATAAGCACTAAATTACCCTCTCAACTGCTGCTTGCAGGCAACAAACCCTTCTCTTGGGAGCAAATAGTACATAGGACTCTTCTCCTGACAAACACAGAGTGGAGGGGTGGGATGGTGTAAGCAAACTGAGCTATGGAAGAATCCTACCCACCAAACAGAAAGAAAAGACTCTTTATAGAGAAGAAAATAAATAATAAGGGAGTAAACTTTATAGCTGAATTCTTTTCACCGGTAACATATCACTGTAATGTAATTTCTGAACGCTCCCAATACATTTTTCTTTCCTACCCTAATTTCAGACACACTAGAAACATAAGCATGGTTTACAAGAAAATAGAACAACTATGATATTTTTTTCCTCATTCCTTTAACCTGCTGGTCAGGCAGGTGTCTGTTTGCCACTGCACTGCCCTTGTACTATGACATACAAGAATGAACATATTTATGCTCAAATCTAACAGACAAGAAGTGCTCATAGATCAGTCCCCAGCACATGAAACCTGTCTGCAACCTTCTAAGGAACATTTAATTTCTCACATCTATTGAAAATGAAGGTATTTTTTATTCAGATGGCAGTTCAATGTCTCCCTGTCTCTCCTTAACTTTGCAGAAACTCACACATGCTTAACTTCAATAAACCTGCCTAATATTTGTAGTACTATAATACTGGTGCCTTTAAAGATAAATTCATGTATAGGAGCCTGCAAAATGAAATCTTTAGGTAAGACCAAGAAAAAATATAGAATGAATGAAAAAGTGTGTATAAAGGAATTGGTAAAACCTGCAAACAATAAAAGGGAGTAACCAGCACATTAGTGCCTCTTGCACATCCACAAATACTTTGGAAGGCAATGAAAATATGGGTACACACAGAATAAAAGCTACAGACAGAACAAACACCTTACCTTTGCCCAGCTCATAAGGCCCAGTTTCAAGCTACAGCTAAATCAATACAACACTAGATATTCCACATCAATTTAATGATCATAATTGAGCACAAAAATATTTATGCAGGTTTCTATATTGTTTTCTATCTCCAAGGACATAAAATTAATTCCCATTCATGTATGGTAATGTGTGGCAATGTAATATGTAGTAATATAAATTAATTTTCTTCAAGAAGTAAGTTTTTATCACAGTACACTAAGAAATATTTAACTTATAAATTATGTTCTCTTCACTTGCTTCCAACTAGTGCAAGTGTAACTCGCATGCCTTTTGTAAAGCACAGAAAAAGCTGCAAATCAATTTTTGTTACTGATTTTCTACCACTAGATGCCTCTTAAATAAACATTATCTGCCACTTTGACAAAGACCACTGTGTTGCCACCATTCAGTGGAAGGAGTTCAAGTCACATGAAACCGAACTGTCCAGGGAGAAAAAAAATAGAGTTCTGCAATGGACACAGCTCTGGAACTTGTTATGCCTTTCATTTATGTACTTTGTCCCCTAACCCACCACGACAGAGTGAGATGAACCTGTACTCCCTGCACTCCCTGCAGAGGAAGGACAGCCCCAGGTGCAGCTGGTCTGCAGCAATGTCTGTGCCACAGGCTGCAGGGGCAGTGTAAATCGGGATTACCTCCTCTGCCCAGTGACCTTTAGGATAGCTGTTCTCCTTTTAAACTTAAATAAAATCATCCAAGATCATTTTGCAGACGAAAAGATACATTCTCAGTCACGTGAGCTTTCTCCTCCTAGGAAATGAGTCCAAAAGCCAAACACACCAGTGCAGCTGCTGAGCCCGTGGACTGCAGGCAGGGCAGTAAAAACAGACATGTGGCTGTGGGGGGACAGATGAAAAAAAGGAGGTGGCTGATGCTGACAGAGAAATCAGCTCACTACATGCTAGTATTGTCCCAGGAGCTGATCACAACATCAGTGACTGGGAGGGGGAAAGAGGAAATCCTAAATTACTTACTTTGCTAGTAAATTAAGATTCTTAAAAACATTACCAAAAAAATCATGGATCTATTGAAGTCAAGACATGCTATGACATTAATGTCAATGCACTTGCAATTTCACCCTCCTCTGTATGAGGATACCAGCATGAAATTTATTATTACAGTCTGGAATACAAGATTTCATTGGATGTATTGGCTTTCATTTAATGTTTAAAGTCTGACTTAAATATAGAAAATAAATGGTGACTCTGTATAAGGTTTCCATGAATTTTAGTTCATGATTTTGGCACAGCACCATGGGCTTTACTCTGTCTCTAATTAGGTCTGCACTCATTTACTTAAATGGGATCTACTCATGTGTCTCTGGAGGAACAAGTGAAACAAATGGTTATCGCGTGTCTGAATAAATATTTCTGCTATTCGTGAAAGAGCTTCAGCAGTGATCCTTTGGAAGGGCAAAAATGAAGGATTACATCCTGAACTAATCTAAGGCTGAAGGAACATTATTTATAGCTCAGCTGATCTAACAGTTCAGCATAGCTGGAAGGGGGGGCAAAATCCTCAGTTTTTCTGCCCCCATATATATTTCTGCCCCATCTTCCTTCCTATGCATAAGAGGAAACAATTTTTCTTATTCCCCAACAATGAAATAATTTTGTCCTGGGAAAAGACAAAAAAAGTATAAGGAAAAGAGGGGAAAAAAGGATAGTCAAGTGTTAGATCAATACAGATATATAACTTTACACTGAATTATCCTTTCTGCTGTAAAAGTTAATGGAAATGACCTACTTATAATTGTTGGATAAATGGCCGGCCTAAGCCTAAGAAAGAGGAATCTAGTGGCCCTGGATACCTTCATCTTCCAGCTGGAACTTACACGGTTCAGTGAAACTTGGGCCTTTCTGCTTCAACAATGCATCTTCATAGCTTTTAAGAAAGCAAAATCTGGAGAGCTCTGCAGGAGCTCCACTCCTCACTGTGGGAATCTTCACCTCTGGGCCCCAAGTGGGGTCTGCACGGCACCCCAGGGACCCTGGTGTGTTACCCAGATGTGTGTGCAGGGGTGACAGAGACAAGTGATAAAGGCAAAAGAAAGCCAGTGTCTCATGCTTCACAGCAGAAGTTAAAAAAACAGCTGAGAAAAGAATGTAATGTTTTGATACGGGCACATGAAGCTGATGGAAAATTCACCTGTAAAAGTATGTTTCATTTGTTATTTCCCCTATCAGCATTATCTGCACAGATGTATGGGCTAAAGCATTTCAACAGCAAGTACAAATGCTGAGGGAAAAAACTGCATCTAAGCTTTTATGTCAAATCCAGCCTATAATTAACTTTGCATAGTTTTGACAGCTTAATTCTATAAATTCCCCAGATCACATTTCAGATCAGGATTGATGGAAAAAATGTGCAGTACATCTGGAGGTGTGTGAACTCCTGCCCTGCCAAGATGGCCAATCTGTGTGCCAACACCAGCACCTGGGCAGTGCCACCAGCTGGTAGGGCAGCATGGTCCTGTCCAAGTCATGTCACAGGATTTTGAGGTTCTGAGGCAGCAGGTTGACTTGGCAGCCTCTAGAGCACTGATGGTTCTCCTGTCACCCAGCCCTACCCTCTCAATCAACCACTCATGTATTTACTAAGGAGGATGGCACCAGGACAGCCCACCTGGAAAGGCCATGGGAGCACACCAGCAAAACTGTTTTTGCTGGATTATCACATTTCTGTTCCTGACTCACAGATATTCATTGCAGGTTAAGGATCTTCCCTGAACTGTCACTTTGAGCACAAGAAGACAAAATATCTCATACATTTCTCTTCTTCCCATGCCATGGGTTGCAATTACTACAGGGACACATCCTTCAGGACACATTTTCCATAACCTTCAAGTCTGCCACTGCCATGAAATTCTCCACTGATTGTTTGCAGCTGTTTGTGAAAGAGCTGGGCCACATTACTGTTTGGTCTGAATTTAAACATTGTCATTCTGTTTCAATAGATGGATAAAATTATGACCATAGTCCAAATCCAACATTGGGCTTCCCATGAAATTAATGAGCTCTGGACCAGCATTACATTAAATTTCAGTGTGAAAAGTATTTTTTGTTTCAAGCTGTTTCAACATTTAATTACAGGCTGATTAGACATTAACATAAAAAAACCTGTCATAAAATCGACATTTTCAAAAATACCATTGTAATTGTGTCAATTTCCATTCTAAATTAATACTATTATTTAAACAAGCAAACTGTAGGACAAAGCTATTAGCTGCTACTGCCATCCAAAAGGTGTTATCTGACCTATTAATCAATTACCTAGATAAAGGTAAAATAGTCTCAAGTTTCAATTACACATAAAGAAAGCTTAATTTAAAAAAAATCAATTTATATTCAAGACAAAGTTGCACTGCAGGCATGAAAAAGTATAATATTTTAGATAATTGGTTTTAGGAAAAAATACAAATTACAAAAATATCTTCAAAAGAAAGTGTCTTTAATTGCATATAAAGTAGTTTATGATTATTTCCTGTAATTAAAGTCAAGATTTGCTGGGACTAAGCCTTTTTGCAGATGAGTAAGGTATTTTTGATTCACACAATCCTCACTAAACCAGAAAAGCAGAGTAGTTGCTGTATTTAAATGCATGATCATAGATTTTGCTTTTCATGTGTTATTTAAATTCAACCAAAATGTAATTACAAGCCTTTTGGTAAGATCTGAAAGAGCCATGACAAGGCTGACCAGATGGCCTCTTCCTTGCCATGGCACTGGCCCTGGTCAGAAACCCCAGTTTATCTGGGTTTCCCTCCCACATGGTGTGGTCCCTGCAATGAGACAGAGAAAGGATAAGAAGATGGAAAGGACTCTCCACGCCCCTTGGGGTGGTGGTGCCATGGAGCCACCTCTGTGACACTGCAGTGCTGCCCTGGGCTGTGGAGCAGCCCCAGGTCCTGCCTTCACTGCTGCTCTGCTCCCTCAGGAACTCCACAACTGCCTGGTCTTTGACTCTGCAGTTTTTAAGAGTGGATTACAGGCCACTTGGGATTCAGCTTCTCGGCAGCCAGCTTCTAAAATTTGGTTTAGGAGTGCATTCTGGTGAGATCTGAATGAAACGGCCCCAGGAGACACAGAGATATATTTTTAACTAGTGTGGAGTAACCTAAGTCACAGTGGGCAAGCTTATCAGTGGCCATTAGATGCTAATATGTCTGAGGACTTGCTTGGCTTGAAGGCAGAATCCCTTCTTTCATTCTACCTGCTTCCAAGATCATTGGTAAGTGATGGCCTGTTTTTATTCCCTTAATAGAGATTTATTTGTTAGACTTAAGCTAAGGTGTTAAAATTTATATTGCACTTTAATTTCTTAGGAACACCATGAATAAGAACCTTCTACTTCTCTCTAACGCCATCAGTGTTCTGGCATTCCTCTTCCTTTCCACATGGTCTCTGATGAGTAAAACAAATTTGAGACAGTCCTATGATCTCTTAGTGAGTAACAACTCCAAAAGAGGAGGAAGTGACCTTGTTTTCTCTGCCTAGCATCCTCCCAAAATTCCTGTCAGTATCTTGGGGACATAGTGCGCTCAACTGCCACACAGATCACCTCTCTCAAATATGGCTCCAGAAGAACAGTAGACCTTAAAATCTAAACACCAGGGGAAGGAGAGCATATCTTGAACATCTGTGAGAGAGATCAAGTTCCAAATCCTTCCAGGCACCTTTGTGGCAAGTGAAAGCATCTTCCCTCAGGTCTGCATTAGCACTGGAGCCTTTCTACGACAGTGACAAGATGCCTGATTCTCACTCAGCAATACTATCCTTCTTTACCAACACTTAGAAGAGACACAGAATTTTCTCTTAAAAAGAGCAATATCAAAGAATATCTATTCCAGATTGAGATATGCAGACAAACAGGAGAACAGGACCAGCAAGTTCAGAAGTGTCATGTGTCAGGCAGTTCCACCAGACTAAATTTCTTGAAGAAAGGGAAATGCAGAGTTCCCTGTCACCAGGCTGAGTGACAGAGCTTGCCTGCCCTCTGTATTAAATCATCCCCATTTGTGCTTCTGCTCCACATATCCTCAATTCAGTGTCTGCATCCTTTCTCACAGGCATGCTCTGGAAAGGTTCTCAGCAGCTACAGAGAAGAGGGAATGAGGGTGTTCCCAGGCAGAGCAAGAGGCAGTGACCTGCCATTTTAGCACAGAGGTTTGCAAATCAAATGTGACATGAAGAAATGCAGGGCACAGTTTCATAACAACAGCTCAGCACCACACCAAAGGCAGCCAGCAAGACAATATGGATGCATAACTCAGTTTCTGACCTGCCTTTTTATTTCCACCCTGCAGTTATTGCCTTTCTAACAGTAGCAGGTAACAGAGGTTTACTTGCTTCACCTCTGATCACAGCAATATGCAGAAGTATGTCCCAGCCTCTCTTTTTTGATCAAATCATCTGACTCCAAATCATCTGACACCAATTTATCCCCTGCAAACTGAAAAGCTAGCAGAGCCACAGGACATGGTACAATTTCACCTTGCAAATGCTCAGAGGCACAAGGATGCCTTTGGGAGCTGCCTGAGGAGCTAGCCAATGACCCAGAGTGCAGCCAGGAAAATGATTAAATTTAATTTGTTTTAACCACCATTTCTATATGAAGGCTCATGTTTTTCCTGAAAAAGTTTGGGTTTGTATTTGCTGTGTACAACAGTTACACCTCAAGGGGAATGTGCATGTATGATATTTCCTGCTACATCAAGGAAAAATTTCCATTTATGCAATGAAACATTCCAGCCTAAACTGCAACCTCTACCTATTTTCTCTGTTACAAAGACTTTTCCATTAATAAAGTATGTTAAAAATACAGGTTAAAAAAACGTTATAACCCCCTCTCTATACAATTTAATGTATAATTTACTACATTTCTTTCTCTTGCCTTTCCCCCCACACCAAGACTTGTTTCCCAGAGATCTGCTCCTCCAGCAATGTGCCTCAGGGACTGGTTGGAGCCTTACTCTTACTGAGAAGCCAGAAATCAAACAAGGCCACCTGTCCCTGTCCTCTCCTTCTCCCAAAGGAACACCTCAGGACAACTGAGCCACAAACAGCAGAGCACCTTTCTTCTCAGACAGGAGGCAGAAAACGTGGATGTCTTTCCATTCCTTCTGAGCCTAATTTTCTGTCCAAAACACTCCTCACTCCATGCCCCCGCATCTGTAAAACTTTATCTCACTTAGCCCTTCCTTCTATGCTAAAGCTTTGTAGTTTATGTTGTGGGAGAGGTGTGTTGGTGGGGTGGTCAGGCAGCCGGGTCACACAGGCTAAGGCTGCAGCCACTGCTGTCTGAGGAGCAAGCTGCAGGTCCACAAGGCCCCTGAAAGTCTTGCAAAAAGAGAGGAATGTGTTTCCTTCATTCTGTTCTTCTAGAAATGGGAGATATCTCTGCCTCACTGGGGCATGAGTAAGTCTTCCTTCTGTTAATCCAATACAAGCTAGCCAGAAGGAGGCTGCTTGTCCCAGGACTGAGATTGGAGCTTCAGTGTTGGTGATCAGTGATGGAACTAAGATGATGTAGGCAGGCATGAACAGTGCACTCAAATGGCAACATTCACATCAGCTTCAACAAGAGTTACAAGACCTGGAATTGCAACAGATTTTTTTTATTTTCATAAACCTACCAGCTTTTCTTTCTCCCTCACATCTTACTGCACTTGTCTTTAAATCTTGCCAAAGTCATCTTTGGTTGACATTTCTTCTGAAGCAATCTCAGGAAAATAGAAGCTCTGAGTTAGAAGGTATTAAAGAGTCTCATGGTGACAAAAAGATGCAGCAAGTCTGTTTTCAAGTTGGAATTAGAAAAAACCATGTGGTCACACCAAGAATCAACTTTGCCTGTATTTTAAACACAGGTGAAAACTGTCCACTTCTGGATGTCATTACCTTATAATTAAAAAAAAAATAAATATATATATATATTACTATACTAAGCTACTAAGCTATATACCAGACTATTGTCAATTCTACATATTTTCATCTTTTTAAAGGCTTGACAAAATGCCCTTCCTTAACCACTATAAGCCAATATCCCAAGTTGCTCCCCACTGGCCACAAAACCAGGAAAGAGAAGCAGAAAAGCACTTGGCCACAAAACCTCAAAAGCAGCTCAGACACACTCCTCTGCTTTGTTCTCAGGGCTTACAAATATATCTCAGTCAAAATAATTCATGAGTAAGCAGACTATGAAACACAAATTTATTCTTTTTGCTCTTCAGCTAAAATAAATTCTAAGAATTTAAAGTCCTTATACTACCCTTATCAACCACTATCAAAGGAAGATTTAGTTTTGAGTAAGTCTATAGAAAGAAAGAGATCATAGGTCACAACTCTTTACACAGTTCATTTGGGTTCTGATGATGTTTTGTAATCAAAACAACACATAGTGACAAAGTGCTGAAAACCAGCAGAGAGACACTAATAGCATGTCCTAGAATAAAGATCTTTACCCCCATAAATAAGTATCCAAATGTACACATACCTTGGATAGCAATCTTATTGAACAGTCAAGAATACTTAGTTAAATATATTACAAAATGTTTTCTCTTGCACACGTATGCATTCCTTGGGGAGAAATAGAAGTCAGACCATCAAATTCTATTAGCATTACAAATATCCTTTTCAGTAATGTTAACTTACTCTAAATTGAATTTATAATAAATACAGCCCCCTTTATAAATCAGTATCAAGACATCTTCTCTTTCAACTAAGGAAAAGTGGTTTACAGTGATTGGGTTACCTATCACTGCTGTGGATTTACAGTTATGTTTTCTTCTGAAAAAAAACGAAACCAATCCTAATCAACCAACCAAACAAAAGGCCAAAGTATGGACCTAAGGTACACTATGTGAGCAAGAGGATAAATAAGACACAAAGGAAAATTTTCCCTACATGCTCTGTCTAATGACTTCATTTATCACAAGCACAACTTTTCCAAGACAAAGTGCAAATTCTAAGTCAATTGTGTTTCTTTAAAGGCAATAAAGCTCAAATTTAACAGTATGACGAACTGTCCCTTATGTTCTTGTGCTGCTCTGACCTGCTCTAGCCTTCTGACATTGAAGTTTCACAAGTTCAAGCTCAATGTAGCAGGACAAGTTCAAAGGTCATATGTAAGATGATATAAGCTGCATGTCACTGAGTAGGTGACAAGTTTAACTTAGTACGACATAAGGATGGATGTGGATGGAGAACTGTCAATGCTACACTCCCATCTCCCAATCCTCAGACTGCCACACCTGGAACAAAGCAAGGAGGCTTTTACAAACAGACCTTTATTTGTACTGCAGACCAGCTACTGAAAAAGCCTGGAAAACTACACATCCAAGTCAGGGAAGAAGAAGGTATAAGCACCCTCAAGAAACAATTCAAACAATAGCATGGTGAAGGAGAAATTCCTGACAAGAAAACAATTTTCTAGGAATACGGAAAACTATTTTAAGCAGGATATTGGGAAGCAAATAGAGAAAGGCAGCCTGAAGAGGTTTGGAGAGCTGGAGACTTTCTGGGCTCAGTGCTTAAGGCAGGGGACTCAATTAGCAAAGATGTTACTTTTTTCTTTCCTGAACCTGGTTTTTCTCCTGGTGTTATGTGGTACTTCATCCTTGTCACCCAGGGGTTACTGTGGCCTAGAGATTATTTCAGGAATAAGAAGGACTAGACCAAGGGTCCAGCTACTCCAGTAGCCCATTTACACGACCAGCTTGAATTAGGTACCCAGGAAATTGGCTAAGAACAGTGATGCAAACAGTGATGCTGCTCCAGAACTCTCTCTCAGTCCCTAGAAAATTGCAGTTCTGTAATTTCCTGTTCTTTCCTCC
Source organism: Passer montanus (assembly GCF_014805655.1). Lineage (NCBI taxonomy): Eukaryota > Metazoa > Chordata > Aves > Passeriformes > Passeridae > Passer > Passer montanus. Next base: position 27,090,344 of record NW_024356505.1, on the reverse strand, counting down.
CTCCATCACATCTCACTCAGTCATCTAACTTCTCACAGCACTGACTTGTTCCTGGAGCTACTCCCTTAGATCACTGCTTTCCTACAAACACTGTTCCCCTGTCCTGTTACACCATTTTGTCATTAGAGACACCTGGACAATTACTCAACTTGTGTGAGCATAAGGAAAAAAACCATACACGTTTTCTTCACTTCAAAATATTAAAACATTTCCAAAATAAATAATCTACAGACTACGAGTCTTAATTCTGGTGTTCACAGAAGCTCAGTCTTTTGGATTATTTCAGCCACTGTCCCCTCGTGGCTCAGCAAAGCAAATCAAGTGAAGCTATATAGTGACATATTTGTGTTAAGGTATATTTCCCACATCCTAGAGATAGTATTTTCCTGATTATTCAAAGCTGTGAGAATGCTCTCAGATCACCAACATAAGTACTGTAGTAGCTTAGCATATTTTTACTGTTTAGCAAACTTCAAGATTGTAGAAGATGTTAAGCTACCAGACGTCAAGCCTCTTTCAACTCTGAACTGGACAAAAACATTCCATTTTAAAGACCAGCTTTGAAGTACTCAATCACAAGTACCTAGCCCCAAATTTTTGACAAGAGAGTGGTTACTATGTAACTGCAACTTAGTGAATTTGTACTTTAGAGATTTAAACTGCATTCTTATATATCAATTTTTTACGGAATTCAATCACAAAGATTCAAATGTCCCATAAATCCCATCTTTCAAATATAAGACACCAACTGATAACACCAGCAATTTTGATACTGTTGTACCTATATATCAAGCATCTTACTTCACAGTGCTCTCAAGCACCTACCTCATAGCAGAGGTCATTAAACATGTTTGTAATAACCACTATTTTTCCACACACACATAATATATAGGTAGATAATGTGTAAATAGTTATTATATATAATAAAAGCTTTCACATGAGGATGCACTTTAGGTACACTTCTATGATTTCAAGGATTTCTAAGGGTCAAAAGTTCTATGAATAATCATGGTTCTTATCTGGTCTTTATGTAGCTTTTCTGCAAGTTATCTGCCCAGTTTAGAATACTTGCATATTCTTATCTGGTTTATATTAGGACAAACAGAAGCACAACCAGCCCCCAGTCAACATTAGAAACCACAACGACTTTAAAGTAATGGTCTTTCATTGCAAGCAGCTGTTTACTAATAAACATCTACATGAGAAGCCTTTGAAGGAAAGTCTGTAGGAGAAAAAAACAGTACTTAAATTAATAAGAAAAAAATAAGACATGTAACTAAAAGCACTTCTGAACCGAAAACGTCTTTCTGGCATCCTTCCCAGCTAACATTTGATTCTATGCCCTGTGTGATATTTTATATATCCTCATTTTTTAACTACACCAACCACATTTTGCTTCTTCCTTCTACTGGTTTTTGCACTACTCCCACAATGGTGTCACTATGTAAAGGAAATGCACCATAGAGTGCTTTATGCTATTTGTAACCTAATTCAGGAAGCTGTTAAAAAAATATCTAAAAATCCTTAGGTATCTCAATATTATTCATGAAATAGGGCAGGATCTGCAGTAAGAATTCTGAATTTTGAACTGAGTTTTGCGTAGTTTGTGTTGCCCCACAAGAAGTGTTTTTTTCAGCTTTGACCCTAAGCTCTAAAAATTGTAATTTCTCTAATTAGCTAACATCATGAAAATTAAACAAGAAGTTAGATGCCTACTTCCTCAAAGAGCTCAAACTTTAAGAAAAATAAGTAAAAGATGTCAATGCACTAATTACAATTTTTTAGAAGACAAAACTATTCAAACACGGATCTTCCCTAACACTGCCCCAGGGCACCTACACCTAGATTCCCACAGGGTGTGTGTTAAGTATAAGCTTATCACCTTTAAAAATCAGTGGGCATTTTTAAGACACATGTCATCTGATCCATTTTAGACAACTCCTTCAGGGTGAGCACAGAACTGAGATTCCACTCCCTAAGGGGAGCCTCTATTAATTAGTGAGATTGCTTGTGCTAAGCAGCCATGCAGCTGCACCCTGTTAGTCCACTAAGATGCCATGGTAGGCACAGATCTCTCAGAGGAATGTGTCAGTTGGCAAGAGGGATCTAAAGGCAGAAAGTCTTAAGGAGCAAACTTATTCAAGCAGCTTGTTCAGGGCTTAACGGGTGCATAAAAGAAAGCAAAAAAAGCAAGCAGAGAAACATGCTGCAAAACAAAGGGAAAAGTGTAATGGAGTGAGCAATAGTAAATGAACTCCCACAATTAGTTTGCTGGAAATAATACTTGGCAATGGAACTGAGAACTTCAGAGAAATGCCTAGTGCTACACCCTGTCCACAAAGAGAAAACAAAAGAAATCCACCAGGAAATTGTTCATATTTCACTAAGCCATCCCTATAAAAGCAAAAAAATATGCTCACAAATATTATCTAAATTACTTTAACATACATGGCTTATGCATGTCATCAATGATCTGAACTTACTGTGAGCTGCCTTGCTACCTGGGGGAATCATTCTAATCCTGTAAATCCTGAGGAATTGTTTAAATAACTGAAAACTCCCAAACATCTCATCATGTAAAAACATCAGTGTCATCCTTCCTCGTTCAAGTGTCTCTTCTCAGTGTAAGTACACAGCTGTCCTAAAGGATCAAGTTTCATCTTTCTAAGCCATTTCAGTTGTGATGGATCCCATACTGAAGTCTATAAACAGCCTTAGGTACATCATTGGTTACGAACTGGTACATTTCCTAACCAACATCATTAAAATACAAGGCAGTTCACTGAACTTGGAAAACAGTAAGAAATTACTCTCCAGAGTGCAACATCTGGTAGAAAGGAGGAGAAAAACACTGTTTTCAAGAGCAAGACATTTAAGAATTGGAGGATAAACCAAAGCCCATTAATCTATCTCCACCCCCATGTTCAAAATGAAAAACAGAAAAAATACCCTTTGGTGCTTCACATTAGGAAGATACAAAACCGAGATGTCTTCCATCTGTTTTGTTTGCTGTTTGTTAATAAAAAAGCAAAATCACTCTGTTCTTTATTTTTTTAACTCTGCTTTCAGCAGAAATCCTGAAGGATATCTTCAGACCTGTAAGTCTAAGGTTTTTACACTGTTCTTGTCCCATGCTATTTGGTTGCCTATCAAATTTAACTACTCTGCCTTAGTGAAGCAGTATCTGAGCTTTTCAGACATTATTAAAATGATCCTGACTGATTTTACATGTATCACAAATCTAGCTGAATTTAAGGAGCCAGGTGAGGAGGTAGTTTCCTCTGTGCTCCTGTAATAAACTCTTGACCTCTCTGATACACTTGTGAATAGCCCATGGTCTTTCCAAGCCCCTGCTGTCCCCAGAATCTGCCAGCAGCCACAGACCACCAGACAGTGACAGCACTGGCCACGACCCCTCTGCCTCATCCTACAATAGTGCACAAGGAAATAGGGTGGAATTGGATATACTGGACATTTCCTTTCACTGGAAAAATTCTTGCTGCTTCATCAGAGCTTATGGATCACCTGCACAGTCAGAGGAATCAAAATCCCACCTGCAATGCCTTGGAATGCTGGGAAGGCTCCTTGGCCACTGCCCCTTAACTCTCATTGCACAAACACTGCTGCGCACACTTTCAGCCACCTACTGATCTTGGATGAAGAGCTAAGACTAAAGCTTGTCTTTCCTGGGGCCAAGGAGTGTTTGAAGCTAGCAGATGGATATCTTTTTTCCTATCTAAATGTATCCCTTGTTGTACTTACAGGTCTGAAGAGCCACCTTTGGCTCAGTTCTATCTGGGTAAGTTTTTGTTCTATTTCTCCTTTTATTTTTCAGAGAAAGCCTTCATGTCCTGGCTCACCAGCTGAATGAGTTCTAGTTAACTTCACAAAACTTAAAATAGTTTCTGTAATGGATGCTACTCTCTCTACATATTAAAACTGAGTATAAAGCTTGTCACCACTTTTAAGGGACATAAAAATGCTTTTAAAATCCATGTGTGCCGATGTCAAATTCTTTGTGATTCACACAACTTAAAGCCTTAAATTTTGGACATTCATGACTGCAAACCAAGGCAGAAAGTGGATTTAACACTTGGGTTTGTTTTCCTAAAACAATGTCTGCCTTCATTTTAAACCAGCATCACATATTATAATACCAATCTCTTTAAAATTCTCTCCCAGTGGTGGAACATGTCTTTGCATTTTTTTAAGATAGAGTGAAATTTTTATGTTCATTTAAATCAGGAGTATGAGTTTCCTTAACTTTCAGCAAAGAAAAGAATTAAAAGTAAACATCTTCTAAGATTTGTTTCCCACAGCTGAAATTTCCTTATGCACAGTTGAGTAAATCATGTCTCTCCATCCAAGTACAAACATGGTTGCACAAGTTAACGTAAATAGTAAAACTCTAACTGCTCCTCAGCATCTTGCCAACTTTCAATGCAAGTGCTGGGAAAGTTGTATCAATCTTATTAGAAAGAGGAAAATATTTTCAAATGTGCTATTGTTTCACTCTTGCGACACAACAGCACAGAGACACTCCTTCAAGTAGTATTTCCAGTATTTAAAAGAATTACATGGACTTTTAAAGTGGTATGAACTCTTGTCCTCAGCGTCTTATTATCCAAACAGCTTTATGCTGTACAAAATGCTTAACTGGCAGCTATCACAAATCTGCATACACAGGGCCAAACTCCCCTCCTCTCCAAGCCTGAATACAAGAGACTTCGACAAAAATGCTGTGGGAGAAAGTTTTCCCATGGGAAAGGTCATGTGGTGATTCCACTGACCCTGGCCACTGGCACGAGATGACTGAGGGACACTGAAGGTCACTGCTACCCTGACACACTTGGCTGATAGCACAGGGCCACAGGCTGTCCCTGACATTTCCCCAGACTCATTCATACTTTCACAGCCATCCCTCCCCTCCACAGGCTCCCCAGCCTCCCCACAGTCAGGGGAAGAAGGAATCTTCTGGTATTTTATGAAGGAAATAGCTTAAAAGTACCATTTATATACAAATATAAGATTGCATTAATTCAAATATACAACCCGCATGCATTTCAGAGAAGTATTTGGTAGCTGGCCTCACTTCAGTGCTTTCAGGCAGGAGGGGGCCATGCAAGCCAAGCACAAGTCCTGGAAAGAAAGGGTACACCACAGACAATGCTGATCCCTTCAGACCATGGAAAAGTGGTCAGAAGGCTCCAGATGTGACAAAACTGAGGCTTCACCAAGGGGTGGGACAAAGCACAGGGCGAGTATTTGCAGAAAGGATGATTAATAAATGTTGTGCTGGGTTTGTCACAGCAATAGAGTCAAGGGGATGGAGGAAAAACACTTCTGCACCCCAGTGTGCTTTTTTAAGAGCTTTACAAACTGAGTCCCTTAACATGGAATTTAAAATGTCTTCCATAAGTGTAGTGCTATTCCCAGTGCTCATGTGGCACTAGCAATCCACAGCCTGAGAACTACAGACTGCACCCCAGTGTGCTTTTTTAAGAGCTTTACAAACTGAGTCCCTTAACATGGAATTTAAAACGTCTTCCCATAAGTGTAGTGCTATTCCCAGTGCTTATGTGGCACTAGCAATCCACAACCTGAGAACTACAGGCAGAAATGATGACAACCCAGGGCAAGCATCAAGAAATACTGGAAGCACATTTTTCATCAGCCACAAACCTCTGTACACAGCCTGGAGACTTTGTAGAGAACATGACCCAAACTCAGGAAAGTACAGACAGAAACCCAGTACTGCATAACACATGTCAGGGTGCATTCTGGTGCTGTCTTCATCGGTAATTAATTGGCTGAGTCCATCATCCACACCCTACAGGTGTGCTGTAGCTGTCAGCAAAGCTCGAAAAGCCTGTGCAAAATAATACTCAGCCCCACCAAGAACTCTAATAAAAGCAACTGTACACTTGAATCATTAGCACATACTCTGGATGCTTTGTTTTCCTTTATTTTTACCATGACAGATGGAGAACTGAAAGTGACATGTAGACTCTACTTCTATTTTATATAACAAAACATCCACTTCTATTAAAAGAGAGAAACTACAGGTTCAATTTAATATTAAAGGGAGTCTAACATACTCTTGGTATAAGGAAATGTTTTACATCACAATTATCTGAGAAACAAAATATAACTTTTATCCTTTTGAAAATTTCAGTTCAAAGACTGCTTCTTTTTATAGGTACTTAAGGAACAATGTTTTGGGAGCGGAGCTTAAGAGACTCGGTTTAACAAAGTAATGAATAATGTTAAAGAATGAACTCCCATGCTCATGGACTTAGTTCTCGACTCAGCTGCATACATGTGGCACACTTTTCATCTGAAACTGATAGAAATTTTCAGTCTATATTTTAAAGTAGGTACTTCTCATGAAAATATGAACATTCAAAGCACTTCAGTATTCCTCCTTTTGGCTGACACAAAATTCCTTCACAGCACTTCAGAAATTCTACTTCCAAGATTAGGAAATACCGCTAAAACAAAGAGCTTCTTTTTTTTTTTTTCAATGCAAAAATAAATAAATATAGTAAATTAAAGTTTGAAAAGGTAACTGCTGAGACTGAGAAAATTGAGATTGATTTGCTTCATTCAGACTGAAATTTTAGGGAAAAAAACCAAGGAAAATGTTCTGAATTCTTGGCAACTGAATTTCTTTTTTACTAATTCCCTTCCTCTGCATTTAAACACCACTGAAAGACCACAGAGATAATTTTTTTCTGCTTATTGTGCTGAGCCAATGCAGCTGACAGTGATATTGCAAACCTCTGGAGTCACCCACACAAACATGGAAGGCCCACCCCTGCAGCATGGGGGAAAATTAGTTCTTCTCATTATTACTGTCAAGCTTGCTACACCTAATGCAATAGCAGGATACTTACAAATGCAGATTGTCTAGACTACACAAAGTATAAACTGGATAGAGGCAGCTTTTTTCTTAAACTTAGGCTCTTATCAATTTTTATTACAAATTTGATTTTCTCAAAAGAGAAGCAAGATGTAACAAGAAAGAAGGAAAGAGGCACTGAAGAAAGAAAGCAGAGCTAGATTAGCTACTTTACAACTGACAGCACTACCAATTTATCCCTCACTTGATTGGAAATTGTAAATTACAAAAACTTTCATTTTTGCTGATGGTTTGAATAAAGAAATTATATATTATTGTGTACATATATTTTAAGGTAAATACAGTTCAGATGGTTTCTGGAACCATTAGGTCAAACCCCAAACTATCCATCCAGTGGAACGGAGACCACAGAATGGGTCGGGTTGGAAGGGGCCACAGTGGTCATCTGGTCCAACCTCCCTGCTCAAGCAGGGTCATCCTACAGCCCATGCACAGGATTGCCTTCAGGCAGCTCTGGAGTAGCTCCAGTAAAGGAGGCTCCACAGCCTCTCTGGGCAACCTGTTCTCGTGCTCAGCCTCCCACACAGCAAAGAATTTCTTCAGGTGGAGAAAGTTTCCTGTGCCTCCGTTTCTGCCCGTTGCCTCTTGTCCTGTTGTTTGGCACCACTGAGAAGAGACTGGACCCATCTCCTTGGCATCCTCCCTCAGATATTCACAAATTAGGTTCCCCCTCAGAATCCCACACCTACCTTCAGCTGGGCTACACACACCTCAACTGCAGCCTGAATTCCCCAGGCATAGGCATGCAGACCTCCTGTACATCACTTAGGGAATCCTTCCCAGCTCCTAGAATTAAACTGCTCAGCAGCAGCTTTGAGCAGCACTCAGTCATCTCAGTCACTGGGTTCAAAATGCTCCCCTCCTGCTGCAATCAGCTTTGGTGCACAGCTTTGGTCCCCTTAACCCCTTCTGAAGCTGTGTGTGCCTTTCTGGCACACCCATGTTATGCCCACGGCCTATTGCACTACACGTGCAATCTATTTGCTTACCTCATTTTTTTTCATTCTGCTATGATTACAAGAGCAGATCAAGAATTATTTTCTGCTTAGAGATTTCCCATATTACTTTAACATAGCTCTTGTCCTTTTCTTGTTTCTGACCCGAGTCCTAACAGAAATTTCTCATTCTCGGACTATGTCACTTTGCTCTAATTTTCCCTTGGAAAACTCATTCTGATTTTTGTCAACACCTTCTCCCAGACAGACTGCCATTCCTCATTCTGCTGTGCCCACAAATAATTACCAAATGGTGCAAAGTCCCATTTTTAGGTATACTTCTATCCATTATGGAACCTTGCTCCAGTGAAGGGGTTTTTTTTCCTCCCCCTTACCCCAAAATAATTTGGTGGTGGGTTATTTCTTGATTGCCAAGGTGTACTGTAGTCTTGTCCTTGTTCACAAAAATTTACTGTACCCAGATCCATTACTTGCAAGTGACAGTACATGGAGAATCAAAGGGGGACTTTGGTGGTACCTTACAAAGTATCCATTTCAGGGCAGACAAAGCCTGGGATCTCTAATATTGCCAAAACTCTTACTGCTATAAGCAAGAATTTTCCCAAGGAATAACTGAGGTGAAATTCAAAGTCTTGGTCAACGTAGAAAACTCCTCTGAATTAAGTGCATCTAAGGCTGGGGAATTTTTGTGGTGGCAGTCACATAGGCCTTTCTTGTGCTTGTTTATGATAGTTGTATCTTGGAATCCTGGCAAGGATAGATTAATATTCTAACTGTAAACAGCAAATACTATTTACCCTAACTCTACCTTAATTTTATTCACTGACTTTTTCTTGTAATATTTTGCTTACTACTTTTCTTTTTATTTTAAATTTTTAAATATTGAAGCAATTTTTTTCTAAAACAGCTCATTCTTACTGCAGTCCTATATTAAAAAGCAGCTGGGTCAAACTCAGTTTCATACGAACAGTGCTTGAATCATTAAAATTGCATGAATAGCCAGGAGTCTCAGTTGCATAACCAGGGCCAAGGAGCAGCCAGTAAGTCTCTGCCAATCACCCCTATTCATCAGCAACTTTTGTTTGACTAAAGCATGCTAGAAAAGCAACCTGTCATAGTTCAAAGATTTAGAGATATGAAGAACCTCTTGCTTCCCTTGATAATTTGCCAGAATAATGAATCATTTCTATATGAAAAATACTGTGCATTACTCATTATTTGAATCTGCCCAGCTCTCCAGCTATAACCTTTAGTTTCTGTTATGATTTTTATTGCTGTTCTAAAAAGCCAATATGAACTCAGTATATTTTCTCCTGCTTCCAGAGAGTTACATTTCTTAATCAAGGAGGATCTCTATTCTGATTGGGTCAATGGATTAAAAAAAAATCACCGTTCTCAGAAACAATTTCATGGATCTCAAATCTTTTGGATGTCCTTCTGCAATGTTCCCATGGTTCAACATCCCTTTTATAGCAGGCATTCCTGTCACAATGCACATCCAGAGGTAAGGCTACCTTTGAGTCCTAATCACCGTCTTCCTGGAAAATAATTCCTTCTTTTTTTATGATAGTGTCACACTAGGAACTCTTGTGAAAACAGAAAGATCAAAAGCTCCTTACATTCATTCCAGACTGACCATTTTCCAGGGTAGAGTTTACCTTGTTCCTGGAAATTCCATCTGGAGAAGTGGTGGAAACTCCTCCACTGGCAATACTCAAGACTCAGTTTGATGGGTGTGGATAATCTAATGTAAATCTCTGCTTTCCACACCAGTTCAGATGCCACCCAGAGGTCCTTTTCTACTTAGGCATTACCATGACACACAATCACACATTGCTCAAAAGCAGTTACTCTGTTCTCCATTGCAGTTTTCAAAAGCTGAGACAAAACAAAGTCATCTGACCTTGTGGGTTTATAATGCCACTGCTGGTTCTTTCAATACCAACTCAATGTCTTCTTCTGAAGTCTTAACCTTACCCATGTAGTATGGCAGTGTATTAAACACTTACATCGTTTATTTACACTATGCTCATGACCATTAATTAGTTCTACTCTTTAACCCTAGGAAGTGACTTTGCAGGCTGCTGCAGGTCTGCAGCACCAGAGCACATTCACAGCAAGAACTGTGAGCAGAGCACACATTTGTCTGTGCACAAACACTGCACATTTCCTAAGGTGGTTACTTGGGCCTGACAGTTCATTACCTCTGCCTTTATCTCTCAGCCAAAGAATATGTTTACACATCTGACTAAAATCTTTCCTTGCCTGTTTTATTTGCAATTTTCTTTGTAAAATCACCATTCTCTCACTTGTTTACAGAATTGCTTGCCAAACTTCTTTGTCTATTTTATTGATGGAGTACTGAGGAAACAAAAGATAATGCCATATTAAAACATGCTCTCTGGCTGGGATACAAGATACTGTGTACCTACTAGGACAATAAGTCATACTCCTATGGCAAAAGACTCTATTGCAATTGCTGGCAGCTTAAGCAGGATTAATTTCTTCACCAAAGTCCAGATCCCATGAAAAAGAAAAATTTCTATAAAAGCTGCCTGTCAATATATTCCCAAGAACTGTTTCAAGAGATGACATTTACCTTTCTTCTATATGAAAAGTCTTAACTTCTAGCTGTATTTACCTCCTCCCAAATGGACCCATTACACCAAAAATTTACAAAAAATATAAAATAAGATTGAGTACCAAACTCCAGCTGGCAAACCAGGTGAGAGCACTTTACTACCAAAGTTGGAAGAAATCCATGGATTTCTTCAAATGTTAAATGTCACCTGTTTATCCCTGTGCTAGTCCCAAGGGCCAGCAATTCTCAAGGCAAATTTCATTTTCCTTGAAATTTCTGCACAGAAAAATCCAGAGTATGAACCTTCTCCTGCCTGTGTCAACAGGTAAATCATATTCTTGATTTCAGTTTTCAAGAAGGAGGTATAGAAACTATGCTGGTATCAGGCCTAAAACCATGGCAGATGACCTGTTCTGGTAGTCCATCCCTACTGGAGGCTAATACACCTCTGGCTACTCTACCAGGGGTTGACGTTGGGAAGACTGTATTTTCTTTTTATTTTCTTTTTTAAATTTTTTTTTCTTCTTATTTTTGGGGGGGTTTTTTGTTTTTTTTTATCTTTCATAATTCAGATAATTTCCTGCTACAATAATCTTCTCTTTCCAGCTCTCAAGACAATGATCCCTAAGCACTTGCTGCTAGTAGTATTTCTGTAAAGGTCACTGTACTCTACAAATGATTTATGGCAACCTGTAATGTAAGAGGGAAGACAAAAAAAAATACCCTGCAAAAGAAAAAAAAAAGCAAAGCAACTGCATCATGGTTTACTCTAATTTTGTTTAGCTAACACTGTGGCTGAACAAACTCTCAGAAGCTTTTTGGCCTGTGAAATAGTATCTGCAAATCTTTAAACAATGTGCTTCTTAATGGCTGGATTAACTCAAACTGTACAAACCCCCTTAGATTAAAACTGCACTGCTTTCATGTGAAGTAGCAAGGCAGTGTGTCAGGGAAATAAATAAAGATTTTGTCCTGTTAAGTCTCAGCCTACCAAGCATGGAAAAGGGGGCAAAAGGCCTTGTTATGTGGCCTGTGATCTTACCCCTTATCCTTTTTGACCAGCACAAACTGTCAGGAAAGAAATAGCTCTGCTGATAAGAAGGACTACCTCCCTCTCTTTTAAGTGGAAGTATAGTAGCTGTTCTCCTTCATCAAACAGAGCTCATAGTGCTGTATTTATTTAAGAAATTTTCCAATATGATGAAATATTAACTTGTTTTGGTTTGTCATTTTGGATTAGGCTGAGGAAAAGAAGTACAACTCCCACAATGTCTCCAAATCTCAGCATCATTTTTCTTTTGATCAGTACACTTTGGACTTACAGAAGCAAATTGCAATCATATTATCAGTCCAAAAAAAAACCTGTTGAAAAAACAGCACTTGTATTAACATTTTAATCAGATGCTTTTGAAATCATCTTCAATGAACAGCAGTCAACTCAAACACCCACCTGGGACAGCGAAGTCAGTCTGATGTTTGTATATTCCTACTTACTGAGACCTTCCAACAGGAAGAGCTCAGTTATGAAAAACCAACTGCCTGTGTATTTACATGGAGCTTTCAGGAAAGGCAGTGGGGGAAAACTGTGCCTTTCTACATTGCTCACAACCAACTTCACTTCCATGGGGGATATCTGAGCATCATGCCTAATGTTGTCTGAAGCAGGGGCCTAAATGAGAAACAACTGGCTGATCCTCCTTGATGAGAACAAGGTGACAGGAGAGAGAAGAGAGATCGCATGGGCTGAGTCTGGGCAAATTTGTTCTTTGCAATGCTTCTTGGTGCCTGAGCTTTCAAGTGATCAAATAGCAGAGCTACAGTTGTGACTGCTTACCTGTCTGTTATGAACAAGGAAACTGGAAATTCTCCCTTTTTTGTGAACTAAGGCAGTCTAGTCATGCAAAAGACAAACTATGTGCTTTTACTGAGCATGACACCACAATATGCTGTTAACCTTGCACTGGTGCCAGTCAATAGTTTTCAAAAGGATTTTAATGGTTTTGCTCTTCAGTGCAACACCCAACACACCTAGGATGGACTCAAAGCAAAACATTCTCCTTGCCTCATCCAGGCTTTTCTCCCCCTTTACAGCACTTATTCAACTTTCCCTCCCTCCTGGATTTCAGATAAAATTACTTAAATCTGGCTGTCGCAACAGAACGCAGCCAGACTCAGCCTCGTTGCTGAATTTGGGTGAACAAAGGTAGGTGATTTTGTGGGTTGGCAGAGACAGCAATATGAAATCAGGCTGGCTGTTCTGGTTAAATGAGCAGTCAAACAGTATGTAAGATTAGGTTTCCAAACATAGCTCCCTGCCATACACTGAGGTAAGTAAAACCAGATCATCGCCCTCGTCTCCACTGAAAGTATCTGAAGGCAGAATGAACATTTTGAAATTATGACTGCACTTTAAAAGACTTCTGAAGGATCACAGAACCCAGACATATAAGAAAGTTTTCAAACCACAGGGAAGATAAGCTGAAAAACAAAGAAGTAGTGGCTAGACAAACCTCACTTGAAAGGCTTGATAACTTTTGTCTGACTGCTTTTGCAGAGGAAGTTAGGAATTAGAAAAGCTATTCTACTCTCAAAATCTAATACTGTATTCCTAAAATAAAAAAAAAAAGAGAGAGAAAGAGAGAACAGAGAGAGAGAGAGAAGGACAATGACAAAAGCACAGACATTTTGGCAGTATCTAGGGAAGTTTGACAAGTGGCAGCAGAAAGCACAGAGGAAAAGACCACATAAGTTCTTTTATTGTGGAAAATACCTAGAATTCCATGTTAATCTTACCACAACAAGCCACTGAATGGTTATCTAAACTGCCCCTGTTTTGCAAGGCGACTCAATACATCTGTAGATTTTACCCCACATTAGTTTTAGTCTGGTGTGTTTAAAAGGCTACACAGCAACTCAATCTAATCTAGAAGTTTATGCATCTTCTTACAGTCATCACAGAGAGTGTGATGACACTCAAAAAAATCTCTTTGGTATCAGTTCAGAATTACCTGCCCCAGTTGCTACACCTAAAATCACATTGCTGTGATACATCACAAACAACATCAGCCCTTTCTCTGACAGTACATCACTAACAGGTCTTGTGAGGAATACACAAAAGTACATTAAAAAAAAACCAACCTACATAAGAAGCATCTCACAAGGACCTGTTTGAGTACTTGTCTTTTTTTTTCCCCCTTCATTTCCTTAGGTCTCCTTTTACAAACTGTGGAAAGTTTCCTTAAATTCCAAGCTGGCTTTGCCTATATACCACAGCAACAAAGAAAACTGTCTAATATATTATAAGTAGAACTATTTCTTGGCAAAAGAATCTCTCTTAGACAGGTTTAAGTCATGCAGAAACAAGACTGAATTTGTGAGTTCACAATTTCTTTAAAACAAACCAATACATCCTGTCACAGCAGGAGGAAAAAAAGATATGTCAAACCCAAAATATTACAGCAGAGGCAAGAGAAGACACGAGAAAAAAAGTAGCTTGCTCATCTTCACTATTCAAGTATCTTCAGAGTAGAAGTCTACTGTTTTCTAACCCTTCAATTCAGAAGAGGCCCACAAAGTCCAGAGTCCTGGAAGACTTCCAGTAAGAAGATTAAACCTGCATACAAACATTCTCTATAATTAGAGAAGAAAGCATTTTGGTTTTTGAGCAGCATATGACAAGTTTTAAAACCATGAGATAAAATCAAATTGCATTTCAACGTGGTTCAAGAAGCCTTTCTTCTCTAGGCTGTCAGTTTCCCTCTTGAGAACATCTCATAACTACGGCAGTAACGTGATGATTTTTGCACCTCTCAAAATCAACTTAGAAGTATGTACGGACAATAGGATAATAATAATAATGAACACTTAAGGACATTCCTTCTTACAGGGAGCAATGTTTTAAATATAACAGCTTATCCAAAAGCTTCCACTCTCTCTTACACAAGCCCCACAGAAGAAAGCCGTGGCTCTTTCACAGCTGTACCTGTCTTGCAGGAGAATCACCAGAGGAGCAGCAAAGAGCTGAGAAATTCCTTTTTCTTCTCGGTTGTGCCGCAGGAGCACGAGGAGTTACCTCCTCCCCAAAAGCCATCTCCTCAGCAGCAGACTGCTCCCAGCATGGAAGGGCAGAAGCAGGAGCAGCACAGGTCCCTCGTCCTCCTGGTGCAGCTTTTCCATAGGTGTGCACATGCGGCAGAGCCTCAGCTGATGTGCAATTTCATTACACATCCGGGTGTATGAATGAGTCACGTATAAAAAATACTGGTTTCTCGTGGCTGCGTGTTCGCACACGGGTGGGGATTGAGCAAATACATTCGCACATGGGCTGCAAACTACCCTTTTGTGACAGGATTAATACCCAGGACCAAGGAGGTCACAACTCAGCAATGGAGGAAGAGGGTAACACATGTGCAGTAAGAAGACATGGAAGAGCAATCAAAGTGACACAAATAGTTAATGCTGTGGTGAAGTATCTTGAATTAAGCTACAGCAACAAGTATAATACGTGACCTCTGCAGCGGTCCTGCACTACTGAAAGCCATTCCCTGGCTTCAAAAAGAAACCTGACTCCACATGCCGCAGGGCTCCCGGCTCGGAATGGATGAAGGCATTGCTGAGGGCGGGATTAGCCCCGTGGGCCGGAGCGGGCCCGGCAGCTGCCGGCCGTGAGGGAGCCGCGGGCAGCAGGTGCCTGCGCGGGAAGCGCCGGCCGCCACGTCCGGTGTGGAAAACACTTGGTAAAAATAAAATAGAGGGGAAGTACACATGAGCCAGAAATGAAATGCTTGCATCTGATATCAGAGGAAGAGCACGTCGGTCAGGCAACCCGCTGGGGGTTTGAGCCAACTGTACCCTGGTCAGCAGGAACATTTTATTGACATCAATAGCAGCACCACGCGGGCCAAGAAAAACATTTTTGTGATCTGCGCCTCCTTGCTCCACCCCATCCCACCCTTCTGCGATGTTCTGAAGGGAGAGGATCTCCACTGACTTCCAGAAAGGCTTGATGCTGTTTCTATCACGCTCTCATTTAAATTCCCCAGTGACAGACACCACACGAATTGCCCCTGGTAAAGCAGAGTCCTGCAGAAAGCCTCCTCTGCCCCGCTCACCCAGGCAGGAGCTGGCAGAAGGCACCATCCTGCCTCTGTTCCCAGTGCTGTGCTTGCTATCAGCCAAAAAGGGGGCAGCTTGGATTAGCAGCTGAAGACAAATTGGAACGATTGGGATCCTCTAAAAAACCCCAAAAATACTGCAGTAGTTACTGCCAAATCACGGTAATTGCATTACTGTGGTGATCCCGTTCTAGGAACATGGAGATTCTCCCACATCCCTGGGTAGTAGACATTGACATAATGTTTTCTGTTTAATGCAAAGCTGTTAAACAATTTTTAATATGAAATAGCTTTAAAAAAAAGAGATCATGTGATATCCGTAATGAAAGAGTGAAATTGGCACACAGTATCTGTGATGTTTTGGAGTGGGTTTTTCTTTACCGACTTTTAGGGAAATACATAATAGATAGAAATACAAGTAGATCAAGAATTTACTCAAATTATCACTTCTCTGTCAAAAAGAAGAAAAAGAAAAGAAACAGTTTCTTTAGATTACCAAGAAACTTTACAGTAACGTTCCAATGACGTGTAGTTTTAAATTTTTTTTTCTTACATGATCCTAAAAAATAATTCTTCCTTCCAAACAATATTTCTTCTCATTTAAATCAACCAATCAATGTCATGCAGTGGTTTATTTGTTCAGCCAATGGGAAGTAAGTGACGTTTCTTTTTCCTTATTCTAATCAAAGTCAAATATTTGTTCCTTCTGTGAGTAGTTTGCTACTAATTACAACAGTCTGATGTATAGTATTTTGTGTTACTAAAAATAGGTCTACAAATTAACAAATGCAGCTAAAATTATGCTTTCAAAGCACAGTGGAAGAAAGCCCAAAGCTCATACATAAACATTGACAGCAGGTCTGTTTCCAGACTTTAGACACCCACATACCCACAACATAGGTGCAAATTGGAAAAGTCTCTGCTTGTTCATCTGGGAGGAAGCGTGTCTGAAATGAACATATCATGTAGGATTTAAAATCAGAATCAGCTTCTTTCAAATAATAAAAAAACCTTTTAACTCTGTTTTTTCACTCTTTACATTTTCCTTTTGCTGCGTTCCTCCTTTCTTGAAAGACGGGTATCTCCCTTCCGACCAAAGAAATATTTAGCTTCAATTGAAATTGAAGTAAAACTAGTTTTTCTCTTTTGAATTAAATAATTGCAATGAAGATAGTTTATTAAAGGTATGTGTAAGAAATGTGTAAGAAACCCCTTAGAAGCTGAAATAGTCTTAAAACTTAATTGAGCCCTGGAATTTTCTGTCATGAGACATTAACACAGTCAAGAATTCAGCAGTACAAAACTGGACATTCATGTAGGTATCAGGAAGATCCAGTCTTACAACTAGCAAGAAGATAATTTTGGAAGATAAATCTTGAGCTGTGGGACAAAATAATCTGTAACTACTAAAGATGAGAACATACATGATGGCTGATTATCTCACATCCACCACCTACCAGGTGTTAAGAAATTGCCCTTAAGGGGCAAAACTCATAGTGAAAAACATATTATTGATCTTTTGGATTTTGTAATCCAAAGATAAACTAAGAGAATAGCTTCTCTCTTCCTTTCCTTAACAACTAATTTTGAATTTTACACGTTGTGTTTTTCTTAAGTGAAGTGCACCTATGGCAGTGTATTGATCAGCCAATGAAAATCTTTCCTAAACTGAAACAAATGGCACTGCTCAGTGCTTTCTAAGGCAGCAGTCTCCTGGTGAATAACTGGAATCACTACAATCCCCTGCACAAGAGGCCACACAAAATGCAGCAGCACAAAAGGTACTAAGTGAGACAAAAAAATCCACAAGACCAAAAGAGGACCCTTCGAAAGATTCTTGACCAACCAAAAGTCCCTGCATTGACTTGCCACGTTAAGACGCAAAACTTGATACCACAGATTCTGAATTTACTGAACTGGCACAATTATCATGACTGGGTGATTATTAAAAACACACATCTCAGGGGCAGCTGTCAGAGTCACAAGCGCTATCCACAATTTTAACAACAGCACTGTTTTTCCTGGTGTACTCAACTCATTTGAAGAGAAGGGAAATTGGAATGCATGTATATAAGCAATTGGTTTCTCTTATTTACTCTTGTTCTCCTATTTGAACCCAGAAAAGACATTTAAATCCTGGTGATTATGGTTAAACCAAACCTGTTAATCAGGTGACTTCAGTGCAATCTGCCTTTGTTAGAAAATCAACTGAAAAATGCTGTAAAGCAGTAGCAATAGTCCAGAGGTACATTTACTTTGCTAATGACTGACATAAATATGTGCTCCCATCCCAACTGAGAATGCACAAATAGCACAAAAGTGCTTCCCAGTGAGAAGCTAACAGGTCTATTCAGCTGTAACATGAACAACCCAAGAATATTCACAACCATTTGCAGGGAAATGGTTTTTGGACACAGCAAATTCACCATTTCTGAGGCTAATCACAGGTCACCCAGGGAATTATGCTGTCACCAACGCACTAACACCAAGCAACCTGCTGCCCTCACCCAACACCTCTGCCTGGCTGTGGTCATCTCAGCCAGACAAGTGCTCCTCACACGTTCTGCAGCACAGCTCCAGAGCTGTGGCCAAGTGAGAACGCCTGCTCAAAACCAGCGTGGCCAAGAGTGTCTGCAGGCCAGAGCTTGCAGGTCTTCATTATCACTTCTGTGATAACAACAAACTTATTGTGCTCTCTTAAGTAAATAAGGGGCTTGAAATTAATTTTGGGATTTAGGGATCACAGACAAGCCACATGTAGAATGGTATCCTGAGGATGCCTCCCATGCTGCTCATCCCTGAGCTGGCAGGAGGCAACTGGAGGTGCTTTGGTTTAAAAGCAGCATTGGAAGAGCAGTGGCAGAGCACCTCTTGTGCAGACACTCCTCCGCAGCACTGCTGAAGGAGCCAGTGCTGCCCTGAACCCATCCCCAGGCAGGACCCTGTTGGCTGTTTTGGTGCAGCTTTGGGCAGTCATCCACAGAGACAACCCAGAAAGAATGAGGGCTAAACCGAGTATGTGCAAAAACACACCCATAAATGCCTCAGGACATTTTGGGCCAGAAAAGCTTAAGTTTCTGAAACCTAAGGAATCTCAGGTGTCTGCAATAACTGGGAGATGTTTCCACGGGCAACACTTTTGAAGGCAGCTGCCTGAAATATGCTTTAAGGGATACCAAAGTCCTAGATTCTTTACTGGATTTAACAGCAGGTACTGGAACAAGATCACTGCAGGCATTTACATAGCCAACTGTATACAAAGCATTCTAAAAATACTTTTGCTTGTCATAAAATTAGATTATAAAAATATATGTACAAAATTCACATGAACAAAGGTAAGTACAAACAACTACCTGGGACTTCTGAGTTACAAACAATACACACTATTTGAAATGCAGAGGCGTTGCCACAGAAAAAAAGTTACTAATCCTGTTGGGGCAAAGTAACTGCACTGGTGTGTGGTTTGCATGGGGGAGGGAAGGGGAAAAAAAAGGAATTGCTTTATTAGTCTTTTTGCAGCTTTGTTTTGTTCGCTTTTTCAAAAAAAACCAAAAAAACAGCTTTTCAAATTACTTTTAACTGATAGATATAAATGAAGAAACTTAAATTTATCAAAGCAAGTATTAACAATCTAGTTAAACTTCATTTACTCCCAGAGATACCTTAGGGCTAGTAGTTTAATATGTACCTTAATAGGTTGCCTTACTTTTATAAACTAGAGGGTAAAATTGGAAGACTTTCCACTGAGACATTCTATTAGGAATATTCTTCTTCCTCAGCATTTTCATTTTGAGTGAATACAAAGTAAATCCACTTTACTTTGCTAATGAACCAGCTCTTTGTTCATTTATCTATCAAGCTATTTATAAATATCTTGCAATCACAGCACTATCAGGGGGCTAAAGAGCATGTTTCAGTTCAAAACAAATGGACATGTCATCTCATGTCCTTCCATAAACAAAAGCTAAGGGCTTGGAATCCAGCAGAGATTTAACCTCGTAATCACGTTGCATATGTTCATTGTCATTGCTTTTCTTAGGTGCTTGTAACAGTGTAAAATACGAGCAGTTGCCCTTAACTTAGAGCAGCCCTGAAAGCAATAAATTGTTGCACCAGCTGTAGGTGAGACAGGGGACACGTGTGGACACTGGGGAGGGTCCCCTCCTCAGCCTGCTCTGCTGGGCTGCAGGACCTGCCCAGGGACAATGGGGAGCTGCTCTCTCACTGGGGCAGGGAAGCAGTGCCCATGGGTGGAGAGGAGGCAGCAACTCACAGAAACCTCCTCAAACAACACAGAAACTTTACTTTTCCCCCTGCACAAAAATCTACAACCTATGCTGACACAACAGCACGTTCTGGCTGCGTGACACTGACTTCTCCCATTCAAACAGGCATTTTTTGGTGACACGTTGTGTACAGCAGTATGTGAACCAAGTGGTAATTCAATGAAATTGATGCTCCCAACTAGAAAAATGTGCAGCATATCCAGATTAAAATCACATTCTTCACATTTTAAAACGGAATATAATTTTTCACTCTGTTTTTTAACTCACACACACCAAAGAAGTGTTCATGCAGTATTAACACTAGATCAGTTTCTCCCTACCTGATTCCATGGCATCAACCAGCAACAGTGTAATGAACACAAAATATGCTAGTCCATTTTACACATTGTTATTTGTACATAAGCAAGTACTAAATAACTAACACTCAGACTCTGGCAGAAAGGTTAAATTGAAATGAAATCTAAAAATTTCCCATTAATAACTCAATATATGGATGTAAAAGCAAAAGAGTTGTGACTTAAAAAGAAAAAAAAATCAGTTTTTGAAGTGATTTCTTCACTTGTAGTGCTTTCAATTCTTTCACTTTAAAAGTCACTACATTCCAAAAAATGTTTATTTAACCTTGCCTAATCAAGCAATGCAGAATATCAGAAAACCTTTACACCCTGTTTTTTCACCTGGAATGAAACAATGTGCTTACCATATTCCGCAACCCCCTCATTCCCTAAATCCTACTGAGGATCTACATGGAAGTGAAGTTCCTCTCCAGTTTACATCTCTCAGCAGCCTTAGGCACAACATGACTATTTTTTCTTCTCACCTTTTTAAGCTCGGGTGTTGTTCCCACCCTTTCCCACCCAGACCGACCCGTTTCCATTCCACACGGAGCCATCTGAACCAAGGGGACACCGTAGCCCCAACGCTGTTTCCCGTTACCCCGT
Organism: Passer montanus; assembly: GCF_014805655.1. Classification (NCBI taxonomy): domain Eukaryota; kingdom Metazoa; phylum Chordata; class Aves; order Passeriformes; family Passeridae; genus Passer; species Passer montanus. The sequence continues at coordinate 27,069,544 of NW_024356505.1, read as the reverse complement.
CCCACCGTGCCAGCCATCCCTTACCTGCTGGTGTTTACTTGATCTGCCCTGCCTGATGCGAGCATGAAAGTGGTTGCAGCTTAGAACAGAGGGTGTTTACTGTCCCTCCAGAGGGACTGAAACTATCCCCTTTTGTTTATACCTCAAATCCCAAAGTCCCCATAGCCTTTCTGTTGCTCGACTTTCACCTCCAAATATGTTTACTCTCTACTAACATGTTTTTACCCAAGGAAAAAAAATCTATTAAGAAGTGCTCAAATGTTACCTATGATATCAAAATATACACTCAAAGTCAGTTTAACCAACTGATACTGTGATTCAGGTAAAAAACAAAAAGTTTTAGTATTGTAACAGATATCAAATCCTGGAATAAATGCTGTTATAATTTTAGGGTTCTACTTTAACAGTTAAAGGAGAGACATCTGGCAATAATCTACAAATAAATACAGTGTCTCCATTCTTAGTTTCTCCTCCAAAACACTACCTAGGAAATTTTTGCAGCATGATTCATATAATCAACATGATACATTACAATGCCTTTCAAATAATTCCGAATTCTTAGTTCATTCAATAAAGAACTCATTTTTGAAAGAGAAAAGGGAACATGCCCTGCCAGAAAACTTGCTTTATTGACTCGGCCCTGCTGCCAGCAGGAACATGGTGAAACAAACTCCAGGATTTCAAAAGCATTTTTTCACAGCGAGTGCAGAAACAGAAAGAGGCTTATTTACCGAAATATGAGATCCCACAGGTGAGGCCAGAGACAGTCTGAAATCCTCTTCTTTTAGTTCCAAAAGTTTTAATTTATGATGAAATCTGTAATAATCCTTTCAAGCTTCCAGGTAGAACGCACGCCATATCTCAGCCGTGTTTTCTTTCACCCTTTTGCAGAGTAACTTTGTTATTTGCATAAAGCTTAGTCCTGGCCTATGGGACTTTTTGAACATCTACATGTTAGATTAGCTGTCTTGACATGCTCTATCAAGCATGACATCATGGATCTCCATGGTAACCTTAGCCACACCTGCCCAGATGCCAGAGTTACCTGTCATGTTCAGACCTAAATGAGCATAACAAAAAACGCTAAACCACCATTTTCTAGGCAATCAGGCCTGCAAAGGCACCGGAAGGATTTGAGTTTTGTTTTTAATTGATTGAAATCTAATTTCGTTTGCCAAGAAAATTTCTTCTTCACGGAGCACTGCCTGAAGCACTAGATCTGCTCCTGACCCTTCCACACCTCCCAGCCTATTTCCTAGTCAAACAAAAACTGAAAAAAGCTGTGGCAAACTTCTTCCAGCTCACTTTCTTACCGCAGGCTCGCGAGCTCCAGCTCAGAAAAACTTGTACGCATTCATTTTTGTTCTCTGCCCCTCAGAAAGGTTTTTTTAGAGGTGACTTGTAAAACAGGTTCACAGCAGGGATTACCCCCTCCCATTGCCAGGTTAGCATTTTAACCTCTTAATTGCTAGCTCCTTTTCATGTTTGCAGCTACAGACCTAGCTTTTACACTTGTTCCTGCTTTTCTTTTCTGCTGACCGGAGTCAACCTCACGTAAGCAGGTGACCATGTCCTTCCATGAGCTCCACAACAGATGATTCACACTGTCTGAAACTGAAGACATCCCAGACTGTTTTTTTTCTTGCTTTCTTTTCTTTCCTAACTTCCGTGGGGATTACAGTAGCACCTTCTTCTCATTACCACAGGTGAGACAGCCTTGGCAGAGGTAACGTATTTAAAGCTCCTGCAGAAACTTGCATTACCTAAAAAAAATAAAAATTCTTCCTTGGCTTTACAGGCTTCCAGGTGGAGGGAGCTCTGGTGCCCAGCTGTGGACTTATCTTAAAGGGGGAAAAGCTGCAATGTGAGGGTGAGCTGCTGGGCTGTGGGTCACAGAGATGTGGTCACTGGGCACTGCATTCTCTTGTGCTGGGGTGCACAAGGCATGTCTGCATCCCCCCAGGGCTGCTGCAAAGTCATGCTCCAGTTTACCACAGATCAGCTTAGCTGCAGGCTGTTTGCCTTGCTGCAATATCCCAAGCCCCTTGTGCAAACAAAGATGGCCCCTGCCTCTGTGAGCTTTCCTTTCCAGAACAGGCTATCACAAACAAGGCAACAAACCTTCGCAGGAGAAATGGTCTGTGTGCACAGCTGAGAGGTTTCAGGTCATCACATTAGCTAACCATCAGTAATCCCTGCTGGCATTTTACCTGGCCATGATTGTACTTCTGATTTGTGGCAGATTATCAGGAAGAGAATTGGGTCCTCAGGAGGCACATCCAGGGAGGTATTTATCTGAATAAATGAAGCCTGGAGGAAACCATTAGCACATAGTGGAAGATGCAGACAACATTCAGCTGCCCTTGCTGGTGGAAGTAGGATGTGACAGCATATATAATATTTTTTTCCCTGATGTTTATTTCCTGCAAACAAGGAGTCAGTTTGCCATACTCAGATAATGGCTAAAATGGGCAAGAGAAGCATGTCCACAAGAAGAAATCAGACAATTACCAATCTTGATTTTCTATTGGTGGTGGACAGGGTTTAGAGCAACCTGGAGGAGAAATTTCATACATATATACAGACACACACACACACAAACACACCAGGGACTACTTGCTGACTGTAAATACGGGGGTATTTTATGTTTCAGCTGCACCATTTGACAGAGAGATTAGAAAACAGTGTTGCATTAACTACTATCCTTGATAGGTGTCCTACAGTGGGGAAATTCTCACCATGGACAGTGTTGCTGCTTTCTAGATATTGGAGCAGCTGAAGAAGTAAGAAGGGAGAAAAGGAACCTGGAAAGGAACCTGAAAAATAAATTCTGACATTTTAATTGGAAATAAGACACTTCAAAACATGTCTTCCCATACATCTTATAAATTTTGTTTGTGATACATGTATATGTTATATATGCATAGCTACTACATGTGCATGTAGTTTGTCTTCTATACCACTGCTACACACTCATATATATAAGGGTGGAAAAAAGGAAGCATGGATTCTAAACATACATATACACCCTTCAAGGCAAAATTATACTGTAGCCTTATTCACGGAGTGGCTAAGAAATCACACATTATACGTACACATACAGGCACACAGACACAGCTGTGTGTATATATATATATTTATACACACATACCTATGTGTATCCATATACACATTCTTACATACAAACACACACACCAAATACTGATACATGGGTGCACACACAGAGACACAATTGGTAAGAAAATCCCCCTCTGAACTAATGCTATGATCATCATAGTCTCACTGCATCTGATGAGCCAGACAGTTGATACATCACATGCCAACTAAGCAACTTTCTTACAATCAACTTGTATTATTTATTTCTGCATGTTTTCATGTGGTTTTAGTTCAGTTGATACTTTTTAAAGTAAGGCTGAATGGCTGGAGTCTTCAGTATTTCCCACTTCCAAGAAATACATTTTGATGCTCTAATAGTAGTTTTAAAGTTATTTTGTTTTAAAATTGTTAAAAAACTCATTACACACAACACATATAATACATATGTCTAATCACCAAAAAATAGAAGCAGGAGAATGAATTTTACCCTCAATAAATTAGCAAGGAAGACACATTTTAAATAAATATCAAGAGCAGTTACTGCATTCCTTCTGTAATTTACTGCCTTCAGAAAAGGCTCAAATTACAAAATGTGTAGGGTGTAATGCTGTAGGCTGTTCAAACTAGGTTTGCAGTGTCTGCAACACTGGAACTAAATATTTACATGACTCCAAAAGATCTAATCTCTGGATTTCGCCCCCCTCCCACCCCCTTTATTTAATTTGTATGCTATCTTTATCCACCACCCAGCACATTCCACACAGTCACTAAAGTTCATGGAAGAGATAAGTGGGGAGGAAAAAAAGTCAAGACTTTAAAAAGAAAGGAGTACAACTGTTTAAAAATAAGGAATAGATCATCCTCATTAGAGCTGAAGTCTTGCAGCAATTTTAGCTGGATACAGATGGATTCTAACAGTGATAGCACCTGGGATCTCTAGAGACCCTGTAAAAGAGAAGTTCTAGGGGTGAGTTAACAAATTACAATCTTTCCAAACCTGTAACAGTCTGATCTTCAAAGCCTCGCAAGTATGCAAAGCTTCAAAGAAGCTTGGAATTCACTGAGAGCTTCCATAACAGAGTACAATATTTTTCCAACTTATTTTTATTCCTTATTTACACTTAATTTGCTGTTAGTGCTGAAACACCTATAAGCCACTAAGAGAAATAAGCTTCTACAAAAAGGCTTGCTGTCAATCATATGTTAAACCAAGAATAACGAGCACAAGATTCTTTAGACCAAACTCCAAATTCTGATGCTTGATTGAAAAAAAAATTAATTATTGAATAGATTATAGATTGTGCGAAGAGACTAAACTCTGTTATTGCACCCAAAAGCAGAGCCCAGAGTAAGGAAGAGATCCTTGCACGGCAGTCTCTGAATTCAGAAGGTTGGCGTGCCGCAGCCTCCACCTGCTCTGAGAGATACATCAGCGTGTCACCTCTCCTCTGACCCTGCAATCCCCTGCTCGCTGCTGGGAAGCAGCTGCAGGCAGAGGCACACCACCCTCAGGTATGCTGCTGACAGACCAATGTGGGTGTCAAAGCTCCCTGGAGGAGGCAGACAGTTATGGGTAAGTCTGTTCTGTTTGCATTACAAAACTCAGAAATAGAAAAGAAACCAAATGAAAGGGTAACAGAGCCAGCTAAAGCATACAGACACACTCTGCAGGTATTTTCTTTTCTCCCAGGCAGTGGTGCCAATATTCAAAGTGTAACAGAAGCCAGCAGCTGTTCCATATTTTCCTTTCAGCTGTGAAAAGTAGATTGAGACTCATATACTAAGATCAAGAGTCTCACCTTCATTCCTTTCTCTGTGTATGCTCTAAAAAAAAATGAAAAGCTCTTCAGAAATGTCAATTTCAACAAACAATTCCAAGGTAATACTGAACAGATTTATTTTGTTTCTTTGAATTTCAAGGCAACATCTGAATCGCAGGCCACATCCAAAAATTTTTTCATACTCTGTTACATTCTCACCTTTTGTAATGAGGTAACACTCAGTTTTGTAGGAGTTATAAGGACTGCTAAACACACATGATACAAATTTGACTTCCTTACCTGATCTCTTAGTCTCTCCTGGTGTCCCATTATTGCTGTGGCATGGTGGGGATATTTCTGTTTCAGATGCTCAAGAAAAGCCTCTCTCTTCCTGTCCATTTCTGAGGTTTGCATTCCCAGTATTTCTTTGGAACTGCGAGGGCCACCTACTGTATGTCTTCGGGGGATGTTGCGGGTGGGCTTTGAGCTGGACGAAGTGTGACTGCTTGGGCTCGAAAGCAGCTCTTTAGATCGGAGACATTCTGCATCGTCCAGTGATGTTACATGCAAACTGGGTTTTGCCTGGTCTGCAAAGAAACAAAAACCAAAACCAAACATCGTTTATATTATTAAAAACTTCATATCAACATTCACATTAGTAGCAAAATGGGTAAAAAGATTGATATGAAAGCTAGGTACTTTAAAAAGTCTGGTAGTGTGCAATGGCATGTTCTGCATCATTAGGCATACACATATCATGGTAAGTGGCCCAGAAATAATCCCTTATATAAGCTATGCACACACTTATCTACTTTTATCACACAATTGCAGTATTGCCTCACGGAAAAGTGGGTATCATTAAAGTGGATGTTCCTTTATATCAACTTCACCTATGTGACTTGAAAAGAAGATCTGACAGGGCCCTTATTCCCTGACCTTTAAGATCTACAGGATGCTTTCTACAAGAAGAAACAGATTTCTTCAGTAGGGTCCAGTACACTTATTGGCCCCATAACTTGTATACTTAAAGATACAAACTGATAAAATTCTTTTGACAGAGCAGGTTTGTAATCCTTAATCTTTTTTTTCAGTGTCTTTTCAACATGTTCTGAAACACCTAGGAAATAATAAGAGGGTTTGGGAGTCTCTTTTTCCTGATTTTTGCTGTGGTCTGGTTTTAAATTTCATGGATCTCCCTCAGATTTTATATGTCTCAGGACAGCAGGCTGGAAAATTCTACATCATTTTTCCATAAACCATTTCTTAAGAAATAGAATAAAAGCAAGTTCTGTGTGATCTAAAAAAGGAAAAGAAAAACCCTCAGATAAATTTTACTACTTTAAAATCTACTTTAAGACCAAAGACCACGACGACATTTGTAAAGAGATAGGCAGACACTGTGGGTATGTAAGTGCTGGCTTATCTTCAGGTAACTCTGTAACATGAACCCTCTGGTGCTCAAAAAATTGCAGACTGGAGCCTTGTTACCTAATACCTTTGAAAAAATCCCTCACTCCTTTGTCAGCAAAGGAAAAAAAAACCCCAAAAACTAACAAAAACTTGAAGTACTGAAAAGGCCTGTCCAAGTCTTATGTGGCCTTCCTCATCTTTACCAGACAGACTCAAGCTCAGACACCCCTGAGTGTTAACCCTTCCCAGCATCTCCCTAGGAGCAGGGAGCTCCTTCTTCTACCTGTTTGGAACAAATCTTTATTTCTCTCTGTCTGACACTTGTTGCCTCAGAGCCCCTTATCCTCTCCCACTGACGTTTCACCCATGTGCTGCCTTTATACAGCATCACTGTTTGGAAACAGGCACCTACTGACTATTTTTTATGGTTCAGTCACTCATTCTGACACTGTGTGTTGTAGGCACACCACTTGCCTCACGATTTTATGCTGAAGATTTCTCAGCTTTCTGGTGTGCATTGTCAATTGCCTGCCACGTGCCATGGAACCTCAAGCCCCAGTAATAAAGCAAATCCTCCAACACTGGAGCTGCTGCTGGATATCCCACCAATTCACATGGGGAATCAATTTCCTTGGGTTCCATAACAGAACTTGGCCCTGGACAGTCCTCAAAGACTTTGCACGTTTTGTAAACTCCCTAAACTGCTCAAGGGCTCCAAACTTCTCCACAATGCCCTCTTGTTTGCATTCATGGAAACCTGTCCTGAAAGCAGATGCAGGCACAGGGGCCCAGGCTGCAGGTGACACCATGGTTTGATGAGCACAGAGCTGGACACAATTTTGTGAGCAGGTATCGTTCACAGGGAAGTCTTACTCTCACACAGATTCAAAGTGTCATCTGTGGTCTTCACGACACCTTCTAAGACCTTCTTAGCATCACAATCCTGGTTAAACCTCCAGAGCAGCAGCCTCACTTTCCTGTACAAACTTGCATGCACTCGACTTTTTCATGCACAACTCAATTAAGAAACATCCATCCTCTCTGCTTGTTGAAAAGTCATGAGCCACCAGGTACACTGAGCTTGTTTGAGAAAAATGGCAAACAGGAAAGTTTTGCTTGCATGAAGCCAGCATGGGTACTCCTGATACACTCAGTGAAAACAGTTTCTGAAAGCTGCACAGTCATTCCACTGGATTTTACATGGGAGGGAAACTAGGTGAGTTGGGGCTGGATGGAATTTACCGTCTTTAATTTGTTGTGCCAAGAGCCTAGAGTTTATATCCCTCAGGCTGCTGGAAAGGAACAGACATAAAAGAAGGGATTTTCTTGGAGCTGGAGGGAGTCAGCATGAGCACAGGTGACTGAGTGCAGCAATTTGGTATAAGCCCTCAAAGTACGGTCACAGCAGCAGTTTCAATCACTGAAGTGATGGCAGGCACTTCCTCAAGAAGGCAGGTAAACCTGTGCTGACAAGCACAACCCAAAACTCATGAGTGTGTATTTTGGGTCCTAAATCTCTCTCATGCAAAGTCTTTCCCGACTCTGCACTTCCGTTATTTCAATAGCTTAAGAAAGAGCTAATTATTTGGCACATAAAGAGACTTATCAAGTAAAGTGTTTTACCACTGTTTGTTATTAGGTGAAAACTTGAAAAGGAATCAAAAATAACATACTTTTCTTACACTGTGTTAGAAAGATCAACAAATTCTCTTATTTTTTGTTCATATATTTGGAAAATACTGCCTAAATACCAGTGAAAAGAAAGGAATGCAAACTATGCAAACTAATTCCTCATCTTGCCAGAAAGCTGACTTGGGCATCCAGCAAGATCCTGACCTGCATCATTACAGCACATAGCAGCAAATTACTTTCTTTGCAAACCAAAATCTATTGTGTTTCAGTATGGGTCTTTACTAACTGCTGAAAAAAAAAAGTTTTGGACCACTTTCTGGACAGGGATAAGTGACTTCATTGTCACTTGCCTAGGGCTCAGCACTGGGCTGTTGAAACTCCCCTGTGGATCTCACAAGTTCTACAGACGCTGTGTTTGCCACAGTGCCATAGGGAGGAAAAACAGAGAGATTTTCTGATTTTGGAGTGCTCAATAACATCGTGGGTAAACCTTCCATATCTTCCAAGTGAAGATAAATAGGCCTAGCAAATCAATCTCCACAGATAACTGTGAGATGTGTGAAACATCATGTGATGGTTCCCAGATGAGTGCTAAGAGTAGGAAAAGGATAAATTATGCAAGTACCCTCCTTGGGAAAGGAGCAAAGAGAAGGCAATAGAAAACACAGAGGTGTGAGATAAGCTTGTCTCCCTCTCTCCCTCCCTCATTTTCAGAAGCTAAAAGTTAAAGGTCTTTCTGTTCAATAAAGCAGCAAGTCTGGAGGGCAACTAAATGCAAGAATTGCTGATTGACAGGAAGGAATTTGGTTATCCAAAGGCATGAGTAACTCTTACACTTGATTTGCTTCCCTGATCTGAAAACAAGTTTCAAGATTTCTTAACATCACCAACATCACCTATTACTCCAGTAAAGACCCAGGTCTGCAGTGTAGAAGGAGTATGTCTAGGATTAGCAGCAAGATTACCATGACAGATTAATGGCTGTGAGCTAGGAGAAAAAGAATAGAAAAATTAAAAAGTCCTTTGATATGTCCTGGTATGTAATTCTTCTAAGTCACACCCTCCATGAAGGCTACAAAGGTCAGGAAAGTCACTTTGCTTCATTACTTTAAATGCTATGAAGATTTTAATAGTCCTGTTTTGCAAGCCAGGTGACATGAGAAAAGAACATTTTCAGAATAATTTCAGAAAGGAACAAGCGTGGACCTGACTCATACTGATACTGTGAAACTGAGCCTTGAAGCAAACCCCGTACAATACTAACATTTAAAAAAAAAAATGGATTTAACAGCATGAGTCAAACCAACCTCTGTTACATTTATGTTAGCAGTAAATGTGATATTATTTGGAATTGTTCTAATTTACTTCACTGTCTTTACAATTAGCTCTCTTTCCAATGTAAATTTTGGATAGGGGCCAAAACTACTACATTTGGTTATGAGCTTTCAGCACTCAACATTTTTGGGAACCATAGAATCAGTCTGGTCAGCCCTCTGTTTTCCTAGCTCCATATGTATCTGAGGCAGTTTCATACAACCCCTGCAGAAGAAATGTGTTACTGAAGGCGTTTTTTTTCCCTAGTCAGACACATTCTTGAAGTGAAAATTTCCGTCCCACTAAACATAAACACACACAAAGGTTATCGCAGTGCTCAGTAATTTTACTTAAAAATAATTCAAAAGACCATAAATCAATTATTGAACACCCAATTAAAAAAAAAAAAAAAATGAAGAACATTTAGTTTCCTCCTAAATTGCTAATACACTAGTTGTTGACATTCCATATTCGTAAACTTGTGTGATTTTTTTTTAAACCACGTGAACTATTTGTTTCACAGAAGCACAGTAACACAACTTTTCCTGAAGTGTCTTTAAGGAATACAACATGCAGGAAATGGGAATGTTCACAGGTGCCCCACAAACACTATAACAGATATAGATTAGATTAGGTGTTTGTCAGGCTACCCGAATGTTATGCTCCACGTGGAATGGCCCATGTAGAATTCTCCAGGAAACAGTTTTCGTTCACATTTTAGGAAATAGATAGCACAGCAGTGAATGTGTGAATGCACGGCGGCTAAGACAGTCCTGGCTTCGCTCCAAAACAAACCCCAGCGGTTTCACTCAAAGTAAACTAACCCTGTCACAATCTGCCGTGGATCTCCCTCTTTTAACAGACACCCCGAGGTAAAGATGAGCTCAAACCCACTTTTACGAAGGAATTGCTATTCCTCTGCCATAGCTGAGGCTGGCAGAGCATTTAAAGGGAAGGGGACACGCTTCCCCCACCGCAGCCTCCGCACCGGCAGGATCCCGCATCCCTGACAGCCATGCAGCGTGCTCCCGGCTTCGCAGGGCACACAGAAATCTCTCCAAAGAGAAAGTTAAACTCACAAAGTTTCAGCGTTAGGGAAATGTGCACAGCAGAGCCATTAGTACAAGAAAAAAAAAAAAAATTTTTTTTTTTTCATGCATTCTGCCTCCAGTTATATAAAACAGCAACGAGGGACATGCTTAAGCGTAACTCCATCTTTGCCTTACTTATATCGCCGCTTACTTACCCCTCGTCTGCCTGCTGTCTGCTGGGCAAGCCAGGCACAGCTCAAGTTTCTGGCTTTCATTTTCCTCCATTGTCCCTGCCTACCGCACAAGCTCCCCTCTCCAGCTCGGAGCCGCAGCGGCCGCAGCTCGGGAGGAAAAGGAAGCGCAGGCCGGCGGCCGGAGCCCCGCAGCCCCCCAGCCCCGGCGGACGCGGCCCCGCGGGGCTCCGGGCCCGGCCCCAACAGGTGACGGCTCCGCCGCCGCCCCTAGCCGGCCCGCCGTGTGAAAGGCAACATTTCCAACGCGATTACAGGCCTGAGCCTCCGCTGGAATCCGAGCCCGCAGCCTTTTAAATCTCTGTCATGGGACAAAAGCCTTTCCACACTTTTTTTTTTTTTTTCCCCCTAAGCTCATAACCACCAAGCCCACAAACATTCCTGATAAATGCTCCTCTGTCTTTTTTAGCGTCTAGTTTAAAAGTAATTCATTATATAAACTCTTTGAGGTTTTGTTTTCAGTTGGATTCTTTCAAACCGCTCAGAGAATGAATTGGGAAAAAAAATCAAGATACAGGAATTCAACTTTAGCGAAGCCAATAAAAATGAATGGTAGCAATATGTAAGCAGGGACTTGGGTTAAGAGGGATTTCGAAGGCTCGGTAGCAAAACATATAGAAACATGTAACTAATTCTCTTTTGGCAGATCAGAGGCCAGCAGCCTGCATGAAAATCAATAGATCTACCAGGCTGCAAAGCAAAAAAATAGTGTGGCTCAGAAGGATGAGATCAAATCCCACAGATTCCAGCAGATGCCACATGTGTTGATTTAGCAGAGAATATCAGACTGATTTAGTCTATCCAAATCACAACACTGAGTCAGAGATGGTGGAACAAACTTAGTGTTGAGTTACAGCATCAAGACCAGAAAGTTTATCCACGGACAATTTCTGAACTAGATTAAGAACAAAGCATAACTAAGATATTAATAGAAATAGGCAATTTCTCACTTAAATTCATACTCCAACACCAGGTAGCAGTATCTTGCATGTCTTTTTAAACAGACCTAGTATAATATGGTCTTCCAAGTTTTCTTCAGCTCTGACTTCAATATAACATCAGCCAAATTGTTTGCAATGACCTCTCAACTACCCAGTCCAGACAGGCTAGGAAAATTCCCCTACATTTGCTTCTACATTTCGATCTGGCAGAAATGTCATCCTGTCTACTTAGATTATTGAACACAGAAATATTTTGTGTATATATAAATTCAGTACAGGAGCTCTAGGAGGATCACTCTCCTCGTGCTCCTATCCTCTCATTTCCAGTCAAAAAAAAAAAAAAAAGGCTTTTGAGTAAATTACAATGAACAATTGATAAATGAACAAAACTATTGTTCATTAGATCAGACATACATATTCTCTAGCACTTCAGAATCATTTATTTTCCTTTTTAACAACTAATTCTATATGGTCTTGGAACCTGGCAAAAGTCCCAGAAATCTGGCATGAAAAACATAGAAAATATGAAAATACGATTTAAACATTAGCACTGCTATTTAAGGTCTGCAGTACAGTGCTCCCAGCAGAATACTCCTATAGTTGCCCTGCAATTAAAGAAAACAGTGTGATTTTATTTAGAATAGTGTTTTCACTGGCCCTGGGCTCCTCCTGCTCATTCTGATTGTGGACTATTTTAGGAGGAGAAGTGATGGCCAGCCATCCCACTTATCTGATGTTTCTTTTGTGATATGAAGGAATGTGCCTTTAACACCAAGGTTTTCCGAAGTCTGGACAATTGCAATGAGCCTCTTGCAATTTACATTCACAGCCAGCTGGAAGCATGAGAGGTTTCTTGCAGGAAGAGTGAACACTGAACACCACCAGCTTCAAGAAATGTAAAGTAATTCAGAAACCTCTGATGGACAAAGAAAGCCAGTGCAGTTGCCTGGAGCAGCACCATGAAAGCCGTACCAAGACATTATCTGTACACAGGGCCCAGAAACTGAGAGTTCAGAAACTAAGGGCATTTAAAAAGCCCTTATCCTAAAATAACACAAAAGAAAGTACAAAACATACTAGCATTAAATGCCTTAAAGGAAGGAACTTTTTCAGGCTTGTACAAAACCAAGGTTAGCTGTGGAGGTCAGTAGTGATTGTACCAAGAACCTTAATAAGAACAAAATCAGTGCACTCTAGCTCCTTAGAAGGCTTTCCCTCCATCTGTGGTGGGGAAAAATACCTAGAAAATTAGTCTAAGACTAAAACAATGATGACAACAACAGCAGCAACAACAACAATAATAATCATTAAATTTAACTATCTCCTTTTAGCCAGCACCTTTAGTTTCCATAGCCAAGAGCACAAGACAGAGTTCATCTCTTGACTTTCCCAGTCCCAGTGAGCAGCCAGGTGCCCCTCGGGACAGTGCCAAACTGGTGTGGAACTGCTGCTTTCATGGCCACAGCAAGATGCTCCCAGTGCTGGGACTGACAGTAAATGGTATTGATAGTGCTGCTAAGGGGCCTGAGCAAACCAGACACCCAAAATATAGAGATGGTCTAAGAGAGATTGGTTTTTTGGTTGTGGACCTGTCACTTGAAAACTGAGTGTTATCTTATGAGAACTTCTGCAGCTGCAGAAAGTAGTTTCTCAAACAGGATTAAAGAGTATTGGCAAAGGAAGAGACTAAACACGGCACACTTTGGTATCATCAAAATCAAACCAAACCAAAGAGCCTGCCCCTAAACCATAATATCACGCAGGAAACATAATCATCTCTGCTACTGCACAGGACAGGGAGCAGTTGAGACAACAAGGTCTCAAAGCATGTCTCATTTTAAAGGAAAATCCCTTGGTCTCAAGCTGGATTTAATTTGTGTATCTAACAATGCCATTTCTTAAGATGTTACTGGAGTCTGTTTAAAGAATTCGTGGAACTCCTTTAGCAGCTGGAGACAGCCAGAACCATTATATTATTAGGCTCAAATAAAGAGCACCCCAGTACAGAAACTGGGATGAATCACTAAAAACAAGTTAAATAAACTTGATTAACCAGTTCACAGCACGCAATCAGCCCTTGTTTATCTGTGGGATCAACAATAACAGTGGTTCTTTTTAATTACTGTGCTCAGATCTGGGTCCATCAATATCAAAACAATGCACAGAGAATAATTGCCAACAGGTTATGATGTTTTAATTGTGTTTAAAATTAATGTCCCAGAGCAACTTCAACACTTCTGGATTTAGCATGTGCGTAAGAGGAACAATTAACAAATACTGGCTGCACTCAATTAGTCAAGTTTATAATATAAAACAATGACTCCATGGCTCTAGCAATTACTCAGAACTAAAAATCTGGGAAGGTAATTATTAATAGTTAAATCATAAGAAGTGTTCCATAATTAAAGACTTGTCTCAAGGTCCATGTGAAATCCTGTAGCCACTGTGAAAAACGTCATGAATGCTCTCCATAGGAACCAGCCTGACAGTTTTTAACCTGTTGTCCAGAAAAAAAAAAATTAGACCTGGAGTGGTGAGGCAGAGAGGAATAATGAGCACTCACAATGCAGCACCTTTCCAAGCCTTTGTATGGCCAGAGGTGGCTTGGGACTGCCCCGCAGGAGGGGAGCATCACAAGGATGCTCCAGCGTGACAGAAAATCTCCCCTCTGTACTCTGGGGAATCATGGGTGGCTATTCGCTACCAAGGAGTCAGATTTGAAATGGAGAAAGGAACTTAATCCAGAGAAAGAGCACTAACTGTGATGAAGTTCTGATTTCCTCCTTGGACAACACAGAGCAGCTTCAGGGGTGCAGCTCATTTGAGCACACCTCTGTTCTCATTCATGCTCAGCATCTTCACTGCCAGGCTGGGTGGTTGTCTCTCAATGCTTAAAATTAAAATAGACTCATTTCTGAAAGAAGAGGATTATGTCCAGATAGCATATTATCAAAAAAGATACAACAACAGCCACTAACTTGTTCAGGCAAAATGAAAAAAAATTCTGAGGGCTAGCAATACGAATCCATGTAAATACATCTGGAGGCAAAGAGGCTTAATTTGTAAATTAATTATCTATTGATTAGGTATTGTACAAAGAATTCTAAATTATAAAAATATGGAGGGGGGTTTTATGATCATTTGGTCTCATCCACTTAGTAAGAGATGGCAATGAAGTGGGTCCTATTTTTAATGCAAGCATTGTGGTTAAAATATTCAGTGCTTAAATTAAAGGGAAACATCTGAACTTGATTTTAAAAAGTACAATGACAATCAAAAACAACTTCTGGGATTACTTATCATGAAGTTACCTTCCCTGTTAAAAATCTGTGGAGAGTTTCAGTATTTATACACTGTACATTCCAGTTCAGTTAAGAAGTCTCATGCTTGTGAGGAAAAATTAGCTCAAGGAGTGAAATAGCAACACTCAGCTGAAGCAAAGAAGTAAATTGAGTATGAGTTTTTCTGCTCATCTCCACAACAGAATTTCATTGTGTCTTGTCAGACCTACAGGTTTTACTCTTCAGAAATGTTCAGAGGCTTAAGAGTGGTGCCATGAGCTAGGCTTAATCACTAAAACAATTATACAAAAGAGTGACTAAGAAGTTGAACATTAAATATTCAGGCAGAAGATATATTGGTCCTTCCAATTCCATTCCACATACAGCTCTGTGAAGTGGCTGTAATCACCTGTCATTTGGCATTGCCAAGCTGTCAGACACTCATCTCCAAGTAACACATCAATCTTCATGCTCTCCAAAAGACATTTTGTTCAAGTTCACAACTATCACACCTGGACTTAGATCATGTTAAATAGGTTATATTTTCTGTTTTCCAAGTTTATTTTTTTCCTTCCTCTTCCTCCAGTATTTCAAATAAATGAAAAGGCCTGAAAGCAGTAAACACTTTTACATCCCCTAAATCAAACTGAGAAAAAAAAAACTGTGGTCATCATAAAGAAGTGCTAACATTCTAGTGAGAAGAAAAACAATTAAAAAAAAAATTAAAAAAAAAAAAAAGAGGTGATTCTGTTCTTTCATCAATAGCTTTGTCTCCCTCTCTAATTTGGGAAATCCTAACAAAGCTAACGGTAGATACACTTTAACATGATTTCCCTTTCCATCGCCCAGGGGAAGATGGAACAGAGCTAAATGAGCATAATTACAGGATCCATGTTTCTGACTCATGCAATGGAACACCTTTTTCAGCTTTTGTACCCTCCTGCTGTCATCCCACCACACCAAACTACTATTGATATGACTACCCTGCCACCAGCACAGCCAGCTCGGAGCTGGAGACCCTGACATGGCTCAGCTCCTCTGCCACCTGCCAGCCTGGACAGCCCTTCCTTCACACACCACATTTTCACACAGGAAGGTAAGGAAAGAGATCAGCCTGCAAACCCCAAAACAGAAAATATGATCATGTTTTTGTAAGGTACCAAACAAATTACTCTGTGAAAGACAAAATATGCCTTACATTGCAGAAATTTTAATCACTACAGTTTAATGGAATAAAAAGCAACATGTGTGTGGGAAAGAACAGTGTAGGGGATTGTTTCTGAAGGAGGTGGACAAAAGGGAGGGGGGAAGGCTGCTTTAAAGTCCATCTGCTCTACAATCAAATTCTATTTCTCCCCAGTGTAAAGCATTTTGGTTTTGATAAGTTCACTTTGGACAAAGTGACTCAAAGACAGTTCTGGCTGAGTTTGGATTCAAATTGATACAACTTTTTAGCAGTGCCAGAAGAATAGACTTACTGCTTGAAACACTGATTATCACTGGTTTCATGGACATCTGCAGGATCTGGTTGTCAATTTATGAGGCAACATGCTTTAATGATCAAAAGTACCAGGAGCTGCTCTACACAAAGTACATTTATACTTTGAAATAATATGAGAGATCCTTAATTTCAGCTTTTACCATGTACATGATAAGATTGTTAGGTGATTGCTTGAATAAACAGGAATACAAAGTATACTTCAATTGAGACTGGGTTCAGAAATAAAGTAATAGTTCAAGTTATGCTGTGATTACCATAACCACCTACTTATCATCAGTATTTCTGATAAATAATCTGCCACCAAAAAAATTAAATAAAAATTGGAAAATAATGATTAGAAATATAACACAATGGCACCAGTGTTGCCAGCCCACAGGATTCACATAATTCATTATGATGGTCTTTCTCAAAAAGTAACACTTTTGCGAACACTATTCATTCTATTCATCTCTGGACTGTACCCAATCATATATCTGACTTTTGTCAACAATGCCACTGGGAAGAACTAGATTTTTTTCTAAGAATCAGACTAAAATAAAGTGAGAGCTCAGGACCATTGTGACTTAATGAGCTGGACATTTAAAATAATTTTTACTTCCTGTCCCCACAACAATGGCAATACTATACAAGAAATGAAAATCTGAATATCTGAAAAGAGATAAAGACAAGTAGAATAAATTCATACAGCTTTGCTTCTATGCAGATCTGGTTTCTAACCCATCAGGATGGTCACAAGTTGTGGTATGTAAAGCTTTTATTTCTACCCTTGCAGGGCACCAGCCTCTGAAGGCAGATGTAAGAGCAGATGTTTAATGTAGACCTTTCAACTTGTAAATGTATCAATAACCTCTGCAACAGTATGTACATCTCCCTCCTTCAAAGTGCCTCTCTGACCTCCCCAGACCATGCTCATGCTATTATTAAGACTGCTGATTAGTAAGAAAGCAATTGGAGTTGACAGCAGTGGCACTGCTGTTCTTTTCAGGCCTACCCTGTCTGTTCTGCTGGGATGCACACTTACTAATTCACTCTTCAGTATTTAGGGTTTCATAGCTTTAGGGCAACAGGGACCATTTGATTATCTTGTCTGATTTCCCATCAGAAATCAGACAAGATAATCAAATGCCATTGAATTTGATGTAGGATCCTCACAAAAGCCAAAAGCTTAAATGAGATGAAGAAGATATTACTGATCTCAGGACACCAGTGCTGCATCTGCACTAGCATTTGTTTAAAACCCCACCACACATGCAATGAGATCCACCCAGATGGTCAGCATAAGAAAGTGAAGGACATCAAACTCCTGTCTGAGGGAGCTTAACCCTGAGCCGAGTTCTCTCCTCTGCCTTTAATTCCCCACATGAGATATCTACCTTAAGAAACCCCCAAACCATCCTAACCAAAGACGTGATACACACATCCAGTCACTGTCTCCAGCACAGTCCGTCTTTTATGCATGACAGAAAAACCTGAAAGGAAAAACACCTCAAAACATACCTGTGCTGATGTACATGGAAGGGAACAAATCCTACTGAGCACTGCACGTTATCTGCTGAAAGGTGCAAGCACGACAGTTTATAATCACTGCCTTTAGTGCAGAGCTGCCACTGCTGATGTTTGAGGGTGTTTCAGCAGGCAGGACGTGCTGATGGAGCTGCTGACTCGGGCATACCACGTCCAGCAGCAGCAGGACTGCCACAATCCTCCACCCTGCAGCAACCACCCACTAAATACAGGCTTTCTTGCTCCTCAGATGGCTCAATGGCTTTGCAAATATACCTGTTCTCATTTCACACACTATGTTACAGTTAACTAACTCAAGTTTAATTACCCTCAGTGCTAAGAAATTGCACCCTATTTCTTCATGGCAAAGTTGCCTTAGCTGCAGTTTCCAAGGATCAGTTTTATTCCCCTTTGTCAGCCAGACCCACCAGTGCTGTATGACATGTGCTAGGTAGGAAAACCATCTCATAGCCTCCTCCTCAGTCACTCACTCCCATCAGCTGAGCTCCATAAAACTTGCATTATCTTTTTGCCTCAGTTTACTTTTTGGAAACCAAGTCTTTGCCTCTCTTCACTTTTCTTTCCAGTATCCTCATCATCTCCTTGCAGTGGGATTGTCACAGCCCATTCTTCTGAACTTAATATACTAACAGTAAGAAAAGGGTACATGACCTAAATTTACGTCTGAAAACACTGGTGCAGCTGGATGCTGCATGACTACAGAGAGCCCCCAGGGAAAGGAGACCTGAGGCTGGGGCACTCTGCCCAGCCAGCACGGGAGCCTGTGGCTGCAGCAACCTGCTCCCAAAAAGGGAAAGAATGTTTCAGATTTTGCAAAGGTAAAATGTCCATACACAGAGTAAGATGCAGTGGCCTGATTCACGTCATATCTTATTCCTCCTACAAGGGGAAGTCTGCTGCTCCTGTGCAAGAAGATAAAAAGGGAGGAAAAGTAACAAAGCCCTGTCTCATCAGGCCACAAGAAGCATACAGAACTGCCTGGGGTGAGGACAAGAATAAGCAACGTCAGCGTAGGAAGGTGTCATATTGGGTTTAAGCTTTTTCAGCGGTAGAGTCTCTGTCTCTCTCATGAATAAATATATAACCCAAGACAATTTAATTCCAACTGTTCTGTATTTCTTACAAAAACTTTTCAAACCGCAGGATGACTCACAGGTGAGCATTCCACTGACAACACAAAGTGACATTTTATTAGGTATGTCCCTTTACAAGCTCAAGTCTGCACTGAGATATACAAATATGTCTCCTAACATAGCATATGCCTTTTTCCTGCAGCACAGTGCAGGATAGGGAACAGGCAGTAAGTAGTGACAATGACAGCTTTTCCTCAGTCCAGAAGAAAAGGCTATTAAATATTAATTGGCATCATAGACAGCTTTTAGTGCATATGTAAATTCTACAATACTGTGATTTCCAAGATTCATTTGCAAAATAAAACTCTATAATTTGTTCAATTTTATTTATTATTTTTTTCAGACTATTATTTAATCTTTCATAATTAATAAAATAAGGTCCAGTAATAAATTCCCATTTTTTTCTCACCCCTCTTTTGCCTTTTTCTCTAGAACTGCCATTAAAAGATAATAGTTCAAGACTGCAGCTGGAATGATATTTAAATCCTTTCACCAGCTGGAGGATATTCTGGGCAAAGTGCTAGAAGGAAAGAAGCATCAAGATCTCTTTGAGACAAGATACAGTATTACTTACATGCCTCCATTTCAGTCTTACAAACCCCTCTCACAACAGAGAGTAACGCAGGAGTGCCCTTGGAAGAGGATGAAGAAGTAAATGAAGGATGAGTTTTCAGCCCATGAATAGTATTCGTGTAATGCTTTTAGTCTGCTCTTCTGCACTGTCTCCTAAAGTGCCTAAACTCAGCCAGAAAACACAAGCTGAACACCGCAGTTAGGGGTAAAATGCTGCAGGCAGTAATTATCAATCACTTTCTTTTCCCAACCATCAAAGAAGGTAATTTGTTTGTTTTCCCCACCCAGCAAGGAAAAGACTGGGTGGTCTTCTGACTTAAGTCTGAGAAATATTCCTCTCAAGGACGGGGCTACCCCAGGCCTCTTGGGCAGCATGAGGTCCTTTTTCAACACGGTCTTACACTGTATTTGATTTTAGCCACAGACATTAAGACTGTGGCAATATTTTGCAAATCATCACTAAATACCTTTTCTTCATAGTGCCATGTAAATCTCGGGAGCATTTCCAAGAAACGAATAAAGGCTTGCTTGTGGAAAGGTAACATGTTTCCAGTTCCTCAGCTGTCTTCATCAGCATGGGACTGCCATGCCACAGAGATTTTTTATCGCGTTAAAGACTAATTCCCCTCCATCTTGCAGTAGTTGTCACCAGTTGCAAGAACATAGCAGCTTTGTTCAATGTGTAAGTAGCTGTGAATTCTGATGCTGTTTGATTGAGGGAGAGACATCCCAATTAAAGATTAACATAAAAATTCAGCACCTTGCAGGAAATTCAAACCATTACCCTATTTATTTAAAAACATCTCTTGGATTGCTACACATTTAGACTTCAAAAAATGATTTAAATTTTATGTTTCCCCATCCCCTTCTTAAACAGTGTATTTCTGATAATACCTATGCTGAAAGCCATGCCAGTTAAAGTTGAAGCTGTTTGCGTACTGAAAAACCGAAGTCATGGAATGTTCAATGTTGCAATTCAGCCTCCCTTTGCAGTGAAAGGAAGCTGGGAGAAAATGGGACAGGAACCGGGCTGAAAAGCTTTCTGAAAGCTGCAGCTGCAGCCAACAGCTGAAATTTAAAATCAGACATTATTTTCTCTCCTCATCTTGTGGGCTCTGCTACAGTTTCAATAAACCACAAATTTAGCCACAGAGGCACTATCGCTTGTAATTTTCTTTTGCTGATGGAGCTAAAATAAGAACCATTAACACTTCCCCAACTTCAGAAAGCAGCGTATGTCACTCTCCAATAGGGCTCTTGACAGGTTCCATGTGGACGCGTTAGGCAAGTAGCAACCCCCAAATGCAGTACTGTGAAATTAGCAATTTAATATTGCAGAGAGAACCTGAAAAACAAGATCATATGGGTCAAGGAAAGCAGAAGCAAGAATTGCTGCCATTTCCCAACCCAGTGAGAGAACAGACCTGTGATGGCCAGCAGACATGGCTCCCTTGGATTTCCAGAGGGCATGTAGCAACATCCCTCCATAAAGAAACAAAGAGAGGAGATCTTCCCACTGATAAAAAACTGAATAAAGATAGGAAAAACCCAAACCCATTTTTGTAGGTACAAAAGCCAAATTTCCCTGGAGATGCAGATTATCAGTCACACAGAGTGGACTGGTTCAGGCAGCTCTCTATATTAGTGAGCTGAAAAAAAGGGTTTAAGTGAGGCAGCAGAGCTTGCTGAGTACATTCTGATATTCAGGGAAGACTTCAAGGGCTGGTTAGAAGGAAGATACTTCAAGATTTACTGAATGGGTAGTAAATTGACAGATTAAATCCCATGTAGACAAGTGTAAAGTGATGCACATTGACATTGAACAAACTATTGTTGCTCAAAAAGAGAGTTTGAGGTTATAACCATTTTTGAAAATTTCAGTGCTCATTAGTGATTAAAATACCAAATAGCTGTTAGAACATGCTAGCAAATTAATAGAAAATAAGGCAGATAATACCATTATGCTACAAATCCACAGTCCACCAACATCTTGAATATTGCATGCAATTTTAATTTACTCCAGGTCAAAAAAGATACAATGGAAATGTTAAGAAAAAGGCAGCATGGATGATCAAAGTTACAGAAGAGTTTCTTTACAAGGAACATCTGAATTATGTAGGACTCTCCATTATGAAAACAGATGACTCAAACATCTGTTTGAGTCTATAAACATGAGTGACAGAAGTTGAATGGAAAAAGACTGGTCATTGTCTCTCTCAATACCGACTGTAGGGTCATCAAATAAAAGAAGTAAGCTAATGATTCAAAACTACATAGATGTGAATATTAATTTCACAGAGCATTATGGAAGTGCTGGTAAGCTGGGGAACTTCCTGCTGCAGAACATTGCAGTTACTGAGTCAAGAGGAGTTTAAAAAATAAAAAAACAAGTTAATGGGAAAAAAAAAATCCATTGAGTGCTGTTAAGAAAAAGGACATAATTCTTAGTTTCCCTCAAGTAATCTTTTAATTGCATATTTCTGGGAGCTGGGAGGATATTCCAGGAGTATGACTACATACTTTCCTTGATCCCACATCCTTCTTTAGGTAACAATCACCAGACAAGACAGGTCGTTGGGCCTGGTACAACTGCTCTTACACTTCATAAGGTACAAGAAGCCCTAATGCTGACAGCAACACTTCATAATACGTGCTAAACATAAAGAAATGGAAGCACATTACGACAGAAAAATAGCAACACAAGACCTAATCGAAATACTCTGCTCTGTGGTGAGAATCACATGGAAATCTCCTCCTGAAGAGAAGATATGAGAAAACAAACAGCATACAAAACATTAAGTCATGTCTCATCTGTTGTAGAAAACTGTCTACACAGGAAAGTTGGCGCAGTGGAAGCTACAGAATGAATTTGCAGTGCCTCAGCTATTCCACAGAGGTGACAGACAATGCAGGGTAAATCTTACATGGCATCAGCACCCAAGGCTCTGCATGCCATCAAGTGTCAGATGTGTTAAACCTTTTGAGAACAGGGGATCTGTGCGGCACTGGGGGGCTGAGATCCTCTTTTCTCCTGCACCAATTCCCTGCTACCGAGAAGCTGCTCTGGAGGACTGGAGGTGTCCTGAAGCACAGTGTGGCACCAAGCCTCCTGTGCCCTGCCTCATTTCTCTGGGTATGGGACCACAGGCAAGACTGTGCAGATCAGAACACAATATTCCACAAGGCAGCACTAGGATCTAGTAGATCATTGGTAATTTGCTTGTTTAGAAGCATGAAATCTGAATATCTGCACACAACCTTGCCATGAAGGCATCATATGCTTTTGTTCCTGTAGTTCCTTGGAGATTTGCTCTGATTATTTCCTATTTCAGAAACCACCTCTATGCTTTCTCTGTCCAAGGAAACAGGAGATTTATTCTTTTTTCTTTTTTTTTTTAGTCAGGAGACATTTTTCAAGGGCAAAGAATAATACACCTTTTATTAAGCAGTGATGCACAGTAAGAAACTTTTTACTAGCAATTTCTCAAGGAATGTTATAACTGGCTGACTTGAAAGAGACCTATCCAAAATCTCATTCGATTTTCAAGTACTTTAGCAAGCAGTTCTTACAGAATTATTGAATACACAGGAAAGCAATGGCAGTTTCATACCTAAGATTATGTACTTGTGTGCTACCTGCAGAAACACATCAGAGTGGTAAGGAGCACTTGGAGCTACTGCTGTAACAGGGAGCTCCAGGGATTGTTGCAGCAGACTCTTTGTCTTTGTAAACATCTTATTTGCATGATTAACTACTGTTTCTCAAGTGATGCACATATGATATACAGTGATGTGTCTCAGTAACTCCTGACCCAGAAAATATGAAGTAATAAAGAAAAAAAAAAATCACAAAATCTTCACAGGTGTGGCACGCACACACTTCGTAACACCTTGCATAAGCAGCCTTTGGATACTGTGGTTTGTGTAGAGCAGACAAATCTGTCCTCTGCTGGAGACCAGGGCTCTGCACGTGGCCCTGCAAAGGTGGCTGCAGGCTGCCAGATGCACCAGTTGTTCCGGAGATGTTTCACAACCATCTGCACTACTGGCACTGCAAATGACAGAAAATAAGAGTGCTCTTTTCTAGCTGACAGGACACCACCTTAGACACCACCAAAGAATCCCATTTCTTCCTTCTTTTGAAGGGAAGCAAGCCTGAGACACCTCACTTAGTCTCAGCCATCAAAAATACAAGGAAATATCCAGCTAGTATCCACTTAGTAACCAGAGAGGTGAAAGAGGAAATACTGAAGGTAATTCATTGCACTGAATCTAGACCCCTGTTTTAAGATGGGGTGAATTAGTCTCCTGAGACACCTCTCCATGACTGCAGAACAGCATACACATTAGACTAAGTGCTCAGCACATACAGGGGACAATATTAGAGGAGCTGACTCTTGCATGCAGCAGAGCAGAGCATTTATTGTTCAGTGGGCAGCTCTCCAGTGGAGGTAGTGGTGATCATTTGAAAAAATCTGCACATATGACTTTTTGGATGGCATGACACTTCCTTAAATACTTCTGAGAATAAAATAAAATTAATTTTTTATTTGGAAAAACATGTACTCTTTATGCATGGAAATATCTTGTAATACTCCTTCCAACATTTCCACAATGTTTTAGACAGTGAGTGATTCCCATGTAAACTGTTTTCCTCAAGAGCCAAGCACACATTTAATTCTAAACTTTAGGCTCATGTTCCAGATTCTCTGTATGAAGACTTTGCTATTTCTATTTTTGCCCAACACTTTTTGTCACACTGTTTTACTGCCAGCAGACTAGACAATCAGTTTCTTAAACACTTCTCTCTTGAAACAAAACAATCCAACCCAGATCATATTCTGAGGAGACTCTCACTACCACAAAATGCTGTTTTACAAGGCTGAGGACGGTCTATCTTTCCCTTACACTACATTTCTGTTTGCAATCTCATACCAGATGGAGTTGTTGCATGATTCCTGTCCAGACTTCGAAAACCCAAGCATGAAGCCTGCTCTTAAAACTTCTGTCAGCAACACTTCATGAGTGGTCGCTGTGGCTGTGCCAGAAGGGCTGCAAACAGCGCTTCCCTCTGCCCTCTGACCCCAGTGCATGTGGACACACTGCAGCACCCTTCCCAAGCTCTGCTGGGCTGCCTGGGGATCTCAGCTCTGTGCAGCACACGGAGAGGTGACACCCCTCTCACACCAACACACGTGTGCACCCTGCAACTGCCTGCTCAGCTGCTGCTCCTCTCACCTCCTGCCTCATCGTCTCCAGCAGATTTTGCTGACAACATTCTTTGCTTTGCCTCATCTAGCACCCCCCCAAGAAACACAGGAAGAAAAGCTATTTATAGACAAAGGCATAGTTTAGAAGGCTGTGGTTTTGAAGCTGTTGGTAGCTGGATGGAGTGGATAGCTGGGTGGTGAGAGGCTGAGAGCTGGCCTGGGGGGTTCCAGCAGCTGGAGGCTGCTCAGCACCAGCACACCAACAGGGAGACTGAGAGCCCACCTCCTGCAGGCATGAAGCTGCTGTCCCCCAAAACACACAGCCCAGCAGCAGGAGAGGGAATTCACCTCCCATCTTGATATTTCATCTCAAGACTTGTCCTAGGTTTTCACTCTGTGGCCATGACCCAACTGTGCTCAATGTCCTGCCAATGAAATGCAGGCAATTTTTGCAAAACTAAACAGTTTCATACCATGGAAAGTCCCAGAGCTTAGATAAAATAGATTGATCTCCACCCATTGTCTGTTTCAAAACTTCCTTCACAGCTTCAAATTACAGCCTTCTAATGAAAGTATGGGGAAATCAGATGACCAGAGAAATCAGACTTTGACAATAGAGACACTAACGACATGCAAACCACTTTTTTTTTTTTTTAAGAAGTTCTTTTAGAAACTTTCATTTGTCTCTCATCCTCAATGAAACACAATGAGTCCCAAAAGAAGAACATGCAGAAGTATGTCCTGCAGGCTCCCTGTGGCTGGCAAGATCCCCATATGAAAGTCCAGAAACTTAATCAGGCCTGGATAAGAAAAGTTAAAGCTATTCTTAGATGCTGCTTTGGAAACCACAAACTGATTCTGAACACAGAAGAGAAGGCCTCCTTGAGCGTTCTGAAAGAACTTAAAATCTCCAGTCTTTTTCTAATATCTCATTTTCAGGGTGAAGCCTCAGGCTATTGGCTCTCCCTACAGCCTCAAAACTGGCAAGACCACAAGAAGTTCTGCTTCAAGCCAGTGTCATAAGATTGATTAAGCACTTAAAACTCTATGTAAGATCTCAGAGTAGGCCATAAGCAGAGGTACCTTTTACTCTGTAATACCCATGACACTTTGGTTTTGTAGCTACACGATGATGCAGGCACACACACTTAGCACACACTGCAATGCCATCAGTGTAAACTGCTAAATTCTGAAGGAAAATGAAAATTTTATAACTGCTTATTAGTTATTGCAGTTGGTGTCTGATTGAAGATAAAAACAAAACAAAAGGTAAAGTTTTAGACTAAATACAAGCTGTGGCGCTGGCAGAATTTTGAACTGATCTTATAAAATACCTGCACATGGGATATTGAGCATTACTTCTTAATGTTACTTCTTACTGTTCTTCACAGGAACGGTGTTAGATTTAAATCCCAAGAAGGCATTAGTGTTACTTATGGAAAGAAAAATACCCAAGGGATATATAGCTGATATACCCCCCAGAAAAAACAAAAACAAAACCAAATATCCCAAAACAAAACAAAAAAACAAGCAAACCCAAAAAACCTCCCAAAAAAACAAAAACAAAACCAAATAGCCCAAAACAAAACAAAAAAACAAGCAAACCCAAAAAACCTCCCAAAAAAACAAAAACAAAAACCCCAAACCAAACCAAACAAACAAAAAACCCCAACAAAACCATAAACCAAAAAAACAAACAAAAAACAAAACAAAAAAACTTAACACTTAAATTTGACTTGGCAAAGTCTTTACACATATTGGATAAAAGACGTAGAAAACAGATGCTCCTTCTTACCAGAAGCCAAGATCTTCTAATAACCCTACAATTTGTTAATCAACTAACATATGGTACTGCTTTAGGAAAACAGACCATTTTAATTTTGCATTTACATGGTCGGTTTCCTACAAAACTATTGTCAAGATTTAACCACTGTTATATAACCTAGTAGTTTTTATTCCTATACTTTGAATAAGTCAGAAGTACAAAAATAAGAAGATAATAACTTTTAATCCAAACAAAATATAATTTTTTACGTAGTATTCAGTCATGAATAAATTTCCACTTACCATGCTGAATCTCACCAATTTATAAAAATCACAACTTGCTGCAAAATTATGACATAAAAATTCTGTTGACTTTGACTTAAAATCCACTACATTAAGTTTCTTAGGGCAAAGCAAAATTGTCAAGGCGAAATTTAGTGTCCCTTCTTAATATCTGCACAAGGTGGTTCCCACAAATACATAACTTCATTAATGTGTTTTAACCTCTATTTTAAATACATAAGAAGCCTTGCTGTCTCCTAAAATGACACCAAAATATCCTTACACAGAATATATAACTTCTAAATATTATTAGGTTAAAAATTTAAAAATTTTCTGGTTAGGTTTATTTTTTAATGAATGTTATTAACTTAAATTTAAGTTTTAAATCACTACGCCTCTGCTGATCCAGTCTCTCTCTGACTGTCACTGGCTTAATTTACCAATACTCAGCTGCTGGGTCTTAACAGCTTCTGCCACCCTGACACAAATTCAGTGCCAGTCCATTCACAATGTCACATACCTTGCACAAACCTACTGCCACTCAATCTGGGTGCCAGGTGGTTTCTGCTGCTCAGCCTCCCGTTGGAAATGGGACCAGCCTGCTCCCCAGAGGCCTTTGGCAGACCCTGCTCACAGAGACAGCAGCAGCTCCCTCCAGCTGAGCTGAGTCCAGGTGGTGTTTGCCCCACAGTCAGGGTCTCCCTGCAGTGCCCCAGGGTCTCCCTGCAGTGCCCCAGCGTCTCCCTGCAGTGCCAGGGCTCCTCACAGCCCCACCTGTGCCACGCCTGGCCAGGACCACTGGCCAAGGAGCCCAGGCGTGGGGCACTGGGTGCTCCGGGTGCTGCAGCTTCCAGAGGCTCCAGAGTTTTCCTGTGTCACCCTGCAGATGAGGTGACATCAGAACAGCTCTGCTCAGAGCATGGACAGGAACGACTGTCTCTGCCCAGACAAGAAAACTGAGCAAGAACAAGGAAGTTTGGCCGAGAAGGTCTATAACATAGTAAAGCTCATGAAGAAAGCTTAGGAAGGCATTAATGTTTCATGTTTGCTATTTAAATTAAAGATAGGCAGTTTGGAATGTGTATACTTATTCTGCAGTTTGAGGCCATTAGGAGGACTTGTTTTTTTGCCTGTTTTTTCATGCTTTTACCATCAGACACAGATGTAGCACAATTTTAAAAATACTTTCAAGTACTTGCATATGGAAGGTTGTTTACAAGTACAAAAAGAATTGGCTTACAATGCCACTTCTCAGCACTGGACATGACAATGCATTCAATTCTATTTAAAGGAAGAGAGAGTTCTAAACTTTCTGAATACCTGAAACACACTAAAAGCACTTAACATGTTTTTCAGCAAATTAACATTTTTTCTGTATTTTCAATGGCAGAATGAAAATGAAAGTTGAGCACGTGAATCTCTGAAATTTCTCTAACATTTGGTTTAAAAGTTTAAATTTGGGCTTTTACTTGCAAGAAATACAAGGCACAAAGTTACAGCAAAATAAAGTGATTTAAGAAAAATTAAAGAAGAGAATGCCATAACTTTTAGTTATTTGATACCATTCAAAATGTTACAAATTTATATAGACTGGAATACAGATACTTATGTTTATTAAATATTAAACTTTGAACTATGCCATATATACACCTGTATTCACAGTCACATAATGCTACAACTCTATGTTTCCCAACATATCTCTCCTTCTCTAAATTGCTCATCATCAATTAAATTATAAACTCTATCAAGACTCACAAGAATTTCCTGCACAGCATGTGATATAATGGTCCAATGAATTCTGCTGTCAGTTTCAGGCTATTACTCATCATATAATAAATGATACTTTAAAATGCATTACAGAAATTCTCTCTCAGTTAAATACTTGATTTTCACTTAAATGTAGCAATAATCTTCTGAAAGAGATGCATGACTGACAGAACATTAAGAGTTTCACATATTGGCACACATATCTGACAGAGATCTTTAAGAAATTCAAAGCAGGTTCTACTGTCTGCAGAAGATGAAAGTCCCACCTGGCCAAGTCCCAAAGAGATCATGGGATAGGATGAGGAATGTGTCAGTGCTGGAATGTGTCATGCACATACATGGTGGGGACAGTGTGTATGAAGGTGGCTCACCTGGGTATACAAGCAGTTTCATGAGCAAACTCACACCTGCAGCAACATTCTTGGCTTGAAAGGGGTTGCAGAGAACACTTGATAAATTACCTGGCAGAAGATGTTTCTACAATCTCCAGCTTTTTCTCATTTAAAAAAAAATTAATTATTTTCTTTGAGTTTTGCTGCATAAAAATTCAAGAATTTGCTTTCCAAACCTCAGTTCCTATGGGTGGCAAAAGGAGAAAAAAATGTGAATTTTCAGTTGTGTGAGACTTTTGGGGTGCAGAGCCTCTTTGGCTTTTGTATAACTACAAGGAGCCCATAAACAGCAGTGGAATCACATCCACTGGGATGAAGACAAATTTCCTACTGACAGCTGAGGAGCAGCAGGGAGGCACAGAGAGGTCCTGGGCTTTGTTTTACTGCACCCAGGCTGCCTCCCTGAGTCTGCCCTGTGGGGAAAGAGCAGAGGGCAAGGGGACTTGAGGGGACACCCACTGTGCTTGAGCACACCCCATGCAGCAGGAGCACCTTCCTCCTGAAATGGAGGAGCACAAGGGCTGCCATCGTGCCTCCACACCCAGGTCCACATGGCCACTGCTCCCAGCATGACAGCACACACTTCTGGATGAAGGACAGAATTAGGTATGCCTTGGACACAACACTATTTTTTTATTAAAGCAAAAGAGAAGTGCACCTAGACAAACACTCGCATTCTACTCTGCTCACCTAAGGTATCTAACTCTGCCTTGAAGGAGGTCTGGATCACTGTATTATTGATATTTAAACAGAACCCTTGGTTCTAAATTGTTAGTGGAAGTACCCTAGAGCTACCTGAAACATCTGAAAAGATAACAACATTATAGATTTGTGGATGGGCAAAATTACCTCTGTCTCTTAATCCAAGATGCTGGATAATGAAATGCACTGCTGGTGTCTCTCAGAGGTACTCCAGCAGCTTAGTCTGGTGCTTTGCAATATTTAGCAGCAGCAGATCCGCTGTTGTTTTCTTTTCTTACTGAACATTCCACCCTTGCTGCATCAGCAAATTAGTATCTACTGAGTTCAAAGCTATTACACAATACCCACAGTCCCTCCCCCTTAACAAAGAAGATAAAACATACAAGGTTTAAAATAAAATTAAAATTCTAGGTAATAACAATATGTATGAAATCAAAACTTCATTTAAATTTTTTCACTTACTGAACTATTCTCCTCCTCCAGCAGAGCGTTCTGCACCAGTTATTAGGAACAAGAAGGGAATTTCCTCCTCCTCAGACTATTCTTGAAATAGATTGCAGTAAGTCTTCCTTTCCAACCCCAGCCTTCAACAGCAAAAGGAAGCAACTCTCAATCTACCGGCAGGAAAAACCTCACAAACTAAAAAAAACCCAAGTAAACAACCCCCATCCCAAAATTTTGACGATCACTTTATTAAATGTCAACAAAGACGTTTCAGAAAGAAGATCTCTATGAGCTGTTTTAAAAGACTTCCTACTGTAGAAACCTAATTCATAGCATAATGCCTGCTTGTCTTGCCTTTCAAGTCCGGAAAGCTCTTTGTTAAGAAAGATCACTTGTAGCAAGGAAACAAGTTTTCACTCACTCTCTCTGTGTATTTTTGTAAGCCAGTCTTGTAAACAAACCAGTGATAGTTTATGGATGCCAACAGAGGACAGATTGCCTTTGCCATGAATGTTAAATTAAAATTTCTACATCAGCCCCACGCAGCCTTGCAAGATTTGGGAATTCACTCCATATGGCAGGGTCAACAGTCAGAAGACAGACAATGACAAAAAGGTTCAGGTGGCATCAGACTCCTGACAACTTTATTGTCATTAATAGGCAAGGAAAAGGCAAAATATGTAGCAAGTGACTGTATAAATGTGCACTGCACAGCATGGAACAATCTAATTTCAGGATCTCAATTAAGTGGAAGCCAAATCAATAGCCAAGGCATATGCTAGACCCAGAGATCAGCCTTGGTATAGTAATGATGAAAGGTGGGCATTAGCTGAATTCAACAACTGAGAAAATAGAGGGTCCTTTGGTTTCAGGGATGTTTGGGTTTGCTGGGTTTTCTTACAGTGTCCTCTGTCTCTTCGTCACTTCTTCAGCCTGGAACACCTTCTTTCTCTCATAGGCCAAAGAAAAGGGCTTTGCACAACAACTTGCAAAACTCCCTCTCAGAGGGAGCATCAGTATCTCTATCAATTAAGGGATTTTGGAAGAGAGATTGATGCTGCAGCCTCAGCACCTTAAGAAAGGTGGAAGGCCAGAATTGTCCCTGTCAAGTCAATGCCTTCACCCTGGGATCTGATATAAAATCTTGAAAACTCGGCAGTTCTGTGAGCACTTCAGCCTTCACTACCTTCCCAGGACTCTTCTGTGGAAACTGTGTGGACAAAAAAATCTTCTCCACAAGATTTTTATGTGGATGGATTGGTAATCACAGGCTTCTTCAATACAGCATGCCACTCCTAGACTCAGCAATCCCTCACTCATATCTTTTTCTGACCTTGCTGTAGACTTGGAAAACAGAGAAACCATGATCTAGCCTTTTAATACTAATGTGTGAGGTGGAAGAACTGTAACAGCACAACAGGATCACCTTCTATAAGAAGCAAGAGATAAAGAAAGTCCTTCCTAAGGACATACCTTCCCCCATCCCTGATCAATTTTAGACATTCTGATCAATGATCAGGAAGATGAGAGTGCTCTGCACTCCTCTATGAAGGTTTTATTTGCTGTATCTGGAGCCCAGGCTGCTCATGTAGGGGTTGAAGTTCCATGACTACAAGTCAGTCTGTCTTATCTTTGAGAATAACAGACTGAACTAGAAATCATCACCTCACTGTAACAAAATGTTTTTTTCACAATAGAAAATCACAAATTATGGGCAGATGCTCCATCAGTGCAAAATAATCATCACAAACTGAAAACAGAAACTTGGAAAAACAAAGTGTGCAGGAAATCCAGAAAGAAAGGCGTTGGGGTCAACATGACAGAGGAAAAGAGCTGAAATTGAAGGATACTCTCTACTGGGAAAAGTCTGAAGAAATACAGGAAAAATATTTCCACAAGTCTTCTGGTAAAGAAATCCTCCATTAGGAAGCAGGGAAATAAAAATGCTCCTGGGGTAAATGCAGAGAGAGGTGTCTGGTAGCTCATGGTTACCTGCCATCTGATTAGCAGTGAATGCTCCTACCACAGGGGCAGCAGGTATGAAAATGCGCTGTTACACTGAAATTCTGTCCTGGGAAAGCCTGTGTCAATACTTTTAAATGACACTAGCCATACTTGCACCTCCCAAAATGTCAATAAAATTTGTTACAGATTAATTCAGTTTATGATTTTTGTTTCATATGAGAAAAAGGAGTGCTGTCTCAGAGTAATTAGGTTGCCATACCAAAAATCCATGTTCATTTAAATAGCAGACTAAATGCAAACAGATGCTGTCTTGATTTCACATTTAAAGTCCAAGACAGTGGTTCCCAAAGCAGGGTCCCAAACTATGTATGGCCTGTTGCAGGGCTCTGCAAAATTGAAATCTCATTTTACAGTGCCCAAAAAGCATCTTTGGGGAATAAAGGGAATAAATTGCAGCTACCTTTCTTACACACATGAACTTTGCCTCTTTTTGGAAGAGAAATGGAAGGAGGATAGTAGCAGGACCCAATAAGAGACTGCAGCTATTTTGCATAAAATTGCTATTTAGCAGTGAATGAAGTTTTTATAATGTTTTTTACCATATCCTCATTTTACTCATCCTGTTATCTCTGATTATGGAGTTACAGAAGGTAATACTTTTCTGTTAATACTTTATATTTTTTAAAAGAAAGCCCATTCTGACTGTAGCCTTCTCTGTCAGAGTCACCCTGGACACAGCCAAGGCGTAGGTGGGTAGAAGCAGCCACTGCCAGAATCATGCACCACAGCTTAAACAGAGACTCAGAACTTTCATTCCAGCTCTTCCAAAAACTTGGTGTGTCCCTGTTTTGCCTTAATTCTCTTCCAGGAAGCAGGGGTGTAACCTGTGACAACTTGCTGTTGCTGTGCGTGCCCGTTTTGCTGCTACAGAAGCATCCTTTGAAGGTTTATCTTTGCACTCCTCACCAGCAGTCCCTTAAATAACCCACTGTCACAATTTCATAAGTGTCCTCTGAAGTGATACCGTGTCAGTATCATTGGGGACATTTGTCTCGATGCAGATAACGCTTTTATCTCAGCTATACCATTCTTAAAATTAATAAACAAATTATTTTAATTCTGGTTTTGATAATCCTTATGAAACAGAGAGCAAAAATTGTATACAGATTTCATTCCATCCTCCAGACAAGCTGAGCCAGATCCAAGGGGGAGTCAAAAGATGCCTAGAATTCAGAGGAGGGAAGAGGCTTTCCCATATCCAATACACAGCAATCCTATCACTTCTCCTCACACCTCCTTGCTTCTTGGAGCTCTGTCCTCGGCTCTCACAGCTGAGATTTTCCCATCTCTATCATCCCAATAACCTGCATCCAAGGCACCACCCTGGCAAGAGGAAGCCAGAGACAAAACAGCACAGTCCAAGGTGACAAATACATGTGAACTTATGCCAGTTCTGTGGTGACAGCTCAGTACCCGCAGCACCTCTAGCTCATGAGTAGATTAAGACCACAGGACAAGAACCCAGGTAGTGCTCAAAAAGGTCTCAGGCAGTTCTCTTGGATGTATGACATTTAAAACAAATCCTGAGTGGGTGCTGCCAGCCATCACTGTCTCACTGCCTGTGCTGGAGTGTTTGGCATCCAAGAGGCAGGGAGTAGGTCTGATGCTGAAGACATGGGCATCACATGCGACTCAGCTGAACAAAGGCTGCTGAATGTCAGTAAAAACTGGTCACTCCTGTGGCCTTAAACAGAGGTTTCTGAGATTACAATCTTTTTAGAGTCATTTAACTTAAATTCTTATTCTGATCTGGCTGCATTCCCACAAAGACAAATTATACCAGTTATTAAATTGGTGTAAAAAAGCTACATGGTACTTGGAGTACTTTTGTCAAACTAACCAAGTAAAAAACTTATAATTTAAGAGCCCAATAAAACAGAATAAAGAGAGCTCCACCAATGGGTTCAAAAGCAAGCAAAAGCTGAACAAACAAAGAAAAACAGAACATCAGAGAGACAGAAGGCTGGGAAGCTGCTGCTATTGGATTTGCTAGGGAAGGTTTTGGTAGTGGGGGCAAAAGTGGGCTACAGGGGTGTGTTCCATGGGAAGCTGCCAGAAGCTTTCCCTGTGTCTGACAGAACCAATTCCAGCTGGCTCCAGAATGGAACTGCTCCTGGCCAAGGCTGAGCCCATCAGCCATGGTGGCTGTGCCTCCTGGATAATGTATTTAAGAAGGGGAAGGAAATTATTGAACAGAAGCAATTGTGGCCAGAGAAGAGAGAAGTGAGAATATGTGAGACAATCAACTCTGAAGACACCAGTAAAGAAGAAGAGGAAGGAGCTGCTCCAAGAAGCAGAGCAGAGATTCCCCTGCAGTCCGTGGTGAAGAAAGTGGCGGGGCAGGTTCTGTCCCTACAGCCCACAGAGGTCAGTGGGGGAGCAGAGCTCCCCTGCAGCCCATGGATAACCCCACCCTGGAGCAGGTGGATGCCTGAAGGCAGCTGTACCCCCTGAGAAGCCTGTGCTGGAGCAGGCTCCTGGCAGGACCTGGGGACCCGTGGAGGGAGGAGCCAGCTCTAGAGCAGGTTTGCTGGCAGGACTTGGGATGCTGTGGGGACCCACGCTGGAGCAGAGGTGAAGAACTGCAGCCTGTGGGAAGGGTTCATGTCAGCTCGGTGGAGCACTGCCTGTGCTGGGAGGGAGCCCACGCTGGAGCAGAGGAAGAGTGTGAGGAGTCCTTGCCCTGAGGAGGAAGCAGCAGCAGGAACAATGTGTGATGAACTGACTGCTACCCCCATTCCCAATCTCCCTGCACTGCTGGCAGTGGAGGATAGAGAATCAGGAATAAAGATAAGCCTGGGAAGAAGGAAGGGTTGTGGTTTAAGATTTAACTTCTCATCATCCTACTCTGATTTGATTGGTAATAAATTAGACTAATTTCCCCAAGCAGTTTGTTCTATATGTGATGGTACCTGGTGACTGATATTTCCTGGTAATTGTCTCAACCCACAAGTATTTAATTACATTTTTTTTCCCCTGCCCAGCTGAGGAGGGAAGTGATAGAGCAGTTTTGGTGGGCTCCTGGCAACCCTGGGGTTGACCCACCACACTGCTCCATTAAAAAACAATAAAATGGAAATTCATTATAGTGAAAAACATTCATCTAAATATACAAGACTAATAGGAGAGTATTTCTGTAATATTGTAATAGTTTTAATGTGCTAGTATACCTTTTTAAAATTAAGGATCATTGACTGGCAACAGCTGAAAATTAGTAGTAAACATATGACCCAAAAATTCTAATTACAAATAAAGAAGTGGTTACTGAAACTTCAAAAAGATATATATGCATTGCCTGAATCAGAATAGAAATTATAGAATCACAGAATGGTTTGGTTTGGAAAGGACCTTTAAAGATCATCTAGTCTAACCCCAAGAGCAGAATGGAGAAAAAAAATGGAAGTTGAAAGACAGTGAAATGCAAGTTATATGAACCTCTGAAAAGATCATATCAAGGGCAGAGAGTGGTGGATTTTGATTCACAGAACTGCATCCTGAGGATGAACAGTGGAGAAGAGGAAGAAGGTCTCACTGTAATTAAATTAATATAGTAACCTCAGCTGTGCTATCTATGAGATAGATTAGAATCAGGATTCCTATTGTAAATTAATCTCTCAAGAGAGGGCATGGAGGCAGTAGAGGAAAAAGGTGCTGTTGCTAAAATAAAGGGCCATTCTGGAATCAATCCATGTTGGTCAGAGAGAGCAGACAGCCATGTGAAGCCATCTGATTTGGATGGATATGTGCCTGACTCAGAGGAGACACAGCTCTGGGGAGTTTTCAAACATGAGGGAGAAATTGAACGCACAGAAAACCAGACTATCCTACTTGCCCAGCTGCACAAGCAAATCTGGGTTGATTTGTTATTATTACATGAAAGTTTGCTGTGCTGTTATACACATACTAAGAGTGTTGCAAACATTTTTGCTCAAAGCCATGAATTTACCTCATGCATGCACTGAAATACAACAGGAAAGTGCATGGCTCCATTTATGCTGTCTTCTTTTGCCTTTCTTACAAAACTGAAGGAAAAAAATTGCTCTTAACAGAAATACATTGTCAGAGTTTGGAAGTAGATCTCAGATAAAGCAACTCACCTCTTCAAGGGAGCAAAAGTCAACTAGTGAGAAGCAAAGGAAGAAGCAGCCGCAAACACCTAAAAATAGAAAGTCCAGTAGGAAGTTCCCCTACAGAGATTTAATCTGCTATTGTACTCAGATCCTGGCATTAGGAGTTAAAATCGACAAGAAGCTATCATCTTTAATACATCATCTCCTTCCTACTGTTCTTTAAAGCAAAGAAGCTGATTAAACATCCTGCCACACTCCGGTAACCCTAACAGCACATTTCTTCATCTTGCTCTGAAAAAGGTCAGTCACATGTTAAATTGCTCTTCTTTGTGTGAATTTACTCAGCACAGGGCTAAGTCAATAAGGGCTGTACTTCTGATCTTTTCAACAAACCAAGCACTAAAAAGTAGGACATTGCATCTTATTTCAGAGGGATGTTAAAAATTCAAGTACTTCTTGCTCTTTTAAAAAGTCTGATTTTACATTTGCTTACTGAAGATCCACATTAACCAGTGTGGTATATTTTACTAGAATATGAATATCTCTCAAAGCACTAAAAAAGCAAACACCTTTACCTTCATTTTATAAAGCAGTAATGATCTTAAAGGTTATAGCTTTATTGTTCCCTAAAATGTAAGTATAAAATTCAGAAGAACATTTTAAGGCTTTTCAAGAAAAGAATAAAACCAAAAATACAAATGTGAAATTATTAGACATTAGCATATATTAGCATTTATTTTATTTAAGAAGTAGTATCAATCCATACCCACTTCTCTGAACAGTTGAACTACAGACTAAAAAGAGATCATTTCTATACAACTGACAAATTCTCATTTGTCAAGAAGTGTAATTATTCTGGGGAATACAGCAGTGGGGAGAGCAATTTTTGAGGTTCTTGCTGTTGCCTGACAATTTTTTACAGTTTTTGTGCCTTTGGGTTCCTGTTGAAGTTGGTTGGAAGACATGTTTTAAAAGGCACAGGGTTGAAGGTTCTGATGGATCATATCTTTTCACATGAGACAGAAAGGCATAGGTTCCAAAGCACACTTATAATAACCTCCCTCTCACCCGCATGAAAATAAAAACATGTGGCTGCTCTAGATTGTCATGGCAGCACAAGGGGTCAAAAAACCAGAGGGGGATTGTGGGAGGATTTTGCCAGACATTTTCCTACACAGAGAAACTGCCTGGCTATTACATTTCCACCCTTTCAGTACAGGAGGTGTTTCGAGTCGTAAAGGTCTTTGTTCTTTGCACACCAGAAATGCTACAATTCTGGCTAGGGAAAGGAATGATGGCCCAATCAGCTTTCCAATACATACAGTAAGTATGAAAATGAAGGTGATTTTTGAGTTGGAAATCTATGAGTGTGATTCAACACCACAACTGCCCTTTGGGACAACAAGGGAGTTGGACTGGACAGAGGAATTCTCCTTCCACTTTGTGGGCTCCCAAACAAAAGCAAGTTGCCAGAAGGTCAGAGCAGCACTAAATCCAGGCTTGTGAGCTAAGGAACTCCAGCAGCCCCTGGCACCCTCCCTCCCTGTTAGCCCAGAAGGCACCTGTGCCCCAGCCTGGGGCTGTGAGAGGGACACTGCTCTCCAGAAAGCCACAGATGAAGCTCTGGCATATTGTGCAATACTGCTGGGTCACTGAATACAACCTGCAGTGTAACTGTGGTTAGCAGACATCCACACTCTGGGTTTTACAGGATCTGTCAAATGAAGGTGAAAGGCAGTACTGACCTTCACCACAACTCCCTTGGTTTTTTGTACTTTAAGTACAGCAATCTGGATGAGTAAATGGATACACTCCATGCCACCCTGGAGTACATTAGCTGTGCTCTCTTACTTGCATCTAGAATGTAACCAAGACCTTTAACTCCACTCCCTTTCCCTTCTCTGTGGGCTTTAAAGCAGTAATAGGTACCATGTTTTGGCACCACTGGTAGTTTGTCCCCTTGGTATCTGTGATGGTAAAAAAAGGACAGGCAATTATTTATGGCTATCCACTGTTAATAGTGCACACAGAACTCCTGATTGCAGAGGAAGCATAAACCCCTTCCTCACAGGATAAAAACACAATATATCACAATCTGAATACACAATGCACTTATTGCTCTTAGTATTTGCACGTGGTAACCTTTGAATCGAATAATACAACCTTAATATTCTATAATACAGTGGTAATAGAGAATTTCTTTAATATGCAAACAAAAGAAACCAATTCTGTCATGTGAAGATACTGTTCAAGATACCTCTGGAGCATCAATTTTCTTATTGTTTCTCAAAAAGATGCACAGAAGCACAGAACTCCTCATATTCTCCTTGCTATACACACACACTGCCCAGAGACACTGGGCACTCATGCACTAAGAGGTGACAGCACCTCTGGAAACTCCCTCACAGAATGACAACAGAGAGGGTCTGCAAGAGCCCAGCAGATAGGAAATTAAGCAAACCAAATGTGTAAGAGAGGAGCAAACGAAATTCTTGCAGCCTCGCCTGTTGGGAATGCAAGGACCACTTGCACAAGAAGGACCAACCTACCC
Source organism: Passer montanus (assembly GCF_014805655.1). Taxonomy (NCBI): domain Eukaryota; kingdom Metazoa; phylum Chordata; class Aves; order Passeriformes; family Passeridae; genus Passer; species Passer montanus. Next base: position 27,030,890 of record NW_024356505.1, on the reverse strand, counting down.
CACACAGCTCCCACCAGTACAATGATGTTTTTTGCAATGGAGGATTTTCAACATGTAAAAGAAATTAGATTTATTTGGTTTTAATTCCGGGCTCCCAAGACATAAGCCATAGCTTCATGAACTTTAACTTGTTATGAGGTGGTAATGTTGCTGCAAGAAGACATCCCTTCTTCCCTCAGCTGCTCACTTCCAGTCACTGTCCCACAAACCTCTGCACAGCCACACACTGAACCATGACAGCTCAGGAAAGTGACCCTGATGAAACTAACCTAAAAAAAATATCTCTTCTTTTCTTTCTCTGGGTTAGAGGTTTCTCTACAAAGCATAGCTCACACTGAGACTCTATTAGAAAGGAGGAAAATATTAATTGTATATTGGGTTAATTAATAAAGAGTGAGTTGGTAAAAATATTATTCCATATACTTTATTGGAAAGTTAACCACAATTTTCCCCACCAATTCCAGTAACAATCTGGATGCCTTTTAATGTTTTTAAGTTAATTAAAATTTTCTTTGATACTGCGCCTGTTGGGGACACTTAGTAGGTGTGCTGAACATAAGGCACAGAAGATAATTACTTTACTCTACTTGGCAGAGGTACCTATAGGTATGCTGGTCTCACTATATCCAGTCTCATCTAGTCTTGAAAAAAAGAGGTCTTGAACATGTTCAAGTCAGAGTGAGAGCTCTAACCCCCCCAGAAAAGTGCAGCCACTTGTGGTGCAACATATGGCAGCAATCCTGTGTAAGCAACATGTACAATAATTTTTCAGAGGAAGAATGAAGAGGAAGATCTCTGACTGAAACTGAAGAGAGATTTATCCCACGAAAGTATGCAGCACATCATTACCCAAACCAGAACAAAGGCAGGTCACCAGTATTCAAGTGTTATATGAATACTTCATATATAACTTTAACAGGGAAGTGTCAGGGATTTGATGTGATGTCCATGTGAAATGCCAGTTATAGTTTGCACAGTGCCATCAGACAGACAATGCAGTTTTGCTGAGAAACTATTAATTTAATGTCATGGAAGCAAAATATTAAGCTATGAGGTTCCATTATACTCAGAGCCTTTGACCCTGGTTTATCCTGGAGTTCAAGCCCTGATAATCTATGTGCTTGAAGCTTCTTGGTGGATAATGGAAAATTCTGCTCCATTTCCTCGGGGACTTCATGCTCATTAGTCACAGCATACCAATTAAAAGCTTTGTTAGAAAACCAGAGGAATGTGACACAGCACATGTACAAACCAGGAAGCTTCATTCACATATAACATGGATGAATGGCTCTGTATGGAGAGCCAAGCATTGCATTAGCAGGTCGTGTGCATCAGCCTGCAAGATCAACAAAAGACATGCAAAAATTTTTAAGTCAGCACTCTCACTAAGCAACGAATTTTCATTTTGAACAATGGGAGTTATAGTATTTTTCACAGCCCACACCTTCTTTCTAACTAAAGGTAAAATATTTTAAAAGTTGAATTTTCTCACTTTGCTAGTTTGGCAATTATCTAGCAGGAAATCACTAAACATCATCAGCTACTAACCAGATTATTTTCCTAACCATCAGAGGTGAAGCTGGGGTTAGTGCCCTGGCAAGCTACTTATGACTAGAATAACAACCATTTTCAAAAGGGATTATTGCCACTATGAACCACTGTCAAGTATCTGTAACAGCAATTCTCAATTAAGGAAAGAATAGGACTCAGCGTCTGTGCTCTGATCATGCAGTTAATAACTGACTCCACCTCAATCAAAACAAAAGTGGGATTTAACATGCAGATTGATTTTTGCAACAGTTTATGTTACCATTCCATGCTCAATCATTTATTACAGATTTTAAAAAATAACGGTCAGCTATAGTGGTAAAAACTTCAATTTGCTGCATTTTATTAACTCTTTAATGCTACTGCAGCACTTCCCCCTCCTGGGAGCAGCTCAGTGAATGAGCTGCTCCCAGGAGGTTTTAGGGTTAACATCTCCCACTGACAGCATGCTATAAACCCAGAAGAGGCAATAGCTCTACCTTTCAACTTCTATTTTTATTTCTACATTTCAAATGCAGCATAATAGAGATGTTTAGCATATTTCTTATATTATACTATAAAATACTTTGTAAAATATTCCATCTGTGACAGGGATGATCACATTAGAGTTCATTCCTCCTCCAGCACACTGGGAACATCTCTTTTTTCCTGCCCTTTGTCTTACCAGCACATCCTTACATCCTTTATCCTTGGGTATGGCAGCTCACCAGATGGGGCCAAAAGCCAAGGTAGTGACCACACTGCCAGCACCTCTGCAGGTCCCACTTTGCCCTGGGGGTCCTGGCAAGGGACAGGGACAGCTCTTGCCCCATCTGACCAGCACAGTGCCAGGAGGTGGCCAGGGGGAAACAGGCAAGAAATGATCTTCTTTCTTACCTGAGCATCACCAAAAATTGTTGGCTATGGTCACTGGTCCCACCAAGCATAGAAGAAGCCAAACTTCACTCTTAAAAGCCGCTCCTTACAGAAATCTTAACTCAGTATCCTTTCTTTTTACCTACAAGTAATTGTGTCTAAATTTAGGACCACTTAAACCAGATAATTGTTCATATTGTATGAAGGAAAAGCCCACTTGGGCAAAGCACCCCCACTCCCTCCCCAGTTTACAAATCCCCCTGTCAGGAGTGGTGGCACTGTGCTGCCTCGCTGAAGGAATGGGCTCGGCTGGGCTCGGAATTCCTTGGGGTTGGGTTAGTCAGTGAGGTCCATCGCTTCAGAGCACAGCCCCACTGCACTGCAGGCCCTCCCCCTCTACACCTGGCAGGGACCCAGGAGAATCTCATGATGACCTGAGAAGGGAATGGCATCTGCTTCCTCCCCAGGTATCAGAGGAAAGGTGGGAGCAAAGCCGGTGATGACTCAAGAGAAGTTATGAAGGCAAACGAAGTGAACAAAACGGCTCCTTCTCCTTCCCCAGCACCTCCCAAACCCAACTGAGACTTTCTCTTTGAAAGGCTGTGGTTTTCCTCACATTTAGATCTGGTGTGAAGCTGCTCAGTGGTGTACTTAGTGAAGGTAGAAATACAACATGAGAAATGAAATTACAAATACCCGGCTTCTTTTTATGAATTCAAAGAACAGGATTAAAGCTGCTCAGAACACCTATTTTTTCAGTTTTTGCAGAGCTTTTATTAAAAATCTATATTCTGCTTGGAAGATGTGAGAAGGAGACAGAGTAGAAGCTCTATGGTATTTTGAACCTAAAGAGCTAAGATGTCCTTTGGTTTAGCAGAGCTCTGCACCCATATCCCCACTAAAATCCAATATAAACTTTAGAGTCTTCATTTGCTTTTTGGATTTTGACCATTTAAGTTACAGGCAGGTAATATTTGCACCATTTTCATTTTGTAACTCTAATGCTGACCGTCTTTTTTCTTTTCCTGGAATCAGAGGTTTAAATTTGCATTTAGGATTCCATGAGCTGGAACACCAAGAAAATCTAAAACTAGAAAAAGACATAAGACTTTTTTTTTAATATCAATGTTAAAGGCAGTTTACCTCAAATGATATATTCATGGGTTTGCAGTAATACTAAATAAATTAATATGAAAGTAATTTAAAAAAACCCTTCCCCAATCATCTTTTTTTCTAGATCAGTCTGATGTCTGCTAACACACCATCCTAAATAGTTTTAGTAAGGTAATTTTTTTCTTAATGTTTCACCAGGGTAGCTCACAGTCTCTCACTAAAGCAAAGTATCTACTCCTTTATTACTCTAATTTTTCAAGTTGCCTTTGTATTTGATGGATACAGCTGCATGTGAAACACCATTATCTTAAGAGAGTTATACTCCCATTCAATGACACATTAAACACATTCTCTTTTTAATGGAATTATGTTCTAGTGTAACTGAAAATAATTGAAAAACTACTAGTATGTGCCTATTACTCTAATCACCTACTTAAAAAAATTGTGGAAATAAATTACTTATGAATGAATGGAACAAAACTACAGGATAAAATATTTTACTTCAGATACCTGCTTACAGCCCATACCATAAAAGTTACTAAAAACACCCAAAATACATGTATATAGACAGATTGAATAATTTCTCTATTTTCATAATGAGAAAGATGAAAATAAGTTTCAATATTAAAACAAAAGTAAACTACGAATCAGTAAAATAATTCTTCCCTGTACAGGGAAAGTACTTCATACTTTATTTACAGTAGCAGAAGTCCAAAGAAAAAGTACTTACTCCTAATTTTCTTGTTAAAATAATCCAGTTCTTCCAGTTAACAAACAAATCCAAAGCACTTGAGAGTTATTTGGTGAGATTTTTTTCCTTAGGGGATTAGTGAAATCTCTTGAGCTTTTTCCATTCTTCTACATTTCTCATCATACCCCATTCTAGGTTAAAAAACCCCCCAGAACTTTTATTAAAAATACGTGTCTTTCTAATGGATACAAATTTAAGGCAGCAGAATCCCCCGAACCTTTGAACAGATCCCTTGCACTCCCAGTGACATTTATCACCACTTCACTCACACATGTCACAGCAGTGTGAGGACATCTGAAGGAAAAGGAAAGGAGCTCTGAATTTGTGTGCGCTAAAGGTTTTCCTGCTCCAGACTCCCTGCTGAGACACAGATTCCAGGGATGAGGAACTGACTTGCTCAGGGTGTCTGTCTGCAGGCACCCAGAGCACGAGGGAGGGATGCACACCCAGCAGTCAAGGGATGTGCTGGCTGCCTCACCAGGCCATCCCCAGTCCCAAGCAATGCTCATCCTCAATGCCAAAGGATCGCTTGCTACTTTCTAATTTTCCACATTCAGAAAATAGTCATTTTTCCAATCACATTTCAGTTTATAGAAACACATGAAGTTACCTGTGGTGCACCTGGAGTCTGTGCTTAGCTGCTTCTCTTCTTTCCTGTCCACAGACATCTGTCCTTCCCCTCTTCCTTATCTAAGATAAGCAGCTTCAGTTTACACACTCAGTACCTTGCAAAAGCATAGTCTGGAAAATTAATTCTTGAAAGGATTAATATTTTTTCTCCCTCTCATCACAAATATGTTTCTGCTTCTGTAGGCAACATGTTCCACTTTGCAGACAGAGGGGGCACTGCCTGCTCTGGCAAGAGCATTCCTCTCCCATACAAAAGGAAAACTGCACACAGCCCACTCAGGAATAATTCTATTCACCAAAGTAACATGGTCTGTCATATTGGCGCGGCCATCTGCAGGCAAACCAGGGTGAAAAACCTCTCCTTGCCTGCCTTTGATTCAATGGTGCAGTGCATGGAAACCCTTGCAAAGACGCTCTGAGTTCTGAAGGTGTTCATTTCACACTATCTCATAGAAGCATCCTATGAGTGCAAGAATCAGTAATTTTCCCCTTGAGGAGTCAGATAAATCCCTTCCCTTCTAAACTTGTCAAAGGTTTCTTCCCTACCATCATCCTCCTGTGTCATACACGGGCTCCTCTGCTTCTTGACTGCCCAGTGCAGGGGCATGAAAAACATCATTTAGCAACTCGGATAACTCTGAAGGGCAACCAGCTTTATATTATGCAATGGCAGGGAAAAAATGGGCTACCTTTCCCACCCCTTGTTTTAAGGCAGATGTGGTCTTCTGGCTTTCACAGCACTAAGCTGACTGTGTTATTTCTACAGCCATGGACTTGGCCATCAAAGCATTAAATTTTCATCCTCAGGACCACGTTCATTCACTCGCACTTGATCCAAACATAGACAGTGGTCCATCACAAAATTAGTAGAAAGAAAAATATGCAGAGAGAACAGGGGAAACAGCATAAACTAAAGTCAGACACAGTGAGGCAGCAAAGGGAAATAAAAGCTTGTTACAATAGGGAGATTAGGAGCTGAGAAAGCTGAGGGAGGGCAAAGGAAAGGTAAGAGAGTAAAACAAAATGAAACTAAAGGAAAGAAAAACATAATTAATAGAAATCACAATTTACATCTTGAATACAAGACAAACTTTGACAGTCTGTCTCACACATGCAACCACAAACTGCATTATAGAAACCTATTTTCATTGGGGATGGTGAGCTGGACACTCTGTTGACACTGTATTCTGCTCTGGAAGCTCAGTTTTTCAGGGGCTAAAACTATGTCATCCACGTAAAGGAAGAAGGCAAAGTGGGGAAACTGTATATCCAGATATGAAAGACAAGAACTGACTTTGCTAATGTTGATGAATGTATTACCTAACAAAAAGTTATGTAACTTCATCATTGCTTAAATAAACAAGCAAATGGCAAATCTGGCTATTACAGATTGCTAAGGGAGAATTGCCTCTATTTATAAATTTCAAAAAGGAAATGTAAGTTTTTAGATGTCCTTTCTCCATTGGTTTAGGGGGTTTTTAAACAGAAAATAGAACATTAAACTTGGACTGTCCCACTTTCAAAGTTGGAGCTATGTGGTCCATCTCCCCATACAGACTACTCTCCCAAGTAAGAATTTGCAATCTCTCTCAGTAACTGAAGCAGAGAAGATGATTTTAGCTTTGATAATGATTGGCGAATTTCAAATAAGCAAACCCCAAAAGTTCAAAATGAATATTCAAATTCTGTTGCACAGCATGGTCTGCAAATTGAGGATAGAAATCTCAGATGATAGCTATCTTAGATCTTCTCCAAGATACTCCGTATGCCCCAGTTATGTCTAAGCAGGAAATAACACAAAACCCACCAATATATTTAGTTATGAAATACAGAGTTGTTCTGAACATTCAAAACAAAAACATTAAGGGAGAAGATTCACTGAGAAATCACAAACTTGCAACGAGGCTAACTTCATAATGGGCCCATCCCTATTCCACCTACATTCCTTAACCAGAGTATCATTTGCAATTCCCGAAATAAGCGTTCTCCCACCTGCGGCGAGTCCCCCTGGTGACTCACCATTGCCTGGCAGGGAAGTCCCCCGCATGCTCCCACCCAGGGTGACCTTGCCAAAAGCCTGAGAACAGTGCATATCCAGGGCAACGCCACGTCCACGTCTGCATCTCTGCAGGGCTCAGGCACTTGCCTGGCACAGGTCACTCCTCCCCTGCCTGGCAGTGCCCAGCTCAGCAGGGATGCCACTGCTCATGGGCACAGGGCCAAGCTGGCAGGCACGGGGACATCCACCCCCACCAGGTCTCTACACCAGATTCCCATCTCAGCTCCACCATCATCACTGAGCTGGAAGCAATACAATTGCATTGACGGAGCCAAAGTTCCAAAAGGCACTATGTGTGAAGCAGGACTACCCATTGGCAGAGGAAATGGCAGGATAACAGCAGCCCAGCAGAGCTCGAGGCTGGCTCCTGCCCTGTGGCAGCTGTCACAAATGCCACCCTCCCGCAGGAATCCTCCTGCCTCTCTGAAAACACTGTCTCTTCTAAACAAGACTGTGGGCAATCGCCTAATATTTTCCTGGGATTCATTTATTCACCAGGCTCTCCAAGTCTGTGTAAATGATCATCATTTACTTGAAACGAATTGGAAAAAACAACAAACAAGCGAAACACTTAGCCAATGCTCTAGCTCCAGGAACAATCACTGTATTGTTATCTTTGCCCTTAGAAATCTTCCGCCACGTATCGCCTGCAAGGACAAACAGTTTGGTGGAGGGAGAAAGTTCACAGCATGCCATCAAAGTTAGAGGTTTGGTTTTGCTCACATTATGACTTACACATTTCACAAAATCAACAAACAATTTACGCTATTTCAGATATGGATCTTTTCCATCTCAATGGGACTTAATTCCTTCAAGCTGAAAAAGGAAGCCCAAGAAAACCAGAATAACTAAAGTGACATTATAGGAAACATAGCCTGAGGCTGCCAATATCTTTCTGTGCTGTTGTAGGAAAGACTGCATTACTGAGCTACACCAAATGCCATTTCCAGCAGAAACCTTTCCTTCTTTGCTGCCATGAGGAGGATTACATTACACAGCACTGCTCTAAGCCCATTTATACAATTCTACTTTTTAAATCGAGCTATAAAAATAATCAGCTCAACTTCTCATACTAATCATAGAAATATTAATACAAGGCACTAACTACTCATATGCTGTGAGATTTTCTTCTCTATGCTAAATAGGAAAGTAATAAAGTTTATGCTTCCCATAAGTTGCAAGAAATTGTGTTTTATTGCAGAAAGGTAACATCAAAAATAATTACCGTTATAAATATACAGCAAAATATAGTCACATTTGGCATATATCAAGGTTTTATGTGAAAAACTTAGCAAAATGCCAGCTGCAGAATGGTTTTCCTTTTTTTTTTCCAGATGTACAGTGTAAAAATCACTTTTACTAAAAGAAAGCAGAAAAAAATGTTTAAAATATTTAGAAATATAGGTAGGTTTTAATGAAACTATCCAAACAGTAAAAAGGGGGCAAATTAGTCTAAATCTCCCCAGACAAGAAAAATTCGGTTTAAAAAAAGATTGTGGAATGTAGTTTTTGGGGATATCAGCATTATACGGGGCTTTCCATCCTTCTGAATCAAAAACACATGAGTTTCCTAATTTGCAAGTATATCACAATGCTACCTTTACCAGTATTATTTTAAAGTCTTCCCTCCCCATCTTTCCAGTGTCTCCTTTCATTAGGAAGACAAATCAATTTTATTACCAAATCCCTTCCCTGTAGGCACTACATGGCACTACATTATGTATGTTTTTTCATGAATCAACACTTTTTTTTCTAAAAATTAGTCAGGTGCCTTGTCCCACTGTGCTTCATATTTGAAAGCTGCCTAAATTTCCAGCCCACAGATTCTCAAGATCAGTGTGCAATTATTTCTTTTTGTGCTAGAACTATCTGTTATGTACAAATCCTCCTCTGTGAAAGACAGCAACTGTATTTCCTTTCAATTTTCCTTTTTACAGAGTCAGACAAATTAAGGATTTAATTCTCCCCTCATAAAACAGTCTCTCCCTTCCCCAAGGCACTTTAGAAACCTGCCTAGGCTCCTGAAACAGTTTGAATTTACGTTTATTAAGTATATATGATCACACTGGCACAGATTTTTTTGTTTGTTATACTTCACACATCCCTTATACCAAGCAGCACCAAGGCTTCCTTGCATGGGAAACATATTTCCTTACACTGCCAGATGAACCATGCTGGAATCAAATCTGTCCACTTCCACAGAAATGCCACAGAGGCATTCTGATGCCTCAGTTATCTTGTGATTAGCACTCCCATGCCTGCCCAGCCTCTCCCTGATGCAAGCTCCCAAGCACACGACCCTTCACTTCTGACAGCAGCCTCTCATCCCCCTTGCACTATTTTCCAGCTCATATGCTCACCCCATTTCTTCTAAATGAAACTCCACCTTTCAGCATAATCCTTCTGGTAACTTGTGTCATCAAGACTTCTTTTTCCCAGTATTTTTGCTGCTTTCGTGGTAAAATCAGTGAAGGAATAATTTCCTAAGACTGATCCCACAGTCAGTCCTTGGGAAAAATCCTTTGGTGACTTCCAACCCATCTTCCAACTCCAATTTTCCTTCTACTTAAATTCTTCATTCTCTTTTCCCTCCTGCAATTCATTTGTAATTCCTATGTTAACAAATCTCTGCGCAGCAGATGACAAATACAGTATTTTACTGAAGCCCATGTGGATATGTCATTACTTCTTTTGTTTAGAGAATTAACTTAGCTATTTTTCAACTAAAGGTATCAGCTTAGTCAGGCATGACCTCCTTGTGGAGATCCTACATTGTATCTTAACTTACCATGTTTTGTGTCATTTGCTGTTTCTTTCTCTAAAATATTTTTATTTTTTGAAGAAGATTTTACATACTATTGACATTACAGTAATGCTCTTTAATGGAGTAATTTTTTTACAATGTAAATACTATTTTTCGTTTATTTCCCCAGGTAATACCAAGTGATGTGTTATATTTATTAAAAGTACTTGCTTTTGGAATTGCAATATTATGCAAGTTCTTGGATGTGGATGATATGGTCTCTTCTGATTGAAACAATTACATAATTTAAGTTTTGCTTCCCCCTGGAGGTAAGAATTTCCATCTCTGCATAATCATTCCTATTAGATGCCCTGCATTTGTCCCAGGTTCAATGGAATCATTAAAATATGAGGAGAGCTACCTATTACGTCTAAAACCCATCCATCTAAATCACCATTAATGTCAAAATTCTAGGGTTTTTTTCTACTGACTGAATTTCCATTCTTCTTTACTTTTTGCAATTTTTATTTTTAGAAAAATAGTTACATCTTTGTTAAGTAGCTTCTTAGACATTTACAATTCATTCTCATGTTTTCTGAATTATGTGGTACAGTTCTCTGTATAGGCCAATCCTCTTTCCATTACTTTCAGACTCCTTGCTTATGCTTAATACTATTTTTAGGATGATTATTTATACAATGAAACATGGGGAACTGTTTTACAATGTATCTCAATTATATATTTTTATTATTTCAAGCCGTTTTTTGAACCTTGGGCTAAGGATGACATTCATGCCTACCTTATATAGTAGTCCCTGCACTTTTAATTCCAGATAAATTAACTGCTGCCTGCAACCTCTCAAATATTTGTCCACTGGAAACCTTACAGACCTGTGCTGGTTTCTGAGTCATTCTCTCCCTGTCTTTATTCCCATCCACGTCTGGATTACTGTGACACTATCTCAGTAAAGCTTTTTCCTTAGTTTTTCTTCTTTTTTTTTTTTCTTTATTTATGGAGGTTCTATTTTCATCCCATCTTCCCTTCCTCAAAGCTTTATGCCCTTAACATGTGCAGACACCCAACTGATTCTACTTGCCAACACAAGCCTTCCTGGACACATTGCCATTTTTTGGGGAACACCTCATTTCCCTTTAGCATAGATAGCTTCTCTGCACCTGCCTGGATCCTTACATTGATGCAACAACAATTTCACAATTCACACTGACCTCACCCAACTCTCAGCTAGATGAGATGGGGTTTTTTTCCATAACTAAATCTTCATGTCAAGATTTTTCTAACAATGGAACTAGCTTTTCCTTGCTGGCTCTCACCTCATAATATCATTCCTTTATCCACTTTTGCAGTCTCATTTGTCCAATTTTAATTTCTCTGTGCCTTCAAGGCTTGTACAGGCATCACATGGGTCTCTCTTGCACTTTCTCCTGTGTCCCTTTTCATAAATTTAAAACTATTCTCATCAATCCCACAAAATAAGGAAGCTGCATACTGTCCACCCACTGACAATGACCTTATTTTGTTTCTGACATATAATAATGAAGCTGCCTAAAACTTTCTTGCTTTCAAATCTTCTCTAGGGATGATGTACTGAACAGATCTATCGGAGATCATCTCAGCTCTCACCTGTGAGATTCTCCATCTTTTTATGGTCCTTGTTGATCCACTCCAATAGGAGTATCACAGTCATTCTTCACTCAAAATAGCATTTTGAGAACTTTTCCCATTCCCTCCTGTTTCTTTCCAGGCTCAGGTATCTCATACCATAACAAGCAGCAAATATTTTACTCTCCAGATCCCCTTCTGTGTCCCCATCTGGTCTCTGCAGGTAATCAATAATGATCACAATATAAACTCAACATATGCATTAATTTTTAAAGCATTTACATTTTAATTTTTTTCCTGCATCTGACATGAAGGAACTCACTTGGATGCCTGTGCTCACAGGTTTTTTTTTAAATTTGCTTTTGTAATTTAATGCACCTAAAATGCTGACAACAGGAGAGAACACTGAATAATTTTAAAGCAATGGTCTATTAATATACAGTACATACTATTTTAATGCATTAACAATAACATCAGACAGATTCACAGCCCAGCCAAAAATTCAACCTCTTTACTTCTCTCTCATTTTAGTGTCTCTGAGTCCAATTACAGTCATCTATCAGTACTGTCATAAAGTAACCCAGATCTCAAACTACCCCTTCAATGCAGTCTAGACTTTACCAGATGGAATTAGCAGTACGATCCCAAAGCTTTCTCCTATCTCTTGTTTCCCCAATAATTTATAATGAAGAGACTTTCATGAAACCAGAAGAGTTGTCTTTAGATGCATTACGCTCAATTGTCCAGATACAACATTTATAAGGCATCTCGTACCATACTGAAAATACCAGAACTTCAGCTTAGCAGGGAGGAACATGCTCCTTCCAGAGATCCATTTATTTTGAAGTCAGCATTACAGCATTCACTAAAGTGAACTCAGGGAGAATGAATACCCATTTTATGTAGCTGAAGCAGTTTTTAAAAGATGAAAGGAACATTCTCCAGGATGTCTCACAGGATGCAATTCCTTTAACAAATGGCATGTCTGGATTTAATAAGTGGACACATTTCTTTATAAACTGCAGAAACAGTTAAAAAGGCTTTCTTTGGAGTCAAATGTATTGGAAAGAAGGTGGAAGAAATACCAGAACTTTTTAAAGGTAATGTTTACATTACTATATTAAGATGAAGTATTTCATAAGATACAAGCATACTTTTAGATTAACCTAGCTACAAATTTTAAACCTGGTGTTAGAGACAGTAGATACCCACCAAGCCAGAGCGTGTTACATTATTGTGACACTTTGAGCATGCTGATATGTTGCTGGTCAGTGTTATTTACTATCATTATGCAGACACCTGCTCAGCAGCCATGCAATAAAGCATTAGAGTCCTCATCACAGCCTTGCAGCCCATCAGCTCCTCAGAGGAGACAGTGGCAAGCTGGACAGGCTGGAGAGAGAACTCTGTGTCTCCTGCAGCCATGGGACACAGAGACATGTCCTTGGCTGGTGAAACAGGAGTGTGCAGCCATCAGAGGGAACCTGGCTGAGGAAATGTGCTCTCCAGCTCCTCACCTGTCCAGAGGGCTGCAACAGGGCTAATTACACAGCAACAGAAGTGCTCAGGCTGATGACAGATGAAGGGCGCTCCAGCTCTTACAGATAGATGAAGGTGAGAGCAAAACCAGACAGATAAATAAGGAATTGCATTACTCCTACTCTGCAAGAATTTTCTTAAGGCTAGGAGAAACCATAAATCTTGTTTGCTATCAAACAAAGCCTAAGAAGTCTGTAGCCTGCATATTGAGTGAGCAGATGAGTGACCAGTTAAATCTAATAGTGCAAGTCACTCTTCTTCTCCTCCTTACAGATGGTTGTCTCACATATCAAGACATATCAAAAAATTCAAATCCATATATCTATGAATATGGACTACTTGATAGAACTGCTGAAAACACATCACTTTGGTTTGGCAAAATCATGTGATAATTAAAAACATTTATGACAATGTTTAGTACCAATGCAGATAGGTGCAATTCATACTGACTGCATCATCCAAACCCACTATTTTCTTTGGGGTTTTGTGCTCTGTTGGAAATCCAGAAGAGCTCTGACAGTTTCACAGCACTTCCCTTCTGAAAAAGTACATAAATATCTTGTGTAGCTATCAAGGTTCTTAAAAATGCTGCTGATTTTACAAGGCTTGCCTGTGCAAAGATCACATAACATAATAAGTGGTAAGGGTGCTTGCTTTCTTTACCTCAAGTCTATATAAGTCCTGTTTCAGTGAACAAGAAAGTAAAACAGAAAAGCTCAGAGCTCACACGTACTTCTTTCAATACTTGGAAACATCTAATCACAAAATTAAAGCTGAAGTACTTGGAACTTGTTTTGAAGTTACTGAATGTATTCTTTTGAAATTCACTGAAGACTAAAAAGGTATTTATGTCAACTTCTGTACAAGTAGTTTTGTGATAATTTAAAGGGATCTCGTACAGTATTTTTATCATCTTCAACACAAGTGCTATCAGATGTTAATTCAGTTTTTCCATTGAAAATACCAGTAATGTTGTCTGCATGTAAATCACCTTTCATTTAAAAAATTCAGAATCCTTTACAAGGGCCTCAAGTATTTTAACCACGTATCATCACGGTAAAAAGAAAACACAGATTTTGCCACCTATTCTGTCTTGTTGAGAATTCAGCTTCCAAAGAAGCTCCTAACACACATCTCATCCTCTTCCTTTACAGCTCTTTTAGTCCACCAAGCAACCCTTACCCCAAAAGACACCTGTGGTGTGACTGAGGTAAGGCAGTCCTGGCTGTTCCATCCATTGGCACAGGTTGTGTCTGTATTTCCACTTACCAAAACACATACTTTTAAAACATATCTTTTGATCAGGGATCCTCAGTCCTGGCAATGAGCAGATTGCCATTCCACACTGACACTGCCCACAGGTCAGGCAGTGGCCACTTCATCACATGTCATCGTGGCAGCTACAGCAAACACATGCATAGAAAATTATTCAAACTGTAAGTGGACCTATACCTGCTCTTAATGTCCTCTAAGCAAACATCCTCTAAGAAAATCATAAACAAATTTACTTAGAATCTTTTCAGAAGGTTAAGAAACTCCCTTTAGAAATAGTTCTGTCACAATCTACAGGGTTTTCATCTTATATGTTAGCTTTTCTAATGATGCAAGAATATCTAGTACCATCAGCTGGCTGCATTTCCTTGCTGCTACAGAATACAATGTCTCTCCTGGAGAGATAAGGACACTTGGGTAAACTTCCTCTCATATCTCTCCAGAACAGTGTCTGACAAACTGCTGAATGCCTGGGCTCATCGGCCACACATCCTATCAGCATCATTTTAAAATGGTCAGTAACCATTGGATTTGGCTTCCAAACATGTAACATAACAAGACTTCTGCTTGAGAGATGATATTTTATCAGAATTATTATATTAAATAAATATATTTAAGTTCTATAAGATATAAAGATATGAGCTGTTGCATGCCATTGAGCAGCACAAAACAGCTCCCAACTGTCAGGAATGTCAATGTACTGATAAGCATTACAGAGCTTTTTGAGGAAGATAAAAACCAGCTGGTGTTAGGACTGTGAGCTTAAACATGCTGTGATGAAGAGTGAAAATTAAGGCTGCACCTGCTATTTTCTGCCAATATTTTCACAGAGGGCTTGGAAAAATCTCTATCATGTCATCTGGAATAAGGCCTGTGCTTATGGACAGAACAGAGACTAAAGAAAAACCAGTGCTTTTAGCTGCGACTTGTCATTTAAAATTTAACTCCTGTGTAACTACTGGGAGGAAAATACAGAAATCATTATTAAACTGGTACTGTAGCTCATCTCTGTGTATCTCTAGGGGTCAACTGTGATGGAGCAATGTTCTCTACCATGCACTAGGGAAGCAGCCTGGAGCCTCCCACATTTTTCTCCTAAAGCCTTTGGCTTTGCACTGGTGGAAATTTCCTTCTTTTGACAAAACATGATTTTCTGAATTTTCAGTGATTAGCTGACTAAAAAAGAAATTAACAGGCAGTCCATTTTTGACTTGAAAAATTACAGTTTTCATTCAAGGCTGAACAGGAATTACTAAATACAGAAGATGACTACAGGCCACCATTTTTATCTCTGGATGCATAGTTTAGATTTAGCACATGAGTAAAAGGAGAGATCAAGGCTGTTGCCACTGGTATTCAGTCCTTGAAACTGGAGGATATCGCTAAATGAAGCTCCTAGATGATTTCAGGGAGTAGCTCCATGGCATCCAGGACGAGACAGCAACTCCTAACACCCCCAGAACAAGGAACAACATCAGCATTAATGTTAGAGGAGGTCATGTCAGGAAGGCACCCAAGGGGATTTCATGCAACTAGGAACATCACTGAAATCTTTAATTTACACTGCATTAAAATAACTTGCCAGTCAAGCAGGAAGGAGTTGTTTTGTCTGCTACAAATGACCCAGCTAACAAGCAGCAGCTGCCCTGATGCTCTGTGTCACTATTCCCTAATTTCACCAGTTGTGAAGACAAGCATTGCAGTGGGTTACTTACAATGAGTCTCTACAACTCCACCATAATTTCATAGCAAATACTAGTTTGTAAGAAGGTGGAAAACAAACAAACAAAATATTACATAAGTTAAGATCCTCTTTGCTATGCTTTTTTTTTAATATTAGGACATAGTGGCATCTGAACAAAAGTATTTTTCATGGAGAAATACTGTATGGTTGATCAGAAATACTGTATGATTTAAAAATGCAGAATTAGATTACTTGGCATAAGTATTGTTTGTACCACTATTTACTTTATATGTAGTGATACACATCAGTTTGATGATATTAAAAACAAACCCCAACCAAACAAGGTACTATAAACCAATGCTTTGTCATCAGCAAGTAAGTCCTAGTTACACTTTTTTCCTACTTAAAGTTATCTTTTTTCCTACTCCTGAGCAGCTGATTCCAGTCTGATATTTACTCAGCAATAACTACCACCACTGTGTCTCCCAGAAACTCCCCTGGGAGCTGCAGGCAGAGGACTCCTGTAGAGGTGCACACGTGCACAAACATCACAAAGGATGCCCTGGGGCCAGAACCTATTTAAACCATCATTAAAGGCAGTACAATTTTAACTGTTTGATCTGGAAGGACTTCTGAGGTTGTGTAGAGATAGCTTTCCATGTTAGTAGCCTGATTTGCCTAAAAGCTGCAGCTTTGCCCACACCAAGGCTCTTACCCAGCCATGGAGAATGCAAACCATTGCAGAATGCAGGGCTGTGAGCTACAGAGCCCTGCAAAGGAAGAGCTCAGTTAGTTCTGAGAGGTCAAGGCAGCATTCAAAGTGATATTTCACTTATGGTAACATGAGAGGTAATTCAGCACAAAGATAAACTGAATCCTGTAAGTGCATACACTGTATAACAATGGGAAACAGAAAGGTGGTGGAGGAGCCCCAGATAATGACAAACAGTGGGCACAGGATCAGTAGGAAAAGCAAACAGCACAGTGAGATGTGCAGGCTGGAAAACAGCCAAGTGTAACATGTGAGTTTGCATGGCTAGTGCATGAACTGAGTGCCTGGAATGTCCAGCATGTGAACGAGGCCATTTATCATGCACTCAAGGCTTCATGGAGAAATCTGTGCCACAGAATAATAACTTACAGGTCAGCATAAAATGTGTTTAAGGGAAGCTAGATGTTGGTCTCAAACTGCTGGATTAATTTTAATGCCTCCAGGTGCTATTTGATCACCCTCACTAGTGATATGCTTAGTATTTATCCTCTGCCCTAATGAAATTGGCACATGAGAGACAAAGAGGTTGTAATCTCCTGGCTGTGGTAGCCATAGGGGTATGGGGAGAGGGGGACCATCTTCAGACAGGCAGAACATCATTGGCAAAGACACATCTGCAGCCTCAAAAGAAGTTGATGCCCCTTCCAGGTGATAGCCAAGGTGCAGCCAGGCAGCAATGCTGTCTGTGAAGCTTGCAGGTTAGCCAGGCAGTGCCTGCACCTCACACAGCAGGGCTGCACTTACACCTTCTCTGCCCAAACCTCTTTTCCCATGTCTTCTAACAAGGGGTGCTTAGGAAGTTTAATTTCAAACAATTAATGAAGTCTGTCTATGCCACATCTAGATGCTGCAGAAGAATCTGTGTATTGGAGATAGAAGGCTGAGGAGAGGTCTCCAAAGTTTTCACTGTAAGGGAAGTTACTCATATGCTGAAGCTGCAGCAAGGGCCTTAGCATGTTCACAAACTCAAAGTATGAGGCTCAAGATAAAAACTTTATCCGGGGCAGGACACAACCTCAACCTATGTCAGCAAGAGATGGCCATCATAAAACTTATTTCCTAGTAATAGTACAACTTTGCCTGTTCTTAAATGTCTGGAAACTAATACCCTGGATGTGTTCAGCCAGCTAGCTGTGCATTCCAGATGTTTCAATTTTTCAAATGTTTGCAGCTTTGCCTTTTTTTCTTTCTTTTTTTTTTAAAGCAGAATAACTGGTTCATGACTGGGCCCTGAATGTTTTCCCTTTTCTTAAAATGAACAGCAGGCCTGGGTAACTACTTATTGCCAGAGGAAGGGCAAAGAAAAGATGGATCCATTACTGAATGGGAAAAGACAGTTTTTAACAAATGGTGTGGGGCAAGCAGAATTTTGAATGCCTTTCTCATATCAGACTTCAAGAAGAGGGTCAGCTGTGACCATGTGTCTTCCATAATTAATACCAGCAAGAAACCCTAAAAAGGAAAGGAATTAAACCAGACAGTGTGCTGGGATCTTACAAATCTCATCCTAGGGCACTACAAGAACTAACAGATGAATATTTCTGCGTTCTTAATATTCACCTGAATTCACTCAGGATGGATGAAATTCCAGAAGATTTGGAAAGAGCTGATGTTGTGTCTTCACTTATAATACTAGAAAGGATTCAGGAATTAAGATCAGCTAGAATGATTGTCTTTCTGGGTCAGGGGAAACCTTCAATGCCTAAAGTTAAAACATGATTAACAGCAAAAATGGCTCTAGGAGTTAATCAGAAGCTTAAAACATTACCATGCCATTGTGCAAAAAACCTGTACTTGCACTAGGATTTATAAACATGTATCCACAATAATTGTAACATAATCCTTCCACTGCACTCAGGATGGAGCACCATGTCCAGCTTTGAAAATCCCATTTCAGAGGATGATGTGAGCTAACCTGAAAATTAAAGGAAGTTTGATCCATCACTTAATTAGCAGACAAGAATAAC
This sequence comes from Passer montanus, assembly GCF_014805655.1. Lineage (NCBI taxonomy): Eukaryota > Metazoa > Chordata > Aves > Passeriformes > Passeridae > Passer > Passer montanus. The sequence continues at coordinate 27,012,337 of NW_024356505.1, read as the reverse complement.
AACAGATAGAGATAGGAGTTGAATTTTAGCCTAGAAGGATACTACCAAAAGAAGTCCTATAAGTTCATCCACCAAAAAGAAAACATACAAAGCTTATCAAGTACATGTTAAGTACGTGAACACTGCCATTTCTTTTCACTGTATTTCAGTGATGTTCTTTTCATTTTCAGTCAAAAACCGCTCGACTGTAGAAAAACTCCTGTCTTGATATCATACAAATAAACTAACACAGAACTCACTAGTAACTTTTTAACTTACTAGAATATCTACAACATTAAATAAATGGATAAATCTGAAAGTTATTCTTTCAATTCAAAACACTAGCTCTTGTTCTGATAAAAGGGTACATTCAAAAATTATACATCCTGTATTAATAGGGTCAATTCTGGATAGAAAAAAACCCTGTTTCACAGAAACAATCAGGCTTCAGGGGATTTTTACAGTAGGACTAATATTTCTGAGCCTTCTCATTCAAATTTTGCTAAATTAGTTCAGATCTGCATGGTACTGTTTGACTGACACCTACTGAAATCTCTAATACGGAAATACTATGGTTCCAATTAAGTCATGTCACTTACGTGACATTCTTACACTGTTCCAAATGTTGTATATACATGAAAAGTTACATACTGTGTATAAAATATATACCTACATCCTAAAGATGCGAAAGTGACATTGATATGTTGCTTTATGGAGCAAGAATCCAGTGAGGAACATTTAAATACCTACAGTCTGTGCCATCCATTAATTCCCTTAATTCAATCTCAACTTCAAAACCTCTGACAGATTTCAGAAATATATAATTTAAGGAAAAATGAGCATTCAAAAATTATTAAAATAATTACTTCATTTTCCCAAAAACTGTATCCTCTCCAAAATTTCCTCATCTATATGGTTTAAGCTTTTTAAAAGTTGTGGAAAGAATTGGTGAAGTTTTTGCTCATCCCTCATGCCCTTACAGCAAAACAAACAGAAGATCGTGAGCTTCCCAAGGGGATGTATAGAGCTCTCCTCCTTTTCCTGCCAGGTCCCAGAGGAAGAACTTTTAAAGTGGATATACTTTCTGCAATTGAAAAATAGTTCTGTAAGCAAGGCAACTACTGTAACTTGGTTTCCCAAGCAGCTTTTTCTTTTATTGTTTTTTATTTTGGATTGACTACTGACTTGGTAAACTGAATTATACTTAGGCTGCAGTATACATTCTATTTCAAAACATTACTATCAGAATTCATGCAATCTCATCCATAATCTGAATTTTCTCTTCTAGTGAATAATGGGAGCTGTGAGCTCCAACCCAAGCTTGTCCCTTGGGTATGGCTTTTATGAGGTGTCACCCACACGTGAACTCTCTGATGTGCAAGGAGAGTTGAGCACACACTGCAGCTCTTCCCTGAACACAATATCAATCAGGTCTTCCTTCTCCACCCAGCCAGCAATTTTCCACAGTATTATTGAAAAATATAGACAGGTACTATGTGACAGGTAGAGAACAGCATATCCCACACAGCTCAGTGTACACAGTGTATCATAGAAATGCAGTATTTTTGAGACTCTTACCTCTCCATCATAATTGCACAAATTCAGATAATGGGTAAAAAGGTTACCAATGAAAGAAAGCCTGCTGGGTATTTTTGACATGACCAATTTTTGGAGGAAATCATGCTTAAAAAAATAGCTAAAGTGTACTTTATGCTTGGGTCTGAGTCATGATCTCACAGCAAATAAGAACAGAGGTAGGCCAATTATTCTTTACCTAAACAAATGTCCAGGCATTCAGTTTTCAATAACCATAACTCCACTTTATATACTGCATAATCTTAACTGGAAGGAGGCATGTTCAGCTGCCCTATTCATCCTCAGGTGAAGTCATCTTTCAGCAGCTATAGAAATAAATGTTCATATAGGCAATTCAAAGAATGTCTATGGTTTCATGCCTGGTCTCTGTTTCTACATTGTAACTATAAATTCCAAGAGTTACCTTAATAATACTGTTTTCCAGCTAGAATTTTTTAATCTAGATTTATTTTGCAATCTAACGGCTCATGTTATTTCTCTATTTCTAATACTAATATACTAAAATGAAATAATATTGTCCCTATACATTATCAAAGTTATGTCTCAAGCTCAAAATTTTGAGCTATTAACTGTATTATGCTGCACATCTGATACCAACTCTAGTTTTACTATAGTTTTTCAGACTACTACTCTAAAAGACAGTAAAATTTTTGACTTTTTCTTTTTTTTAAGATCACAGTAAACCTGCATTTCAATTTAAAAAAAGTATTGGTGGTAAAGAAGAAAGCCAGCATTAAATTTGTGAGATAATGAACATTTGTATATACAAGTACTGCATATACAAGATCTGTCTTCTCTGCCCTCATGAATCTAAAACAGTTGCAGAGGAAACGAAAATACTGTAGGCTAAATACTTACATTCTTTGCTTTGCTATTCTTTTAATAATGAACTTCCTTGGATGGCAAACCCCTAGTCTTACATGTGTTCTGTATTTGTAGGTACATCCCTGTCAGGAAATGCTGAGAAATGGAAGTTCCTGACAAATAAAGTTCTTGGCCTTAAACATTCCATAGATATTACTCAAATGTCAGACAGAATAATTTCCAAACTTTGGCCATTATTCTACATCTATTTAAAAAACATCATGTTCTTGGAGATAATTAGTAATGCACATATGGGTTATATGGTCACTGGAGTTTGTCATAAAAACAAACTAGGGAAAATATAATTAATTGCACTTTCTATGGTGCCATTATTGCTTGTTTCGCATGAAGAGACCACAGTTATGAATCCCACTATATCCCCAAAGTCCTTTTAGCCCCCTTCTAATAACTAGGGATGGAACAAACAGGTTTTGTCTAGTTTTGGATCCAACTGAATATGAGATAACAAAAGGTTTAGACTAAAAGTATTGGCCTTGCATTCCAATCACCATGAACTGCAAAGCAAAGGGCAGAGGAAAAACCAGGGAGGAAACTGTAATGGAGAAAAATAGAGTGAAAAATAAAGCAAAGTGAAGCAATGTGAAGCCAAGTAATAAGGCAAATATCAAAACTCAATAAAAGGGCACAGAGAAAGGAAATTGAAAAGACAAACATTAGTATATTCTCTGCTTTTCTTGGAGGAAAGTATGGGTTAGAGAAATTCATAAAGTTCTCCAATCAGTAACACATCCCAGAGGTGAAAAAATCCTATTTTAATTGATTCAGTCATGAAAGTGAAAATTAAAAGAGAAAGGTTTACTATCTCCATTTTTATTTAAACCAGCAAATCCTTAAATGATGTTCAGTTTGCAAAAAAAGTCCCTCACCAGGTGGGAAATGCCAAAACTCAGACTGTCTCTGCAACCCTGTTTCCCACTCTTGGTCTGAAGACCAAGCAACAAATTTTGTAGCCTGGGTCTAAGTTTATTCCTCATTATAAAATAATACTTCCTTTCTCTTTTAGCAAGATGAACCTGGCATCCAGAGAAATTATGGTCTAAGTTGTCCATTAAATTCAGCTGAAGAGTAACAGGTAAGTACAAAATGACCTTCTTGAGTCCTTTGCATTAGACAGTATTTCACACAATAAAATTGCAGCTGGCACTGACTTCAGTTACTGTTATGTGGTTTCAGCTCTGCAAATCTGAACCCATGGTCTCAGATTTGCACACCCAGCAACTAAACCAAAACACAAATCCATACAGCCAGCATTTCCTTGTGAAAGTGGAAGCAGTACGTCTGTCTGTGCCACACAGCCCTCAGTGGCAGAGATCCACTCTGACCTTTAATGGCTTTACCAAGCAGTACGTCTGTCTGTGCCACACAGCCCTCAGTGGCAGAGAGATCCACTCTGATCTTTAATGGCTTTACGTACAAGGACTGCTTTTGTCTCTGCCTCAAGCTGCCCCCCTGCTAAGAGACCCCAACTTCTCAGTTAACTACAACTCATCTTGCACAATGCACGGCAAGAATTCTGTAGAAAACCCCCCCAACATATAATGTAATTAAAAGGAGTCATCATGCTTTACAGTCCTTGTTAAAATTATAGCCACAATTTTGTATTTCCTGTCTGTTAAGCACTGAGCTTTGCTGGATTGCTGTCTGTCAGCACCACTCATGCATGTGATCTCTTTGGTAATTGAAAACTTTCAAAGAAACCAGAAATAGCGTTATGTTGCCCATGTAAAATTCCACAGTAGAAATGAATCCAGACAACCCAGCTTGATCTCCTGGGCACTGACCAGGATTTTAAGGCGTAGCACATACACACAGCCATGGGGTTTCACTGACATGACACAACAAAGAATGAAATTTTGTCAAACCCCTCATCCATGTCAGGCTGTTTAGGACCCCACTCCCCATGTGACAGAGCCTCCTGCTCCCACTTCTCCATTCCAGCCCCTTTGATCCACCTAAGAGCCATTCCTCCTTCACCATTTTTTTCTCCTCCAAGCCCCAGTCTTCTCCCCACAGGAGCTTTCTGCCTCTCCTCACTATGCTTCCTGCTTTAGCCATCTCATTCAGCCTACACCTGCCCTCTGCCACCTCTTCCACTTTTCCTGTTCACCACTTCAGGACCACACAAACACCCTTGGCTGCTGCTCATGCTCTCTTGTGTTACCCAGCCTTACCCCAGAGCCCTGCCTCGTGGCTTCCATCATATCTCCTGTTCCTCCACCACCCAGGTCTGTACCTGCTTCTCACAAAACATCTTTCAAATCACTTTGGCCAGTCTTTGGACTTTATTGGGGGTCATCCAGACAGTCCCACTTCCAGAGAAAAAACCCCACACTGTGCATTTCCATCACCCTTATGGTATGCTCCCTTCAGAAGTATCCATATTTGTTCTTCAACATCTCTTACAAAAACAACTCACAGTAACATAATTAAAACAAGCATCCCAATGCAGAAAGTCAGTACTTAATAGGGCTCAATTCATGCTCAAGAAGACAGTAAGTGTAAGCTATAAACACTAAAAGCACGTGCCATGTTGCAGCACTACTGATATTCACTAAATTTCCCTTTATAGAAATTTCACCTAAAACTCACTCTAAAAAGTGAGTGCAACCCTTGCTTGAAGTTGTAAAGCATTACATAGCCCAACAACACTTTGATAAATGAGTAAAGTGATAAAGGAACAGAGTGCCATAAAAATCACATCCCATTGAAAGGATGCACTTTTTGTACTATAAATCCCACATGATTTCCTTTTCTCAATGTACCAAATAAATGAGGGAATGCAAAGGGAATAAACTGCTATTTGAAAAACTTTAGCTGGGTGAAAAACATACTGTTACAGGATTTTCTATGAAAGTTTTCAAATTTTAAAAACTTGACTGGGAAACATAATTTACTAAAAAATCAATAAATATTGGTTACCAGGGCATAAAGAATTGTACGTATGGTTTTTTTTGCTCTAAAGGTTTTACTTTATTGCAATACATCTCAAGATCAAAAATTAGTTTCCACACTACATTGCTAAATAAGCAAGAGGTTCTATGAGTGAGACCAGTAATGTAAGCCCTCCCACCTCCAGCTTTTCTATTTGCTCTCTTCTGCCATTAATAAAGTGCTTCAAACACAGTTTCCTTTGTAGAAACAAACAGATCATCCGTCTCCCTGAGTAAGACTAGGTGTCATCACTTTTCCCTTCTTTGTGAAATAATAAAAGTCATACTGCAGGAAAAAAATTCTTTTAAACCTTATTCAGGTGGGAATAAAAACTGTGACCTTGGATGCCATGTGTGTGAAATGAAAGTACAGTTTCAAGTTACAAAGGTCTATAATGTACACTTCTTTTTCCTATGGATTTAGGATGGAAGGACAGCAATTTTTATTCTGTACTGAAGGGATTCTACTTCTTGTTCATATTTAAATATAAACATTATGAAGAGTACAATTAGAATAGTACTACTTTTATTTCTTGATTGAATGGCAATCTACCCTCATTTTACACCATGTAGATTAAATGGCTACTTTTAAATGCAGTTCTAAGGAGTGCTGTCACAAAAACTAAGTTAAAAAGAGGCAGTGCTCCTGCAGCCCACTGCTCACCAGATCAGTGAAAGTAGATTGTAATCTTACATTATCCTCCACATTTGTTTGCATTCTGAAAGCATATAAGCCTTTCCAAATACACTTGATCTGTTTAGTTTTTATAAAAGAAATAGTTGCAGCTGCCTTGTTAGGACCCATAAAGAAGAGTTTTACTTGCAGGGTTTAAAGATGTCTATTTTCTCTTTATTTTCCCCTATTTAATCTTTCTCACACTTCTCACACTTCAAACCATTATTTCAAATAAAGCTTCACAATACAGTGGCACATTTAGACTGTAAAAGATTTTGATTTACCATTTTGACAGCTCAACATTTTTAGCTTGTATACAGCACCCAGCCAAAACTGAACAACAAATATATTTTGAGCCCTTTTATTTTCAAAACAAATGCTTTATATGCAAGAATCTGTTGTTTAGAAACAACACACACACACATACACATATATATCCACTATTATGCAATAACTGATGCTTGGGATTCATTAAAAGCACAATGATTGCAAATGCAATTGATTATTCTTTTTTCAGCATGAAATTACCAGTTACCTTTCAGGAAAGGAGCCCTCCGTGGCACAAGCCTTTCTGTGATTTCCACCTGCTCTTGCTGATGCTGTTTAACCAGGTTTCCTTCGCTGCCAGCTCTCAAAATCTTTTCGCCTAGCCTAATTTTTCGTGATCGGCTGTTAAAATCTTCTTTCCTAGACAAAGGCGATTTAGGAGCTGTATTAGCCGACACAGGTCGAGCCAAGCGAGAGGGTTTGGACATCCTGCCTGTGCAGGAATGTACCTGCTCCAAAAGCAATGTCTAAAAAATCCTTCTCAGCTCACTTTCCAGCACAGAGGCTGGGGAGTTGGTGTGTGCAGCGCAGCTGGATGTGAAGTGCTGTGCTGCCAGCCTGATCAGTTTTAAACACCGAGCCTTGGGTGGTCACGCAGTTTCCCAGACCTGTGGAATGCAAATGTGTGCTGGGGTAGAACAGATGCCTCTGTCCCGGTGCTGAGCCCCAGCCACGCTGTGGGGAGCAGAAGCTCTTCCAGGGAATGCCCCGAGCTCCTGGTGTGCCCTGAGGAGCGCCCTGGCACCAGGGGAATGCTCCACCTACGCAGGTACAGCGTGAAAACCACCCAAGCACGGGGCCACCTCCGCCTGTGGGACCCTCCCGCGCTCCTCTCCCAGCCCTCTCTCTCAAACAAACACTTTCTTGTTTCAGCAGATTTCCTCGCAGTGCGCCAAAACCACACTGCTTCAGTGCTATATGGTAAATGCCTGATGTCAAGAACACATTTGTCTTTGAGTTAAGCACAGTGCAAGCTCAAATTGGATTAAATGATGCATATTCTCCTAGCACTGTATTATCTAACTCACCAAAAGAAAGGGAGGACTGACAGGAAATATCATCTCTCTTTGAAAAATGGCCCAAATTCCTTATTATCAACTGGCACTGTTTAGGAAGCAACACTGCACAGAATATTGCCCATTATACTTTCCTATTTCAATGGTACATATACATCTAGAAAACCCCTGGCTTCTTGCACACTACAGATACTCATGTTCTTTACTGACTCTCTAAAGAAAAAATTCCTGACCTCAGGCTACATTATATCAAATTTCAGTTCCTGGGTGCTCTTCTTTGAAAATGCCCAGGCAAATCCTGCCTAACTTTCTCTGCCAGCTCTGTGCTTGTGAATGCTGCCAAGACAAAGAGCATTTGGTCACATGAAAAGAAAATTCCATTCACCATAATTTTGGAAACAACTTCTAAAGAAAAACAACACAGCGCAAACAAAAGAAAACATCACAGCTACAGTTACAGTAAAATCTTCATGCTGTATTTTAAAATGTACTTCTCAATATCCCAGGCAACCAGTATGCTGCATCTCTAATAGAATATGAGGGTCCATTTTATTTCAAAACTAGAACAAACACAAGCAAATCAATATTTCACAAGCTAAAGTACTAACAGCTATTTAGGAGAAATGCTTAATAAGAAAAAAATGAACAAAACGTGACTTAATTATTACAGCCATTCCTCATTTTCTGAGATGGGAATTGTGCAATGCAGTAAAATATTTTTGCGAGTTATTTCTATATTTTTTCCAATTCTCCTACATTAAATAGGTAATTGTTTATGCCCTCTCTATAAAGCATGGTGTCTATTGCTTTGTTGCCCCATCAAGAATGGGCCAGATTAAGTGCAATACAGCAAGCCTTGCCAGGATATTATTCTGCATATTATATTATCAACACAGAAGGAACCCTGAGTGGGAAGATTTCTACTCACAAGGAGAGATCTGAGAGGCATGAGAGTAACTGGGCTCATTAGCAGTGCTCAGGCACAGCAGGTCGTGCAGAAGACAATGAAGACCAGAAACAGGGGTGAAATAGGATGATGAATGGAGAGTTAATCATGGAACTGGGGTAAAGAATGAGTGAAGAAGGAAGAGAAAATGTGAAACCCAGTATGCATGTGACAGCTCAGTTGTACTGAGCCTAAGAAGTACTGTCATTCTCTCTCAAGATCTTGGACTGTTTGACCAATTGTAATTTTTAATATCTTCCATTATGATTTCTCATTGTGCAAGCAGACACAAATGCTGTATACTTAAGAAGCATTTTTAAGCCGTGACAATATGCCTCTGACACTACAAAGACATATTTTAATTCTGCAAAACACAGAACAATTGTGAAATAGAATCCAGTCCTGAGTGACAATAAATATAGTATTTCAGTTTTTGAATCACTACTGCTAAAGCAAAATCCAACAGAGATTGCTGTACATGACACATTCACCCAAATTCACCTAAGCATCCTTATCACAGGCTGCTCATGGAAAGAATGACCTCATCTGTGAAGGAGAATCTAATTATACAGTCATAAATCTCTTATTTCAGTATTTGAATCAGTACTGCTAAAGCCAAATCCAACAGAGATTGCTGTACATGACACATTCACCCACATTCACCTAAGCATCCTTATCACAGGCTGCTCATGGAAAGAATGACCTCATCTGTGAAGGAGAATCTAATTATACAGTCATGTTACCTGTAATTTAAAATAATTTCTAAGCAAAGCAAAGACATTGTGAATTCAAGATTTTCCTAAGTCTCTCTCTAGTGATGTAGCAAGAAAGATGAGGAAAGTGAGCTCCATCCATCAGCTTTTGCTAGGAAAGGCCCTAAGTTTTCCATTTGGATGCTAAAATGACACTTCTGCACTGAAAGAGAGCAGCGACATCCTGGTTTTGACAGGAAAGCTCTTTTTCTCACAGCAGAGACACAGCCCTGCAGAAATGGGGGGAGTCAAACACCTTCCTCAAACACGGGAAATTCCTGGAATACTCCAGTCAAAGATGGCCATTTTCAGTAATATCTCAGCGTCTGATGGCACTGTGTCACGTGAGGAGAGGCTGGGAGAGCTGTGCCTGCTCAGCCTGGAGGAGGCATCTTATCCTTGTGCATGAACATCTGATGTGGGTGTAAAGGTGGGCTCTTCTCAGTGGGCCCAGCAGCAGGACCAGAGACAATGACCACAAATTGAAACACAGGGGGAAAAAAAAGAATGTAAGGCTTTTTTATGGAGTGAAGGTGGTCAGACACTGGCACAAGTTGAACAGGGAGAGCATGAATTCTCCTTCTTTGGAGATAAGCAGCACCCAACCAGGCACAGCCCTGACCTGCCTGCTGTAGCAGAGCCTGACTGAGCAGGGGCTTGGACTAGGCAGTCTCCAGAAGTGCCTTCCCACTCCACAGAATTATCAAACTTTTCAGAGGCTACTTATAATCTGGAAGTTGAAATATATTTTCATCTGTTCAACAGCAGCTGTACAACCTTTCTCCAGGTTCTAGCAATTTAGCTATCCCACGCCTGACTGCCACTTCTGGGAGGATTTGCTTCCTTTCTGGTCATTCATCCCTTTTAGCTTCCTGCATTCTATGGCACGGTGTTCCCCAAAAACTGTCCTCTTTGTTTGTTTGTTTGTTTTAAAGGCTCTGAGATGTGAAGTTGGTGATTCCAGCTATCAGCATCAAACTCTTAAAAAAAATCCCCCAAAAAGCCAAAACACCAAAAAAACTCCTCCCCAAAATCCCACAAAACCCTGAAATAAACCATTCCAGGACATAAGCTGGGGATGCTTAGCTGACTGTGTTTCAGGCTGGATGTAGACACAGTAAATCAGAGCACTCTGGGCTGGAACAGCATGAGAGTGCAGCCAGGGCTGCTGCCAGCTCCCCACCACCCACCTGCACAGGTCCCCCCTCCCCAGCCCAGCTGCCCTGGGGGCCTGGGCTCCTCCCAGCTGTGGGGCAGGTCCCTTCCTGCCAATCCCTCCTCCTTCACCACGGGTTCTTATTGAAGTTCCCCAGGGAGCAAGTCTTTCATCAGCTCTCAGGCTTTTTGAAACCCCAAGCTACTCTTTTGAACTAAAAAAACTCAAAACAAACCCACAAAACCGAAAATAAACAAAGCAAAAAAAGCCCCCAAACAAAACGTTCAAAACAAACCCAGCCCTTCTCCCTTAGATTTCAGATAGCAACTTCAGCTAGATAGAGACATCATGTTGAGGTAACTTACCATTCAGCAAAAAGCAGTTCACTTTGTCAAGTTTTCATCAAGGAAGTTTTCTAGTGCTTTGGGTCAATGAATAAACTCTGTCACAGCCTCACACAGCCGAAATTAATATTAAGGGACCAACAGTGCTCTGAATAATCACATACATACATAAACAAGTAATATTTTTAGAAAACCATACTCTGTTTAAAATATTGTCCTTTTAGTTTTAAAACTAACCTCTCCTCTTTCCGGCCTAGAAAATAAATTGCTGCTGAAATATGACAACAAGAATTTGTTAAGAGTTAGCAAACAGAAGGCATTTCTACCATAGCATATTAGATAGGTTATGATACTGCTGTTAACTTCAGAAATGTTTGTGCCCTCTGGGATAAAAGAAACGTGACTATAGATGTTATTAATCCAAACAAAGCATTTGCAAAGCTTGAAATTTCCTTTTTTGGGCAACCATGGAATTCTAGTTTACATTTGCACATAAAGAGCTGGGGAGAGGAGAGGATCCCTTGCATGTGAACCAGGAAAAATTGGGAGCTGGTGCTGTACAGTTCAGGATGTGGCGTTTTCTCAGCCTACCAAATCCTCCCCCCAGATTTTGGCCTGCAAGTATCTAAAGACAGAAAGGCATGTATGCAGAAATATTTCAGCTTCAGCAGACTCTTTCTAAACTATTGACAGGCAACAACTGCTACACCAGTAAATGGAAGTTGCAGGTGCAGAAGTTAAAACTGCAAATTAATGAAGTCTTCTCTTTACAAAATTACGCAAGTAACCAGATGGCACAACATTTTCAGCATGAAATGAGAAATAAATGTATAGGCACCAGAAGAACAAGATCAGTGATGAAAACAATTTCAGATGCAAGTCACTGATAGGTATGTAATGTAATAATAAAATAAAAAAAAAAAAGCTTGGTGCTTCAGAGAGCTACATTTTCCAGTAACTGAAGCATGCAAAATTAGTGACAAGTTAATTTTGCAGATGTTAAAGCTTTCTTAGAAATATGTACAGTGCTTTATTTCTCCATATATGATTTCTGAAATAGTTGCATAGTACAGAAGATGCTTCATATTCAATATATTGAGACCCATTTTAAAACATTTCCAACGGATCTGAAGACATTCTGGCTGGGAAAATAAACCATACAAAAGGAACCTAGTCATTCACTCAAAGACAAGTAAACCCCTCCAACAGAAAGCAAACTGTATTTATGGCAAGTCCTGTTACTCTTGAATATGGTCTTAAAAAGGAAAGTCTGTTAAGGCCTGCTCTAATATAATAGCCGCCCAGAAGATTCTATAATTAAAGCAGAGTTGTCATTTATATCAGGAAATTCTGTTCCAGAGATTTACTACTCAGCCATATAAATTTAATCTCAGTTCCAAGTCTTAAAAAAAACCCCAAAAAACTAACTCAGAAAAAAATCCTTCAGGTCTACTATATTTCCTTTTATTCAAAATTTAGAAAATTAAACCATAGCAAAAACTTTCTTAAAGATAAAAGCATTTACAGCTGTAGAATCTAAATACCTTATTCTGCCACAAACCCAGGAATAGTAAGGGCAAAGTTAATTTTCTTTATTATTTTATCACTTCTGCATCTTATTTTGCTTTGATTCCAAGATCTTAAAAGTCCTGGTTTGCCTGAGTACACAGGTCTGTAGCTCACTATTGAAGTGTTTGTAAAGACTGAACTATGTCAAGGTTATGGTTTTTCTAAAGCAGTGCAGGTACAACACTACTGTCCCTCACCTGGTGCTGTCCTTTGTATGGTTTTTCTAAAGCAGTGCAGGTACAACACTACTGTTTATTGGTGCTGTCCTTTTGACAATTGCTCTGGGGTCCCTTCCCTGCCTGAAGGGTTGTAGGAGCCCAAGCACACTCAGTCACAGGTAACTGCATTTAGCAAAGGGTGCATCCACTGAAGAACAAAGCAATGGGGCAAGTGTGTGAAAACACAGCTTTTCATGTTTGAAATGTTTGCCAAGATTGTTCCTGAGATTTCCAATTGATGCCAACTCTGATGGCAGGCCAGGGTGCTTCATCCTGATGAGTTAATCACTAAGTAATTCCAGACAGAAAAATCAGCTGTGAACAACTGCCCATGCAACTCATAACAAATACTTTTTTTTTTTTGCAGAATGTTACCTTTTTCTATATATCAGCCATCCATGCAACTCATAACAAATACTTTTTTTTTTTTTTCAGAGTGTTACCTTTTTCTATATATCAGCCACTCACAAAAGAATACAAAATTCAAATATTTATGCCATATTTAAATTATTGCTAAACTCTAGCAAAGTGTTCTGTGATTTGGCTGTTCTTGGTGCCATACTGGTTGGCTGTAATAACTAAAAATGCTAAAATCTCCACAATCTTGGTTCAAAGCTTTTTCGCTTGTTCTGATCTTTTAATCAAATCAAATAAGAACTTAGGCTCAATATGTTCTTAAAGGAATACCCATTAACTATAAATCACAGCAGATCATCACTATTATTCCTTCATTGTTAAGTAACATGTGAATACTGCTTTCCACATCTGCAGTTACTTCACATGAGATTCTTAAAGCATTTGAAAATGTGCACAAAATTATCTTTTGCCAGATTTCTAGCATTAGTAGTTTCTTGATAAAAGAGAAAAGTGTTCCACTTTCAAAGTCTCTTCTGAAATTATGTAAGTGAAACTATGACTGGCTTAGTCTTTATAGCCACTATAAATAGGGAGGGAGAGAAACAATTTGTAACACTACACTGACATTTTACTCTGAAGAAAATGTTAGTTTCAAATGTTAGGTGCTAATTTGTTTTAGCATAACTGCAGCCTTCTCTAGCTTTTTGAATCACCGTTTTCAAATGACCACCTCTTAATAAAAGAATAACCTTTAGAAGAGCTCTAACACATCAAAAATACAACACAGAGAACTTAAAGCTTTACAAAAGAAAAACTATGCCTTACAGAAAATCAACCCCTTATGATGGTTTAAATGAAATCTTGGAATGAAGAGGAGATAGGTAGGTAGCAAGAGCAGATTGGATGTGTCAGGAGACAGAAACACAGTCCTTGACTGACAGAATCCTGTTCATATGGTCAAGGCACAGATAAGTCCTTTTCATTGTTTCAATACTCCACTTTCATCATGAAGTTCTGCATCATGCACACAGTGGGGAAAAATAAGTAAAGAGAAGTAAGCACAAAATGAATGAAGGGAGGACAATCTTCAGGCATGAGGGCAATTCAGTCATATCTCACGTGAAGCATTTTAACTGTTCCTCATCCAGCAAGGCTCCATCAATAGCACCTGGGTATGGGTGCTGCAGTGCTCTCGTAAGGAGGAGCAAACCACCAAGAAAAGAGAACAATGGGAAGACAATGGTCAGCCTTTGAAGATGGTGGTGAGAAGGAATATCTCTGTAGGGCAGCTGTAGGTCTGGCATTCTTGGCTGGGACTACCACAGTCTTTTTCCACCACAGACCTTGGATGTAAACCTCCACAGGTCTATGGAAAGCCAAAGGGAAGTAAGTAGATATAGAACCCTTTATAATCAGGTATTACAATAACATTTATTTGGGGGTTTTTTAAAAGCAAAATAATTAGTCAGCACCATTTGAACTGCAGAAATACCCAGAGAGTGTTCCACCAATCCAGTGTCCTTTTCTCAGAAGTGGCCCTGGAAGTGAGGATTTAGTGAACTGCAGAATATAAAATGTATTTTTCTACTTGTGAGACACAATATTTTTCAGACGTCCATAAATGAATATTTCAAGAAGATAATCCAATCAGCTGTCTGTGATTTTTGTGTGGTTTTGGCCATTACAGAAAAGGAAAAAGTACTTTTTCTTCCAAGTCCTGTTTAAAATATGCATCATCAGAGTACAGCAAGCTTTAATTTTTGCACAATTTTACTTACACAGTGCAACATATATGATGCACAAGGTTCTTTCCTGTGTCAAAATTTCAAGTGACTGGTGCTGAATTCAATCCTTTCTGTCACTCACACTGTTCTTACAGTGAGATAACAAGTGCCCTATAATGCTGACTGCCTGGGTTTGAGTGAACTGCCTGTAAACAGCCAGCTGCTTGATCCCTTGCTGTCTGAGCAGCTCTGGAGAGATGAACACTTTTGTTAAACAACAATATAAAATCTTCAACTCCATTTATTGTGTTTCTATAGCCATAGGTAATAGTTCAGGTAGTCCAAGTTTGCCACTACTCCTCTGAAAAGCACAGCCATTGCACCCTCACCTGCTCAAGCCATCTGGAAAGACATTTCTTGGTTACAATCTGCCCGTACTTGTAGAGACTAAATGTTCTGAAATCTGGAGATTTTATGCAGATTGCTTGATGTCCTGCTTTGCTGGACCATATTTGATGATTTATTACCTTATTTACATTAAATGACAACAAATGTTCCCAATTACTAGCACCTAAGAGTGAGGAGATTGCAGCACATAGCATGCTTTAGGAATGCAGCAACTGTTGTTTCCTTTATTTCTGGCAGATATTTGGGGTGGTATCCAGGTTATCCTGATGGATCCTCCAACCTGTGTCCATCATCAGACATTGTTCATCAGAAACACAAGAGGAAAATCTAATTCAGTGATCAAACAGCAGACAATAGCAGATGGCAATGAAGTAAAGAAATCGGAAATATTAGTCTTTCCAACCAAGAAAAATCTTGAAAAGAACTAATAACCTAATCAATAAAAATAAGGGCCTACGAAGTATGTTAATAAAAATCCCAACCTATTTTCTGAATATAAAACTAAACTGATGACCATGTCAAGTACAATATATAAATATAAAATCTTCTTTAAAAAAAGGTCAGTGGCCATTTTAAAGTAGGTTAGCACAAGTTAAAGTAAAGAGGACACTGCATGACCAGCAGTTCTGCCTAGAACCATAAAGGAAATTGGTCAAATTATGTTTTTAATGTATATTCACTTTCTCAAGGACAACAAAATTTACTGTGTTCTACCAAGAAGTGTTCTCTGATCTGACTGTTCTTGATGCTATATTGGTTTGCTGTAATGACTAAAAGATGTAAAAAACATTGAGTCTTAGTTCAAAGTTGTTTCACTTGTACTAATGCATTAATCAAATAAAGTAAAATTTTGACTTCAGTATGTTCCTGTTTGATCCCAAAGCATTAAAATAAGATTGATGTTATAAGGATTGCTACATAAAGAACAGACAGACATGTACTTAAAAACACATGCAAAGAGAGACAGAAATAAAATTGGTGAAAAGAAGGAGAAGAAGAGCAGTAATTCCCCTCTGCTAAGAGCTCCAGTGCTTTTAATGGGCACCAGTCTGCTATCAGGGAGATTTCAGCCAGTCTGACCTGAATTCCTCCCACTGAAATGCAACCACCACATCTACCATGTTACTGTATATGAACCATAAAATAAACAGAATAATTCAGAAGCTATTAAAAATTAATGTTACAAATTCTGAGAGCAAGCCTTCATGATGTCCCTCATTTTAATAGTCCTTAAAATGCCTTTCAATGAAAGGGTCTGTAGGGGGAAAGACTGGAATAACTTGGATCAAAAAAAATCAGGTTTTTTACCTCAATAAAGACTCCTTGAAGGGGAAAAATAGGATGTGAGCAACTTCCATATTTAACATTAGAATTAAATGGACCTTTTAAAACTTTGCTGGACTTTAATGACAAGTTTGTAAATTATTTACTCCCATGAAAAAATGAAGTTTTGCAATTGGGAATTCAAATAACTCCCAGATAATGTATAAACCGAAAGAGAACTATTGCCTTCTCCTTTAGATAGAAAAGCTCTGCAATGCTAACAGCCATAAAACATGGTGAAGATGGAGGCAGTGACCATAAAGGTAGCTTTAAGCAAGTAACACATTTCAGGTCTAAAAATGAGACCTTAATGTATATTTCACATAAAGAAATGTCTTCCACTGACTAAAATAATCCCATTACCAATCACCTGCCAAGTATGACACACACCTTAATACTTTTGAAGAGCACTTTTACATGAAAACAGAAAAAAAAGGAAAAAAATTGATTAACAATGTTTTAGACATTTTCAGCCTAAACTTTTCTTTCCAAGCTCTCCACAGTTTTGTACAGCACAAACAAATTTAGCATCTTATTCCACTAGCAGAGACTACCTCAATTTCAGACTATTTTGCAGCTAATAAGATCACAGTCACATATCCCTTAATATAAAACAATTTCATTCTAGTTATTGAAGCCAGCTATTTAGGGTTCTACACTCAAAGGTAATTGCACAGGTAATTTTAATTTGGTGGAACCTAACCATATAACGAGTCTGGTGAAGATTCAGGATTTAATCCTATAATTTCAAAGTGACCTATGACTTATTTTACAGCAGCTGTTATAGTGTAAATCAGCCTTGGTTCCACCTCCAGCTCAGCCACCAGATTCTGCAGTTAGAGTTGCTTCTTTGGTGGTGATCTCCATTTGATGGTGATCTCCATGTGGTGGTGATCTCCATTTGGTGGTGATCTCCTATTTATTCAATAGAGCATCAAGTTTTACTGCCCTAAATACAAAACCTGTCAAAACAGGAAGCCTTGCAGTTTGCAGCCTAATATCATCCACCAGATGCACTGGACATGTGAGGGTGAGGAGGCAATTTGGGTGAGAGAAGAGGAAAGTGATTAGGATAAAAAGGGGGGAAATTCTGACAGCTATCACAGTTCTACTACATTAGGCATATTTTCAAGTAGAATATATGATGATAAGTTGTTACAGAAATGGGCTGTGGAACACAAGAGGTATGTCCATCTACCCACCTTCCTGATTGCCAGGAGCTGCCCTGAGGATTTTCTTTGTGGAGCAGCTTTGGCTCCCCTTTCCAAATGCCTGACAGAGCATTAGGGAAGGGACCCCTTCATCCCTCCTTTCACGCTGGAGCACAGCCCTGAACAAGCCTCGGGGCCAGAGGAAGTCAGCACAAAATTCACTTAAATCTATGCTCAGGTAACACACGAATGTGATCCCCTGGAGCCTCTTTGACCACAGCTGTGATTACCATCCATTATTCCCAGAAAGTTTATAATTGGCTAATCTTTTTATTTTGGCTTCTATGAAGAATGCAAAGTCAAATTTCAACAGGGTGCTAATGGAGACATGCAAACTGCAAAGCACAAATCTCAGATTTACTCTGGGAGAGGTTAATACCACCACACCCTGAGATCTTATCTAATCCACTTTTCTTTATAGCTAATATTATTCACTAATCAAAGTGTGTTATTTTACCAATGATTCATAAGACTCTAGTAAAATCATAAACATACCAGTTAGACTTTGGGTAACTGTGTGGTTTTATTTATTTCTGAAAAATGTATACTACTGATGCAGAAAAAAATCCCACTTTCCTAGCAATACAAATGATGTAGTGGCAGGCTGGAGTGATGGTGTACTTCAGGGTGATTTGTTCAGCAAAAACAACAGGTGTAGCTGGTGTTTTCCAGCCATAAATCTTCCCTTTTGCAAGCTAATAGTAGGTTGCCAAGCCAGTGTGTACCTCTATAGATTATGTTACATAAAAGGAATTTTTTAAAGGTGCATAATTGTCACAGAAGATTAATTTTAGATTAATGAAGAATTTAAAGAACAGTTAATTAAACCCTCAAAAAAAGTCTTTTATTAATTTGGGACAGAAATGCCCATTTCATTTACAGAATAGCAATTAGGATAAAGGATAAATCAATATGTTTGCATTTGTCAATTACTGTTATTCACCAAGCAGAATTTGTAAACTTTGATAAAGCATCTTCAATTCCTTCAGTCCTTAATTACAACTCATTAAATTTTCATTAACTTCAAGCTCAGTAAAAAGGAATAGAAATCGTTGATGGTACCAGTCTTGGCAGGACCATGTTAGATGCCAGAGATGTTCTTTGTTTTGTGGAAGTTACTTGTGTTTAGCCAGTTATGTCATTGCTCTATCACAGCAACACATCAAGAACAGATAAGAAAATGTCCCACGTCTCTGAATTTAGGTTCACTCCGTGTACACTTTAAAGCTTTGAAGCAGCTTTTAAGATAGCATGTCACTTGGACTTTTAAAGAAAGGGACAGTGAATTGTGAAAGATAATGTGGAGATTATTCAGGAGTGCCTGCGCTGCAAAAGTGCAGCCTGCATCTCACCCTCGCAGCTGCCAAAGGCTGTGGGACCAGGGTGGCAGTGGTGCAGGAGACCTCACAAGGAACTGGGATGCTAAAGGCACAGAGGAGAAATTAACTTGAATCCGCACCAAGATGGAAGCTGTGGGAAATCCTCCCTCAGGAAAACTCCCTGCTGACCCTGGGGCAGATGAAAGGTCAGACCAAGCTGCTCAGGCTTTGAGAGCCTCCACAGATGAAACCTGCAGAACCTCCCAGGGCAACCTGCACCGCTGCTTCACCCTGCTCGGATGGAAATGATTTTTGTGATACCCACTCTGAATCTCCCTCATTCTGTTTTCTGTCTGTTGTCTCCAGCCTCTCACCACACACAAGCAGCAGTCCTCTCTTCAGTGTGACCTGAAGGGATGCAAGGTGCCCAGTGTGGCATTCACATTCTCTGAAAAAATCCCTACACCCAGGATTTTTCTCCTGGAAAGCTGAGGAGCCTCAAAGAAAAGGAAAACAATTCTTATCTCATTTGCTTCTCCTGTGTTGTATTCATGTGTGGAATGTGTTTGGAGATTGTTTACCCAAAGGTGATTGCCTCATTGGATTCTGGTGTGAGTTGTTTTGACTCAGTGACCAATTACAGCCAAGCTGTGTCAAGACTCAGGAAAGAGTCACAAGTTTTCATTATTATCTTTTCAGCATTCAGTAAGTCTCCTTGCTGTATTTTTTAGTATAGTATAGTTTCGTCTTCTTTAATATAATATAGCACTATAAAGTAATAAATTAGCCTTCTGAGAACATGGAGTCAGATGCATCATTCCTCCGTGCCACAGGGGTCTTCTGCAAATACAATACCCCAAGGTGCCCTGACCCCATGCGAGCCAGCCCTGCTCCTGCAGCTTTCCCCCAGGGCAGCTGCTCCAGCCCAGTGTTTTCAGGGCCCTGGTTTATGGTGTGTGCCTGTGCTGGAAGGCACTGAACTGGCAAGGTGCAGGTGAGGTTTAATGAGTGCTGAGCAGGGGCACTGATTCCTCCTCTCAACCTCTTGGCCGTGTCCCTGTCCATGGGATCCAGGACATGTCTATATGCTGTCCCTGCATACAGACAAACCACTTTTTCATTTGGACATTTGACAAATGTCCAAATGAAAAAGTTATGATTACGATTTTTTTCATTTAAAGTGAAGGTGACCCAAGAAAGAAGCATTTAATGGAGCAAGTACAATAATCAGCGTGAAAGCTGTAGTGGAGATGTAGGGAGAGGGTGAGAAACTGAGCACTGCCCAGAAAAAGCTCTTTGCACAGCATTTTCAGAGGTATTTCAAGGATAGACTGTAAATTTAAACATGTAAACAGACAAAGAGGAAATTAATTTTATGCACTAAGGAAAAAACATAAACCCTCTCATTAAGAGAACAAACTATTTGGTGTCCATTTGGTGTCTATTTTGGTGTACATTGATTTGAGATGGCTGCTTTCCTTCTTTGGTCCAGCGCCTGATAAAATGGTGTTAGATGAGAGTCTGATGCATAGTCCAATTTAGTGAATCACAGTTTAAAAAAAGAACTTCAATATCTTCTGAACTACATATAAAAAAAGTGTACTTAAACTAATTTTACATTACAGCATTTCTATTTTTTTCTAAAATCAGATTTTCCATTACATATTAGGGTATTTTCAAAGAGATTTTTAAATGAGACCTTTGCTATTAGTCTCCTGCTATGCAGCTTATCTTGGTTTTAGATACCAGGTGACAAAGTTTTGTGTGTTTGTGGCTTTAGCTTTTCAGTAGATGGGGCAGGTTTTTAAGCTGAGGGTGTGATTTGGACTATTCCAACTTTCTTTTTTTATGCACTTGTTTTTTAATGTGAGACAAAAAATTTTTTTGAGAAGGAAATAGCTGTCACCCAGAACTCATAAAATGTGTAGATTTTTGGAAAGGTTAAAATGGAACTCAAACATGTTCATTTATCTACAGCTTTCTGTAGTATGTGGAATATTTTTTTTCATAAAACCGCAAGAGAATATTTCTTAAAACAGTAGTTCTCTATAGAATTTATTCAAGAGCTTTTCTTATTTTGCCAGCAGCATGGAAGCAGAAGTGCTTTGAACCCCTGTGTGTTCAGTGGTTAGACTGTGCAAGTTTTACAAATGTCGTGTTGAACTATGTAGTATAAGAAGGTTTCAAAGCACACATATATATAGGTATATATCTGACATTAGTGAAAATGAGGTAAATATGGTTACCATATAATAAAGTTAAAAATTTAAAACTTTAAAGTTAACAAAAAACAAACCAACAACAAAAGAAGCAAACAAATGATACTTCGCAGGGTAATTGCTGACTGCTTAAAAGCAAGATCTACTTTTCTCCTTCCTCCAACTCAGACCCAGACCTCACACCCAACCTTCAAAGCAAACCATAAAACATTAGATGGCCCAAGCCTGTCAGTATTTCGGAGGCATTTGGACAATGTTTTAACTTTTGGTGAGCCCTGAATTGGTCAGGCAGTTGAAACTGGATGATCACTGTAGGTCCCTCCCCACTGAAAACAGTCCACTCTATTCTATAAAGACACCAGTTTTCTTCCAGACTGTTAAATTCTGCAGTAAATTGAAAATTGTACAACACTACATGTAAGACATTAAAAAAGGTAACAGAAAAATATTATTCTGAACACTGTCACTCATTTAGCCTTATGAAACATGCACATTTGCACAAAAATCCAGTGAAACAGAATTTGGATATAGTTTGTAGCATTCTACACAGAATGCTGCACAAAACCTATGTGCCTGTGGGATACCCACTTCTTGTTACTCCACGTGCACCCTCTCCTCCTTCACCAGGTCATTAGGATAATACTGATAATAGAAAATTCTGCAAGCTTAGCACCACAGCTTGGCAAGAACATTGCTGCTGTTCCACAGTGAGCTGGCACAGAGGCCATGCTGACAAAGCAGAGCAAGGCTCAGCCGCTGCAAGCTGTGCCCAGGATTATGTTCCCTCACTCAACAGCTGCCTTCAATCACAAAGCCCACACTTCCTTTTCCAGCATTATTCATCTCATGAAAAATTGTCGTTTTCGTACTGGCTTGACATAACCCACGTGGCTGCTCAGCAACATCTTACATAGGTGGCCATTTAAACCCTTTTGCACAATAAATACCATATGGGAAGGTTGGGGGACAGGCGATGTTCAGTTTGAGCCAAACTAGTCCTATTTTGACTCCAGTGCTCTGAGGAAAACTGACGACACTGCCCATGTGGGGGTCTGGTGCAGAGTGGGTGAGTCATGACACAGTGTCACTCCTGAAAACACAGCCAGACAGGGGCAAGTAAGGGCTTGTCAACTTCCAGGCAAGTGAAAGTTACTTGGGCTGGTACAGCAAGAAAAGCCAACTTTTTGAGGTTTTCTGTAGGATAGAAGAAGTAGAGGCTCTCATGGAGACAAATGCCACCCCAGAATTATTCCATTAGCAGCAACTCAAAACTTAGAGTTTTGAATTCTGTTCACTTTGAAGCTGCTCGCTTGATACCTATAATTTCTAGACAGTATTGTCAATATTTGTCATATTTCCAAAATTCCACAAGTCAAAATGCAATGCATGCATTATACAAAAATTAGAGTAAAAAGGACTTTCATCCAAATTGAATTCAATGCTTTTTGTTGACTGAGAGACTGAAGCTTCCTAAAAGATCACACCAGATAAAATTGAAGAATTTTTCCTACAGCAGACACAAGCAAAACACAGAAGTAATATGAAACATTTCAAATCATGAAGAAGACATGAACTGTAAGTTAGCTGCAAGTGTCAAAATTACAGTAGGCAGTCAAAGAGCACAAATAACTTATTTTCCCTCATGGGTACATATGAAAAAGTAAAATTTCCAGACATACGAAAGCAAGTGTAGTATTGTATATATGGAATGAAATTTGCCATAACAAGTACTGAGGTTTTACTTGGTGCAATCAGCTCAAATTGGTGGTCTGCCACATCCCCTGATCTTTCACAAGGTTTCTTTTAAAAAATCAGGACATCACCTGCTATTTCTTATGAAATCCTATGAAGTGCACAGAAATCTAAGATAATGACAAAGAAGCCCTAAACCAGTTAAAGGTGTCTGGATGACCCATTATCTTCTTCAGAAGTTTCACACAATGGCTGTACATTAACAAAAATTGCAGCTTACCTGTAGTCCAAGATGAAACCAAATTCTCATCTAACGGCTCAGTCACAACCCTGAAGCCAAATAAAGGCTTTTTTTCCAATCTCCACAGCCTTTCAAGGGACTGGCAGAATACGTTGTGAGTGGTCACCCTGAGAGTGGTGTGTTTGTGGCTCACAGCTTGGGGCACGCTGTGTGCAGTGACAAATCTCTGCTGTCCTCTCACCTCAGTGAGGGGCTGCCATCCTTCTGCAGAATGTTTGGCTGTTTTCTAAGAAATTAGCATGAAAAACTGATACAAGTCAAGACACCGTAAGTTTGCAAAATCTTGGTTTTCTGAACCAACCAAAGAGGAAGCAAAACACAATCAAGAAGACAGATGCAGGAATTCTCCTCCCTACACAGTGCTTCATGCTGGGCAGATTTAGAAAGGTGCCAAGAAAACACTTAGTCAAAGGCTACAGTGCCCCATGAGGTGCTGAGACAGCCTCAGCAATCCTTCACATAGCTGCTAGCATGAGCTGAGACTTCTAAGGCTTCTGATTTACGCAGTTAGGAGATCTTGAGCACCATCTGACACAGAGCCCATATCAGAACCTTCTGATTTATTCCCACTAGGGTTGACTCAGGTCAGTCTTTAAATATATCAACTTCAAATCCAGCTTAAATCACAGGCAAAAAAATACCTCATGTTTTGTCTACCAAAAATACTGGTATCTGATTTTAAGGACTCACAAATCGAATTAAGAGATGCTTGTTGTAAAATGACATGAGGAAACCAAAATAAAAATCCTAGAAAGGATTATTTTAAGAAAAATTGAAATTATTTATTAACAAAGCAAAATTGCTTGTTGTAAAATGACATGAGGAAACCAAAATAAAAATCCTAGAAAGGATTGTTTGAAGAAAAATTGAAATTAAAGCATTTATTAACAAAGCAAAACATAACTTACAGCCTCCTTATTTTCCCCTCTCTTAATCTTGGAAGCCAGCAGTTCTTACCAGTATTGTTTATTGCTGAGGTATTGCAGAAGTCACACCATGGGCAAAACCTGCTTACATTACCCACATTCAAACATTGTAATAGCACAGGTACATCAGCAAGGGGTTTGCCTTATTCTGTGGTTTGTTCTGCAGCTAAAAACCACTTTCTACATGTTGCTTTGGAATCAAACTGGTGATGAGGAGAAAATTTGTTTCTGGTCTGCAGCCTCTATGACAAAGTCAGTTAAAAAATCAGGACAAGGGTAGTAGGTCAGAGCAGCATCAGTTCAAGTCTCCTCTGAGCACATGCAGCTGGTATTATATATATATATATAAAATAGATCATAGCAGTAAAGTATATATATAATATCAGTGTGTGTATATATATATATATATATATATATATCTCAGTATAATCTGATGGCCAGTGTGATGCTGTGGAACACCTTCTGCAGATACCAAGCCCCTTCTTATTGTAACAGAGCAAAGCCAACTGAAGGACTAAATTAAATAAGATCCTCCAAATGTGGGCACCACTGTCCCTGAGTTTGATTGACCTCAGTGCTCCCATTAATAGCCAGGCTTCTTCCAGCCTCATTTTAATCCCTTTCCTCTGCTTCACTTGACAGACACTGGAGAGAGTCACAGACACTCACAGATCCAGCCCAATACCCCTGCAGATCCTCAGATAAGAATCAACTGCTGGCCCCTCCGTAGAGGTTTGTTTAATTAACCCTTTCCTTGTGCCACCTGCCCCAAGGCTCATGGACTCTGTCACAGACACTCAGGGTAGACTTAAAAGGTTGCTTATCCCTCAACTCCCAGTGACCTCAAAGGAATCTGCAAATACTTATTGTTTCTGACAGGCCATGTATTCAGATTGATAAACACAACACTGTCAGATGGCAAAAGAAGTTCTATTTTGATTACAGTTAAAATGAATTAAAAGCATTCAGCATTTCCTGGTGCCCATTTTAGGCACTTGAATTCTGAATTTCAGCTGAAACACTCATTAAGGTGATCTATGCCACCTTATCTTTTCCACCCAGACAGGTCCTTTGGTATCTGTCTTTAGATCTTTACCTCTTTAACAATTGTTTGTATTCAAACTAATCTTGTATTTGGTATCTCCCCTCCATCAGATGACTTACAGAGTCTAGTTTTGTCCTACCTGCATAAGAGACAATTTTTCAAAACAAGCACCACTTTTATATAATCTCTGATGAAGAAATGACTACAGGCACATGGAAAAGAATGCTTCATCTGAAAAATAAATAATGTTTAACTGCATGAAATAGAAAAAGTAAACTCTGTTTTTACAAAAAACACCTTTCTATTTCAATGTCATGAACAAATGCTTTTTTTTCCAATGTGAAATAATTTTCTTTAAATGAGGGGCTGCAGATATGCTTAATCAAAGTATTTGCCAGAACAAGAGTGGCATTCACAGTGTGACTGCTTTAGTAGATTTGTGCATAATAGGATAAATTCAGCTGAAGTCTATGAAAAAATTAAACAAAACAATTCAGAATATGATTATTAAATTTATTTCAAGTCTGAGTACCACTGCAGAATTCATCCCACTGCACTGACATTATCTAAAATCTGTGTGATGTTCTGCAGTTGCAGTATGGTATCCCAAAGTCATCTCAGAGGTACAAGAAAATAAAAAGTTAGGCAGTAACGTCCTCCTCTCTATCAGGATGTTAATGGAGTGTGAACTATATCAAATGAGAACAAGGAAGAACATTTGCTGCAAATTTTACTCAACAGCAGTTCAAGCTATCATACATCAGGAAATGAAAATAAGAGGTGAAGAGTACACATTTTACTATTTCAACAAGCTATTCTACTAATGGAAAAAAACCTTTCCACATAAAAAGACATTAGACTATGCTGACCATACACTTTCTCTCTCCAAAGGGATGACTGGTGATACAGAGTTGTGTCTACCTCAGTACCCACAAAATGAATTGTCAGTTGAAAACAACTAATATTCTTCTACTATATTTCACAGACTTGTTTTACAGCTTCTATTTTATGATTCACAGGTTAAAACCAAGTTCCTGCTGTATGTGAGAATCTTTTTTCCGTGACCTTGAACACTACAGAAGTTATGAGACATTTTTTGTCATACTTTCATAACATCTGCAGCTACAATATATGGTCTGTCCTACCTTTCAGGAATACAGATTGATGCAATTGATCTGCTTATCATATCAGTTTTAAGGCAGCAAAGAAAATATTCTTCAGAAAGAAAAAATAAAGGTAATAATAAGGAACGGGTGTTCAGATCTATCAACTCACAATGCAACATGTGTTATGTGCATGGGCTTTGGGCTAAGATTCACGTGATCTTAAGTTCGTTGTTCAAAAAGCTGATGGAAATATTTCTGGATAACATGCAGTTGCTGAAATTTTTAAGTAAAGTAAAACTCTTACAGCTGTATAAATATTATGAAAGTATATATGTTACTCATATTTTTTTTCTTATGCAGACTTTCAGACCACCAGAGGACTCTGAGTTCCTTCAGCTCTAGAGTCAGACCAACAGCATTTCACTCAGGGATGCAAATTCAAGTGCAAGTAACCCTTTACTAAGGGCTCTACTACTAAATAGTTTTTGCACCTCCATTCATGAGAAATAGAATTAGGTTGTATGCAGATATGTTATGTAAAGCTTAGATTAGGGACCAGCTCTATGGGGGAACCCTATTCTTTGCATCAAAGTCTTAGCAGTGCTTTGGTATTAATAGGGACAGCTGAATATTATTCCTATTGCTCCCATATATTGTCCAGCCACTTTGTAATGGATATAGTGCCTTTTTCAACTTATCTTTTCTCACCCCCTTTGGTTTCTCTTCTTTTTGTCTCTCTGTCCTTCCCCACAAGGACTAAATCATCCTGTATTTTTCAAAGTAACCTGAACCTGGTATTTTCTACTGCCACTTGCATCTCCCTCTGATCCCACTCGTCTTTGAACAATGCATTCCCCCTCTTCCCTTGACAAGCCCAGGTCTTCCTCTCCACCTGTAGTAGTTGCTGTTCACACAATACTGAAGAAAATGCCTGTCTCTGTGCACAGAGTCCATCCCCATTTTATTTCTTTAAGAGAGGAATTACATAAGAACACAGAAATTAGCTAAAAGAAAGCCTGAGTGATAAAATACTAAAATATGTGCTTCTGCCAGGCTACTTCATAGACATCATATAAGAAAGGTATGATTAAAAGCACAGCAAATGAATAAAAATAAAACCAATCCCCAAACCCAAAAGCAGTCTAACACTTCTCCCTAGTTCTCCTTCTTCAAAAGGCAGTATGAGGAAGAGAGCAAAGAAGGCTATCAGACATGAAAAACATTCTTCTAAAGACAAACTATGCCCTAAAAGGAAAACAGAACTCATGAATGGGAAAGGAAAAGATTACATGAGTCTCAGCAATCCAATACAGGGAGTAAGTAAAGCAAAATCTTTTACTTAGTGGACATTTTAAAAAGTATTAAAGTATTATGAAACAGAAATGAGAAACAACAGAAAGCTTCACTCTATATATAATGTTGCAAAGTAATAAAAGCTACTGCATCAAAAAAACCAAAGCAAAAAAAAAAATTCCAAGCCATTTAGACATTAAAAAAAATTAGCAAAAATAATTTGCAGTCTGTTCTTCAAGCAGCAAAGCAATATTAAGATTCAAAGGACATGAACTAAAATCTGATGCACTGAACAAAGGAGGAAACAGTAAAAGCACTAAAAGCAAGCATTTAATAACCTCTCCTAATCAGGCTTTAAGAAATGTTTGAAATATACACTGACCTACTTAGGATGGTCACAACCAATCTAAAAAAAAAAAAAAAAAGGCAAAAAAGCCTGAAGTCTGGGAGCTGCTCAGTAAAGCCAACAATTCCTCTTCCATTTAGTGCTGGATAACTTTGAAAAATACCGCTTTTCCCCACAAATACTATCTCACTGCAACACTACTAATAATCATTTGAGTTCTGAATTAATCTTAAATATCCTGTTTCTGCCAGAAATGTAATCTCCTTCAGGCCAGAGAGTGCTGTGCTGCTGCAAGCTTACATCAGCATCGGGCAGCTCAGGGCTCGCGTCAGTCTGTCCCGCCACCTCTCCCTGGGAACAGAAGCAAAAGGAGGCAGCTGCTGGAGCTGGGGAGGTGCCAGCAGGCAAACTGGGCACCCCCAAAATCTGAAT
The DNA here is from genome assembly GCF_014805655.1 of Passer montanus. NCBI lineage: Eukaryota > Metazoa > Chordata > Aves > Passeriformes > Passeridae > Passer > Passer montanus. The sequence continues at coordinate 26,984,241 of NW_024356505.1, read as the reverse complement.
GCAGTCCACATGCCTCTAAAGGTCAGCTCATCCTGGCCTAAGTTATCAGACAGGGAAGAAGCCAACTCACAGATTCAAGGTGTGGGCTCCATGCTCCTGGGCAGCTTTGCCTCTCCTGCTGCCCTTGGGCGCTGCTCCCCGCTGACACCGTCCTGTCCCCACAAGTGATGAGTCCACCAGGCAGACCTGATGCTCTGGCCCGCTGCAGACCAGTGTAACACAGGGATTGTGGCACATGCAGACAACTCACAAAAGCAGCAAAGTCAATTTTGAGCTCCACTGACTTCTATATTTTGCCTTTAGGTCAAGCCTGTGTCTCTAAAAATAAGTTTCTAACCTCGACCAGGTGAATGTTTCTATCAGTGGCACTGAAAAGAACACCAAATGTGTGTTACCTCAAATCCTGATGGAAATGAACCCATAGCCTTTCCAGCAATGTCAAGGAGGAATTTTAGAGGGCAACTGAAAGAATAAATATCCTAAAATCCTGCAGGACAGAAACCCACTGGGGACTCTGAAATTAAATAGGTAACACAGGGAAATAACTATGATCCACCATCTTCTGCAGTCAGAAATGAAGATGCTTTCAAACACCTCCAAAACTAATATAGTGAAAAAGTAGTTATCAGAGTAAATATTTGGCCTTTCAAAACAATTCAATAATATCTTGGAGTCAATGAAAATTACTACAGGTCTAACAAGAAAGTAAATATTCCTGCAATCTTGCTGAGTAAATTATAGCAAAACATGGATTTGAAAGGACAAAATTACATATGTTGTGTTTTAGAGGAAGACACAGCTACAAGGATTCACCTCTGTGGCTTAAGCAGGAGGGGACAGGAGCTGGCCCTGCTGAGCTGGGTGCCTACAGATGCATGGGCTGCTGTGCTGCAGAGAAGGCAAAATCAAAACACAGCAGATCAAATGTGCTGGACTATTAGCTTGTTATTGCGATGAGAATCCAACATTTTGATTATCCACATGGGAAAAAACCCTGGCTAATTTGAGGGCCATTTCTCATTTTGCTCACAACACAGTAAACTACAATTTATCCTCTCCAAATATATCTTAAGCATCTTTTAAATGATGGACTTCCTTTACTGCAGCACCATTAAAATCTGGAGTACAGGTTGCATCCACTTGACTATATAATGCCTATCTAGGCATCACCATATGCAATAGCACATAGACTGCTGGCTTCATAGCGACACAATGTTCAATACTCTTTCATTTAATTTGGCTTTCTACTGAGAAATATCAGGCACCAGACTGAAGACACCAATGTCCTAAGTGGGCATTGAATATTATTTGATCATGAGCTCTGGAAGGTGGGACTGTCACTTGCCACATGTCTGCACGGGCAGTGCCTGGCTCCCAGGTTATTCACACACCAGGCTCCAGCACAAGGCAGACTCGGGCAGTAGGGTTTGCTTTATGCTTAGTGCTGGGAAAACAAAGGTAGGGAACAAGCAAAGGAAGAAAGGAAATTCCCAAGCCAGCTGTTCCTCAATTCCCAAAGAGCCCTTGTGGCCTTGCACTGGAGCAGCAGGAGGCTCTACCAGCCCTGGCAAGCTCCTAGAAGGGAGCCCTGAATAAAACAGTCAAGGACACTTCTATTGTAACACCATTAAAATCCCTGGGCTGTGGTATGGGTTGTTTCTATATATGGGCAGAGAACGTAATAAAAAAGTACATTAATTAACAATTTGACATGTGAGTGATTGTGCAGCCAGGCAGTGAAGGCTTTAAAGCTTTCCTACAATCCTCTAACTTCCTAGAGCAAGTTTTACCAGGCATTTCCTCTCTTGAACCTAAAACCAGCTTCAGGACCTGCTACAGGGTTGGTAAGGATGTGTTTTCACATGGTGGTGAAGTTCCAGCCAAGACTAGGGGGGGTTTTGTATTGCTGTGAATGCTGAAGGTTGGCTATTTGTTCCAGAGATGTTATCCTTTGTATTTGACTGTAAATTATGGGGAAAAGAAGAGAAGAATGGAGGTGTCAAGATTTACAGGTCAGTAGCTGTATGAAAGCAAATCCTTAGCCCCTGCCCAAAGCTTGATCCATTAAAACACCTACTTTTAAAATATGTGATTGGTATGAGCACCCTATAACTGAAAGTGTTTTTGCACACATTTACTGAGTTTTCATTTAATATGTCTTTCAACGGTTGAATAGGCAAGAGATCATGTTGCACATAAAAATAATAAAATCACTTATCTGTAATGTTTTTCAGCCACTAAAAAATATTCTTTCTGGTTTTACCTAATGTTTCTCCAATTTTCTCCCCTTTTCAAATTCCTGGGAGCAAAATCAGTAAAAATTTGTGTAATAACAACCTAATCTTGTGAGACACAGCACTTCACAGTATAAGATAAAACCTACCAGTGTAAGCTTATTTAAGTTTCATCTGGAAATGAAAGCACTAGGAGAATAAAAAACCCTACATCTTTTTTACCCATAGCTAAATATTTAGCTTTTCTAACTTAAAACCAACATTAATCTAGTAGACTTAAGCAAAGTATCAATAAAATAAGGTAGGTACCTTATGACTGAGGGATGTGTTCTGATAGCAACTCTCCAGCTCCTTTTGCAGATTCAATTAGACTACCTGCATTTTAACAAATGGTTTGGAGCCTCTAAATGAAGATGATAAAAATATCTATATGGAAATACTTTGATATGATTTATTTAATTCAACCTGGGGTATTTTTCCATTTCAGGGACAGCACAACTTATTGAGGCAGCCATGGCCTCCCTCCCCTTGCATAAATGAAATTTTTGAATTTACCGCAGTTGATGGGGCAAGGGAGAATCCCTGGTCAAAGACAGTGAGTAAACAGCTGCTGCCAGAAGGAATAATCCTGGCTGCAGATGCCTGTGGAGGGCTGTGCTGGCAGCCCATGCCCAGCGTGGGAGCCCAGCCCCAGGGACCAGAGGCTGGGGCAGCCCCAAAGCCCATTCCTGGGTCTGCTGGGTCAGCTCAGGCACTTGGACTCACAGGGTTCTCCACTGCAAAAGGAGTGCACAGACATTTCTCAAATGCCTATCAAAGCAAGCAGAGGTTTGGCTTGCTTTATAATTAGCAGCTCTTTGAAGCATTTCTGAGATCTGGAATGTGGAAAATGAGACCAGTGGCCTAAACCTTGCAACTTGAGTTGCCAAAACCATACAAGCACACATATGTATCTCTAGTGCTATTTATCTCATTTGCTGCCATGCACACATACATTTATAAAGTACACTTTGTACACACACACACAGATCTTGTCCAAGGCAACTCAGTCTTTGACTCACTTATTTACAGCCACATCTCAAACAGAATTAACTGAGTAAAATCATGTTTAAAAAATGTAATGTGCATGTTTTGCACATTAGGAGGGATATTTTAACACAACTGTCTTGTCTTGGTCATTCTTCTCTACATTCAATTAGCAAATATTTTTGTTTTACAGGAATGTTCTGTAAAGCCAATTTAAATATTTTTCTCATTGACTTGGATAAATATGGAAAAATATAAAGCACTGAAGAAGGCCAAATGATATACAATAACTGCTGAGACTTTACATCAGACAGGAAATGTAAATAAGGAAAGATGGCATAATTGTTAGATCACAGCTGCCAATAATTCACAAATATTAACAGTTCAAAATAGAATAACATTTGGTAGAAACTAATTTTTTGGGTCTACAGTGACCCCTTTCAAAATACTGCAAAGAGTTTTAAATCCTGTTCTCCAAGGAAAACCTCATAACTTTCAGCAGAATCTTTACTGCCTTCTAGTATTTCTGTCAGACTATTTATTAATCATTATAATATTCATAATACACAGAAGCTTACTATTTTTAACTCTCAATATTCCTATGCATGTAGTTTGGCTTTGTCCAATCATTATGTTTCTCCAGTTCTAGTAATATCTTCTCATTCCAACATCATAAAGTGCCTGCTTTCCTGGAATGTTTAATCGAATTCTTATCTATGTTTATTATGAATTACATCCCAGACATTTGTTTCCCTGCTTGCTGGTCTTTATTTAAGGGACGCTTTACAGACAAGCAAACATGACATGCCAATTCAACAAGTTTTTCAGTAATTCTCATTTGTTTTAATTTTGTTTATTTTTAAAATCATATTCTTTTTTCTTTTTTTGTACCATGTTCCTATTTTTGAAATGTGTTGAATTAGACACAACAATTGCAAGTGGTCCATAAAATTACTGAGATAAGAGTGAATAGCTTTGCAGCTAGAGTTACTTCTTTCATTAGGAGACCAAATGAAGAAATGAATTCACATTAAGCTTTCACGAAAGAAGAGAGATGGGTATTGCAACATCCACCTTCTGTCTCAGCAGAAGTGAACCAGGCAGAAACAAACCTGACAGGAAAAAAACACAGGTAAAAAGGGATAAGAACATATACACAGAACAACTATGTATGCTCATTGTCCTGTCCCAGGAAAACAAACTAGAGAGATACAAATTTCTCTTACTATTGTAGTGGTGTTGTGATATTTTTTATTTCTTTGAAGAAAAACTCCTGATTTTATTTTAAGTCCCAGACAGGAAAAAAACACTAAACCAAGCACTTTTAAAGGCTGCTGCTGACAGCAGCTCTGTCTTAAGAAGAATTTGGCACCCTTACTTCTCCAGAATACTTCACATTTTCATTTGACTTACGGAGGTCATCTTAACACCACTCAGTTTTGTAGGTACTTGATCTTGTCATCAAGGCAGTGTATCACAAAGTGAAATCTGTGCAGACCCTTGCACAGGGTTGCTGCTCTCTTGCACTGCAAGACATTTCACCTAATAGTCCAGGAAATCTCCCTTCCATCCTCTGGTACTTGTCCATCAGCAACCAAGTACTTGAAGTGCAATAATTAGTGGTGTTCTAATGTAAACGTCACATTATTCATTTTTTTTTCTTTTTGGTTATGGGAAAACCGAGATAGGAATCTCAGAATTTTTATAACATACATAATAAGTATATCACAGTCTCACTGATTGCAGGATCATTTATTCTGAAAACATGAATAAGCACGGTATCTGGATACAAGGAATAAAAGTATTGACTGTGTTGTTCTGACAAATACTAAAATAGAAAGAAAGCAGAATAACATTCTTTTAAATGTTACAGGACCACTATAACTTGTACAGCAATATACAGTTTTGTAATGTTTATGATTTTATATGGATCTTCTCCTGGCTAATGTGCAAGCTTAATGCTGACTAACATTATATAAAAGTTCTTTGATTTAACATTTGTAAAACAAAGCCGAGACAAATTAAAACTCAAAAATAAAAGAGGCTTTACCACTATTCCTACTATTAGTTCATAGGATTTTCAATATGGGACTTGACCCTTTTTTACCTGTCTTACATAGGGTCAGTTGCAACACTGATATTTAAATTAAGTACTAGGAAGGAGACAGATTGAACCTGTTAACAATATCAATGCCACCTTATTTCACATTCTATAAATGGAAAGACCAAGAAATAATTTAATTCAGTAACACATACACAACAACAATGCTGGAATGAATCAGAAGGTTGTTGCCCTAGGAAGTAAATTTCACCAAACCGAAAGCTCAAACAATTTGGTTGTTTATAGTAAACCCTTCACCAGTTACTTTGAGGCAGCATTGCCACACATTGGCTCATTTCTAGGTTCAGCCACCAGAATTCAACAGAATTAGCAACTAGATCCTGCTCCTAAAAATGAAGCTTTGTGTTTCTTAAGACTCTGCACCACCACACTTTTGGTACATTAATGCAGATGGGAAGCATCACTTCACTCTCTGTTGAATTACTGGCACATTTCTCAGAAAAATGCACCCTTGGTGGGCAATGGGACATGGCCTCTAAGTGCCCTACAACTCACTGTTCAAGTGGGGAGAAGTTCTTTAAACCAACAAACAAGTATATATTCCTGCATAGCAATCATACCCTCCTAAAAAAACGCATCATGTGCAAACAAAAAAAATAGATTAAAAAAATTTACGGCAACAGCGTTTTTTGCTCTTTGTATTGCCCATTTTGAGAATTTCTCCATGGTAACTTGCTCTTCTTCTCTCGGTCAATATGATACATCCTGTTTCAATTCAGCAGATGTTTCCTCTTATTCTTTTCTCTAAGATTCATTATTTATTCTACATTAATATGTACTGCATTGCATCTGCCATCTGCTAACCTAGGCACATAAAATATCAAAATCCTTTTATACTCCTCTGCAAGGTCCCTCAAAAGTTAGTGCTCCTCCTAAGCGAGCTCATCCGGCTTTTAGAGATAAATCCTGGAAGAGCTGCCCAGGCTGGGAGGCCCTGTGCCTGCAAGCAATCAAACTAGCCCCAAGGACAACTCATCATTTCCAAGGGTTCCAAACCTGCCCACTAAGGACAGCATCACTCTCGTGCTCACCTTCATTATTTCTCAGACAAAATGAAATAGAGCAGCACAGCTGTGAGAAACACTCATATGTGTCAGAACCACCAATACAATAGGAATACGAATAGCATTAATGTCTGGATGGATAGTGAACATGAGCATTTCTAGCTTATTTTAAAAACCTCTCACGTCGTGTCTTGTCTGGATTATATAGGCTGGAGTGAGAACCTGACATGAGATAAAGGAATGGACTTGTACTCTGATAATTATTTAAATTTAAAATATAGAAGCAGTCCTGGCAACAGAGAATGGCATAGAAAGATGCTTCCACTGATTTCTAAGCACCTTAATCACTGAATTCCTAAAGCACTTAATTTAGAGTAGGGTTGAAATTCTCTGTGGAAAGGAAAACATTTTACCAAAATCTCACTTCCATTGTAAGCACTTTAATCACTCTGTTGATGAAGTGACATTAAAGATAAACCACCCTCCTCTGCATTCCCCTATTAGATAATGAAACTTAGACATAAATGGCAGATGATCATCTCATCATCAGCTATTCTAAATTCTGGCTTCCCCCCTGCAGGCTTCCCTGCACTTCAACAGCTGCATCTGCCATTTGCACCCAGAACATCTGGATACCAATTTGAGGTGACTCCTGTTGTGATTATTCATATTTCTAGACTTTCAGGGGAGGGAATTGGGGTGGGTGGCCAACACTGATGACACCTCCATGTTGTGTTTGTTCCAAATGTTAGCTAGGAAGGCAACTGCACAGAGAGAGGGCTTCCAGAAACCTTGCACTCACTTTTCATCTCATCAACTTTATTAATGAGCTTCCCCTGCAGCTTGTCATCTCATAAGGTCTAACTCTGAATACAGGAATTCCTTCAAGGCTGTGCAGTACTTTCTTCTTAGGAAAGACAATCCCACTACTACCAGCTACTTTTTGCCAGACCTTCAGAGCACCTCTGGTCATTGTGTGGCACTAAACAGCAGCATGCTCCAGAGCTCTGTGAAATTAAGCATAACTAAAGGTTATCAGCCCCTGCTACTATAATTAGAGTCACTTAATGCTTCTCCCAAGAGCATCAAGTGAGACAGACTAGTCAGTGAGTTCATTGGATGAAGAGTAACGTGCTACTCATTGAAAAGCTACTGCTTTCCTACCATCCCAGTGTCAGCAGGACCACAAATTGGAGGGAAACTGCAGCCTTTGAGTAGACCAGGGAGCTCTCATCACTCTCAGTTGCTCCTCTCATCACTCTCAGTTGCTCAGGTACAAACTCCACTTTTGGCTGGAACCACAACTGTGTAATACTTAGTAACAGGAAGAAAAACCCCACAGAATTGTTTCTCCAGGGCAGTCACAGGCAATAGGTCAATAATCCTCACCAATTCTGACAAAACACTGTGTTTGGACCTAATGCAAAAAAATCCCATCTGTGCATTGTGTCAAAGAATAAGGAATCAGAGCAAGTTCCAAACCTTACCCTTCTGCTTTTCATGAGATTCTGTTACATCCGTGGTTGAGCAGAACCCAGATTCACAACATCAAGACCAGGAAAAAAGAAATGGCACTAAATAAATCCTAGTATAAGAGTGGAAGTTTTGATATTAAAGGCCAGAACTGTCTTAAGTGGGGAAATATATCTCTTCATGTGAGACAAGATTTATCTCCTAAGCAATCAGGCATAAAAACCTGAATAAAGACATGTAACAGACAGGAATGACAGTCTGCAGAACTTTCTGTCATCAACCACAGCACTTTGTCTCTTTTCAAACAGAACCCAGGGAAAAGTCATCTATCTATCAACATTCCAGAGTAATCTATTAAACAATGAGATGCAGACAAGCACCCATATTTCTTTTCTTCATATTCACTGAATGCTCCAACTTAGTTGAAGATGCCTTGGATGAAATACAAGTTTGAAGTTTGTCATATTAAACTACATCTTAGCCGCAGGCCACAAAGAGTGACTGATTAAATTAGTACTTAATTCCATGGCATGCTATAGCCCTGTTCATATAGTCAGAAAATGAGCATAGTGTAGAAAAATTTGCTTCTCATTACATAATATTGTAATTTTCTAAAAATTGAGTCTCTAGAGAAATTAAAAATTACCTTCTTTTGCTCCACTAGATGAAAATTACACCTTCAGTTTTACCCAGGTACCTGAATTAGTGTATCTACAATTTTGCAGGTAAAAGTAATCATCAAAACTAAATAAAGACACAACATGTTTGTCCCAAGAAAGAAGCCATCCAATTATCTTTTGCTGCTATCCACTTGCCCCCCTGCTGTCTTCCTTGCCTGTGTTGCTGGTTGGGAGTGTGGTCATTGCCCAGAATCAAAGTAACCTTGCAGGGAGAAAAAAAGGGGTCTGTGCAGGATTGTCTCTCTCATCATCCACAAGTGTTTACTTAGAGCTGTCTGGTGCAAAACAACTATTCTTTAATCAGAGATGCAAGCAGGTTTTAACAGACCTACCCACCCAATGTTTTATCTCAGCAGACATCTTCCTGGCATGTGACCCTCATTCCTCTTCTTGCCAAAAGCAATCCTCACACCCCCACCCTGAACACTTACATTTACAGACACTCATGATTTATGTTAGAGGTAGAACACCTGAGTAGAAAATGAAACATTTATAGACTACTTCTGAAAAACTTCAGATAGAAGCAAAAATACCTTCACCTCTCAGCATAGCAAACAACCACCAACACCACTTCCAAGAATTAGAACCAAACTGGTTTTCTTTTTAATACATAGTTCAAATACAGTTTCTACAGCTCAAGAAAGATAGCTGTTTTGGCAATACAAAGAATTTTGAGGGAAGCTTCATTTCTATGAAGTGTTGTTTGCTGGAAGTTGCTGGAAGTGTTTGTTGACATGGAAAGTACAGAGAAAATTACTCACATATCAACTGCAACCTGCACTTTATCTGTGCACGGAGCACAGATTTCCCAGAGGCTCTTTTCTCCATCATCCAAAATGCAGAAACACAAAGTTTTCTAGAGGTCCTAATAAGAGTTGAAATATCTGATTTAAATGGTCAAATGATTTCCAAATAAATAACAAACGGACAGAAACATTTCAGAGGGAGAAATGGTGGCTTTGGGGCACAAAATAAATGAAGGCACGGCAGCTGGTAGGCATACACAAGAGATAGAGGGAGATTGAAGTAGATATGGTAGAGAATTCTACACAGAGTCAGTAGGAGAGTGACTTTTCCAGACACCTCAAAGACCAGAACAGATTCTCCTTCAGTTTGGAAGAGCTTGAATATATGACTCAGTTAAAGCCTGGCTTCTGCTCCATGAAAGCTTCAGCGACAGAAGTCAAACGCTGACATACCACAAGGCTGGTGAGCTGCAAGGGAAGCCCAGGGCTCAGCCTGCACTGCTTTTCCCAGTCTGGAAAGCAAAGCCAAAGGCAGACACAAGTTCTACTTCAACCTCTGTCATCACAAAAAGAGAGGCAATTGCAAATCTACACAAATTTAGAACCCTAAAATGAGAAGTACCCCATAGTTACAGCGCACATGCCAAAGGATTGATCTGGTCATCAGATGAATCTGGAGTGGAACCCCTCCAATGGAATGGGCAGAACAGTACCACCAGTAGCTGTGGATCAGCAATGATTCAGCACAGCCCAGAGATAACCACTTGTTAACCAGAAAAAATTATTTTCTTCCTCCTGAAAGAAGCAATTGCTATCTTTTACTTTAGAACAGGCATTATAGGATATTAGACAAGTTAAAGCTAAGATAATGTAGTTGCAGAACATCTATTGTTTTATTTCGATGCCAAAAAACATAAAAGAAGGTTGCTAAAGCAGCATTATCTCTGCTGAGCTCTTGGGTAATTTTACACCTCTGCTTTGCCTCTTGCACACTGCCTGCTGCAGGGTAGGTTAGGCTGGTGTTTGTACTGCTGTATGCAACACAGGACCATAAAACAAGCACACAGGGAACCTGAACCAGTTTTGCCATGGGACACTTAACTTCAATATTCCTTGAATTGCTATGATTTTTAACACTATAACCTTAAAGTTACATTAGTACAATTTCCTGCTTTGAAATATGTAGTCATTTTACACAACTTAATATGTCTTCTTGTAAACGTCATCATTTTTATCATTCCTCAGGCAACCCATCCCTCCCAGCCTTCAAGCATCAACATCTAGCAATGTGCCCTGTATTTGACAGGCTGCTTTGTTACTTATTCATATTTATTATTTCATGAGCATTTAGCCCCAAGGCACCATCTCAGCCACATATCCATTTACTTATGGTCTACAAGAACTTGTAAGGCCTTGCCTGGCATGAAAGGGAACACAGCAATTGTTTCATGTACATTCAGTGCTTGAAAGAACTCACCCATTTCCTTCATTTCTTTAGTCTGATCCACAACTTGCACCAAACATTTCAGATGGGCTGAGGCTAGAGTTGTTATAATTAATGTCATAAATTTTAAAGGGTTGTATCATACTTACAATCATAGATTGTAATATATTATTATAATTGCACATGATAAAAAAGTGAATTTCTAATAGATGTTTCCTTCTATGTTAGACATTGCAAAAAATAACACCTGGGCATCACAAACTTGCATTTACAAATGTAGTTATGGGTTTTTCAGAAGCATTACTGAAATGTAAATAAATAAAGATATTTTTTTTCTTCATCATCTTACAATTTGGAAACTTACATCTCTCACCTTGAGCAGAACAGATCCACTACTATAGGCATGAATGCAGACTTGGGCCATAACACAAGTGAGGTTTTTTATGTTTATACATAATTTTCAGGGTAAAAAAGAAAGAATGAAGGAGCAGGGAACAACCCAGCCATGACACACCTGCAATTGGGAGAGTACTGGGTAAAATAATTTAGAATTTTATCACCAAAGTTCTCACCAACACATTAACATCCTTCTAGTATAAAAACCTGCCTTTTACATTGTCATGATTCATCAGAAGAAATAGGCAATTTTGTAGGACATGGGGTAGCAAGGACATAGCTGTCTCTCTACAGATCCATGAGAGTTTAATACATTTTCTCATTTGCTTGCTGTCCACCAGCTCACAGACATTGCCCTGACCTGCTACGAGGAAGCAGAGCAGTTCCAGAGGTGTACCTTGGCTCACCACGTATGCATCCTGTCAGAAAAGGCATAGCATGCTACACAGAACCATTAATAGTAGCTTTTGTCCAGCTGGATTAAGTACAGAATTAAGTACAGAAGTTACTCTGGAGTAAGTTCAAGTTTGCAGTACAGTATGTGTGCGTGTGTGTGTATATAAATATATACATGTTCTTTTATGCCTTTTTCAAAACACACTTCACAGAGTAATAGTATCTATTCATTGTTATAAATCATTGGATTTGAGTGCAATGACATGCAAACAGGACAAGAGAAGGGTATTTTTATAAGGAAAAATATGTCCTTTTGGAAACATTGCCCTTTTGGGTGTAATATTTTTCATAAACAGCAAACAGAGACTCTTTGGAAGAGTTCACTTGAATGAGATTTAATGGGGTGGAGTTACCTATCATGGATAATATGAAAAAGCACAATCTGGCAAAGAAGAACCACTTTCTAAGAAGCACTAAATAGTTTAGCCAACTGTATTATGACACTAACACAACCTAACAGTCCTTTTTCATGCACACTGCATTCACACCTTGCTCCACATTACTGCAGCCTTCATCTTCCTATCCCTCCTCACTCCCTCACTATGGAAACACCTCATCAAGAAATGTGTGGCAGCAAATCTTCTCCCATTTCTCGGATCACACCACTACCATCTTCAAATACTTTGACTTGCCTCATTATGACTTGCCCCTTTAAGATGAAGTTGTTACTTCCCAGAGACAGAGGCACGAGGGGGACATGAGAGGTGAGCACACCAGCCTCATCTCCCAGCCCTGGTAGGTGGCTGTCCCTGAGCCCTCACCTCAGCAGCCACCTCTGGGGGGAAATGTTCCTGCCTGAGCCAAGGCCAAACACAGCTGGGCCATGGGAGATGGCTTTTTGCAGGCCTGGGAGGGGAGAGAAGATGCTGTGGGTGTGCTGACCACTAGCTCATTTTATTGCAGAAGAGGCTCTGGAGGCCACCTCGAAGTGGATCAGAAGCATTAACTGGATCTACACTATCTAAATGGCTTTCCTTCAATTTTCATAACTTGTTAGCTTGTTTTGTCCACATGCAATCATTTCTTATATGTAGACTGTCAAATATGGGGCCTTTGAGGAGGAAAATAAAAGAAGTTTGTACTGCTGACTGACCTACATTCCTATGAATAAAGTTTCTCTTCCTTTCAAGTTGGTTGTACTTGGAAGAAATACCCACAAAGTATACTGTGTTTGGGGAAATAAATTCAACTGATTCTCTATTCCCATACAGCTGGTATTTTTTCTAAGGTTATTTTTACATAGGCATTTTATTATTTTCAATGTTGTTCTGAACTGGAGGACATTATTTGCTGAGGAATTCCCTTCATAATTTGAATTTAAATAATCTAATAGATCTGAAGAATAATTAATGGTGGATATAGGGTAGGCAAAGAAGAAAGTCTGCATCAGGACCAGAAAAGCAGGATGCTCCCATGCTATTGCTGTCCTGTTGGAACAGCAACCGTATCTCCACCCACAACTATGATGATCTGATCTGTTGGTGCTTCTTTTGTAGCCTGTCAACAAAGCTAGGAGCTCCTGGCCTGTGACATTAAAAATATCCCTGTCCTAAAACAAATAACTTAATTCTTTGACTTTCTGAAATGCAGCAGCAGGAGGTTTACTCTTAATGAGCAACCTTTAGTACCACAAGATTCTGTCCAAAGATTGACTCAATAGATGCTATCTTCATCAGGATAGAAATTCAGAATGCTAACTTAATAGTCTTGTTTACTAAACTCTGGTATCCAGTTTGTGGAGTGGACTTTTTTATACTCTAGCTTACTATTATTTTATATTTTTAAATACTACAATATTTGTTAAACATAATTCATTTGTACCTCTTCTACCAGTAATTTATCCTACTTACATCATCCCTGAAAGGTTCTTCTGACAAACATGTCTGATCCCTAGTCCAATAATATCCAGAGGAGGATAGGATAACACCTAAGAAGTCACAACTTTTACATCATTGCAGACTCTGGATACTCACTCATAAGATTGCATAGGACACACCTGGTTTTCTCTAAAATCCAATTGTGTTTACACCATAAATTTTATCTGGAAGGCCAGTGTGAGGAAATCCATCTATTCATTTGGGTTTTACTGCACATACCAAGTGAGTTTCAAAGTGTGAATAATGCTACTGGATATTTACAGTTTTTATTTTCCTTAACTAAGGAATTAAAACCAGAGACAAGTTAACTCCTTTAGCAATGGGAAGGGGACAGTGGCCTGAAGGGGGAGAGCTGCTGGCACCATCACATGGGATTTAGTAGATTATGCCAGTGACTTAACAAACAAAATGTTTAATGAATGTCTGGAGTTTAAGGAAAGACTGTAGGTGGCACTTAATGCCATGGTCCAGCTGACAAGGTGCTGTTTGGTCCTAAGTTGGACTCAATGATCTCAGATGATTTTTGATTCTGTGATCCTATTTTAAAAAAACCCTAGATGGAACCAGTTGAAGCACTCAGTTATTTCAGCTTTCAAAAAGGTGTGAGCGATGATCTCACAATTTGCTGATGAGACAGGGAAAGCCACAAAGTCATCACATGCCAAGAGCTCTCCTGAGAGCTCAGACATAGCAGAAAGAAAGTCCAAAAAAATAAAATATGAAAGTGAAATTTAAAACCTACTCAAGCTGTACAACAGACTAATTCATTCATTATTCAGAAGTACCTAATCTCCTAGGTACTAAAACCCAATAGGTGACTCCTTACTTAATGTTTCCAGGAAAAGTTCCCGGTGTGTTAACCTTAATTACCCACATATATGCTCAGAGTAGACAGGCCTCTGCTGATCAGCTGTGCTCCAGGACACGCAGGCTCCAGCAAACAGCTCAGATCTGTTAAAAACTGAAAACCAAGATATGGCCAACACTGCAGCAGTGGCAGAAATGGTGGAAGCACATGTATGCCTCTTACATATTGAACTACTGGATAAGCATTATTTTAAAAGCAAGAACTGTCTTGGAAACAGGGACTGGGCAGATAAATCCTTCAATCCTGACCTTCAAGCCTGGCTCTGTGTTTATTTGTTCCATGACTGTGGAATTCTTGGCTGCAGGGTGACTCCAACTCAAAGAGTGGACATTGCTTACACCTTCTCTGTCCCTCAGCTGAGATCTCACACAAGATGGGCAGGCTGACACTCATGGCTGGGTCTCTCCTCTCAGGTATTTGTGCTCCTTACACAACTGACGTGCCAAGGCAAACACCTAAGGCCAGCAGGCAGGATCTTCCATTCCTCCATGTCTCCAGAGATGCAGGTCTCCAAAAGCTGCCCAGGTTGTGCTGGGCTGGATGGGAAAGGATCACCCTCTGGGATAAGCCATCTAAAATTTCAGTGGGCAGTGCCTAGATGAGACACTAAGCAAAAGGCTAGAAGCCATCCCAAAGGGTGCCCATGCAGTCCCAGAAGAGCCAAGTGACAACAGCAGACCCTTACCTTAAGCTTCAGTTATTTTAACATCTGGAACAGATGTTAGTGTTACTTATTGCTGCCCACTCAAAATTAATGTGTGCTATAGCATGATGCTCTTGAGGGGGAATCAACTTTTTTGATATTTATTATTAAACATGGAATAAAGCTGAGAGTCTCTGAACTACTTTACCCACAGAAACTGACTGCTTGCATTCTTTTCTAGGTCTCAAAGAATATTAATTAGGAATCCCATAAACATAAAACATTGGGTTGTAGTTTGTTTTGGTTTTTTTCAATGTAGATTTTGGACTGCATTTTCAGAGCAAAAGCATACCATTAGTTAAACAAAGAATTTTCAATTTCTACTGAGACTGAGATATATAATTACCAAATGCAGTGAAAAGAGGTAAGCAAAATTGTTTAAATTTCCATATCCTTATCACCCCACAAAAAAACCCCAACCCCTTAGTCTTACTAGTAGACCTAACCTGTAACAGGACTAATGAGGCAAGGCACTTTTATCAAAATAACAGTGCTTGCCTTCATACTTGCATTTCAGTTTTTGTGCTGAATATGAGTCAATGTCAATAGATAGGTATAGAATTGATATTATTCTTAAACAATCAAAAAACCACTACCTAAATGAGCAAGAAAGACAAGAAAACACTTTCCAAAATTCTCATTTTTCACCTCTTCTCACATGCTTAGATGTGTAAGTACCCAAGAAGAAAGAAGCCTTGCTTTCAATTTCTCCTAATACTTGTTTTATAAAATATCTTAAAAACTCCTCAACCCACAGATCTGTAAATGAATAGTCCTGTTAAATTTGCATGAATTGGAAATGAGAATGATGGCTGAATGACAAAAAAAAAAAATCCAGGAAGAATTGTCCTCATGCACGGATTGAGTTGCATTATCTGCAGTCTATTCAAAGCAAACCATGGAAAAGGAAAAATAAGTTTTATCCAAATTACAACTAAAACTAGGCTTTTACTAAAAAATATTGATACAGAATAAAATGAGTTCTGGCTTCATCTCCTTTACTTTGCTGGTAGACTTTCTGCATCTAATGCAAGTGAAAAGTCACTGCAGGTTCACTGAGCCTCAGGAATTGCTTTGATGAGGCATAAGCCCACTGCAGAATGTTAATATATTTTGCTTCTGTTTCATTAATTTTATACTGCAATCTTTTATGTCTACTTGGATTTATTTACAAATTATTTTCAAATTTGAAGCTTAATAAATAAAAAATATTTGTATCTCTATAACAAATGCATCATTAAAACACAACAAATAAGAACGTCAGTACTGGAGAATGCAGGCACAAAATTACAGTAATTAAGGTACACTGAGAGAACAAAGCAAAATACCATTTATGCACTCCAGTGAGCCACAGCTCTGTGCTAAAAGACAGAGAAATGTAAATGACCAGTCCTCAAAATATGCCCAAAAGAAGGGCCAGCTCCATTTATGGCACCTGTCAGACTCAGAGTCTGGCCCAGGCAATTTCACTCAGAAAATTGAGATGTGTAGGATATTTGAACATGCAGATCCAAGGTGTAATTTTATTCAGTACCTGGCACTCACCTTCCAGTGTTCTCAAATGTATTTTTTTGGTTTCAATTCAAACTCAAAAGTATAAAAAAATTCTCCTTTCTTGTGACAGCAGAATGTATCCTGATATCAATACAGATAATGCATCTTCCAAGGGATCAGTTGCAACTCTGCTGTCCTGAGATGCCAGGCATCAAGGAGCTTTATCACAGGGCTACAAATATGCCCAAAATCCCTAAAAATCATTAATAATGAAATACTCACCATCCCCTGGGATTCATGATGAGAACTTAATTCAGAGAGGTCTTGAGAATTCAAATTTGGAGAGGTTCCAAACACTTAGACCCTGATACACAATTTTAAAAATGTTTTAAATTTAAATATGCATTTATTTCACAGAAGTGAACACTTTATATGACCTAATTTTGCTACATGGTTAGCCTGAGATCAGGCTAATGCATCAGATAAGACACAATAAAATTGAATTTTTTTAATGGAAGTTGCATTGTCTAATATATTTTCTGAGTACTGTCTTTCTCTCAAAAAATAGCAGGT
This sequence comes from Passer montanus, assembly GCF_014805655.1. NCBI lineage: Eukaryota > Metazoa > Chordata > Aves > Passeriformes > Passeridae > Passer > Passer montanus. The sequence continues at coordinate 26,967,145 of NW_024356505.1, read as the reverse complement.
TAATTGCATGTCCTTGTGAGTTGTAGAAATAGATTAAATTTGGTATATGAGATTACTAAACAGCTGGAAAGTAAAACATCCAAAATCCCAATACAGTGAGTTGTTTAAAAGTGGTCCTTTGGCTTTAAACAAAAACATTGGAAGAGACTAAAAAAAATTATGTTATTAAACACTTGTTAAATCAGGCTTACCTGATAAAATTTACTGCCTGTAGTATCAGAAATATTATTACTACCAGTGAAAGAACTACTGGAATCTCAAACTACAGCCTTTAACTGTGCCAAAATACAGACAACTGGTGACCCATTCAGAATATTTCGGAAGTGCAACTGAAAAGGCTGTGCCATTGCTAGGGAGCATTTTTACCAGAAGATTTATGATAAGAATGAAAGCTCATGCCATCCTTTTTCACCCATTTAATCAATTTTTCCTTCTCCTGGAGGTGAGATAGCAGCAGCTGATGTGGAGGGGGCCTGCTGGCAGAGACCAGAAGAAGCTGCTACAACTGATGCACAATTGAACTGGCACTGCTGCTCTCACCACTCCCTCCCCCCTGCCTTTTTAAGGCACATTTTTCATGACACCAAACCAGAAACATGTAAACACGAATGGCTGCTACCTATATTCTGATTAAATCATTAATAATGTGAACCAGGTACCAATCCAGTTATTAAATACTTCCTGACATCTGAGAATACCTCAAGAGCAACTAGAGACAGACCATTAATCTTTTTAGATTGTCTCTCTATATACTGTGTAAACATATCTTTTAAAATTGCATCAGTAATTTTTACTGAGTTCTGTTGCAGTGATATTAATTATATTTTAAAAAATACATAAATAATATAGCCCCAGATATGGTTACAGACAAAGACAGAGATAGCCCCAGCCATCCAAGAAGTTGTCACATGAGATTACTAAATCTGGTCAAACACTTCCAGAGAAGTACAAAGCACTTGGCTTTAAATCTTGTGAGTTCTTCAAAGTTTTATTCTGAGATATCAACTAATCAGAGGCTTTTCTCTTCAAGAGGTGAAATAATTGCTGTCCATCATCGCCTGAATTTTTCTGCCTGCTTCTTGTACTTGTATATATGTCAGACACAAATATTTGCCTCCCATAAGCCTCGCACAAATTACAGGGAAAAAATAAAACGATATCACTTTATTTACATGCAAGTTTTAACCTTTTCAGTTAGATACAAAAGATGCATGTAAATAATTATGAAAAAATATTTTTTCAATAATAAAGGTGAGCTCCTAAGGACAAAAATGTGAGAACTTATAAAGCTTAAAAAAGAGTGGATTAGACTTGCTCAATTATCCAAGGGTTTACTGAAGGCACAGAGCACAGTGACACTGCATGTCTGTAGTATTTTATTGTTCCCTTAAATTTCCGAACAAAGAAAACCCTATGGAAGGAAAAACAGGATTCCTTTCTATTTCTCCCTCAAAAAAACCCTTACATGCACATTCACCCAGTGATTGCTTTCTAACCTCATCCTTGTAAGCAGAAGGAAAACCTGCAGGTGAGAATTTCATCGCAGCCAGGTTAAGCAGAAGGACTCAAGAGTTGGCTGAGCTTCACACTTTTTCTGAAGAGACACTCTTCCCGTTCCTCTACCCACCTCCCTTTTATTGCCAGCATCCTCTTTTAAGTGGTTAATCAGACACTTTTCCTCAATGTTTTCCTTATGCCCTCAGACTGTGATCAAAGGCGCTGCTGCATCCCTTAGCAGGCAGGAGTCATTGCTCTCTTGGCTGCTGCTGCTGACAGCAATGACTGTAGGTGCCTCTGAAGCACTCAAAAGGCAGCAGGAAAGTTGATGTGAGAGGAGAGGATACACTGTTAAAACAAGAAAATCTGAAAAATAATACATGTTTAAGGTATCACTACTGCTTTTTCCCTAGCCTCATTATACTTACTCATAAAAATCAACCATATTGCCACCAGATAACCTCTGAAAGATGAAGATCTTCCTTTAAAGCCAAAATCAGTGTAAATAATTATGAAAAAAATAAAATAAAATTGCTTTTTCTCTGGATACATCCTATCTGTTGTCACATTCAAATAGCAGTTTTTTAAACACAGCCTAAAAAGTGCATTTCTGCCTCTGCCGCTTGCTCTGCCTTTGCCTGCTATCATAGAGCAGCTCGTATCTGTTGTCACATTCAAATAGCAGTTTTTTAAACACAGCCTAAAAAGTTCATTTCTGCCTCTGCCGCTTGCTCTGCCTGCCTGCTATCATAGAGCAGCTCCCTAATCTCCCACTCAAAGCTGGTCTGTAGTTCTGGAGCTCAGCTCAAGAGGAGGTGGCTTGGCAAGCGTCTGCCTTGCTGCTGAAACTGGGGTAGCTCCCCAGCGAGAGCAGAAGAGAACAAAGGAGCCTGTAATGCTACAAGAGGACTACAAGGAAGCACAGGAAGGAGCTCATTCTTGTTTGGAAACAAAAAAACCCAAAAAACAAAACAAAACAAAAGTCCCACCCAAACGCTGAATTAACATTATTAAGCAGTTTCTTTGTTGCAGCAGTCAGAGCAGCAGCACAAATGGCCCCAAGAGGTGCAGGCAATGCGGATCTTGTACACACACATGCAAAAATACATAAAACTTACCAGTGCTACTTTGTGCTTTTGAAAGCAGAGAAATAACAAGTAGTCCTACCAATTAGACTTTCAAAAGAGCATAAATAACTCATGTGTTCAAACTCCACAAAGTTTCAATGAAGTTAACTGCCTTACTTCTTTTGAGGCTTCTTTAACCTACACAACCTTTAACCTACACTACTCAAAAACTTACTGGAGATTAGACAAATCATTATGATTAATGAGGACCAATTCAGAAACAATCAGGAAAAAAATAAAATCATTAAGATATTGAGCTCTACTTTGAGATACTGAAAACAAATTACTGCTGAAATTCAGAGCTGATGTGGAAGCTCTGCATATTGTGTACTCACATGTCAGGGCTTTGGCAGGCAGAAGGTGCACCAGCAAGCTGTCCCTGCCCACATCACCTATTAATCAACCAGATTCGTATGAGAATGAGAGACCATCCAGTGAGATGCAAATTTCCTGAGACTGCATTTCATCTTTTTCCTCAGCAAAAGAGGATGAGTAACTGCAAAACCTTGTTGTTCCCCCTTCTGCTTCTATCACCACCATCAGGACTTTGCGAACGAAGACCAAGTGTGTATAGATTTAATCCCCACTGGGCATTTGCTTTATTCCCCTGACTGTTCTTACATTGCAGACACAGTGAAAGTGACTGCTGACTCCTCTGTCTGGGTATTAGCTCAGAGGCAGCAGCACCAGGTCAACAGACACAAGTTATGCACCAGCCAACTATTGTGCCACGTCCAGTGTGAGACCACTTAAACTGCATCTGCTAATCCCACAGTTCTGCATGCCCAACACAGACAAAGCAGGCGAGGCTGCACCTAAACACCCCCATTCCCTATAGATATAAAGAGGACTTCCCTTTCTAACCCCAGGGATTGGAGTCTGTTGTGCAGCTTCATTTGATGCTGTCTTGTTTTTCTTTCTGAGAAAATCAGTGCTTACAATGTGCCAAATAAACTTCCCCCCATGCAAAAGTACAAGGGAGATTCAAAAAACTGAAATGGTCAAAATATTGTCTCATCACCATTGAATAAGATCTTCCAGTGCTGTATAGAAAGCACTTCTGGTAAGAGTGACTTCCCCTGCACTCCCTTCCCTGGACATTCCTGACAGCTAGGGTATATTAAACACTTTAAATTACTAAAACCTCCAGGCACCCTGCGGACAATCCATCTGTAACAAAGGCCAGTAACTTCTCAATGAAGATATTCCAAATATCCAATAAAAATGAAAGATTATGGAATGGCATCCAGAATGCTCCTGGTCCTCAGGGAGCCAAGGTCAGCATGGGCCTTCCCTCACTAAACACACTGTGCTTTCATAACTCTCATTTATATAGACTATATGAAATCACCCACTTAGGAGATTTAAAACCCACATCTCTCCTTAACCAAAAACAGAAGTGGAGTAGAGACACAAAAAGTTCTTACTAGCAAATGATAAAGACACTCATAGATCACAACAGATGCAGTTTTTATTACTAAAATGTTTAAAGATCAAGAATTTAAATAACCAGTTACATTGTTGACATCCATTAAGTATAAAAACTCGGTTTCTAGATGCTACGTGGAAGCACACACTCACAGAGTACACTGCCCTACTTTCCCTAACATGCCTGTGTTGAGGGGTATCTACATTCACCTAAAGCAATGCAATAGGACTATTTTAAAGTGCAGGGCTTTGAACAATTTTTAATGCTATTACTCATCTGCACTATAACAAGTTATGGAAATAAAGAGGAGTTGCAGCAAGCTCAAACAGGGACACACATTTGAGGCATGAGGCTGTACACACATGGCCACATACACACCTCTGTGTATTAAACTTAATTTACACAAGATACTTCCCATGCAGCACAAATATATAAAATCACCTAAAAAAACCTTCCTCTAGTTTTCAGTGGATAAGGCTAAGAAGGATAAAGAGGTTTGTTCAACTACCATTCTCTTTTCCTCTTCCTTCCTAACCAATGTAACCAATTGTGCCTTGCCATGGAGGATGCTCACAGAAGGCAATTTCAAAAAGGAACAAAAAGACTGGGGGAGAGAAGGACACCATTATGCAGCTAATGCCTCACACTGGCACTGTCAGCAGCAGAGGACAGACATCCTTATGACAGGATTAACTCTGTCTGTACCTCCCACCATCCTCCCCCTCTGCAGTGCATGGCTGTGTACAGAGGATAATCACAGGAGCAGGCACCAAAATATTTAGCAAATGTCATCACTGCTGGGAGAGGTGTCATGTTTGCATCACCAACACAGGGAGAGAGGGAAGGGAAAGATATTTCTAAAGACCAAGCAAACCATAGCTGGTTAACACACATTTGCAGCATCAAGAACTGGAAGGTGGAAATAACAGTGATGACAAGTTTGACACAGAACAAAAATTAGTTGAGTGGTTCATGGAAATACTGTGCATATGTGCACACTTGCCATTTATAGCCCTGCATGATTTTTCATGATTGTCCTACTTTCAAAACATTTCAGTCTTTACTGAAACTTTTCCACAGTCTAGGCTATGCTTATATAAACCATAAATTTGTAGATGGCTTTTTGCTTTCCAAATTATTATTTTCACTAGTTGCTTGAATAATAAGTCCATGCTTGCAGAAATTTGTCAATTTAACAAGTTGTTTATTAATGAGAGGCCATCAAGGTTGGTTAGTTAAAAAATTCAACAGTCTGGTTTAATTACATCAAACACAGGAACTGAAGTGGCCTGAATGCACATAAAACACTCTGGGAGCTCATAAACACAGTGTAAGAAAATCCATAAAATTCCCAAGTATTGGTTTGTGTGTTCATTGCACATTGACTCACGCTACTATTACTTAATATTTGATAGTATCAGCAAAATGATTGGGATTTTGTAAACATAAATAGACAAACTCACCTTCAAAAAAGCATTTTCACATTGGCCAACAAAAAGAAGATAACAGAATGAAAAAACAGATGAGATAAATAAACTGGGATAATGAGAACTCATTACATTCATCACTGTTAAGTACTTAGATATTGCATAAATTCTATTTAATATAAGTAGTAGGCTGGTCCATGTACTTCCATGAGCTGTGCTTTGATTATGAAGGTGAGACCCTTTTGTCCCTCATCCTGAGACAGCATTAACTGGAAACATCTGGGTTTAACCTGTCAGACTGACCAGACAGATAACACCAGGGAAAGCAAGACCCCAAAGCATTGGGGAAGTGCAGTTTGAAGTGTCAGTGCTCAGGGGTACCAACAGCATCTGGGTGAAGGATACTATCCTGCCATGCACGACACTGGCAAAGTATTCCTCAATCTTTTCTGCTGAAGAGCTTTCCCTAAACAATAAAACTATATTTCTGTGAGGAAAAACTTCTTGAGAAGTCAAAGAAATGGTGAATGCTTCAGCCTGATTGAAAGGTTTAGGAACTCAGATGACAGGACTCAAAACACAGAAGCTTGGTGCAAATTCTTTAGCAAACAACCCCAGGCTGATGGGACAGAAAAAAAAAAAAAAACCACAAAAAATGAACACAAAAGCAGAGGCAGGAGGCAGTACTTCACACAGAAACCCCAAACCCTACAGCCCCAAACGTCAAAGAGGTTGAGATATCAAAGTTTTAAACTGGGAGAGACTGGTGCTCCTGTTGTTTTGGGGCATGGTGTAGAGGGGATTTTTACAATCACACATTACATAGACACATTACAGGATCTGGTAGCAAGAAGTTGCTTAAGACTGCACTAATTACTACTGCAGTGGAGTGGCAGTCTTAGAACTGTTATGCAAATCTCAGTTTTCTGAGCAGCTTTACAGTAAATATCAAGTATTGCATCTTTAAAAATGAATGTCATCATTTTGTAGAAATTTGTTCTTTAAACTTGTCTTAAAAGAATTCATTAAGATGACATAAGAAACTAATTGAAAGTGGGAAATATAACTTGTTTTGCAGTTAATTCCAATCTAGATTTCAGGGAGATGAGACATTATCTGGCTTTTTCTTGTCCTATGGCTCCCTCTCACTGGAGCACATCAAACCCAATTGCATTATTTACACTCCCAAGTATGAATCAAAGTCCAAAAGGTTTTCTATAACACAGATAAAAGAGCAGAGCACAGACATGATCCATCACACAAGTGAAACACAATAAAGCTTCAACCCTAGGCAGGACATCTGTATGCTATGCTGCAACACGAAGCTTCCAAAGCCCCCAAAGTCTTTGAAGACTGATGTGGCAATTCAATTTGATGAAAAGGCCCATATTAAATTTCTTATATAGCATACAAAGTGAGTTTATATTTCAGTTTTGGTTTATAATGTTTAATCATGAAACATCTGAATCAGCAATACGGGGAGGATGGTTCTCTACATCAACATGTCTTCTTTTTGTTTGCCATGTTTAATAAAGAGCACATTTATGAACCCCTCTGTGGGTTTCAGTCTCTTTGTGGAATTCAGACCAGAAACGAGGTAGAAATTGAGAAAGGTTTTAATGCAAAGGGATGAGTCATTCAAAGATTTCCTAAATATTTACTTGCCCTACAGGAATCACTTGATGGGTGACAGCAAGTTGGGTAACAGCAGAGAAGTGCCCCCACCTCTCCATTTGCAATGCAGGGCTGGCACAAAGGCACACACAAAAGCTTCAAAGGTTGTGAGGGGCTGTGGGCACATCTTTGCATGTGTATGGGCACAGGAAGCGGGGGGGAAGATAGCAACACAAATTTTTCTGTCCGTACTTTTCTTTTGCAAGAACAATGCAGAGAGATTACAAAAGGGTGCTTTCTTTGGACCTGAAGTGCTATTTGGGAAATGAGTACTATTTTAAATAGTCCCACTATGTTGTTGCAAATAGTCCCACTACTTAATGAAAGGTCCCTTTTTATTACCTCATGCCCAAGTGACTATATGAAACAGTGATGGGCAAACATTTTTAAGCAAGTTTTTTTAAATTCAATTTTCTACATCACAGGCAGATAAAGGCAACCTACAATGTGAATTATTTTGGGGGGAAATGGGTGGTTTTTAATATAGTAACAACATCAGCCTCAGTCAGGTAATATTAACTTTAACGACACCTCATAAAACTGCATAACTTTAAAATCTTAAATGCCAGAGAGCAGACACAGCAATAAATATTGATGGTGGGAGGGTGTTGCTTTTAGGGCAACATTTTTGGCTTGTCTATTAGTACCATAAGCGTAGAAGGCTGCTCATCAACACAGCATTTGAAACTCTTCTCTTGATACTCCTTTGGACATCTGCAGCACAGAAAGGGTACATTGTGAAATCTGTTGAATTTTAATGCATTAGAAGCTGACATGCCACAAGGTCTCCATTATTGGTATACAGTGTAATGACTCGTTTTGTCAGGTACTTAATGTGGTGGCAGAAGGAAGTTTTGGGTCACAGGCATTTATTTCAGTGGAATGTCCACAAACACAGCCTAGAAGGGAAGCAACCTTCTATGGTCATGGTATTATTTTAAAATTATCTGCCTACATAAATATGACAGTGTCCCCTATGCACAGTACAGTGCTCCTAAAAACATGCTTCCTTAAAAATGTGCATCTTGAAAATGCTTATGTTTGCTAGCTGAAAAAAAAACCAGTTATTAACAGTGCTAAAACCAAGAATGATTTTTAACTTTATCAAATCACATTAAGAATGCTTTTAATTTTTACACTTTGGTTTACACTTATAGCATGAAATGTACCCTTTCTCCTAAACCAAGAAGCCTGAAGGGCACCAGATTAGTCTAATACAGAAGCTTGCAAGTGAACTCATTGCTACCGAGCACAGGCTGTGCTGAAATGCTCTCACTGTTCTCTCTGCTACCCTCTAGCGAACAAGGAAAAATAAGTTCCAAATGCCTTTGAATCTTACACTGAATGAAATCTTTAACGGAGTTATTAATCAATTCAGTTTTCCAGTTTCAGACTAAAATAAAGACCTCTCTCAACAGCACTTCTGGCAATTATTTTTCCTGACTTTGTCATGCCATAAATGAGGTGTTTAAGACTGAAAACTGCCTTTAAAAACACTTTTTTGTTGAGGAGGTCATGGAATTAGTTGATCTTAAGGTCTTCTCTCTGCATTCAGGGCCTTTTTTTTCCCCCAGTGATACACATTGATAACAGTTTAAAGCATTTTTTTTCAATTGCAACCAAGCCTTTTGAAGTTTTTTGCTCATGGTGAAGAACTATTTGTCTTCTTTTTAGAGGGAATATTTGGAAAGGAGGATGCAGGGGGGAATGAAGCACTGAAGAAACTTAGAGAATTTGCAGTAATCTGGTATCTAGTGCCAGACACAAGAAAGGGGTATTTCACTGAACTGTTTAAGAAAAGTGACATTCAGGACATATTGTGAAGGTTACTACACTGTTACTGTTTGCTGTTCCTCTACACCATTTCTAGCTCCTTTCCTGCCTCTTTCTGAGGATTAAACAGATGGTAAACAGAAACTAATGCCTGTGTAGCTCACCATCTGGCTAATAGATGCATTTTGCATAGGCTCATTAGCATGCTTGTTCCATTCCAAGTCCTCCATAACAGTTTCGTCTCTGTCTGTATCATCTTGGTAACATAGTTAATAAATGCAAAATGCATATACAAAGTTGCAGTTCATGTGGAACGTAATCACAGCTTTTAACTAACCAAAACATCAGAAATGGGACTCGACCCAACCCTCCTGAGCATCAGCTGCATTTGCTGTCTGGTCCACTTTTTTATTATTATTTTATCCTGCTTGAATATCTGCCTTTAATTTACCACTGGTTCATTTTTTACCTGAGATGCTCTCTGCAAGAAAAAGCAACCGCTAACTTAATCTTTATAATCATTGTTTTACTTAGAGGGAAAGGCAAATAAATCATTGAAAAAAATACCTTCAAACCTAAGCTTATTTGAAGTATAGCTTGGCTGGCTTTTCCCTTTATAATTACCCTGAGATGCTTAAAAGGAAGAAGAATGGCAGGGCTAATTTTAGCCTATTCAATAGCATTACACAGTTCATCAAGAACAGGGATTTTTTTTTTTTCTCCTTGACCAGTTCTGTCCCCATTTAATAACACTGGTCAGAAGGTTCAAAACTTGGGTTATTCAAGCTCAGCGAATTACTGCTCAGAAGTGGCAGTGTCATGACAGACTAACAGTCAGACAAACACAAAGTCAAAAATACACACAGGTCAGACTGAAGGTGGGATTCAGCAACAGCCAAGTGGAAGTCAAGAACACCAGCACTGTAAATTGCATTAACCAAGGATGTGCTAAGGTCTCTCCTCAGCTACTTGTGAATCATCAGCTTCAAATGAAAATGGGAAATATTCAGAGAAAAATTCTGCTCACATTCACTAATATGTTATCTATGAGTGTTTTAATACAGTTAGACAAAATAGTAAAAGCATGAAAATCTTATGCCAAATACTGGGGGAATGACAGCAAAACCAGGGGAGTGGAGCCTGCACAGGATTAGGATGCTTCATCAGCACGTCAGCTGCTCTAGAGCCCATCACTGCACCACACTGCAGATGTGGCTCAGAGGCACAGCACTGCAGGCAGCCCAGACCCAGGGCTGGCCTTACACTGCTACTAAGGTTTCAACAGACAGAGGCACCCACAAGGAGACTAGTTTGTCACTGACCTGAAATGAACCCAACACCATCAGATTTTTGTTAGTTTGGGTAGTACTATGGAGCTAATGGAAAGGGAAGAATAGAGAGGAAATAAGAGTGGAAGAAGGAATGGTGGGCAAGAAAGGTAGGCATGAAGGAGAAGAATATCAACAGAGAGTGAAAATTGGTTGAGAAGAGGGAAAATCTAAAAATGCACAAAAAATGTTGGTTGCACAATCCAACAACAGCAAAGCTGGAAGACTAGATATGCCCAGTAATTTTCAAGAGATAGCATTTCAAATGCACCAAGGATATGCTGCAAATAACTTGTTTATCCAGTTTTATCTACATGCAAATACAGCTCATGACCAGTTTCCAGAGAGCCCAACTCAGAAAATCTTTTTTAGTTATGGACAGCAATGCAATTTCTGACTGTAACGCCATCAGTGAGACTACACTTCCATAGTGGTCTGATAGGTTTTGTCCCAGTTTTATTTGGCAAGACTATCACTACTCATTTATACTTGCACATTGACGTGAAAACATAATCATTTTACCTCAGATTACTGAATTACCAGCATCACTCTAAGAACTCTGGTTTTAAAAAAGAAAACTCTAGAGAGAGCTACATTAACTCTGAAGACAGGTGGCTAACATCAGCTCTCTTCCTAAGACATTGCAGACCCTCAGTTTCAAGTGACAATACTGTCAAGTGCTTTGCATACACAGGTTTTGACTTTAGTCATCTAAGTTTTAGAATTCCTATATGGTGCACTGGCAAAGTCCTTCAATTTTTAAAGTGCTGTTCTCAAGGCAACAATGCATTACTTAATTCCACACTGGACAAATTCCACCCTTCAGCAGGAAGTTCTGTTCCAAGCAGAATTTGCAAATATCAGACCCAGTAAAAAAGAATAGGAAAAAAAAATAAGTCTGGCCTTTTTTGTAATACCAACCATTCATGTTTCCACAGCTCTTTTCCAGTCCTTTGTACTTCTGCATCTGAGCTGTACTTCTTGGCTATGGGCTTCACAGTGTTCTTCAGAAGAAAATGACAGGCAGCAAGATAAAAGGGACATTTAAGGGTCCAAGGACCAATTTTTCTTCACTCCAGACAGCACACCTGTTTCAGCAAGCTCCCATCCACAATCAGTACCCCATACCTGACATGGCAGTATTTGGACATAAGGCTCACTTTTGCACCAGGGTCTAAATCAGTACAAAGAAACCTTCCAAAGACAAAAAAAACCCAACCCCCTAAAATTCCATATATGAGGCAATTAATTGAAAAAGAGTTAAGTTGTCTAAACTGACTGCTGTCTGGGCCTGTGTTTTTGGCTTTACAGGCAAGGTTTGGGTAGTGGTGGGGCTACAGGTGTGGCTTCTGTGAGAAGCTGCCAGAAGCTTCTGCTGTGTCTTGGCAGAGCCAACGCCAGCTGGCTCCAGGACAGACCCACCACTGCCCAAGGCTGAGCCCATCAGGGATGGTGGTAGAGCCTCTGGGATAAGATATTTATGAAGGAAAAGAAAAAGTAATTGGGCAGAAGTAATTTTCAGCCAGAGAAGGAGTGGGAATGTATGAGAGCAACAACTCTGCAGACACCAAGGTCAGTGAAGAAGGAGGGGCAGGAGGTGCTCCAGGCAGCAGAGCAGAGAATCCCCTGCAGCTCCATGGCAGGGACTGCAGCCCCTGCAGCCCACGGAGGACTGGAGCAGGTGAGTGCCTGAAGGAGGCTGTGGCCATGTAGAAAGTTCAAGTTGGAGGAGGGTCCTGGCAGAACCTGTGGGAGACCCATGCTGGAGCAGGCTGTTCCTGAAGGACTGGACCCCATGGAAAAGACCCCATGTGAGACACACACTGGAGCAGTTAATAAAGAGCTGTAGCCCCTGGGAAGTGGGCTTCAGCTAAGTCTGGGGAGGGCTGGTTCCAGGGGGAGGGACTACATGCTGGGCCAGGCCAAGGAGGAAGCAGCAGCAGAATCAGCATGTGATGAACTGACCATAATCCCCATTCCCCTGCACTGCTGGAAGATGGGAGGCAGAGAACTGGGAATAAAGTTAGGCCTGGGAAGGAGGGAAGGGTGGGGGAAGAGTTTAAGATTTAATTTACTTGTTCTTACTTACTTGTTGTCCTACTCTGATCTTTTGATTGATAATGACATCAGTTAATTTCTCCAGATTGGGTCTGTTTTGCCTATGACAATAATCAGTGAGTGATCTCTCCCTGTCCTTGTCTCAAGTCGTGACGTCTCATTGCATTTTCTCTCCTCTGTGCAGCTGAGGAGAGTGATAGAAGAGATTTTGTGGCACCTGGTCTAGCTAGGGTCAACCCACAACAGGCTGCTGTCACAAATAGAGTGCACCTTTCTCAGCAGTACTAATCTGGACTCATTAAAGGTCACCAAATAATTCTGTATTGGTGTACCAACAGTACCTACAAAATAGGCCTTCTGAGTATAAATCCTTTCAATAGCTGATGCTGTGCAGTTGATACAGGGGCGATGCACAATTCTAAGGTCTTCAGCAGGGATTAAGAACATTTAAATCAATGAGTTCAATCAATTGGCACATGTTCACAAGAAAAAATTCAAGAAGGGTGTGGCTTATAAACGACATTTTGCAATGCCCATCCTAGGTGGGGATTAGAACAAATACAAAAGGATAATTACTATCTAATTAGAATATAAAGTTATGACATTGTAGTCTGCGCTTAGCCTGATAATACTAGAGATACAAAGCAAGAACCCACTTAATTATTACAAAACTTGAACAATAAAGAGATGAAGAAACATTTTCTAGAACTGAGATTCATCTCAGCAGAAAACTTTTTTTTTCATTTATTTATATTTTAAATCATCAACATTCCAAATCAGGATTAACAGAAGTAGGGGTTTCTGAGGCAAAAAATAAAACAGATGGGATTTCAGATAAATCAAAGTATTGTATATGATAAAACCAAATTTTTTATTTCAGGTGATTTTAGCTTCAAGGAGTGTACACACAACATAAAAATGGCAGTACAAATCTAGAAATCTCATACCACCTTGCCACTGGTGTTTTTAAGAGAAGCAGGACACTGCTTCTCTTTCCCTCCTCACTGCTCCCCCCACCACAAAAAAAAAAAAAAAAAAAAAAAAATCCAAAGCACCACTGAAATATTATTTTTCTACCAAGGCAATTTGATTTTTACCAAACGGCATTTTCCAGGAGAAAAAGAACAGCACGAAAAAGACCCTTACCATTGCTTTCTCCAAAGCCACTCCTGTGGCAATGCCAAGGGGTGTGCCAGGCTGTTAGTCAGACAGCTCTACCAGAACCTTCGACTCCCTGTCTCCTACCAAGCCCTGCCCTGTTAGAACAGATACAAAGCATGCTGCCCACCTTTTGCTTAGTTCATTCCCAGCTTGCTGCTTACAGATGGGGCAAAATTACTGAAGCCATCTGGAAATATTATGATTATACATTTGCAGAGGGAAGTCCGGTGGTTCTTTCCATCTAAATCCTATTATTTTTTTTCTGTTCAAGGATTTCAAATGTGGGTTTTTTTAGAATACAATAAGCCAAATTCAGAACCACTCCAGACAGAAGTCCTGCCAAAAGCAACATCCACAGACTGAAAAATGTTCACTGCCCACCAGGAGCAGTGCAGAGTCCATCCCAAACCAGTGTGACAGGCTGAGCAGCAACCTGAAAGCAACCCAACTTCTGTCACTCAAAACCCTGAGCTAGGAAACCACAGGACAGTGTCAAATGCTTTGCACAAGCTCAGACAGGTGGTGTCTGTCACTCCTTCCTCATCCACCAACACCTTTACCTCATCATAGAAGGCCACCAAATTTAGGTCAGGAGTTATTTGCCCTTCATGAAGCCATGATGGCTGTCACAAATCACCTTCCAACTTTCCATGTGCCTCAACACAGGTTCCAGGAAGATCTGCTCCATGATCTTGCCAGACACTGGGGTGAAACTGACAGGACTGTGTCTTCCTTATATTCCTTATTAAAACAGGCATTATGTTTTCCCTTTTCCAGTCAGTGGAAACTTAACTGGACTTCTCAAATATGACAGAAAATGGCTTAGGCACTTCATCTGCCAGTTCTCTCTGAACATTTCTCTCAGATGCATTTCATCAGATCTCATGGACTTGTGCATCTTCAATTTCCTTAGGTGGTCTCTAGCCTGATCAGCTTCTAGAGTGGGTGGTTCTTCCTTCTCCCAGTACACATTTGTCCCTTCTGCAATTTAGGAAATGTGGCTAGAGTACCTGTCAGTGAATACTGAGGCAGAAATGACATTAAGTATCTCAGCCTTCTCCAAATCCCAGGTAACAAGGTCTCCCATTTCTTTCTAGAGAGGGCCTACTCTTCCCCTTATCTTTCTTTCACCACCATATATATATATAAGATTTTCTTGTTGCCCTTGATGTCCCATTATATCAGCTTTAATTCTATCAGGGCTATAGCTTTTCTAACCAAATGCCTGGCTGGTCAGACAATCTCTCTGTGTTCTTCCCAGGCTACCAGTCCTTGTTTCCACTCTCTAGAAGTAGGCTTCTTTTTTGTGTTTGAGTTTGTCCAGGAGCATCTTGTTCATCCATTCAGGCCTCCTGGCGTCTTTGCATACATTTTTTTTTATTGGGATGTACTGATCCTAAGCTTGGAGGAGGTGGTCCTGGAATATTAATCAGCTTTCATGGATCCCTTTTCCCTCCAATGCTTTATCCCACAGTATTTCACCAAACAGATCCCTGAGGAGGCCAAAGCCTTCTTTCTTGAAGCCCAGAGCGAGCTTGCTGTGCCTCCTCCCTGCTGCCCTAATGATCTTGAACTCCATCATTTTATGGGCACTGCAGCCCAGTCTGCCCTTTGAGTTTCACCTTCTGCATCAGCCCCTCCTTGTTGGTGAGATCAAGATTACTCATAGCATCCTCCACATTGGCTCCTCTATCACTTGGAGAAGGAAGTTATCAACAACATTCCAGGAACCTCCTGGATTGCTTGTGTCCTGCTATGTTGTCCCTCCAACAGCTGTTGGGGAGGTTGAGGTCTCCCAGAAGGACTGGGGCTCATGAATGTGAGGATGCTCCTGGATGTCTATAGAGACCCTCATCCACTCACTCCTCCTGGTCAAGTGGCCTGTAGCAGACCCCCACTGTAAGGTCATCTGTCCCTTCCTTCTCTTTAATCGTGACCCAGAGCTCTTGGTCAGCTCCTCATCCATCCCCAGGTAGAGCTCCATGCACTCCAGCTGGTCATTATCATAGGGAATAACACTCATTCCTCATCTCTGCCTGTCCTTCCTAAAGAGCCCAAGTCCTTCCATTCAAATACTCCAGTCATGGGAACCTCTGACCACTGATGACAACCAGATCACAGCCCTGCAGCCTTCACACATCTCTGACTCCTGTTTATTCCCCATGCTGTGTGTGTTTGCACAGATATTTAACATGGGTCCCTGATGAAGCCACGTTACTGACTGCAGTGGCAGCAACTCCTTTGTCCTGTTCTTCAGGTGCTCTCCTGCCAATCTGTATGATCCCCCTCCAGGCTCTGGGCATCTCCTGCTGGCACTGGCATCAAACTGGTAGGAGTGGGATAGATTGTGGTTCCCTTCCCTTGGCAATCTTTCTTTGAAGCCCTCTTCACCAGCTGGGCAAACCTATGATGAAATACTGCAGTTCCTTCTCACCACAAAGACATTATTATTCAGGTGCTTGTATGACACAGCAGTAGCTCATCTGCTGCAGATAAATCTCTCCATCTCTTCTGATTTTAAAAGGACAGCCAAATGGATTTCTCCACACAGCTCCTCCTGTATTTTAAATAAGCTGGTAGAAACCTTCTATTCTCAGACTGGTGGGAGCCAGTACAAACCTACACCTTACCCTGGCAATATGAACTTTGCACCTTGCACATTGCTATTACCAAGAGTCTTACAGAAAATAAGAAGAGTTCTGGGTAGTTTTGCTGCCTATCAACAATTTAAAGCATAAACATCTTCAGTCGAGCACCTTTGCCCATGTCTATCAAGAAGAGTACCTAATTGTCCCGCATTGCCACCACCACCAGCATTTCAGAAAATAAAACTAACCTTAACCATAAATATGCTCAAACAAGCCACAAACTTACCATAGCTTTTCAAATGTTGCCCTCACTGACAGGCCAGGGTAAACCCAAGGAGAGCTCCACAGCTCTTATCAGCTTGAATTCAAAGGAGGGAGAGAACAGCAACAGGATGGAGCAGGCACAGGCACATCAGGGGAGGAAACTGAGACGCTCCTTCTTGCCTCACTGGGATGTAGCAACTTCCAGTGATTGTAGCCCAGCCCTCCACCAAACTGGTTTGTGTCTTGAAGGGTATGCCAGGAAATGAAAGGCTTGTCATGCACTTCTGCTGTGGCATCATGCTTTCATACAATTTTCAGCAATACATACATTCAGAAGATATATGTGACACATGAGCCTTTGTTAGACAGATGTGAATAAGACATGAATATAAAACTAAGAAACCATCCTTTCCAGGCACTCAGCCTCCTGTAGGCTGTAAATATGCACTGTTAATGCATGGCTGTTATACAATAGCTGTCCTGGAAAAAATATTGGAATTATACATATTTGAACCACTCACAAAAGAAAATTTAAGCTTAAATTAAGAGCAGAAAAATAAAAAGACAGTTTAGATAGAGAAAAAATTCTTTACATTGAATACATACATGCAACTCCTTACAAAAAAGTTCCTATTTCTTGATCTTCATAAATTGTTTATAACCATGTTCAGTTAATATATGGATTTTAATTACTATGAGACAATGATGAAGGTAACTCTTTAGCTCAGTAATATTCTCTCTTGGATCACTAACTAAGCTCCAGAAACTAAGGAGGTAAAGTGAGTTCCTACCTTACTGCTTTCAACAAGATGTGGAAACCCTTCTGCTAAGAACCCTTTTCATCCACCAGGCTGGGATGTCATCATGACCTCTTGTGTCACAGCTGCACTGACAGAAATCCTCATCCTTGCTCCTTTTTCCACATAAAATGAACAGAAAATACAGAGAAGTAGAGACCACCGGCCCCAGAAGGACAACTGCAGGGATCTCTGTACTGCATTTTGCAGAGTGGGGCTGTGCTGGGTGATGGAGTGTTTGCTGTGTCCAGAGACAAACCACAGACCCCTCACAATTCAGCAATTTATTTCTAAGTGTGCTGCAGTTTGTAGGGAGACTAACAAAATTCAAATAATACAAAAACCTATGCAAACCATGCTGGCACCACCAGACAGGCCTAACAGCCCACCCTCCCCTGGTGTGTGACTTCTTACTGTGTTCCTTCCTCATAAAATTGTAGGTTAATAGAATAATTAAGGTTGGAAAATATCTCTAAGATCATGGAGTGCGGTTTTTAACCCAGAATCACTGTGCTCACCAGTAAACCAAGCAGTCTGCAACAGAATCAGCCTGAAATCCAGAACAGGCAAAACCCATCATCTCTACAGTTCCACACAGTGCAGGGTCCTGCAAGCATCATCCACCATTTATTCCTGCCAGCACTGCACATCTCTGTACCTTCCTTCTTTCTAGACAGGAAGCAAATTAAGCCTTTGGAAAATAGGAAGTAATTTACATACAGTATTAATGCCTCTTGATGCAACGTTATTCGATATTTTACTCTTTGTTGCTTCACATCAATTACAGTTTCTTAGGTTTCAGAGGAATGTTTGTCCAGTCACTGTGCAAAGCCAAATATTAAAAAAAAAATCTGCTAATTTCTTAAAGGAAATTTATTATGTATTTATAAGCTCATAGTCCGGTAGATCTCAGGTATTTTGGAATAAACTAAAATACAAAAAATCATTATAGACTACGTTCTGCATGCAAAACTGGCAAATCCTACAATTTCTATCATCAGTTATAAAGATGAATAAAAATTCTTCTAATCAAACAAAGGAAGTCAAAAGCTTTCCACAGAATTTCTCGTAAATTTAGTCAGGTTACTATTAACGTTTTATATCACCTTGTAAAATTGAGACACATACAGACTGCTGCTCTTCAGCAAGTACTGTTTGCCAAAATGGACTTTCATTTTCTCTTCCATAATTAATTCATGTTTAGATACAGGTGTCTAGAAGAAAAACCTACACCTGAACAGAATAATGGATCAGCTACAGGTTTTACATTACTATCTTTAAGAACTCAGTGAGAAACTAAAAATCACATAATGATGAAATGACTTTGCCAAGGTTAAGCAAAATGGGCCTGGAAAAAAATGGAATCAAACCTTTAATCACCAGAGCCTACTTAACCACAAAAGTCAAACTTTCACTCTTTTGAATATGGGAAAAAAAAAAAATCTGAGTGCTTTCATAACCCAGTAGAAAGGTATAATGTAATCAGGTACTCAATAAATAAATCCCAGTTTACATGCAGTGCTATGTCTATTCTGCCAGTATTGACATATGCCTACTTCTCTAATACTGACTGCTTTTTCTCTATTTTAATATTAATATATAACAATTTTATTCAGATTTGATATATAATAACACCTTTCTCTGAAACTGGACCAATTTCTCAATATATTTTTAAAGTAGTTTTTTCAAAGCCTGTAATAAAAATTTCTTTGAAATTTACTCCATCTTTTCCTAACTCAAAAATATCAGCCTCTAATGCTATAAAGTCCAAGTCTAGAATCAATGCCTGGTTTATTTTAGTTTTGTGTGTCCCACTTTCAAACCAAATGCTTCTAATGAGATTAAAAGGGGAAAAAAATCAACTAAACAGAACAACTCACCTGGGCATCATAGAAGATCATTTCAAATCCATATAAAAAGCTTGCCTGGGACAGTTCTAGCACTGAGCAATAACATATTGGCCACAAGAGCCTGTGGTTTACTCTAGTACTGGGATAATGGAAAAAGCAGAACAATAAATAAATGATCATTTTTTTCCACTTTCACCAGTGTTGCATGGTATGTTAAAACATGTAAGCCTGAACTGCATAAACATCCCTCAAAAATTGTGTATAGTTTCTCTGTGCTGGAATGTTTCACTGAGTCCTGCTAAGAGATTTGCAAGGTTGAGTAGAAAAACAGAAATATCTTCTCTGTTTCTCATATGAGGATCACAATCTCTTTGAGGTACCTTAGGAACCAGCAATGAGAGAGGATCAGAATGGGCAGTGGCTGCTCCAAGGTTTGTTTGAGTCCAAACAATCAGATTAAGATCTTTCTTGGTGTCATTAATGATAACAAATATGATGATATTAGTTCCCTCCTTGCTCATCAGTGTGAAGGCATCTTCATATATCTGCAAACAATTCATAACCGTATTTCATGAGCTCTGGAACTGAAAGAGTCACTAGCAAATAAGGCTGGTGCTGCACTGGTTTAGTTCTATTAAAAGAAATAAAACTCAAAACAATACAAAACCCCCACACTTGTCTCATGGACCACATACATTTAAATATTTTCCACTGGCAAATTGTTACGGTCACTCAGATCTGTCTAAATGATAAAAAGAGAAATTAATACTAGAGACTTAAAATTAATTTTAATAACATCTATATTTTAGTTCCAAAATAGCCACACATCACAAAGCATTTATTTCATAGTAAGCTTTGCAACCCAACAACACTTAATTCCTTAAACACAGAACTACTTACCAGCCTACCAAGCTTTTAGGAGTACGACATTAAAATACAACTTACAATCCCAAAAGCCAACACAAGGAAATGGGAATTCTTGTTTACAGGATAAGGCAACTTAAACCCGTGTACAAAGATTATGCTTTACTCAAGACTAACTCCCCTTTCTGTTTTGGAGCAAACATTGTCAGAGCTCTGGTGGTTTAGGGCACACCAGAGGATGTCCTAAGACAGCTCAAGGCTTTGCCTGCCAGCAGCACAGGTGCTGCTGTAGGAGTCTGACCTGCCCCACAGTTGTTCCTGGGACACTCCGACTGTGTTGGCTGTACATCTCAAGGCAGACACACACATTTCTCTGTGTGACTATCTCAGCCTCCTCACCTCAGGTGATGGCAGTTATGCCATGGGATACTCAAAGAGAAGGAAAATGACTGTGAGGATTCACCCAAGCTCAGTAACTGTCCTCCTACTGTCCCCAACTCCTATATGTGCAAATTACTCCCACTTACAGCCTTCCTGTTCCAGTGGAAATCAGAGATGATACTTGAACTAAGCTGTTTTCCACCAATCCCTACTTAACCTACTCACAGCCTGTCTACTACACAGCACCTAAGGCAGCCTGTAGGGACAGCAAACTCCTCAGCAGGCTTAGCAAAAGTTTCTCCTGCCATAGAATCACTCATAGGGCCCATGTTAGGTGTGCAGGTGTTGAATGGAGCCTTCAAGGGTTTCCAGCTTAAAAGCCCTTATGGGATGGGAGCATTTTTTAAACAACACAGAATCTAAAATTTAGAGAGAAATAACTCTCCCTGAGATTAGCTCAGCTGGTCAGAGCAGGGTGCCAATAACACCAGGGTCATGTGTTTATTCCCTGCATGGGCCATTCACTTCAGAGCTGGAGTTGGTGATTGTTGTCACAGAATATTCCGTGACTCAGGTGAGATCTTTATCTCCTGTAGTAATGCAATAGCTCCTTGCTGACACGACTGGAAGCTAACTATCAAATAAATTACATTTTTAACGTCACAGTACTTATTCTTTGATTCTTCCTGGACACCAATTTATCATCATACTGAAAAGACTGAGAATGCGATTTATAACCAGACAATTGGCCAAGACAACTTCACACAACGTCACCATTCACATCATTAGTGGTAAAGCCGGAATGAGTAGCAATTCACAAATTGTTTCTTTGCCTAAAATTCTACCTACACAGATAATTTAACCCTTCCTTAGACACCTTGCCTCTCTGCTGGTCTTTGAAATTCAACAATAATAAAGCCTCAACCTTAGGTGTATGCCTTCTGTCATGTTGTAAAATTTCCTTCTAGATTTTAGGAGACATAAACATTTACAAACCTTCACATGCCTTCTTGAACAGACCAGAAGCAATTTGGTACAACTGAACACAAATCCCTTCCCACAGTCAGGTCTTGCTACCTCTCTGCTCTACTGAGATAGGGCAGTCACCTATCTGAACTTAAACATTTACAAACCTTCACATGCCTTCTTGAAAACACCAGAAGCAATTTGGTACAACTGAACACAAATCCCTTCCCACAGTCAGGTCTTGCCACCTCTCTGCTCTACTGAGATAAGAGTTCAGATAGGTGATTGCCCTTTCTGGAGGATAAAGGAGACAGACCAACACATGGAATGCTTGTGCAAAACTTTAACTTGAACAGCTCACGACAGCATTGGAGAAGTCGCCTGGGAGAGAGCAGCTTCCTTCCAAAGGGAGGGCAGACTAAGGGGCAGAATAAACATAGGTCAGAAAAATTTCATCTCCCAAATCATCTTCCCCAGTCCCCACTGCTCCCTTTGTCCCTGAGCTGCAAGGTCCTGGGTGCTTTCAGCAAGACTTTTTGGGCAGGACTTCCATCACTTCCTGCCTCACAAAAGCCCCCAGCTCTGGCAGGGCCAGGGTTGCCAGAGCCCTGCTCCAACCTCCACTCACATTTTAAAGCTAATGCCTGATTCAGAAAATGGTATTCTTTAAGAAGTGCCAGAAAGTTCATTTATACGTGATTATAGTTTTCTAAACTCCTTAAAATTCAGAAGTTGGAGCTAATTTCAACATTAATTACCCAAATATTCAGCCAAATTGCTTGCCTGCTCCCAAGTGAGGAGGGTAAAAAACCAGACTCATCTCAAGGTTTGCAAACATAATTGCTTTGGCATCCATAGTTGTGAAGTAGTGACAGCTCCTCATAACATAAAATTGATTTGAATATTCAAAAGTTTGACTTCAGGGATCACTGGAATTAATGTAGTTTTCCTTTTTTGGGGCTTTTTTTTTATTTTATTTTTTTGTGTTTAGTTCTTTTATGAAGTAAACTGGACATTATGCAAATTTTACCCAAATAACAGTTACACAGAAAAACTACATACACAAACATAGGTAAATCTATGTCATCAACAAAAGTTATTAGAAACTCAAAACAGGCAGCTAGACTCAGATGCAGGAAGCAGGTTAATGTTTAGGTGCTTTTCTAAATACTTTTCAAGTTCACTTCCATCCTTTAAATATAATTTCTCTACCTTCCAAAACAGCTATGAGTGGTACTTCCCCACACTTTATTTAGTACTTTGCCATGAAAACAGAGGAGCAAAACATGCACACAGCCCCTTTTGAATTGGATTTTAATCCATAATTATATCCCCGTTAGAAAATATTCCTATTGTAATGTGTATTAAACTTTCTTTCATCTATTTGTGCGTGACTTCTGTCAAATATAAACACAACTCTGTCATTTCAGAGCAGCAAAAGCTGAAATGGTTGAAAAGCACATAAAAACAGACCTTTTGTGTACACCTGCTCCATGTTTCTGCTTCAAAGAAGGAAAAATGAAGAGTTTTCTTCTGCACAAAAATATACTGTAAACAGTGCAATTGTTTGACAATTTTGGCAGGTATAATTTTGTAAGAAAAGCAAAAATATCTTAATATATCTTAAATCGCACAGCTGTTCTGCTGTGTTGAAAACTTCACGATAATTCTGAGGCTGCTGTGCCTATTTTCTACAGGGAAAAAAGTGTATGTATATACATAATTATTTCATTCGAGTCCTCACGAATTAGCATCTCCTCTTTCACCTCCCTGCCGCTGATTAAAGCATCACTTCTTTTCCCTAACCTACACTCCACACACTTAACAAAGCTGTGGGTGCCTAAATGTTCTCCCACTTGACATGTCGGAGTCGTTTTTAAGGGTCTCGTTCACAACTGAACGCCTGTAATTTCCCACCATGTCCTGAGGCACTTTCCTAAACTGTGTCATTATCTCGACAAGTCTTCAGGGATAGGGCTAAACAAGGTTTAAAATGTTATCTGCAGGGGTCCTGCGGGCTTCTTAAAGAGTTTTTCTAGTTATTTGGGTGCTTAATATCAATGGGGGAAAGTGCTTTTATTCTTTTTCATTTGGCATTATCTTTCCACCACCACGTATTCTCCACAACTAACAAAGTTATTGCCCACTTTGATTTGTAGAAAACCAGCAAATTTTTATTGCCTCTTGTATCTTCTAAAAATTTCTATAATTAATTTCATAACACCCCCTTTCACAGAACACATTTTTCCCTGAGCACTTCCAAAATCACTATTAGGAAGGCTCTTCTCACTTATTATATGTTTAATCTTTATTAAACCTTACCTCTGCTAAATTTTACCAGAGTATTGTAAAAACTTTCAGAAATGGAAAAAAAAAAAGAGCAAGTTCCTCACATCAGGCTACACATGACGCAAAATGCCCTTGAGTAATTTTTGTTACATTAATTATACAAATACTTCAAGTGTACAGGAGTAATTTTTTCAATTTCTTTTACCTCTATTCACCACCATCTTATTCAAAATGACAGCCATTACATGTCTCACTGTTCCAGTAAAGGGAAGAAATCTGTAACCACACAAAAAGCTGTACTTTTTTTTTCCCTCCCCCTCCTTGAAAATGCACTGCAGAACTACTCTGAACATCTGGGCATGAAAGGGAACTGCAATGGTTTTTGTAGTGCAAACAGCTCAGCAGAGTTACTTGCCTTCATTTTTGTCTTCTTTACAAACTGACAGAAGTGGGGATTGTGTCTTCAATCTTGGGGATACATAGTACATGAGCACAGGAAAAATAAAGAGTGACTCCTTCTGCTTTTGACTGAATTCGTGGAATTATTTCAAACTAATAGGGTGACCCACAACTTTTGGCCAGACTTTTGGTAGCTGGGAGTCTGGCCATTTAACATTAAAATCTGTCAAATTATTGAAAATTGCAATCAAGAGATAATTTGAGGTTAGAATTCTGGCAGAAATAGAAATGCTTCTTTGAAAGACATCTGCACTTACAGGTGTTCCTGTCTGTTTTTTGGTTACATGGATGGGATTAGGCAGCACTCACTCTCATAGAAGATAATACTTTCAAGTCCTTAAGCTTTTAAGGCATAACCATCAAATGATTCAACTTTCTCTCTTGATGTGAAGCCTGAGTAAGTCATTGGATGACCAACAGAGATAAATCAGGGTAGCAGAAGAAAGAGGCTCAAGGGCATTTTGCATCGTGTGGAGCCTGATGCTCTGGCTGACACAGGAGCAGCTGCTTACACAAAAGGGTCAGCACTGATTTTTGTGAGTGGGCTCTGGCACAGTGTGGAGCTCCCAGGCACACCGCTGGGTGGCTGGCACTGAGACCCTCTTCCCAGCAAGCAGGGGCTGGTGGTGTCCTGGAAAAACTGCTCAGAGTTGGAGCTGAGCAGAAGACTCACACTAGGGGGTGTCAATGCTGTGCTGCTGTGAAGGCCAGGAACACAGAAATCCTGCACAGCCCATAATATCGTTCTTTTCCAAACTCTGCAGCAAGCACCCGACAGCCTCCCGTTGGAGAAATATGTTCCCTGTGTTTGTGTGCTAACTTTGATAACAAGATGCTTCTGTAACTTTGAAACATGTCAAACCAGAAGAACAAGCAAGATTCCAGTCAGCCACAAACCAAATTGACATCCCAGATACCATCTGGCCAGAAGAAACATGTCAAACCAGAAGAACAAGCAAGATTCCAGTCAGCCACAAATGACATCCCAGATACCATCTGACCAGAGAGAACATCACTGTAATTTCAGTCTATAAATTCTGGATTTGTACAGTGGTAATGAGTAAAATTCCTTGGCCATATTTTGTTTTCAAAGGTAAAACTTATTCTTTGCCACATTTTCATACCTACTGAGATCAATAAAATCACTAAGTGAGAATTAGCAATTAGTTTTCCAGGTACAATACAGAATAATTTTTTTAATTCTCTGTTCTGGTTTGAAGAAACATAAATAATAAAAACATGAGAATTAAAAATGGAAAATTGAATATGGATTCCAGCCTTAGACAGCTACATCTTTCTCGCCCACATAAGACTACTTCTAGCATATCTCACTTAATAAAACAGAGATAAAATGTGGGAAAAAGACCACTATTCCTATAAATTTAGTGATACTGTATCATAATTAATAGAAGATTAGTTGATTAATACTCAATTAATTAATAGCCTGGTTAATAATAAATAACAATGAATAAATATTATTGGCAAATCGTCAATAAGCTGGTAAGACAAATCAGATATTTCTACACTTCATATTTAGACATTTTAGTTTTCCTAAGTCAGGCAACTTCCCTTGACTACATGATAAAACCAGCCACAGCTAATATAATTTAAGGGTTAACAGTCTGACTCTGAAAATTAAATTATTAAATTTATTTTTGTAGCAGAGTAATTTCTTCATTAAAACACATAGCTGATTTAAGATTAAAATTGATTAAATATATTGTTGAATGATACAATTACGATACCACAAGTCTAGAAAAAAAACATTAACACTTCCAAAATATTTCAAGGAGAGCAAAATATTACCATGGGACAGAAATCCACAACATTTTGGCCTAATACTACCAAAATAGTATTACTTCTCATAAGATTACAGATTAAATTAAATTTGTCCAAACTAATTTTTTACCTACAATAGGTTGTCTTACTCTTTAGAATGGGATTTTGGAAGGAGGTTCAAACATTTCCTATTCTTAAGCTCTTTAACATTAAATTTTATTTATAAGGTAATAGATAGTTAAATGCATTTCAAGAGGATTCTTTGACCTAATTACTATGTTTAGTGAACTCTGGTATTTTTCTCCCCAGTTATTTATTGGTATCACAGCAGAAGCTCAATCAATTTCTTCCCTGTTGACAGAAGGATTTAAATGTCTGTCTTGTACATATTCTCAAGTGCTAGCAATGATCTAGAACATTATGAACTATATTAATTTATTTCTATTTTATCTTGAACTACTAAATGAATAGAAAGAAGAAAAACTGTAATTGCTGAAGTGATTTCTGGAAAGTACCCAATGGGGAAAGGACAGCCACTGACATGGACTTCCAGCACAAACACAACCAAGCAACACGGGGCAGCAATGAAAGCTGTGGGTAGATAATTACTGGCAAGCAGAGAAAAAAGTGAAGCCCCTTTGCCATTTAGCTGAAACATCAGCCTCCCAGCTGTGCAGCTGCTCAGAGCCCTCTCAGAGCATTGGAGAAATTCCCAGATGGGGATTTGCTCCATAACCTTCCCTGCAGAGTCCAATGCAGGAGGCATTGTCAAGCTCAGCCACAGAATTTACTACAGAAAGTGGAGTCACCAGGTACAACCCAAGCTGCCACGTGGAGAGAACAGATAGCATAAATCACCTTCAGTTCCTACTTTGAGTAAATTGCTTTCACCCATCTTGACATCCCACAAATTTGTTTTGCAAAGCTGGAGTTATCCACAAGTGATCTCTCCTGAGCAAACTGAAGAACAGCCATACCTGCTTGTATAGAGAGTTCTCTCCAGACAAGTCATGTTACTTTCCGCTTGTTAGTGCTCCTGCACAGACTCATGAGCTCCCACACTCTTCCAGAACCTGGTAAAAAGTTACACCCAGGACGGGTGTAACTTTCAAAAAGTTTCCTATGCTGACTGCTGAGGTCAAAAATATTTCTGTGTGTCACAGGACTACTGACTGATGCTGACACAACTTGTACCTAACCATCCTTGAAACACTTGCTGGGCTAAACTTTCAGCATAATGATTTTATATATGCATTAAAAAAGATGTTGTAACAGTCCATCACAAGCTTCTTTCTGCTCCATAACAGAATGTGAAACACAGGAAATGAGAAGTCAATTGCTTTTCTGTCCATAGATGAATGAGCAAGATGCCAAGGTTGTGTAACAAATGCAAAGCATTCATTCCTTATAAATCAGAATATACAGATTCACTATTTGTGCATTCCCTGAAGTGGCAGAAAGGCACGATACATTTCAAGGTAACACACACTGAATTTGGAAATCAGTCTAAAATGTGGCTACTAACAGGGGCATCCAGATACTCACCTTCAGAAGGACTTCATCCATCTGATTTCTTCTTCAAACTCCTCCCACTTTCATTATTAAACACTGACTTTTAAAATGCAATTTACTATGAGAAAAAAAAGGCTGACGTTGAAGAAAACTCTTCAGAAAGTGTCTGCATTAACTCACTACTCAGGGCTTTTAAAACATGCCGGTTTCACAAGTCTTTGCCAGTTTGGAGACAGCCAAATTGAAGTTTTCAAAGTACCTTAGCTCAGTAGCAGCCCCCAGGGCACTGGGAAACCCCCACTGGGATGTTTCAGAATCCAACACCAGCCAGCAGAATCACAGGCTACAGCAGCCAAACCTCTGCTAGGAGTTCACATCACCACAGGAAAGCACCCACTCAGTTTCCAATTCAAGGGCAATTTTAGAAATTAAGTAATTTTAAATCTATAGCAATAGGTGCCCAATAAAAACTAAGCAGGAGCTTATTATATGTGTTCAAAGGGAAATATATGTGACTTTTACACAAGACGATTCTGACACCCAACTGAAAGCCCAGAGCAAAGCCCAGCTGGCTGCCTGTGGTCTGGGGAACTCTGCCTTGGCAAATCCATTCCCAGAACACATTGGAGGGGCAAAGCTCTGAGCATTCTGAGACCAAATTGCTCTGTGTTTTGACAGACTTGTTCCATCCTGCAGATGCTCATGACAGACCCCGAGACACTTCAGCATACAAAGCAGAGATGAGTTTAATACTCAGTGGGGAACAGCAGGTGGCTGTGTGAGATGGAGAATTTTTCATTAATTCCACAAAATGCTTGTAAATGTAAAAATGTTTATATTTGGGTTCGTGTGATGGTGGTTTGAGAGAGACAGGAACGAGCCAAGTAAAATCTCCTGAAAGAAAGGTTGCTGAGATTTTGATGCAAGTCAGGAAAAAAAGTTCCAAATAGTGACACTATAAACTTCTTCAAAAGAGAAACAGACCTTCATCTCTATTTTGTGATAGAAGAAATAGGTAGAACACAGCAGAACACAGCTTAGCTCACGACTACAAATATTAAATTGTAGGTCTCTGGTCAACATTGTCAGAGGAAAAAAAGAAACCACACTTAGAACACGAGATGAAAACAATTCTTTTGTAAGATATGAAACTAATAACCCTCAGGAAGTAAGCTATGTTTCTGAAAGGAAGGACATGAAGAAAACCCCTCTTCCCCATGTTCTCACCCACTAAATTCCTCCCTCTTCAGAGAGTGACAATTTCATATCAGACTACTTGTTCAGGTAGGGAAATCAAAGTACTGGCAGTTTCAATTCCACCAAGCTGCTGCATTTGAAACCTGTGGTTAGCACATTTTTTCCAACACTAGTTTTTCTTCAGAAACTGATGTGCAGAAAATACATGGCAAACCAGAAAATTTTCTTGGAAATACAATTTGTGTTTGGAGACAGAAAAAGTAGTTCACAGACATGCTGCCATGTAAATTTTATATGTGTGTGTATATATATCTATATATATATCTGTCTTTGAACTGTGTATATATATATACACACACACATATATGCTAACACATTTGAAACCTACACTTAGGGGGTTACTTTCTCCTGGACTCAAAACCCTTTACCTTTAGTTAGGAGAAAAAAGAAAAAGATGTTTTCATTGTAGTGGCATGTAGGTTTTCTGCTGCAGCCAGTCTGTATGACATTTCTTTCTAAACTAAAATTCTTTTTTTGTCTTCAGGCTATTGTGTAAACATACACTCCGTGTTACAGCTGGTATTGTTTTCTACAAATGAATTCTGCTACTGCTACAGGAAGAGACAACAATTGTTACTTGGAGAGTGACCAAGTTGCAACTATTGCTTTAGTTTGGGGTTTTTTTTTATTTCTCCTTCCATTCTTAGCTCAAGCTGTTTAGAGCAAAAAGGACTCTTCTTCAAAACAAAATCCAGATTTGAGGATGGGTACAAACTACTGTAATGTCTGAGTGTGTGGGCATCCTTACCACTCTTGTGAGATTGACAGGAGCCTCAGAATAAAAAGGATTTTAAGGTGCTGCAGTGAGTCCAGAGGAGGGACACGAAGATGACCAGAGGGATGAAGCCTATCTCCAGCAAAGACAGGCTGTGAGAGGTGGGGTTGTTCAGCCTGGAGAAGAGAAGGCTTCAGAAAGTCCATAGAACAACCTGCCAGTACCAAAAGGGGGGTCTACAAAAAAGCTGGACAAGGACTTCTAAATAAGACATGCAGTGATTAGAAGAGGGGAAATAGCTTTAAACTGAAAGAGGGTAGGATTAGATTAGATATTAGGAAGTGTGAGGGTGGTGAGGCACTGAATAATTTGCCCAGAGAAGTTGTGAATCTGTCCCTAGAAGTGTTCACAGCCAGGCTGGATGGAGCTTTGAGCAACCCGGTCTACTGGAAGGTGTCCTAGCCCACACCAGCAGAGGTGGAACTGGATAATCCTGAAGGTCTCTTCTAACCCAAACCATTCTTCAAATCTAGAAGACTATTATTTCTTGACCAGTAGTGCACAGTACTTGGAAAGACCAGAAAGTATCTGGGTATGTCCAGTAAAGCACACTTCTTGCAGCCACCCCCATTTCAGACAGATCTCCATTTCAGCAATTACTTTCCTGTAAGCCAATGTCTTCTCCCTCAATACCAGAAAGTTGCACCTTCAAACAAGTGCTGGCAGGCTCTAACCTGCAGACCCCAAAATCAGCATCCCATCCCATCAGACACATTCTCAGCTCAAAATTTATTAAAACCAAGACTGTTAAACACAAAGTTGGTATAAAACCCTCCTCAATAAATTAGATGTCATGGTTTGGAAACAGTTAACTGCCTTACTGTTGAATTAATAGTTTCTTTTCCTGGTTTGCTCTGCCTGGGTCACCTTCATGCTGGCCATAGAAGAAAACAAGCCTTCTATTTCTAGACTGGGAAAAAGGCAACATCATAGAGGTATATAAAGGGAGGTTCATCTTTCTCTGAACTTCATGCACATGATAGGCAAGTGCAGACTCAACAACAAAGCTGCTGCGTGGAATGGAGACCAATATGACCATTCCTTAACAGCAGAAGAGACTACCTGAGCTGCTGACTCCATCCCGAGCAGCACACGTGCCCAGACAAGAGGATGTCAAAATCCATCCACACACACACTTAACTCACAGCATGAGCTCCAAACACTCTGCCAAACCCATGACCTATGACATGAAATGCTACCAGTGTAAGCCACAAGCACGGAAGAACCAAAGGCATAACTAACTAAGAACACTACCAGTAATGAGAATTTCTTAGGTTAAAAAGCTCAGGTGATGCTAAATGATAAATCACAATCCATATTTCAATGCACAATAAAGTTTAAAAAAAATCAGAAAGTAACTCCTAGATTAAAAGATCCAGTCCAAGTTTCCCTGTTTCTCCCTTTCTCACCACACAAACTCAGCCACCAGCTAGCATTACTACCTTTGCAATTGCAGCTAAGTCCCACTGTCTTGTACAGCTTTGCAATCACTGCATCCGAGATGACAAAGCAGTCATTTAAGAGAGAAGTGGTCACCTGCAGTCAGATGTGCAGGGTCACCATTGCCAGAGGTGACCAGAGGATCTATGCTTCAATCAGAGCCCATCCAAAAAGCTTTCTCACGAGCTGTGCCTTCCTAGCCAAGGCAGCCACACCAGTTGGTGAGTGCATCCAGCAAAGCCAAAGTATTTCTGTAAAACCTGTTTGAGTGTTTTGTAAGAATTACCATGTGATATCAGAAAATACAGCATGGCCAGTACCCACCCAAAACCCACAGGTTTCTGAAGACCTTTTGCCTGGCTCCTCTCCCAAGCCCTATTTTTGGACAGTTTACATCTGTCCACGGGCTTCAATAAGGATCTGTTTAATGATAAGGGCAAATATTCCTGAGTAGGTTCCCTCTTGTGGAGTAACTAGACATCCTCTGTGTTTTTCAAGGATATGGGGTAAAAATTCATCATTAATCCATGTGGCACTTTTTCTGTGGTGGGTGAAGCAAAAGGTTCAAAGCCCTTCTCACTCTGAAAACTCTCAATTCCTTCAGGTCCTTGACCTCACACTGCTTAGGCAAAAAGTTTCCACTAGATGGTGTGGGATATGTAGGACATGTAACTCTATATTACTAGTAAATACACATTCAGTAAATACTATTTCCCCAAGTTACAATTTTAATTCCTTTGCCTTTCAGGGGAGAAAATTAGTTTATAGGAAAAGCAAAACACATACCTGAATAAGCATTAATTCTACTGAGGATGCACGCACACTGGTTTTCCAGGAGGATAAAAGCAGTAACCCTGAAATCCTATTATCCAGTGAATTGCCTTAAAAATTAAGCATGCCATTATTACTTTGAGTAGGAAAAAAAACCCCAAAAAACACCCAAAAAACAAATCCATTCATTTGGAGAGGATAAATATTTCTCTTTTTTTCCTCTTGGGAAGAGAAAACACTAAGTCCAAGAGAATGCAGAAACCCCTGACATTTACTCAGTCCCATCTCAGCCCATATCTGAAGGGCTATTCTGCTTTGAAGATGTGACTTTCTTACTTAGGAATCTTCTATCAGGGGCCTGATGCCACAAGTTCTCTGGCCCTTGGCTGTGTCAGCATGGCACACACAGAGCTCCATCCCTCTCCCTAGAGCTGTGACAGTGGGGTCTGGAGGAGGAGGGAAGGAAATTAATTATCAGAACTGCTATGAACATTTCAACACTGATGCTTTTGTAAGAATTAGTCTCAGATGATCTACGCAGCTATCACCAAGAACTTGATGAGGCTCAGATACAATATAATTGTTAATTAAGACATAATTTCTTCAGAAAGTTGCATTATTGAGTGCAAAGGAATGAACTTAGCTTGACTCTTGAATGAATTTGCAGAGTTCAGAATAAATAATAAAAAATAATAAGAAAAATAATAATCCTCACATATCTTTAACCTTGGCACATATTAAAATATAAATTATGAAGACAAAAACCCCCATTAAATCCTACTGATATTTTTAGGCAATTTTCAGTGCTGAATTGCATGTTGAGTTTATACACTGTTGAAAAAATTGCAAGCAAATACACCTATCTAAAGCAGAAATGGATTCATTCCTCTCTAACTAATAATCAGAAATAACAAAATAAAGTCCAAGTGCTACAAGGAAAAGAAGTGGAAAGCCATCATTTTTTTTCTTTTGGGTGGAGCTCTTTGTGCCTTCCCTTTCTTACTTCCCTTAGCTTCCCAACTCTCACTCGAGTGTTTTCTGAGCTCTGTTTCTTTCTTCCTCAGACAGTTACT
This sequence comes from Passer montanus, assembly GCF_014805655.1. Lineage (NCBI taxonomy): Eukaryota > Metazoa > Chordata > Aves > Passeriformes > Passeridae > Passer > Passer montanus. The sequence continues at coordinate 26,934,606 of NW_024356505.1, read as the reverse complement.
ATTTTCCCTTGCAGTTTCCCCAAGCTGTTCCTTGGGAAATCTCATAAATTTACATTTTTTAATTGCTTGGGAGCTACATTTGAGGGTCTTTGCTTATTACTTTATAACTCATTGCCAAGCAGGCCAGTTACAGACTCAAATGAAGAGGTCATTCAGCTTTATTTTTAAAAATCCATGAGGAGACAGTGATACTTATGGAGCCAGACTATCTGGCAGCAGATGCACAGAATTACTTTATCAGGAGTTCTTGTCAAAAAATGTCAGGAGTTTGTGATATTATACACTTCTAGAGTTAACTATCACAAAACAGGTAGCTCAGAAAAAAATAAGTGTTACTTGCCTATCCCACTTCAACAAAAACCCTGTGGGAAAAGTTTGTTCAGTATCCTCATAAATTATTAAAAGGAATGTTCCAAGGAAGGGGAAGAAAGGGGGAGGGAGGGCCAAAAAAGTAATTTCATAATAAACTGGATTTGCATGACTGCAGACATAATCCATACCTGCCTCAGGAGGGGCTGATGCAGTGCAGTCACCCCAAAACCACCTCTGTCCTACTGCCAGGTTGTGGCATGCAAATGTCAGGTGCTGGCTGTGAGAAGAGCATCCTAAAAAGCCATCACCAAGTGGGCTACAGCTGCCACTCCTGTGCTAACAGGGGAATTCAGGAACAGCAACCACTATTTTTACCCTCCTGTGTGGTGCTCTATAGCAAACATCAAGTTTAGCCTGTCTTTGCTTCTAACAAAGCCAATGTAGAACCTTCTCAAGGGCTTCTGTGTCCCTGATTCTTACTGTCCTTTACAGGGACATCAATTACAGCCAAATTCCTACTCCCCTATATACAAAAGGTTTCCAGGATCAACTCCATCTATCCTATAGCTTCAGCTAATCACAATTATCCCTAAAAATGCAGTGGTTTGTCTGTGAAAAACAGTAGATGCATTTCTATCTTTAGAAAATCACATGTTAAAAAAAATGAAAGGTAAGATGACCTCACTGGGTAGCCTACAACATTTCAGTTTTTAAACTTTCCATGCAGTGGAAATTGCATTTTCAAGGGCCAGTCCCTGACACCATGGCTGGAGTGAAAGCAGAGGACAACCTCCAACCCACAACACTGAAGTGCAACACAGCATCATTAGAGAGCATGGGAGAACAGATTTTCAGATAAGAGTTAAAGGACACTGAGAACAAGAAAAGATTATTACAGTGATTACTTGACACATAGGACAGCCCAAAGAGATGTAATACAGCCTTGTACAACATGGAGAGAAGAAGAGACTAGTATGCAGGGAGCAGACAATAAAACTTCAGACAGAAGTATTAAAATAAGAGGTTATTTTAAATCCATACATGTTACTCTATAAATTACTTAATTACTGCAAAATATTATACTAAAATATAATTATTTCCTTCTTCCTATACCAGCAGTCCACTCACAATATGAGATGATACAGACACATAAAATCATCGACTTAATTTATTCTTGCATAAATAAAGAAAAATCCTATTCACAGGACTAGAGCTGCCACAGAAAGGAGACAGCAGCAGACTTGTTCAGTATCAGCCTAGAGCATCGCATCAGCAGACTTGACCCAGCCCGAGGGCCAAGGCAGCAGCTCCAAGCACAGTCCCTTCCCAGTGCTGCACTCCGGGGCAGTGCCCACTGCAGTCTCTCAGCTCTGAAGCCTTGCACCCCCAGCTCTGGCCCGTTCATACCCCGGAGAGGCTGGCCCCTTGCTGACTGGGAATCAGAGCTGGTTGTTCTGGGCCACTCTGAGCTCTACGCAGCTCCTGGAGTTCACACCCATGCCCTGATCCTGCTTGCTAGCTCAGGTGGAGCCTACAGGAGTGCCAGTTTCAAGCCTGAGCTAACACAAAGCTCTATTTCATTTTGTGATTTGCTTTGCTGAGGTCTGGACAAGCTTTGGGGGTGCCACAGCACCAAGACAATTACAGCCACTGGAGAAAGAGCAGCTAACTAATCAAGCCCAGTACCTTGTTTCTCCTCAGAATTAAATTTAGCTCCTTTTAATTTATTTGCTGAGTTCCTTATTACAAGCACTTGTATTTTTTGCCCTTGACACCCTCATTACAAAGCTACTACCCAGTATTTTTTTTAATAGATGTTCTTTTCCATTTCTATTTTAAAATGTCACTCAAATGCAATGTCCTTTTCTCCAAAATGTCTCCCTTGGCTTCAGATATGCATTCTAGATTTGTATGATTCCTAAGAGGGGAAAAAAATAGACTTCTATATTCAAGCCACTTTTTTATCCAAGCAGCACAACCTATCTATTGGACTTAGACAAACGAAGGAATCAGATTAATGCAGTCTGTCCTTTCCAAACCCAAAACCTTACATGCATGTTTGTACATATCTTTCCATGCATTTTAATCTGTGAGAACTCAATCCAAGCCTATTTACTGGAGCCAGCTGTTTTAGTGGCCTCATTACTTCCCCAAACCCACATCTCAATAAGGTTGGGGAAGCTGCCAAAGGATTTGGCTGAATCTCTCACAAGGCCACATGACAAATGGTAACTATCATTTTATTATCTCAGTGATAGGAAGGTCTGGTTGAATTTTCCAGCTCTGGATGATTAAAGAAGAGTGGTGAGTTTCTGCTTTCCACCAACCATGACAAAGAAGATTTTGACTGGACATTCAGGCATTTCCTGAATGTGCAACACATACTCTGTCACCTCCAGGCTCAAACCCTGGAATTCTTGGTAAATCAGACAAAACCCCTGGGTATTCAAACACCAGAGCACCTGCTGACTGTTACATTCTTGAAATAAGAATTTGAGCCTCTGAACTTTGCACTCAGCCAGGACACTGCTGGTTTTCCAGCACAGCAGTTAAGTGAAGACACTTGCTCAACATCACACATCACAAAGAGTGGCAATAGAGGCCACAGAGAGCTCCAAAGGTGCTCCTTCAGAGTTCAAGCTCTCTTCCCCAACACCTGAAGCTGACTGGTTCACTTTCAGACTGCAGAAAATCAGGTTTTTGATCAGACAAATGGGAATGGCTGAAGTTCTCCAAGAAACCCCAGGATGGAGTGCTCCTGAGAGAATATGTCTGCTTTAGTACCTGCTTTCATGCAGACAGTTGTTTTGTGGTGACCATTACTGCATTTCAGTGGAGAATTAACCCTACCTCGATATTCAACTGAAAGAAAAAGATTGTTCTTTGTTTTAATTATTTATTGATATTTTATGAGAAAGAAGGAAAATTACATATGAGAATAAAGAAGTTCAAGTTGCTTGACAGTATCAATTTTCTCCAGTTCTTTTAGAAAATAGTAATTTCCAATTAATTGCACTAGAAGGAGTCCAAATTATGAGAGCTTTGGCCCAAAACTTTATTCTGAGACCTGTCTAAAATGAAGCCTGATGTGCACTGCCTGCCTCTCTACAGCCTTCTGCTTGCAGGCCCTATCATTGTGTTTCCATCACTTCTGACGTGTTACTTAAAGTGCTGCAATAAAAACAAGCAAGACAATGTGGGACGGGAAAGAACAACAACAGAGGCATTTAAAAAGTCATGCATGAGGCAAGGGATGTCTGAAAGAGCAGGAAAATAAGAAACTGCTTCTGTGCAGAACTGCTGCTACTATAAGACAGCACATAACTATCACAAAATCCATGCAAGACACATGAGATGGCTTCTAACTGAATTTCTCCTACCTTCAAAAAGTATTTCAGCTGACAATTTTTCAACTGCCTGACATTTCAAGCTTTTCCTCTTACCTCAAAAAAAATTTACATCTCTGAGCTCCTATAGATGACCTTCCAGAACACCAAGAGAGAGATTCTGCTAAACATTAAAACATTTACATCTAAAAAAATATACGCTAGTTAGAGTTTCTCTGATCCTGAGTTTTACTCACCATAACACTGAAAAACAGCTCAGCAGCAGCTGTACACTAAGGGGAACCCCAACTCCACACCACCAGTCCAGGAGCCAGGAGTGGGCCCCCAGCAGGGACAAGCCTGAATGAAGTGAAATGAAAAGTCCACTATTGCAAGATTTCCTGTAATTCTGGCAAGTCATCCTGAAAGTTTTGCTGCTGACTACAAGTGGAGGCCTCCTCACACTTGCTCTTCAGCAATGTGGAAATCATCCAATGCCCAGGATGCATCCAGACCACACGGAGCCAAGCGAGAGAAGCAGCACCTCTGGTGTTCAGACACTCACATTCCTGCACTGGGACATGACACAGAAGTAAATACAAATGGAGTTTAAAGCATCAGACACGGAGAGGAGAAATTAATTCTCTGTATAGAGATGACTAAAGAGCTACAATCCTACAAGGGTCTCCTCTTTCTCACAGGACCATGCTCTTCCCACCCTCTCTCTCCTCATCAGACTAAGGCTGCCCAGGATATATTGCTTCAGCCATTATTAAATATAAAATCAAACTCATCCTTCCTAGCACAGATCAACAACTAAAGAAATTACCTCAACAATACTCTCAAGTTCCCAGCAGTATCCAATTCAGTGTTTATGATCCATTACCCAAGTATCTCACCAACTATGTTGTCTCTTGCATATTTATTAACTATTCATGTTCCAAGCAATATTAACCTTAAAAAAAAAAAAAAAAGAGTAGCAACATTTACACTTTTCCTTTCCAGAGTGCCTCCAGGCACTTGGCTAGAATTCAAACTTTGAATTTAGTGCTCTAAATTGTGGGGTGTTTTCCTATCAGGCTCCTATATTAGACTGCTGGCGCCTACCAACTCATAAATTTGTCTCTACTTTTTTAGTGTTTTTCGCACATCTTGTCTTAGCAAAGGTTCAAAAGTTCAGTAGAAAAATACTACTTATCTCTGTGTTTGCTGGAAAGTCTTATGACAGATAATGTCAAGAAATTTAACACAATTATGACAACTAAATTACACAGCACCACATAGATCTTGTAAGGTTCCAGAAAACATTGTAAGTAATTAACTGTTGTTAAGAGGTTTACACTGCCTCACCAACACATACTGAGACCTAAATCTCAACTGCTAATAAGTGCATCAGTAAATTTTGTAAGGAGACAGACTGCATTACACCATGGGAGGATGTCACTTTGTCTGCTTATTGCTTTCTTAATTGATAAAGGAGTATTAACAACTGATTCTTTACTAATCTATGCATCCTGGAGGACTTGGTAAAAGATTTTTCCATAGTACAAGAAGCCTGTTTCTCCTTCTGCCCCATCAATACCCACCAACAAAGGCACAGAGAGAAAATTCTAAAATACCTTTTCTTGGAGAAGATCCAAGTGTGGAGGGAAGCAAGCACAGGGTTACAACCTTCTTCTGCTTGGAAGAAGTTATTTTTCTGTCAAGTGGGATAGAATATGCCACCTGGAACAAAGGTACTTTGAGTGTACACAGAAAAGCATGCAATGCATGGGAAAAAGGAATAGAAAAAAAGCAATCCTCCTTAATGGACAACAAGTTACCTTCACAGATATTTTAAAGTGTTCTTGATTTACAAAAATAAGCGTGTGAATAAATCTGGGGGGGGGGAAGAGAGAAAAAGTTAATAAAATATACTAATAAAAATAGAGTGGCTGTCTCTACTGGATTTTCTTCAGTAAATGCCAGATATTATATGCAGAAATAAAACCTAGTCCACATTACTTTTCCCTCCTACTTCTTTCAAGGAATCTGTACAAGGAAATTGAGCAAAGAGTATCACCAAAAAATTCTTAATTAAATCAGTAAACACATTCAAGCGCCAAAATCAGTAATTCCCTATAATCAAGTTTTCCCTTTTACATTGGACTAAAAGAAAACCACTTATCTAGACACAGAATATTTATTTTTAAATTCCAAACTCACATGTACACTCCTAGCACTTGTATCTCTGAAACTCTACGAGCAACAGACTTGGGTTGGTAACAGCTGAGTGGTTTCCAACTTACACTCCTTCAAAAATTACCATCCACATGTACAAGTGTCCTACGGCTTCCTGGTGATGTAACTGCCTAAACAGGAGCCAATAGTACAGGCCAGATACTGACAAGTGTCAGTTAAAATAGAAAAAAGAATTAACCAACCAATTCTCCTAGGATAAAAAATCAATTGTTATCTCTTATTAATTAAGCTGGGACAGATTTGGTTTGTTTGTTGCCTTTTTTTTAAAATGGATTGGGATGGCAGGATCAGGTTGTGGTAGCAGAGGGGCTACAGGGGTGGCTTCTGTGAGAAACTACCAGAAGCTTCCCCCATGTCCAACACAGCCAATTCCAGCTGGCTCGAGGATGGGCCCAGCACTGGCCAAGCTGAGCCCATCCGTGATGGTGGTGGTACCCCTGGGGAATCAAATTTAAAGAAACTGCTTGGAACTACTGCAGACCCGAGAGGAGTGAGAATATGTGAGAGCAGCAGCTCTGCAGACACAAGGCCAGTGCAGAAGGAGGGGCAGGAGCTGAGGCAGGAGCCAGAGGAGATTCCCCTGCCCCGTGGTGAGGCCGTGGTGAGGAGCTGTGACCCTGCAGCCCATGGAGGGCCAGGGGGAGCAGAGATCCCCCACAGCCGGTGAGGACCCCACCCTGGAGCAGGGGGATTCCCAATGGAGGCTGTGACTTCATGGGAAGACCACACTAGAGCAGGGTCCTGGCAGAGCCTGTAGAAAGAGGAGTTCATGCTCGAGCAGGATTTCTGACAGGACTTGCTGTCTTGTGAGGGACCCATGCTGGAGCAGCCTGTTCCTGAAGGAGTGCACCCATGGAAGGGACCCATGCTGGAGCAGAGTGTGAAGTCGTGTCCCTGGAAAAGACTCACACTGGAGAAGTCTGTGAAGGACTGTCTCCCATGGGAGGGAGCCCACAGTGGGAGGGGTCCTCTCCCTGAGGAGGAAGGAAGGCTAGAGACCATGTATGATGAGCTCACCACCGCCTCCATTCCCTATGTCCCTGTGCTGCTGGGGGGAGGAGGTAGAGAAAATGGGGAGTGAAGCTGAACCCAGGAAGAAGGGAAGGATGGGGGGAAGGTATTTTGAGATTTATCTTTTATTTCTCATTACTCTGCTCTAATTTATTACCTATCAAATCAAACTAACTTTCCTAAGTTGGGTCTGTTTTACCCATGACACTCTCCTTGTTGTTATCTCAACTCATGATCTTTCGTTATATTTTCTCTCCCCTTCCTAGCTGAGGAGGAAAGTGATAAAGTGGCTTTGGTGGGTACCTGGTGTTCAGCCAGGGTCAACCCACCACATAAAATCCAGTCTTTTTACTGGAAAAAAATACTGTGAGAGTGGGTTTGTGACAACATTTTAAAGTTCCCTGGAAATCTTACAAAGGTAAAGGGAACAAAAAACCTTCACACAAATGATCTGAGCAATTTTAAATTTATTCTATTCCTTCCTAGAATAACAAACCTAAATCATTGTTAGAGCCTATGGAAAGAGGCCCTAAAATGACATAATCAGTGTCACTAGTATGTTTCCCTATTCACTGAAAGAAACTGATGTTGAACATTAGGTTGAAAGTCTTTTCAGTGGTGCGGTGCAAATACAAATACTTCGTAAAGTTTTCAATGACTCTTCATGGAATTATTAAACAATGTCTACAGTTATTAAAAAAGCAGTTTCAAGTAAGACAAAATGACCTTGAGTTACTACTTGATGAGCTACTGAGGAAAGCAAATTTCATTAACATAATGCATTCACCTCAAAAAAAGGAAGCACACACATATTTGCAGTAGTAAGCGATCCAGTTCCACTGAAATAAGGAAACACAATGTGAGTACTTAGGACTCACTCAGTAAAACTACTACCCCAGTAAAAATTACTGAATGTCAGAGAAAGATCAAATGCTAAAGCCAAAAGCATACACACAGTTCTAAAGGGAACAGGAAATAATACTCAAAAAATCTGGAAAACATCAAAAAGTGCTCAGGGGGTGTAATACAAGCCATTAAAAAAGATAGCATGTTTATTAGGATGAACTGAAAGACCATCAGTCTCCAAATGAGAGTTTTGATGATTTCAAGTCACAGGCAAACAACATCCTGAAGGAAAGCAATTGTTTTGTATGCAAAGTGGTGGAAACAATTATCAGTGGTGCCTTGGCCCTGCAGCTGTAGGATGCACTACACTCTTATTCACAGCCTTAAACACAAAGGATTAAAGTGACAGGAAAAGACAAAACTCCAGCACCAGGCAGTCATCTCTGAGTTAGTAAATTAAGCAATTTGTTCTGTGATCACAAGGACAGCCAGTGTCTGCAGAAACTCAGTTTGAGACTGAAGAGAGTAGCTGGCCTTTCATCTGCAAATTATGCAGTATTGTGCTGCCACATCTAAAAGACATTAAGTAGTGCCAAATCTCATTCGAGATGGTTCATCCTTTGCCTCTCTCCATGGAAATGCTATCCAATTTAAGTCACAGTCCTGTGCTTCTAGGACACTGCTGTGTGTGCACATAACCAGCTCCACTCACCCAGCACAGCACCCAGGAGCTGCTCCAGAGCCACCAGCAGAAACTGCCACGCTGCTCTGCATCCTGTATCCAGCACTTCCTCCAAACGCAGCCCTGAGCTCCACCTCCACCATGGATCTCCCAACATAAAAGCAAAACAGAAATGAAAAAGCCACCCACAGGACTGCCCTTCCCCTCAAACTGTTCAAGCATTTCTACTTTAGAGAATACAAGTTCTTTTTTCTCCAGAAAGACTTTTCAGCCTACCTGTGAACAGAACCAAACATTGCAGACATATCAAAGCAGAAAACCAAGCATAAACATTACAACTGATCAGTGTCTTTCCAAATTCAAGCTTATTCTTTTCACATCTGGAAAATTAAATCTTTTGGGATGGAGCGGTTTCTCCACCCTACAGCAGCTCATGCTTGGCCTACCTATGCTACCTACAAAATGCATCTTCATGAGCTTTTATTGGCTTTCTTAAAGCATCTGAAGAGGGTACTAAAAGTTTCTCATTTTCTCAGGTTGTATGACATGATTATCTGTCCACCAAAGTACACATTGGAGTATAAAAGTGTCACCATGCACACCAGAGGTATGCACTGATAGAGGTTTTTGATCAATGTAAGGAGCCAGTGAGCAGTTTCCTGGATCACACTTCTCCCTCTTCCATTCCTGTACTTCCTCCTACACTTGCAGTGCTCTTAAATAGAACAGATGCTCCTATGAATCCCACAAGAAGCTGTTAATATACAGTTAATTCTTCGCAACATATGGTAATAATAATACTCATCTGAGTTAGCAGCTGCTGGCAAAGGTCAGATGACAAAGCCATTGGCCTTTGCATGATATCAGCTGCTTCTGCCCTGCTTCTTCAGTGGGTGGGGTGAGTCCTGCCTATGCTCAAGGAACAGCCTTGCTCTCAGGTAGTAATAGTAATTCACTTTAAAACTCTGATACAACTATACCAACAATATTTTTTTTCCAGTTTTTTCTCTTTATGTTCTTTTCTGGTTGGAGAACCAGAAGGGTTAGGCAGAAAATCTGCCCAAAGGCAGCATCTGTGTAGTCACAGCTGAGGAGAGAGCAAGGAGTGTGCCAAGCAGGGAACAGCAAAGGAGAGAAAGTCAGAGCAAGTTTAGCAGGGCTTGCCAACCAGGTGATCCCACTGAACCACTGCTTTGCAGCCAGCCACAACCAGGAGGACAGTTATTGCAGGGAGCTGTAGAAGCACAACCCAGAGCCAATGGATGAAGAACAGCAGCCTGGAGGACAGGATTGGAAGAAATACAAACACCAGCCAAACCTTCAAAGATCAGGTGTGCAGCCTGTGTCAGTATTTTCAGACCAAAGCACTGCCTCACACCTGGGTTAGCGATGGCCCATCCATGTCCTTACCACCATTACTCCTGCTGGTGCCAACCATTCCCAGCACATTCCCAGGAGCAGGAACCTCTTCCTCTACATATTTTAATACATCTCTATTTTTCTATGTCTAGTAATTTTCCTACTTGCAGCCCTCCATGCTCTCACTGGCTGACACCCCCACATGTTGCTGTTTATACAGCATTGGTGTTTGGAAACAGGCACCTACTCGCTTCCTTTCATAATTCAGGCAGGCAGTCTGACACCCTGCCTACCACTTGCCTCAGGATTTTATGCTGAGGACTATTCAGCTTTTAGACTGTGTTGCAAATTTCCTGCCATGTCCCACAGAATGCCAAGCCCTAGTAGTAACACACCAACAGTTTATTACTACTAGGGTTTGGCATTCTGTGTGATATCCATCAGTTGACATGGGGAAGACTTTCCTTTAAATTTTACAACAGGACAGGACCTTGAAAGGCCCTCAATGACCTTGCATGTTTCTGTAAGCTCCTTATACTGCTCAAGGACTCCAGAATATCAAAAACAAGCACCCATTTACATTCTTGAAAACCTGTCCTGAAGGCAGAACTGGACATGGGAGCCCAGATTGCAGGCAGGACCATCCTTTGCTGAGAACAGATCTGAGCAAGATCTGAGCAAGACTTTGGGAACGAGGAAAGTTCTGCTGTCATGCAGATTCAAAATGCAATCTCTGATCTCCCAGGACTGGAGAAAGAACACAGCCCAGCTGTCAGAGGGCAATGAAGATCCAGATCTATATGCAGTAGCATCATACACTACCTGCTGTGCTTTTACACCTCCATGGAACTGGCAGCACAAACTGTAGGATCCTGTAGCCTGAAAAATGAGGTTTCTTTTTGTGTCCTAAATCTCTCTCATTCAAAGATGTATCAAGTCAGGAATATTTCAGAATATGTCAAAATACCTTCAATTTTGTGTTGTATAGAAACCATATGCATGAAATTAAAAATGCTTCCCTCTGTTCCACACACTCCTTAGTTCACAATGGAAACACAGGATACCAAAGCTCCCATCTGCTTTTGCAGTGCTAGACCCTAAAATATTGGACATAGCTTGGAAAGGTCTATAAATCTTTCATTAACAAGACCTTAATAAAAAAATAATCTGTATAATGAGCTAAAGATTCTCAAAATTACATACAAAATCCTACTGGGTTTTGTTATTAGGTTTTACATCAAAGCCATCATACTCTATCTTATGAACATTCTGAGAATAGCATTTCAATTATATATGCAGTCTACATAACAAAAAAAGTTAAGTGTATTTTTCATCTAAAGTATGTACATTTAATGTACAATCTTTCAAAGACAACAAGAGCACATACTTCAAAGCAAAAAAAATAACAGACTTTTTCCTTTTTTGTGTTAGACTATTATGAAAATTCAAGCAAAATGAAAAAGGTATAGCTATCATCGCTTTTTACCTGAGCGATTTTAGAATGCATCAAACAACTAAAAAAGAAACATTCCATCTATGCTAAATGTCACAAAGAGCCGTAGTGCTCTAATGGGAGTGGGGGGGGGGATTTCTTGTATATTTTTTAGAAATAGCTTATTCCATTGAAAATACCATCTTCCTTTCACTCTATAAACTAACAGAAGTCCTAGGGCCATATGTTTAAGTACTGGTCCCCTTTAGGACACCTACAGATACATTGATGCCCGATCAACCAAATTGTCACAAATTACAAAACCTGCATTAAGTTTATGTATATAAAAATTTGAGTTTTATATAAAAAGTAAGTTAACTTTGTGCATAGAAAGGCACAAGAGCAGACCTGTTAGACACTGAGCAAACAAAAGTACTGCTATAAAATTGATTGAAAAAAGTGAAAACACATTAAACCTAAAAACGTCACCTTAGAAGAGCTTCATGCAGAAATTAATTCAAAGTTAGGGCACTTTGTAAAATCACAACTGAAGTACAATAGCAACCAAGAAACAAAGTGTTTTATGAAGCTCTTCAAGTTTCTGCATATGTTTCTACTAATTTTTATTGCAAACATCAAGAAGCACTAGCAGATTTCTTCAGCCAACAAAGCAAAAAAATTGGTGCACTAACTTACCTGCTTAGATATATGATATTTGAATACAGAATATTCAGTTTCTTTTTGGATCTAGTTTACTTAGAAGTCAGGCCCAAAGGTGCCTAAAAGAAGCACTTAAGTCAAAACTGTATTTAAGAACTATGTGAACATGACTAGCTTCCTGAATATATGGGGCATGCAGAATTCCCACTAAAGCCAAAGAGCTTAATATATTTAAATAAAAACAAGGACATGTAAATAAGATGCACTCCTTCCAGCATTCACAGGCTAATGCTGGCCCTAACTGTGCATGTAAGGTATATTCCCTTCCATTTCCAGTTTTCATGTGACTGGTTCAGATATAGAAGTAAACTGAATGAGACCTTGAGGTTTAAAAGCAGATCACAATTAACCATTATATTATGGATACAAGTGTCATTAAAGTAATAGAAATTCCATAACTCCTTCACAGAATTTACTCACAGGAAAAAGGACACATGCTTTGGATGGGAAATAATTTCTAACATTTTATAAAATTCCTCTCTTAATCAAAAATCACAGGTGAAAACTGCCTTGACTCAAGCGAATAGACAGCTGAAGGCACACTTAAAACCATAGGAAGTCATCAAAATAAGTTTTAGTGTCAAAAGGAAAAAGAACAGTTAAGGTCCAAGGGAAAAAAAAAAGATTTTTTTAATGAACACATGGTAAACAGTTTAAGTTCCAAGAACCATAAGATATTACCAAGGTCACAATCAGTAATATAATTTAAAATTTGCTGTGAGGTTCCCAGATTTCAGTATGGAATATTACTCTTCACCTTCTCACATGAGCAGATTTCTAGACATACTGGCATTGTGTTCAGATAATAAAGGTAATCTCAAGAAAGGGGAATCATTTTTACCAAAGACCTTCAAAACTCTGAATTACACAAGAATTAACCTCATTATAGGAGTCCAGTAGGGTTTGTTGTCCTTTATTTACTTTGCTAAAAAGAGTGAACTCACTAATAAACCCCTTTCCTCATCCCTGCTACTACCATAACAGTGAAGTTACATAGGCATGATTTCTTACCTTTAGGAAAAGCAACATAAGCAGAATAGTCATAAATCTTTTTATCCAGAAATGGCTAGAACATTTTAAAATTACATTAAGAATCAAAGATGTATTTTTATGTAACAAATTAGTTTAGGATGTTTATCTGCCCTTCATTTAATTTACACGTCTTGAGGTCTCCTAAATTAAAGCAGTAAGTGCACAATCAAAGATGTATTTTTATGTAACAAATTAGTTTAGGATGTTTATCTGCCCTTCACTTAATTTACACATGTCTTGAGGTCTCCTAAATTAAAGCAATAAGTGCAGTCAATGATAGAATACTTTTTTAGATTATTATTTAAAGATTAGTAGTCTTAAATCTGGAGCTCTCTCTTGTTAGAAATGGTCTTATGACACTCATTACCAAGCTTACTTTAGGCAGTTAAGAAAATTAAGTCATCACTGGCATTGAGTAAAATCTTCATGTGGAAAAGGACACCTCTTAGTTCTATTGGATTTACCCTGGAGATGATCTACTACACATACTTCCTTTAAAGCATATTAAATATTAGTGAAAAAGGTAAAACTAGATGCTTGCAAAAAACATAGCAAGCACTTCTATGACTATCTTATGCTGTTAGCTTCCAATTTTTATGCCTTTTGCTCATTATTCCTCTATGTCACTCCTCAGCTTGGCTACAACATACTCATGTCCTACTGAGCATCTGACAACCTCTTCTGACAAAAAGCTGGTAAGTTTTGAGCAATAAACACCTAATGTACCAAACTGCATTCAGGGCACTCCAAATTCTTGTCATGTCATTCCAGCAGCTTTACTCCTCTTAATCTTTGGATGGTTTCCTGCTTTTTTTCAGACCACCTATTTCCAGGTGTGCCAGATGAGAAGAACACAGACCTTCTGAAAACAGATGGTTTGACAGAGATTACACATTTCTGGGAAACTCTTACCTTCAATGGGAACTCACATCTCATTCCGAAAAACTTAAGGGTAAAATGTTTTAGGATGATCTCAAAAGATGGAAAATATCCTAGGCAGCATCTTTTATTCAAAACACCTACAGTTAACACAAAGTATAACAAAAATATCAGGATCTTATGAAATTTAAATAATGTGCTCTCAAGTTCACACACAGCTGTAGAGAAAAGTTATAAGCTAGAAAGAGTAGAAACACCTCAATTTGGCAGTAGGACCAGAGCAGGAAGCCCTCTGCAACCAGGCAGGAGTGCTCTGTAGCAGAAATCCGTGGCTGCCTCCATGGCTGTTTGTGTCTAGTTTGCCTTCAGAACACACCAACAGCACTGGCAATTACAGAAATAGTTTTTGAAATGTGAATATGGGTGCTCTGAAAAACTGGACTGAGACCAATAACTCATTTTGCAGACATCCAGCTAGTTATTTGGATGTTAATGTTCTTCAGCCAGTAAAACCAAGACTGCATTTAAACCAGTTCCCTAAGAGAGAATAATACCATTTCCTCACTGCCTACCTCATCAGCCACCTAATGCTTCCCAAAGCACTAAACATTTTCAAGTGCAAATATTGCTATACCTCCAACTGTTGCTATGCAACACTACATCTTATGTTTCCTAGAAATATGATGAAAATTGGACTCCTGATCCTTAGCTTAACTACTATTACCCACCACCATATCATACATGATTAGGATTAATACTCATTGAGGAAACCAGGTTATAGTCCTCAACAACTTACTTACAGAATCCAGGCTCTACTCCAACATATTTTCACCCCTCATTTAATATTTGACTCTTTTTTGAACATGACCCACCCTGCAATTTTAAGAGGAAACCACCTGAGCTCTTCATTCAGCTGTATTATAGTCATTTTCCTTCAGAATTACTCCCACAACAGTACCAGGTATGTCTTAGGGATAATTGTATTTTATGGTTATAAAAGTTAGTGTTGCTAGAATGCAAGAGGAGTAAGAGTACAGTGCACACACAAGGTTTATAATGCAGCCCTTCTCATACCTTCAGGAGAAGGAATCCCACCACAAACAATCCCACACCACTCATCTTCAGGCATCCTGGACAATAAATCACCATATCAATCAGCATAACCTCAGGAGAAGGAATCCCACCACAAACAATCCCAACACCACTCATCTTCAGGCATTCTGGACAATAAATCAACATATCAATCAGCATAACTTTCAGAAGCATAACTTTCTTTCCGCATAACAGCAAGAGGGGTTTTTTTTCCTTCCTAAGGCAAATTATTTGCTCCTCTGTAGACATGCAGACATATTTAGTGCCACTTCTGGGTAATCAGCTCTATCAGACAGATGGTGTACTTTTTGAAGCAAGTGACATGGGCTGTTTGTTTCACCCCAAATTGGGGCAATTCATTCTGATAAGAATTTAATTCACAGTTAATAGAGATTGTTGGCATCTGGTTTTATATGAATTGATTGCACAGAGAAATCAGGTCAGGATCAGCTCTGGGTAAGGAGACTGACAGATCTAACAGTGAACTCCTGTCAGTACACATCAGCATGAAATGTAGCTAGCCAGGGTTTGACCATGCCCCAGCAAAGACAAGAGGATGTGTTATGTTTGCCCACACCAATGCATTCAAGAAAACAGTAGAAAAAGGAAAAGACTGGTAAATGCTTTGCCATTTCACTTGGGCAGGCACATCAGCAGCAGAGTCCTTTTCACCATGTCATACAGCCATGTCCCTGGGTGTCACAGTGCCTCAGCTAAGACGAGAGCAGTCAACAAGAAGTAATGACAAGACTGATACAGTTACACATAAAGTATGCATTAAAAAAATTAAAATTAAACCATTTTAGTATAGTAGATTCAATTTCTCAAAATATAATCAAATATCAGGATCACTGAAAGTTTTGAGGAATTGCACAACATTCACATTGTATTTACAGTAATTTCCAAAGCCATTTTCAGCAAATTGCTTCACCTAGTTTCTCTTCCTGGATTTACTAGGTGAGTGCTAATTACTTTGTCACATTACAAAGCTTGTAAATGAAGCTGTCTTTGGGAGAAAAATCATCTCAGTTCAAGTTAAAACTGCAAATAGGTTTTGAGAATGTGAACAAAATTATTACCAGACCTCAAAATATTTACTTTCAGAATTGGCATGTGCAGGGTACAAGACTACAAAACAGATGCGTGGCACAGTAGATTGTCTATCCTTTACATAATAATACACTTGATACATATTCTATTTTCTATTTAAATTATTGTATAGCATCTGGACTAGACCATTTGAAAGCAGAGTTATTACTCTAATACAAAATGGACATCTTCCTGCACACCTCAGCTGTTTTCTGACAATTCTGCTAGAGTCACAACCACAATAACAAAAATGGTTTCCCATCAATGAGAAAAATCAGTTCACCATTTAATAGTTTCATCATATGAAGTTCATTATTCACTGAAAATTAAGGGAGTCAGGTCCCCATCTTACAAAATCAGCATCTAAAACCAGCCATTTATGCTGTTCACTGATTTTAAACAGTGCTCCCAAGCCTAAACACTGGAAAAAATATCTGACACAAGAAAAAGATGGGGTTTAGCAAAGGAAGTTCAGAGGGGTTTTTATTCAATCACATATTCACATTTTTCAGTAATGACAAAGGCAAAGAATTATTGGTGCTCATGGAATTAATGCTGCATCTCCCACAATCACAGGACTTGGAGATGAAACTGCAGATAGCAACACAAATTGGGTAAAATCCCAATAGCTACCAGAACTCAACCAAAGCATTTCAATATCCCCATCACAGCCAGTAGCCAATGACCAGCTGCAGGTGACACCACACACCTTTGTGGCTTTGTGACCCCTTCACACAGCATTAAGTGGGATCCACCAACACCTGTCCCTCTAAAGGTCCCATGGGATGGTTCATGGCCCAAGTTTATGGTCAAGTTTCTTTAAGCAGAAGAGCAGGAAGATTCATGTTCTTTCTAATGCATCTGGGAACAGCAGAGGAGGTCAAGAAGGGGGGAAAGGGAAAGAACAAAGCCAGGAAAATAGAAGGCCTGAAAACTTTGTTGTTGTCCTCCTTCAAACACTGCAATATGCAGAACACTTAGAGGTCAAAAAACTCCAAAATTCCTGCAGACTGAGACTGAGTCTTCAGTTCCACTAAAATCTGGGTTTGCCTGAAGCAGTTATTAAACTTCAGCAGACAAAATAAAGGGAGACTAGAAAATTCAGTTCTTTTTTCTGGTGATCTGCACTTCTTTGGATTTTTACTTTAATGTGGAAATAGGAATTTTTGTATGGCTTGAGGTAACATTTGCTGCACAGAGAGCACCAATCAGAATGTTTTGCTCTTTTAAAAATAAGACATGAATATAACCTTTTTTAAGAAAACCAGTCAAATATGCCAACGGCATTGCAAAATTGTGTCTTTTTGAAACAGCATTGGGAGAAAAAAGTATTTTAAACCATTGTTAACTACCAAATTTAAGTTCTGTTTGACAGTAGGCAATAAAATCTAAATGTGAATTTTTGTACTAACTGAGGAAACAGTGGTGGTTTTTACATGGAAATTGAGGAAACAGTGGTGGTTTTTACACGGATATTATTAGAACAGGAGTTTGGAGCTCCTACCAAACATTCAAAATACAGAATGCATCATCATCCAGTACATTATGAGTAGAGAAGGATCCTCCTAACACTCAGCCTCGCTTCATACAGGTTTTGATTTGAAGCATGTTACTCTGTACTGTACTTTGAAGGACATTGTAAAACCTGCACTTCATTACTAATGTCAAATTTAGCAAACTATTGTGACATTTCAAACGTAAAAAATATTAATTCCTTTATGTGATAGTTTTATAGTAAAATAGCAGAAAGTAGCTGCTAATAATTTCTGATGTTTCATCAAAGTAAAACTTGTAACCCTCCAAAATCTTTTAAAGTATGTAAGTATGCAGTATAAGCAGCAAATAATCTCATAAAAAAAATGAAAATTGATGTAGAGCTCTGACAGCATAAATCTTCAAGTTAAAACTGCATCAGAGAAAGATGGGGGGGTCACATTTTATTTCAGAAATGCCTGGCAACCTTTCAGCAGCTACAACAAAAGGACAAGGCTCATTTTATTCCCGTCTTCTTTAGCAATCTGTGAGTACCACTGAAGGCCTCTAACAATTTGTGCAACTGGGAGTTATTCCATCTTGCTAGTTAGCCTGGAAAATGCTTCCAAAGTGGGCCATACCCTTCTGCAGGGCACAGTGCTAAATCAGAACTCAAAGTCAAGCCCTACACATCTACTGTTTCATGGAGGTCAAGTTCAGGAAGGACTATTCAACCACCTACTCTGAAACCCTGCATTGCATGAAACATTCCATTTCTCCCTCAATCCCACTTCAAGCCCAATGGCTCTTAAGACATGCCAGAGAATGTTTGTCCCACAGGTGGAACGCCTGTGTTACACAGACAGCACTGATGGTGTAACAGGGTGGAACACTGACAACCTGGGATCAGTCCCAGCACATGGATGAGCACCAGCATACCTGATTTGGAGAAGGGAACATTCCTTCTAAAGTCCCAACCTTAGGAACACATGGGTAAGAAATGTCACATCTTCAGAAAAAGCAGAGTACTCTGTACAGCCTCCAAGCTTTGACTGCCCCTCAGACTGAAGTCCCAACCTTAGGAACACATGGGTAAGAAATGTCACATCTTCACAAAAAGCAGAGTACTCTGTACTCCTCCAAGCTTTGACTGCCCCTCAGGGCATCTCTGCTGCTGGGAACTTCTGTAGCTTCTGAGAACAGCAAGAAAACCCAGACAGAAACCCAACCCAAATATATTTGGCCAACAAAACATCAGTTGCAGTAAATCCTGGCTTAGGCACCTGAATCCAGAGGCACTCACAGACACCAAGCACAGAGCCACGAGGGTGTAAGCACATTTGGGGAAACGAGCAGTTCTGTTTTCTCTGTGGCCCACCAGAAGATGTGCAGAGGCTCAGATCACAGCCCACAGGGCAGCTCACTGCTGCTGAAAGGAGTGCCACGACTTAGCAAGCTTAGCAGTGCTTGCAACAAAAGGCCACAAATGGTGAATTCAGAACTAAGCAGATAAAAATGCCAATAGAAAGGTTTATTCTAAAAGAGTGCATTTCTAATATTTCTGTGCTATTTATGTTGAAACCCAGTGGAAAACTGCAAAAGAAAGTCTGTATTAGGAAAAACTTAACTTCATAAATAGTAAAATCACAGATATCTCTACAAGTACTTTTACGGATACACCTAAGAATTCATTGTGATTTAAGCCAGATTAAATATATGAAGCTAAACAATACTAAAGAGTGCAATTATTCAAGGATTATATAACAATTATTTACTAACTTTTAATACTCCCATTTAAAAAAGTGAAAAAAGAGAAAGAGAAAAAAGGGGGGCAGGGGAAGAGAACAAAAGGGAAAAAAAAGACTAAGTAAATAAGGAGTGAATGCAGCTTTGCATCATGAAGTTTGAATGGCAATCTGTCCACTGCTTTTCATAATCAGAACAAACTTGTTTTTTCCTTCAGACTGTTCTCACATTTCTCTCATGCTTCACACAGTATTACAGTGACCATTACTGTAACCATCACTTTTGCTAAATGAAAGAGCAATACAGGATTCTACCACTGGGAATATAATAGACTAAAAAAATTAGGAAAAAACCCAACTGCAGCAAAATGAAACCAACAAAAAGACTGCAACACCCTTTCAATTGCTAAGCATTTTTCTTTGTGTCCTGCCTTAGGTGCTGTTCAAATCCCTCTGAACATCCTGCCATCTCCATTCACCTTCTTTCAATTGACAAGGCAATTTTGCACAATTTGGCTATACAGGATCTTCTCGCTTCTGTTTATTCACTCTCCTCATTTTCTGGGGCTCCTGGACAGAAACTAAACATGCCAAAGTATTGTTTTCTCTTAATACTGCTCCTTCTCTCAGTGTTTGCCAATTTCCCCAGCATAGCAAACATGTAGTGTTGTGACTACTGAGCACTTTATTATTTGCTATATTATAGCAAAGAATAGTACCATGAAACTTTCTTGCCCTCACATTTGTATTCAGCTCCTGTGCCTGTGTCCCTCCCTCATTCTTGTGAATGTTTCTGAATTGCAGCTGGACAAAGGAAGAAAGGTAACAGCTTTGTATTTCTAAGAGAAATGAAGGTACCCAGGAGGCTCCTAGGATCTAAATGGTAAATTGTCTGGGAAAGGACAAGCAGCTGGTAGCATGAACCTGCATTTCTTATGTGACTTTAGCTTGGGACAAGCAGAGGCAGCCTTTATTGTGCCAGGATGCTTATTTTCTGTAACAGGAGCAGTAAGCAAACCTCCTTTCTCCATTCCCACTTCTCTGAACAGTGTTAGAAGTGCCTTGTGGTTCCTGACAATGAAAATAAAGGTTATTCAGAAACATCAGCTGTGTCTGCCCTGCAGCCTAAAGCTGAGTTTTGTTGAAGTCTGATGGGTGACCGCAATCACTGCTGGGTGGTACCACACCAGTGCCCCTGCCATGCAGCAGGGCTGGTGCACAGCAGCAGATGCCACAGGGGAGCCTCCACACCAGGAAAGTCCCAGCACCTCCCTCCATTCCAAACAGAGCTGAACAGTGCCCCAGCTGCCCCCTTAAACAGAAGGGCTTCGTTCTCCAAAGTGCTTTCACACAGAGCACACACACATTCCCTCTCCTGCCCATTTCTGCATATGACTCCTTATACCCTCATCTCGTGTTCTAACAGTATTTTGTCAGTATTTTGGGTCGATGGGGGAGGGTAGCAAATGAAAAAACAACAGGCTCTGCCTTTTGAGAAGATATCTGACCCATCTCTGAGGGGATGTAAGGGACAATCTGTTGTCAGCTTTTGGAGGACAGGTCCTTTTTGGATAGAAGGAATTTTTGACTTTACAAGGTCTTGGAAAGGAAAAAGAAATATTTCCTAAAATATTTTTAAAACACTTTAACAATAAAAAAATTCTTCATATTGTATTCCAGAACTTTTCTTGCACTTCTAAATTAGTTTTAAATAAAACTGCTTTATACCATAGTTAATCAACAGTATTTCTGAGGTCAACGAAAATTCCCTTTGTGCCAATGAACAAAAAAATTCTAAATGCTTGTTCTCAGAATAAAACTGGTACAAGCTAAATATGCGACAGCTAGACTATAAAAAGCCCACCATCCACTCTCACCCTGTCACTCCCAAGCAAGAGCAGCCAATTTGTGACAATTAGCACGTTGTGCACAGCGCGGTTCACCGGGCCCTTCGCGGGCAGCCGGACGGATCCCGGGCGGTGTTCGCCTTCGCGCTTATCGGCCGCGCTGACAGGAGATGCCGGGCGTCTGCAAACACCTCCTAAAACATGCAGCAGCTTGGCTGCTGGTTCTACCTGTCAGCCACTTCTCAGGAAGCCCTTATCAGGAGGAAGAGCACTTAATCACAGCTCTCCAACAGCTAATATTAAAGGAGAAGACAGGATGACTTCTGGCAAATTAAAGGCAGCTGGATTTATCACCCTCTCCCTCATGGCCACACTGTTTCCCAGACCAGTGTGGGATAGCTTTAATCCTTTGCTATAAGATAACGACATATTTTTTTTTCTCCTTTTTCAGTTGCCTTTTCCATGAAAGGCTGGGGCTTAACAAAGAATAAGCCTGCAGAATTTTAGCTTGCTAATGCAGGATCTTGTTCCTCAATCCATAATTTAACTTATACTGAATACTTACTGGAAAGGTATGCCTACACGACATACTAAAGGTATAAAATTTCTAAGCAGCACCACATTCTGAAAAATATTCACCATATTTACTTAGTAGCTAAAAATTGCTCTTGGATGCATCAGAGATGACTTAACACAAAAATATCTTAAATATAAATGTATACATATAAATAATGCATAATAGATCTCAAGAAAATAGAATATATAGATATAAGATCTATAATACAACATCTTATCGAGAAATTAAATTAGTTCTTCAGGGGCTGTGGTCCTCAGATATACCTTAACAGATTTTCAACAGGTCTCAATTTCTCCTTTTAAGAAAAAAAAAAAGTGCACATCTAAATGTGACCTAGAACTCATTTTGCTTCAAAAACTTCACAGAAACTTTTGACAGAAAAAAATGCCTATGAATTTCTACTTCTCCCTTCCTTTACTAATCCTATCTCAAAACCAAAAGTTTTCCACTATATATTTTCAAGAAATTACTGCATCAACAGCCTGACAAATGCACTCTTGAGAAGTGTGAATGACAACAGCCAGGAAGCTGGGTTCAAACTCTGATAAATTAGTCTGACAAAGAAGATTCTGAGACATGCATAGAATTGCAAAATCAATTTTCCTCTTGAGTCCATTAGCAGACCTGAATAAAATAGTTCTGACAAATACAGCACATTCTGACTGACCACAAAAAAATTCAACATTGGAATGCAATCTGCAGGCACTCCCGGAGCTGTATGGAAAATAAACATCTTACAGCAAGGTTTGCACTGGATTGACAGAAAACTAGAGGTAAACTTTCAAATCACAGCATCCACATGCTCTGGATTCTGTAGCTTCACTTCTCAGCACAAGCACTGCCGCAGCATGCCAGAGATGTGACGAGAGGATCAGGGTGCACATCTGGAAGGCGGAGCTGTGCCAGCTCTACACATCCTCACTGGGGCTCGGCTGCCCTCTCACCCTGAACTCCCCTTCCCACTGCCAACAGCACTTTGCTGTGATTTGTCAGCAGAGAAGCCAAAGGAGAGAGAAGAAGCTTTTCTATTCTGACAGAAATCAAGCTTTGCTGATTATCTTGTCCTCAAAAACCCAACACATCAGAGGCTAGTGCTGCAGCAGTGATGACTAACCTGGACAGCTGCAACATTTCTGCTTACTCAAGAAGAACCAAGAAACTGCAATAAAAAAGACCAAGAAGATCAACATATACAAGCATCCCAAAGAGAAGCAAGATTAATTTTAAATAGTGCTAAATACTTAAACAAACATGAAACAATAAAATATACCATAAGAAAAACAAAGTACATGTTAACATACTCATGCCACACTGTACCTCAACACTGCACCCAGAGCTCTCAATTTTTATTGATTTTATTTGGTAGCTGTGTCACATAGAAAGCAGTGCACACAAGCTTGGGAACCCTTCAAATTGACATTTCATCAAAATGAAAAAAACCTTAAGTTTAAACTTTCCCCCTTTATTTGTGATACACAAAACAAGGTGTATCACTGTAGGACATGCTGCAGCAGGAACTGGTGTGGGTTTCAGCTGGAAAATGAAGCCCCTGAAATTCAGGTCCATGCATCCAGTCCCAATACAGGCAAAGTGGAGAGCTGGGCCTCACTCCAGCCAGAGCAAGTGGCTGTGCTCCAGATGGCTGCATGTCCTGTGACATTTCACTCCTGTACAAGACTGTAGCTAACAGGAGCTGGAGAGCAATGGGGCATTGCCTTGTTCTTTTAGCTATCAAACTTAAGAGCTGTGCAGAACATCACAGAATGGCTTGGATTGCGAGGGACCTTAAAGATCATTTCATTCCAAATCCCCTTCCATGGGCAGGGGCATCTTCCACTAGAGCAGGTTTCTGGTCCATGGATACAATTCCTTCCATCTTTAGGGGATCCTGAACTCGTATCCCCATCCTTGTGGAGTATGCTCTGCAGTACCAAGTGCTCCAGGACAGGGACTCCCCTTTCCCCTTACCTTTCTTTGGGAGTCTGCATCACAATATACACACCCTGCTGAACAAGGGGGTCACAGGGGGGGGCTCTTGTTCTAGGCAGTGCCAAGTGGTCACAACAAACAAAACCCAACAGTACCACCAAACAGTTCCCAATACCCAACAGTTCCACAAAACTGTTACTGATGCCAAAGGACGTCCCTTCAGGACAGCATCAAGGGAGCCCCTCTAGCCACAGCTCCACAAACTTTCCCAAGGTGAGATGGCACAGTTCGAATTCTGTTGTAAGGCAGAGATTAGATTTGGAATTTGATTTTTTCCTTCTAATATTTCACTTTTTAAGGTAAGGACATATCAGTCTGTGGGTCACTGAAATGTAATGACATGCATTATAAGGAATTATTTTTAAAGCACATTGATACAATAGCCACGGAACTGTATCAGCAGTGCAAGAAAAGCCTACACACCAATATTCACATGTTTTATTAATATATTTTAATGAGACTAAAAGCTCACATACTTTCAGGTTCCCATAAGTATAATGTGGGATACATATGAGGATGAAGATTGCAGGAGCTATGAGGGTTCTCAGGTTCCTGGGTATAATAATACTGATGGCTCTGGAGGAAGCCTTCCTATGTACACAGCACTATTTCAAGGTCTTTCACTTCTTCTGATGTAGATCATTTGGTTAAATAGCCAGAAGAGAGAGTTATCAGGTTGAGCAATTGCATTGTTTTCCTTGGGATAATTTGAAAAGTATTTGCTTTTTAAAAAGTCATGCTGCATGCATGCAAGAGACAGAAGAACACTAAAAGGAAGTAATACCACAAGAGATGTGGAGAAGGAGGATGGCTCCCTTCAACCAAACAATATATTCATCAATCATGCAAAAGATTTTTGTTTGGCTTTTCTCTTATTTCCATGGCAAGTGCTGCCTCTCTGGCATAAAACTCATCCCAAGGGGTTACACAGATCTTCCCCAGCTTTCTGCTTCAGTCAGCACTGCACTGCATAAAGGAGACTCCTACCCAAAGATTCCACATGATGCTACTGACTTTTCTGTTCATGATCATCTTCCAGCTTTTTGGGACATAAAGAGATAGCAACTGTGCAGTTATCAAAATCTTGACTTCTGATTTCTAACCTGTTTTTAAATATAGGATGGACCAAAGACTAGGCCTAAAATAGTTAATGGTTTTTCTACAATAAATGTGGATGTGTTGAACTACTATTGTATTTTTTAACTGAGAGACTTTCCCACTATGCACTATTGAAAAAACCACTAGCTGTCAATGAAGAGGCTACAATAACTTCAGAGATCATTTCTGTTCCCTGAAAGCAGGCTCAATGTGATTTTGAGTGGACAGTCACTACAAAAATTATTTTAATAGTGTGCTGGGCTACTGAACTCCAAATCACACAAAAGGCACAGACAGCCCCTAGGAATTTCAATTATCACTGGTATCTGTGGCACACATGCAAGCAACACTGAGTTTACTTATCCATTGCAGCCAGTGAATCTGATGAAGCTGATTAAATAACTCAGAGATTCATAGAGATTAATCCTGAATGAAGTTACACAGCTACAACTTCACCTCGGTAAAACACAAAGCAAAGTAATAGGCAGAAACAAGCCTCTGGCAAGTTTGAGGATGATTTTTTGTTGTCACTCAAAGTACCATTAAATGATGGAGAGTGGGCAGTATTTATTAATGGGGTCATTAATTTGAGAATCTTGCTAGAGAGCACCCATAAGACCAAATGCTTGTACATAAACATAGCACTGTAAGTAGCGAGTTTTATTTTCAAGGAGGTACTTGCAAGGCTAATCCATGATTTCCATTTAGAATTAAATCCTTTCTATGCAGAAACCCTTGTTACTAACACGCAGAAAGTGCATTTAAGTTGCTTATAAAATACCTATTAGGAAATTGCACCTTTCAGAAAAAGAGCAAACAAGCCATGCTGGAAGGGAAGTTACTGACTTTGTCCACTATTGTACAAGGCAGAATTAGCAAAGGTATTCATGGCTGGAGCATTCACCAAAATGAACAGTTCCCAGTGCAGTTTTTCCCCTGTTCTCACAAGGCATATTTCTCACCCTGTCTGCCAGAATTCAGATCTGTTTTAGTTACAAGACCATCTGCTTTTTGAAAGGCTTTTTTTTTTTTGATGACAGATGGATGAGGTTCAAATTCTTGTTGTAAACCAGCAATGAAATTTTACAATTCATTGTCTCTGCTGCTTACTGTCTTGCATTAATTACTTGAAAAAAAGAACTCACATGGGAAGAGACAGTTTTCTGAATGCATACAATTTTTAAACCAAAATAAGCATATAAAATAAATTTCTGATGCTTTAACTACAAATGGCCTAGCTTCAGGTTTGTAACCTAGTTCTGTTATCCTGTATTGGCTCAGGTTCTCTTTCATGTCCCAGAATAAAGGGATGTGGATGCAGAGGGAGTACTTTAAGGAGCTATCTACAGTGTTAGATAAAGCATCATATTTTTCCCTCCAGAGTCTCACAATATCATCTGGCTCTTTCAAAGTCTTAGTTCTTCAAGTCTGATATTTGCAGAAGAGACTCATATTTTAAAAGTTCCCAAAAAACCCCAAAACAACAGACTTCTAGCCTTTAATATTAAAGGAACAGAAACATTAAAAATTGCTAAACAAATATATGGGTTTTGCTTAAAGTTTTACATGTTTAAAAAACCTCTCAATTTTTATTTCCCATTTAATACCATTTTGCAGTGACAAGCTTGGAACAGCAAACAAGCCTCCAGGATACCACTAAAATGTAGTAAAAGGGTACTCACTAATGCCATGCTGGCAAGTCTGGCAAGCCTTGATCTGCACGCCATAAATCCACTAGCCACCAGCTCCCTGGTACATACCTCAGGAGAAGGGAAGTGTCAGGATGTGTGTCGGTCACAGGGGATTTGGGTGTCCTGCTGCTGACCGCAGCTGCGTGGGGTCTGTGCCCTGCTTCCAAACCAACACCATGATGTTTCCCTCAGACTCAGCACTGGGATTAACCACCAGCCCCTGCCAGGCATGCACATAGCTCCAAGCAGGATGCACTCCTGGATTAGGGAGGGCTTCAGGCAGAGCCCCGTGTCTGCTGCTCTGCTGTGACAGAAGCCTTAATCTGTGTGCCGACAGGGCACGGACCCGAGGGGAGCCAAAGAACAAATAATCGAGCAAAATGCTAAAACCCCCCCAGTTCACATCCCTAGTTATGCCACAGACCCGTTCCACCTGTGAAAATGGTGAACTGCATGCCATGTTTACATGAATTTCTCAACAGAGATGAGTGGTGCCCGCAGAGCTGCAGGCCCCGGCCGCGCAAACACGCACTGCTGGGAAGGGGCACGGCCGGATCCCAAACCAGCACAAACACTACCGAAAAATCCAGCCCAGATCAACAACACTTGGAATCTCTGTCCTTTATTATTCGTTCACTGTGGCTCCTTTGTAGGCTTCAGTCTTGGTTTCAATGAAGCAACTGTTTAGAGAAAAAAAGAAACTCTAAGAAGCAGGGGAAGCGTGACAGCAGATATAGAAGTGAAAAAATATCTAACAAGTGTTTTGCTCCAGTTACTTCTTGATTTCACAGAAAAATCAAAAGCAGATGCTTTATTTACTGTTCCCATAGTACTGTTTATTGTGCCTTCATGTATTTCCTGAAGTTATTCCCATTTTTCCCCTCTCATTTACTAATAAAAGAAATGAAAGACACAAATAGTATAGACATGGAAAAGAAACAGACAAATGAGACATTTTTCATCATGTTAAAAATAATTTTCAAGACAAAGTCCCTACTAACCATGTTCTTCTCTGAGAGTAAATACCATAATTACTCATCATAACAAGTACAGTCTAGATGCTTCCAAGCCTTCTAGAACTACCAGGTTTGTGGGTTTGGGGGTTTTTTAGTCTTTTTTAAAACCCACCCTAAATCCAAGAAAGTACATTTATTTGCACAAGTATTTTCCAGCACTGCCATGATGACTGCTCAACATTCACATCCACTCTGGAGCTATGATCATACTCCATGCATTCTTCTTAAATCTTGATTATTTTAACAGAAAAAGAATATAACGGAAGGAATCTCTGTATTGAAGATATTTGTCCTGAAGTCATATTGGATACCAAAGTGGTCAAGACTATATATTATCGAAGCAGTTAATTTAAAATTAAGATAGCAATAAAAATGGTACAGAGAAAAGCATTTGAACATCACTGACAAACCTGACTGCTGTAACATTTTCCCCATATTATGTCTCATCATCAAAAGTCCAGCACTGATTTTTTTTTTTCCCCAAATGCTGGGATATGCCAAAGGGCAATTTTAAAACAACCCAGTACAAGATGTTACCGATTGATACTTGCTGCATTTTACAGCATTTGCTTGTGCATCACACTGCTCCACAACATGCTCCCCTGAACCTGGGTGGCAGTGACAGCCCTGCATTCAGCTCCTTGCAGCTCACCAGATATTTTCAAGAAAATTTTTGATAAATCATCTCTGCCTCCCTCAGCACTCAAAGGCCAAATAATCTCTTGATACTTCAGCAATGCCTCAGTTCATGGCAGAAACTGGATGGGAGACTCCCAGTGTTCAGCAGAGGATGACTGATGCTACTGACCTCTCCTAGGCTGTGGCCAGCAATCAGAAATACATCAGGAGCTTCATAGCATGCCCCTAGACCCTACTGAAAACTAAAAAGCTATAGGAATAGTTCAGCCCCAAAGTTAGTACAAAACCAACTAAACAGAAAATACAGAAAGTGGTGTGTTGACACAAAATCAGGAGGGAGCTTTGAGGGAGAATGTAAGGCCTTTCCAACAATAAACACTGCAGAGGAGCACTGGCAGTGCAGGTTGGGATGTTTCCTGAACATGGTGTTAGATAAGAGAGGGACAAAACACCTTCAGGAGAAAATGCAGAAGTGAGGGTTTGGTCCCAGGTTCAAGCTACTGACACAAAATATCAGACCTCAACCTGATTTGGGCAGGAGGCCCTGGCCATCACAACAGACTCACACCAATGTCAGCTCTGCAGGAATAACAACCAGCTGATCATTAACTGGTGGAAGTTGAGCAAATAAAACTTCCTCACAGAAGCAGTGGGAAGTCTCTCTGTCCTGATACCCCCGTGTTTGGCCCCCATATCTTACATTAATGGAAGGGACTTCAGCTTCCGACTAGGATCCAATGTGTTTCTCTAATCACACTCCCCACTGCTAAAAATACACATTCCTCTATAGTTCTCACTGCAAAACTACCTACCCTCCTCAAGTTCGGAGGATCAAAAATCCACCCTCCCCTATTCAAGAGGAAAGTAAACATCCTTCTTGGAAGGAGTAATCAGATGGTCAGAGTCCAAGACACCTTTGCAGCTCATGAAGAACAAAGACAAAGAAATTAAGCAGTTCCTCAAGATGCCACCTCAGGGGAGGGCTGGCTATGTTAAAAGACAACACTTTTCTCCTCTTCGGAAGGTTCTGTAAATCCTCTTGAATAGAACAAGGGAAAGAAAGAAAATAACACTTCCTCAGCTCTTGGTGGTGGGAATCAACACCCAGCTGGGTGAGGACTCTGCTTCTTAGGCTACAAGCTGGGGTCTGTTTTCATCTTCATGTGCAGATGCATCTGCCTTGAAAATGGGAAAAAGACTGATTGCCTAAGGAGAAGCACGGTGCCCTGGGGCTCACCTTGAGGAATCACACATTCGCTGTGCTAACACTGCCCAAGTCATGCCCGTGGCAAACACTGTGCCCAGCCTCTGGGTCACTGTGATGGTAGGTAGTTTCCTTATTGACATTTCAGTGGAAGACACAGCCTGGGGAGGAAAGGGTAGAACTATCATCTCAAAGAGCAGATAAATTTACGTCTCCAATTAAAATAGACAGCTTTATGATTATACCAAAAATGTACGAGGGCAGTGCTGAGAGCTACAGAACTGAGGCTACAGTGAGTGGTAAATGAATCTGCTCCAGCATGAAAAAATAAGGAGGAACACAGGACCTCTATCACAGCTCTCTTCAGTGTGTCAGGATCTAGGAGCTACTAAGAACTACATCTTGGAGCACAGAAAAAGGTAAAAAGAGTCTTGCAGCACTTGTTTTTACAGGCCATCTGCCTCTCTCAGGATGTTGCACTCTTCAGAAGAATATTTTGCAAAATTTACTTAATATATAATTAATATCCTTGCAGAGATAAGGAAATGCTCTCAGTGCCAAGTCTCTTGACTTGCCAGGTGTGAGAATGAACCCGAACTGATGAAATAAAGATGCTCACACATACACGTACTTTGTAAAATACTTTTTTAAAAAACAAGATAGAGCTTAAAAGATCAGGAAATTGTGCATTTGTTCAGGATGCAGTTTCCCCCCCATAAAATTCAAGCACCTCACAAGAACATCTGTGACACAAGTATCCCATCACAGGATGGTTGCTGTTATTCCAGAAAAAAAAAGGAAGGAAATTAATAAAGAGGAGGAAAGGGCTGATAAATAAGTGCATTAACTAGAATGTTTTCTTTGATTTCCAAAGAAAGGTGAAAGCAGAAAAGAAATGCAAAAACCACACAAGCCAGAGACACACAAAAGAACAAGGAGTGAAAACTGTCCTGAGAACAACACATTGGCAAAGGAAAAATCTGTAAAGAAAAAAAATTCCAACTTATTTAAATGACTGAGAGAAAGTCAAAATTGTTTATCAGGTACATCTGTTTCCTTATGCACATAGGCACAGGAAAGACACAGTGCAAGTACCTTAGGCACACTCTCAAGGAAAGTCAATTTCCAACTTGGGCACTTAAAATACAAACACCCAACATAAATATATATGCAGAGATAAGGACTCAGAAAAGGAAAACTTGAAGTAAAAGATACCAGGAGCACACACATACACTCCCAACCACACTCAGGGAAAAAAAAAAAATTGAAAAGCAGAAGTGAAAAGAAAAACACCCTCTGAACATGGAGGTTTGGTAGATGATGAGCATGTAATGCAACCAGCCAAATATATGTAGTGAATATTCATAGCAGCAGGAAAATACCAATAAATAGCCACAAAGAATCACAAAATTCCCTTCAACCCCATCATTTTCATAGGGTTGTTCAAGAACAAAGTCCAGGAGTGGTGCCATGGAGGGAGAGGTATAGTAAGTGCTGGGTTGATGAAGCTCAAGCTGCTCAACAGCTTTCAACTCCAGCTAACCCAGCTACTCCCTTTCAGCTCCTAAAATCACTGTACTGTGCTGCAGCAAATGTCCAGCTCACTGCTGAGAATCCACACCAGTTCAGCCAAGGCTGGGAAACTTCTATGTGCTGTAGCTTTGCCCCACCACATAGCCATTCCCCTTTTGAGATGAGGTTGCCTAAAACAAACCTATTGCATCTGGTATAACCAAGCTGATCAAAATCCGTTATTTTCAAAAAGAAGTGAATGCCAGTCATGGCTGGCATGTGTGAATCAACTGACTCCCAAAAAAGCTACTACTGGAAAGTGTTTGCACCATTAAAACAACCATAAAGCAAATTTATACTGAACTACATCCACCCTCTTCCAAATAAAATTAATAAAATGAATAATCAACTATGGAAGGAGTTTAAAAAAAAAAAACAACAAACAAAAAACAACTGAAAAGATATTTCCTTAGAGCAAATACAAAAGGTTGTAGAGTCACTAATAAGAGATAGAGGGAAGGACTGAGACACCACCTTCCCAGACCCCACTTCAAAGCCTTGCTATCTCCCACCTTTGGCTGGAAGCAAAATCCCAAAGGAGAGGTAATTTTCAAGTACTAAACCTACTTTCAAAAAGTGCTTCAGATTCAAAGAAGGTGTCTCCCTTCTTTGACTCACAGTCCCTCAGAACTACAAACACAGCAGTAAGATGAATTTAAACTCAGCCTGTCTCAAGACAGCCAGTAATAAATGCAAAGCATGGTGAACAGAAACAACTTCAAACATTTGAGCTAATGGCATCACAAAACCTGATGATAAGGTAACTCCACTGGTCAGATCTCAAGATTAGAGGAGCAGGTTGCTGATATCATCCACCCAAGATGCAAATAAGAGTACAATGCCTCTGGGGGCACAGATTGCAACCACAAACCTCAACACGTTTATTTTGGCTGAACAGGACCTGGTCATCAGTTCAAGTGATCACTGCCAGTGTACTGATATTGCTCTGCTGACAATGATTTCACACACAGCTTCACATCAGCATGGATGACACAACAATTCACATTTCTTCTTAGCAACAGTAATCACCCACCACTGCTCCAAATCCTCCCAGAGACACTGCCCCAGTGCCCCAGCCCTCAAACACCAGTACAGCCCACAGACAGTGCTTTCAAGATAAAGTGGTCCAGTTTAACAAAATAACTTATTAGCCCTGACCATGCAGACAGATCTCTCAGCCATGTAGTTTCCACCTCAGGGGAAGGCAGGACAAGAGGCTCAGACTTCCTCTGAATTTTTGGGCCTCTAGACAGAAATGCCTCTTCTTGCAATTATCTCCTCCCAAACAAGATGATGGGACAAGACAGGAAATAATCCGCTAACAACACAGCTTTGAAAGATCATTTCCTGGGAATCAGACTATTTTTCAAAAGCAGCAGCATCTTTATCCATTAATTCAGACACTAACAATGGATGTCCACCACTGGATAAGCGAGCTGGCACTTGCTAAAGCAACTACAGTAGTAGATCAAAAACATAAGTAGTTGGCCTTGGGGAATTCAGAGGCTCAAAACCCATTCTTGTCAGAACCTAAATGAAATCCAAAAGGCAACAGTCCATCAGTTTCCCAAACCAATGGTCTGAGGAGCTGTCCCAGCATCAGACTGCATTATCTATATAAAACAGGATAATTTCTTCTTAGCTCTGCTTGGCATATTCAGGCTCCAGACTGCACAAGATAGTTCTTTGTTGTAGAAAAACCAAGAGAGAATATTTCTTCATGTTAGGTACAGCTCTCCTTCTTTCCACGTATATAGTTAAAGCAAATGATCAGATGTCAATGAATACTTTAATTGCCCTTCCTCTTGAACAGCTGGATCAATTCCTAGAGCCATCCCCTTCGACCCGTGGGACTTGTTGCCAGGGCTATTAGAAGGATCTAGGTCCAGAAGTCCACAGTTCTGTCTAACAGCTGACAACCATCTATAAAGCCACAAACATTAACATGAAAATATCTAGATTTATTCCCAAATATAAGAATTGTAAGCAGAGTTCTCTGTGTCAGCAAGACTCCCTGGCAGACATAGTGATCACTGATAAAATCAAAGGCCCAAGTCCAATTCAGACACAGAAAACAACCAAATGCCTTCCTTAGAGATTCAAACATGGGGTCCCAGCCACCCACCACACCTTACTTTTGCAAGAGAAAAATGATACAACTGGAGTACCACACAGAGAGTAATTGCTCCATAACAGGTAGGCACATGTAACACATTTTAGCAGTACATGGAAGATGTGATGGGGCTCATAGCACATGAAGGAAATCAGCAGTGTTCATGGCAGGAAAAAAAAAAACCAACCAAAAAACTTTTCCAGAAATTAATTTTTTTGAAGAGAGGAGCAAGAGGGCATTTCAGATTCACCTCCACTAACCCACCTTCCTCACCCCAATGTTTATCTTCTGTGTATATATATATATATATAGAAAGACAATGAAGGTGTAATTCACAACTTAGGGAGCATCTGCAGCTCCTGTTAGTTCTGCCTTTATATCCTCCCCATCTATCCATCTAACACATAATCACCTCTCCAGAGGAAACTGACACAAAGCACATCAGAAACAAGAAAAACATGCATCCACCACTTCCAAACAAACAGCCCTCCAATGTACGTCTCCAGAGGAAACTGACACAAAGCACATCAGAAATAAGAAACACATGAAGAAACACTTCCCAACAAACCCCTCCCATGTACATGAAGCCAGGAGAGCATGGTAAGGCACACAGGAAGGGACAAATGGGACCAGCCCATGTCACCAGGTTTGTGAGGATGGGCCACGTGAGCAGGCAGCCTTTTCCACAGCAAGGATGAGGTTTCACTTACCCAGCTCTCTACAGGGGAGCGCCACGCTCCAGCGGGGCGGCCGGGTGGCTCTGCCATGAGGCATTCCGGGGCATCACAGCACAGCAACTTCAGGAAACCTAAAACAGGAAAGGAGCGAGTCAAGAGTGAGTGTGCTAAAGTCCCTCTGGAAACCAGCGCTGGTGGCCTCCCACAGACAGCCACAGCTGAGAACCCTGCAAACAACGCTTCATGGAGGCTGACTAACCAAAACATTGTTTGTCAAAATGCAATTAAAGCTGGAAGTATGAGCAATTTAACAGCTATTCACTTCAGAAAAATATTGCAAAGATATCAAAACCAAATATTTTTAACCCAGCAGAAATGCCCTGCAGCAGCTGGGTGACAGCAAGGAAAGACAGTCAGGTCTTTGAATCCTATTCCCCACACACACCCCCACTCCCTTGCCATTGTCTCTGACTGGAAATGTGATTTTCCCTAAGATTAGAATGCCACGTGGGAAATGCAGAAAGAACTGTCTGTATGTCCACATAATGAATGCATTCCAGAGACAGGGAAGCTGTGATGACTGTGACTGACATTGGTAGAAATCAGCCTGCAAAAGGGTATAAAATGCTGGAGTCTGGGCCAGCTGGTCTCCCAAAGCTGCAGGCAGCTTCCAGGTGGATCATACCCTCACCCTTTCCCCAGGCAGAGACACCTGCAGGGTACATCCAGACTGAAGAGAGGGAGCACACACTTTTGGACAGGTGAGTAGCAGCACCAAGATCTGATCATGTGCAGAAATAAAATCCAAAAGTAGACACAAAGGTGCTTTGTAGCCTTGTAATTGTGCATTCTGCAGGCCAAAGACTGCAAACATGTACATTTCTAATTGAACCTGCTTATAGTACAACCCTTTAGACCTGATTATATTATACACTGCATTGGCAATATTTAGATACTGTATTAGCAATAGGTCTAACCACAACCATCCACATAATCAGTGTCATGCTTCTCACACCTGAGTCTTGTCTCTACTACGCTGACACAAGTTAGCAAACAAATGATCCAACTTCTTAAAGCATCAGCTACCTTTCATCACAAGACAGAGCTGACATATGCCCAAAGAAATTCTGAGCTCTCAGCATTTCTAAAATTTTATTTCAACTTTATTTCACCGATACTCATTTCCAAACTGCATCCATTTGTTAGTTCTAGTCATTTCAAATAAAACATATCTTGAAGCAAGAAAATAAAAAAGAACAACAACATTCTTTTCATCACTCAGGAACACTAAAAGTTTAAAGATTATCACTGCCATTAATGTGATTTAGGTTCAAGGTGACAATACCTTGAAATAATGACCATTATTAAAGTACACCAAACAATGTCAATCTACTGAAAGGCAGAGATATTATTATACAATTTTCCCTTTAACATGCATTTAAGTGGTTTAATGGATTTTTCCCAAACTTAAAGACAACATTTCATATTCACAAAGTCTTGTAGGCTGATAAACACAGCCTATGATCTCAAAATTTCAAAACAAAAGTAGTTTTAAGAACACTGCTTGACAGTAGGGAATCATTGGTCACACCTGCCAAAGGGTGGCCACATTAGTGAGCTTCCCACTACCCTAAGAGAAAGCAAAAGGCAGAATCCCAGCTCCTCTGCCTCTCCTTGCCCCAGTTTCCCATCAAAAGAGCATGGCACTGGCAAAATGCTCCAGTATTACCTCCACATCATTTTTTCAGAACAAGCCCAGGCAATTTGTTAGCAAGAACCACAGATTCACATCTAGGATTGAAAGGACCAAAGTACTTGAACACATACAAATAAGTGAGCCAGGAGAAGGAAAAGAAGACAGAGAGGATAGCTGGGTTTATGTCTTCAGAACTGAGAACAGCAACACAGCTTATTTAAACCAGAATGCAGTCTGCACAATCACAACTGGCAAAATCAAAATCTTTTGTACAGGCTATACTTGATTAAATTAGTTTAATTTTCACTATAAAATTAAAAAATAATTACTGGTTAAAAAAATAACAAAATATCCTTTCTCTAAGGAGTGCTGTAGTTGGAGGAGAACATAGTTCATTCTTCATACAAAAAAAGACGAGACTAAATTGCTTGAACACAAAAGATAACTCAAATTCATCTACCAAGTTGTACCCAGCAACTCTGTAATAATTGCATACAGAACACAAACATGCTTTGTTGAGAACTCACAATATCTAATCAGCTATAATTCCAAATTTTATTTTCCATTTGTAAATTACCAAGGGAGAAAACTACACAACAGGGATGTAAAATAATATTCTAGCTGGAGATATTTTGCTAACACATAAGCTGCTACCCACCCCTTCTCTAATGCCTGCAAAGCTCTTCTGCTTCAGAACTTATTTCAATTGTTAGTTTCTCTTTGAAGGTATTTCAACTATAATGCAAGCAATGCTCTAATGAATTCTCAGTGCTGTGCTATCTTTCCCAAACAGTTCTTTTACGTCGTCTACAAATTTGGATGCTGAGATGTACTTGCTACACTCATGTGCATCTCTGTTCCTGAGGAATGTCAATATTATCATCAAGTGAGATGTTTTGAAGTTTTGAAGCTCAAAAATAAAAAAAATAAACACACCCAAAAAAGCCCCAAACATACACCTTCTACAGGTTGATTGCTTACTCATTAACTGGCAATTAACCCTTCTCAGCCTACTCCACCTGCCCAGTTGTTGACTGGTCCTGCACAGGTCTCTGGAGCCAGGGCAGGGGGTTTGCAGGGTCCTGTGAGTGGCACAGCCCAGACAGCGCCCCACCAATGAACTTCACCCCTCTCCCCTACAAGGTTCATCCTCTGAGTAAGCAGATTTGGCAGCTTGCACTCCTCACCCAACTTGCCTCTGTCAAGAATCATTTTTCAGATTCACGAGTAGCCACTGCCACCCTGAGCTCCTAAAATGCCAAGAGCTGCCCCAAAGATCCTGCTGTACAGTGATGTACTGGATACCTCAGCAGGAAGCAGATGGCACTTGCCTCATGCTTGGAGCATCCAGAGACCACAGCTCTTACTGCCAAGGGACACTTCTGACATTGTCCCATGTCATGCCTTCCCTATGATGGCATCTGAATACATTTTGCCACCAGTTAAGGTCCCACTGTGACAAGGACCCTTCTGGAAGGGCAGAGGCAGTGGCAGCATGGCTCAGGCCTTTGTCTCCTGCTGCAGCAGTGACAGGGAGGCTTTTCAGAGAAGGAAGAGTATTGTCAGCTGCATCTGTACACTGAACTATCCAAAAATCATTTAAGTAAGTTAAAAGGAGAATATTATAAGAGGAAAACAAAAGGCTACTGGTCTGCCTTATGAAACAGATTTCTTTCTTTTTTTTTAAGCTAAAATATGCAGGCCAACAGTCAAGGGAGAAAATGCCTCATTTTTACCAGCCCGACTGCAAGAGCCATGCCAAGCTCACTAAAAATGTAAAGGCAAAAAGAAAGCCAGAAATTCCCTCTATTCCAGAGCATTCAAGTAATTTATCAATGAATGAAAGAATTAAGCCAAAATTAGAAGTCTTTTTGACACAGATAATCATCCTGTGTTCTTTGAAGAAAAGCAAACATTTCCAGGTTGTAAAAGAGCAAGGACAAAAATGTCTTTTCTTGTGCAACAAGCAGCTGACAATTTTATACAATAAATAATGCTATTTTATAGTAATAAGTACAACATCAGCAACACAGTAAAGTTAACATATTAACACTGACAGAAATTCTCTGTTCTCTATTAATCTACATTCTTTACAGATGGTTATTTATAAAAATTAAACATGAAACTGAAAGGTTATCTATGGCCATATTAGCAAACATCTGCTTATGATTCTGATTTCATGTTTGCATGCTATTCTTGGAAAAGCAACCCTTTTTAAGATGTACCAGATGTGGCCAAGTGTTCTTAATCGTAAAATATTTGTTTCAGCAAGATAAAAGTTCAGGGCCAGGAAAGAAATCACATATTCTGCAAAGAGCAACTGCCTTATACTGCTGCTGCTGGATTCTCCAGAGGAAAAGCGTTTCTGAAGAGGGAAAAATGCAGTTTATTTAGTGTGCCACTACAGATAATCACTCTTATTTTTAAATATGAGACATTCAAATGTATAAACATGGACTCAGTTTCAACTTTCAAGCAGAGAAGTTCTGCATTACAAGAGCTGCATCACCTATTCACCCTCGGCATGGGACTGATGCAGTAACCTTCAATCTCCAGTGGCAGCAGCTTAAGCAGCCTTCCACAAACTGACTTTAGAGATCTTGACTTGCTCCCCAAATGGCCCCGCCAAGTTTTCTCCTGCTCACAAGAAAGAAACAGTTCACTGTGGGATGGGAAGGTGTTGCAGGCAGCAGATGAGAGCTATAGCACACAACATGAAGGAGTCAACGTAGACCAGACCAAGGAGAGATGGGTTGTTCAATTCTTTCTTACTGTCTCCCTATAACCTAGTAACTGCTTAACCTATTTCCTAAAAGTAACAATTTTTTTCAAAGGGTTCTGGTCCATGAAATTATTTGTTAATTATGTTTGATAGATACCCTTGGAATGAATAATACTGTTAATCCATAGGAAATAGACGTAAAAAGAACAGAAAGGAAATTAACAACAGAAAATATAGACTAGCTGAAGATTAATTTAATGGCAAATAAAGAGATTAACAATTAAAATTAAATTAGAAGTGTTAAAACTTCTTTATACATCTCAGAAAACTGGGCTATCCCAGTATTTCAAGCCTCACAATTTGCTTTTCACCCTCTTGCCCCACTAGTTCACATGCATTTTCAGATTTAGATTAAGTCTCCAAGAAGGGAACACACCATCCTTCAAAGAGAACCCTGGAAGGTACAAGAGTTTGAGCATGGTGGCCAGGCAGAGAGGCTGGCAGGTCCTCCCCAGAGGTGCAGGGCCAGGGTCCTCACCAAGGCTCCCCATCTCTCAGCCATGCTCTTCCTGGCACCACAACAGGTTTTTCATTCATTGCCCAGATAACATTTGGGACCTGCAGAAGATTCCTCTCCACCACCACACTAGGATAAAAAAACAACAAAACACCAAAAATTTGTAAAAGTGTGTTTTGCCCTCTTTGTTGCCCCTTCCATGAAGCACAAGAATTCAAACAGGGTGCAAATACACAAAAATCTGTCACCACACATACAAGAGGCAGGTCAGAGAGCTGCCTCGTGAGAAGGGGGCTCTGTTGAAGGGAAGGTTATACCTCAGTGAGCTATATAAAATGTAGCTAATTGAACTGCATAGCTCAGCGTAAACAGGGAAGAGCCTGCTTCCACTTCCCAGCCATGGGCCAAGCAGAGATGGTGCCTGCAGACACAGAACAAAATGCAGAGCAAACCTGAAGCCACCCAAGCAGGAAGGCAATGGCTCAAGGACTCTTCCTGGGACAGTGGGAAAATGTAGAAAAATACACAGTAGCAATGGAGCAAGGGCAGAGGAATAGAAACACCAGAAGTCATTCATTTAATGCAAAAAGCACAAGCAGATCTGAAATCCTTCCAAGCCTCTTCAGTGATGATGTGTGCTTTTGTAAGCAGAAGGAGCTCTTAACATACTTTCTGCTTGAAATGAATTCCTCCTAATGGAATTCATTTCAATCTAGAGCTGAATAGCTTCCATTTTGGATATATGAAAGCATCCAAATGGTGTTTCTCACACACCTCTGCACCTTTGACATCATTTCAGATGCACCCCAGACAGATGAGCAAGTCATATACACACAAGTGGTACATTAGCTACAGTGAACAGGAACATCTGCATTTAGCTAAGGTACCTTGAAATCAGTAATGTAGCCAAGAAAAGAACTATTTTCAGCAATCAGACAAGTCATAAAGCTATTATTAATTCATATGATTTCAGTCTCTGTTATTTCTTAAAATTCTTCAGGATAGAATCGTTTAGGTTGGAAAATACCTTTGCAGTCATTGAGCCCAACTGTAAACCCAACTCTGCCAAGTCAGATTTAACAATAGAAACCTTACCATAACTGCATGGCAAAAGTCAAACAGCAAGAGAAAACTATCCTTGGTGAAAGTGAGTAAAAGGGCACCATACACTATATGAGTCTTAATAGACACACCTTAAAACTTTGTAGAAAGTTGACTACCCCTAGAAACTGAGTCATGGGAAGAATTCCTAGACTCCTCAGCTGTTGTTATCCTATTGCAAAGGTTCCGTACCTTCTCGGTGATATCTCATGAGCAGCTCCTCACAGCACTGACTCCTTCTTCTCAGCACAGCCAACAAACTCCATCTCTCCTCTGGAGCAGCCAACCTGCTCTTTTATAATACCCCTCTTAACCACATCCAGCTGTGGCCTGTTAAGGGCAGGCTTGTTCTTAATGCTTGATAATTGTCACGGCTGTAACTCTTTAGAGGTGAGATTACTTTCACCACTATCTCTAGTCTCCTACCTTCTATCTATCCACACTCAGCCAGCCATCAGCAGGGCACAATTGAATTTGTCTTACCCTGTCTTCAATCTGCTCGGAAAGACTTACTAAAACAATGTTTTAATTTAATGTCGTCAAGTATACATCTCAAAATAATGTGATTAATTGATAAATACACAAAGACTTCTTTCCTCTGCTTCTATTGATATTAACTTGTTCAGAATAGGTTTCCCAGCTGCATCTGGACCACTAATTTTCACACAGCTCTCAAATGAAAGTATGTCAGCAAGACAACTGGTATCCTTCCTAACATTCATCACATGTTTTCATTTGGGTAGCACCACTAAAGACAGGACAGTGGAAACAAAATATAGAGTGCTATACCCTCCCTCTATCTGCCACACTGAATTCAGGGTACCTGTAGATGTTAAAGCAGTAAAAGACTGGAAGCAAGTCTTCCCACCAGTGCTCCTGTTATTGCCAGCAGCAGAGCTGCATTGATGCTACAGCAGCAGTGGCAGGTTTTCAAAGAAGCTGCAGCATGTACAAAAATGCCTTACACAGCCAAACAGAAAATCCTCCTTCCAGTTTCCTCTGGCTTCAGACTAAAGAAGCAAACTCAAAACAATTCATGAGCACACAGGGAAAGGCAGATGCCTTGTTTCTACCTGCACTAGAAAACGTCATGGTTAAAAAGTTCTTGTTGGCATAGCTTCACTGAAGGCTCAGCAGAGGATCTGAGCACTCTGTTGATGGTGCAGCACTGGACAATGTAAGATTAAATCTTACCTGCAAATGCAGCTACTCCAACTCTGAAATGCACACTAGAGTGTGTTAGTGAAGATAGAAGAATTCTATTTTAAAGAAAGATGACCAGTGATATATTATTATATCACCAAAATCATTAATATTTTATCATAACTGTAATGTCATTATTTCTTGTGCTTGAAAATAAAAATGAGAAGTCAAATTTGTTTCTGGCATTTTTTAAAACACAACTCTTAGCACCAAAACTTCTACTATTAAAGAGCAATTCATAGCTGAACAAAAACCAGTTAATGCAGTGTTCCACTAACCTTCAGAAAAGCTGTTAATATTCAGGATTCTGCACAGCAGGGTAGGGTTGAGAAATTAATCCTTTTAAAGTTGAATTTCAACAACTGACAAAGGCATGTGTTAGCTGAATTCTATTTATGGCAATCATCCAAATATCAAATAAAGTTTTCCTGGCTGTGCTTCAGTCATCCC
The DNA here is from genome assembly GCF_014805655.1 of Passer montanus. Lineage (NCBI taxonomy): Eukaryota > Metazoa > Chordata > Aves > Passeriformes > Passeridae > Passer > Passer montanus. Next base: position 26,893,255 of record NW_024356505.1, on the reverse strand, counting down.
CATTTACAGCTAAAGAGTACTTTTATAAATGTAGACAGACAATATAAAACCTGTGTCTTGTTTGCATCCAGATCCACACATCTCAGAAAGAGAAAACATTACTTAGTAATTGTCATTTCAAGAAACACACCAGGAATGACTTATTGAAAAGTCCATCCTGTACAGTTGTAAACTACAGACAAAATCCCAGGAACTCTGAAAAGACTACTAAAATATCACAGTGGACAAGGCAGAGCAACTAAGGAATGACAGAACTGCACATATGTGAATATAATAAGGTATCACTCTGCTAAAGAGTTAAACACTTCAGCAATGTATTTGAAAGGCTTTAGCACATATAAGGAATAGAATTTACATATGCATATTTCTCTCATAAACAACACAAAAAATAGGAAATGGTGGTGGTGTGGAAATCAATCTGTGCACGACATCTTGAAAATTAAAAGTGTAAAAAAATCCCTGATGTTGCCATGTTTTAATCTTACAGCACACAGGAAAATTAACTAAGCTTGTGTGTGGAAAGAATCCAAATATGCTATGTATGAAAATTCAATTAAGACATTCAAACAGCTTCATTTTGCCACACAGCACTGTTGGATACAGTTGTTATAACAATGGCACTTCCTCATTCACAATTCTATACAAAACTGGATTCTAAGGGTTCTTGGTTTTCTCCCCATCTTCACATTCTATCATTACAAGGATTTCATTTCTCAAATGCTCAAAGAAACCCAAACACAGTATGACCAAGGTATATCAATAGCAGCTATTAATCAACTGTTTTAAAACTTTGCTATGGTTACAAAGTCAAAGTTCACCAGAAACAGAGAGGTGATGAGGTGCTCCAGCCAGTCACGCTGGTTCCTTAAGTGCAGTGCACCATTCAAATTCAGACGTGCACAAGTCCATCTGACCCTCTGCTTGTTTTTGTCATCTCTTATACTTGCTGTAGAACAAGAAAGGCAACAGCAGCAATGTATGAATATAGGCACTTGTCCCTTTTGAGGCTACACCACAATATTTGACATGAAGAATTAAAGCATGGAGGTATTCAGACAGATTGTCCCTACATTTCAGCCATGTCTCAGGGTCGGTATTTTGTTATGAACATGGATGTAGAGGCTAGGTTTGTAGGATTTGATGGGTCCTAGTAGTTCCTAGCGGGATGTTCAGCATCTTGAGCCCACAAACTATCTTCACATTTCATCTTTACTCATTTTAGAAAAGCACTGTTATTCAAAGGTATTTTCTTTCATCATCCCCAAAGGTAAGAAATATTTATGCTTCGTGCAACCATTTTGGTTTCTACTTATAACTCAACTACTATGTTTGATAATAAACATAATTTTTGAAAAGAAACATGAAGTACTGTTTGCTAAACACTACTTTATGACACAGTTAAAATAAATGTATGCTGAAAGCCTGACAACTGTAACACCACTGCTAATAAACTGAGTGATCAGGTATATGAAACAGATGTGTTCCATGAAAGCAATGGAGCTCAAGACTCTTGTATCACACCAGTTTCTCTCTCTGGTATCACAAGATCCCAGACCAGGAGGTAAAACTGTACAAACACTCAAAAGGGAGCTCAAAGCATGGCATATGAGTCCCAGGCTTCCTGCTTAGCTTTCTGTCACATTCAGCACCACAAACAACTACTTTGAACACACTCATGATGGAAACTGAGGGGAAAAAATAAAAAGAGGAAAGTGAAAAAGAAGATTATAAAAAACACCTTTATAGTAAGAACCTGAATGATATAGCAGAAGCATATCTTATGGACAGCATTGGTTCAAAGTAAGCTTTCATCAAGCACAAGGTTATACAATTCCATCTCAGGCTCTGCATCTACAGACTTTGTTCTTTCTAAAAGCAGCACTGCCAATGCACACCAAGCTTCTCTTACAGTGCAGGTAAAGATGGGTGCAACTAAGGATGTGCATACACAGCCAAAAGCAAACCTGTGTCATAAACACTGCACCTGAAAGGAATTCCTCAAGGAAATAAAGGTGCAGGTTGTTTGTAAAAATGGGTTATAAAACTATTAAGCAAGTTCTACAAATACGCTCACATATAGGTCTCAGGAGACAAGGAGGAACCTAAGCTGATGACAAAATATAAGTGAAAGATTCTTTTCTGTACTACAGAGCTAAAACACCAACAAGAATTGGAGGAAGACAACAATAGAAGCCAGGGGTGTAACTGCTCTGGAACTGCCACTTTGTGTAAAAATCAAGGCAGGCTTCAACATTTCAAACTTTACTATTTATTAGCCCTCTTCTCTGATAGTAGCAAACCATAGGAAAAGAAATAATGAAGTTCAGAAGAGCACTTGTATTGTGACACCCTCCAATTTCAGACAACTAGCTCCAGATTTGTCACTTTCACCTTCCTCCCCCACTTCACAAAGCAACTTGCACAACCCTACCAGTTAATGGTCACATTAGTAGGTCCTGTTACCCTATGAAGGGAGAAGAGAAGAAAACACTCAGCGTTCAAGCTCACAGAAGCTACTGAACTCTGCAGCCTCCTGTTTTCTAATCATTCTGCAGTGCTACTATCAAAACTCCTGATTCATCTACTGGAGGAGCAGCAAGGGGCAGATGTGTGCAGTGCATCCCTCACTCAGCACTGCTTGTCCAGCATGGCACCTCCTATGAGCCACAGCAAGCAGGCAACTGTTAATACACACAGAACCTAAGTGTTAATTCTGTCCCTGAGAACTGCTAGTTCATTAGTTCCAAAGTTCAAAACTAAAAGCAGCTATAAAGCGTCAGTTCCATCAGTCCCTGTCTTGCTAGAGTTATCCATATAGAAACAAAAAAAGTTCTTTTGGAGAATATACCAATAAATAAGTAAATCACCAAACCACAAATGAAGTATCAACCATTCTCAACAAGCAAATTGCTGTCCTTTAATATTTAACCATGCAGGAAAATTGTGGTTTGACTATATGACATCTTTAGGACAAAAAAGCTATTTAGGAGACTACAAACATTTTTCTTGTTGCTTCCACATGACAGAAAGTCTCAGTTTCAGTTACTCAGCTGTGTAAAACAAAACTGAGGGGCCGGGATGGTGAATAGAAAGTTCTGCTCATGCTTGCTGCAATGAAAAAATGCCCTTTATTAGTACACACATATTAGTTTGAAATTCTTCAAAATCAATGCATCAACTAAACCAATTACACATTTCATCAGTTCAGATTTAGTACCTGACATTTGCTGAACTGTTACACTCACAGTAATTCAGCTGTCTGGTTATAATGAATAGCTCACTTTGCTATATTTGAATGTTTCATGTGATATTCAACCATAGAATAACTAGCCACAAGGTTTTAGGATTTATGCCTCAGTGATTTTTTTGTCCTACATTACAAATTTGTTTGTACATTTGGGTTGGTTTATTTCAAAAAGGACAGTAAGTGTAATGTCTGTACCTTTCTAAAGGTACAGTTTCTTTCCCCTTACTTTAGAAGGGGACAAATGTGTGAAGATGAGATTTGGGCTCAAGTTGCAGTACATCATGCTAGAAGTTACTAGACGTGTCAAATCTCACAAACATAGCCTTTACATAGAGGTCTATAATAAAATACTGAATCTGAGAGGTGACTACAATATAGTGACATTTTGTCACTCTACAATATGTTGACATTTTGTCTGAATACCTCTGTGCTTGAATTCTGTATGTCAAATACCATTGTATAGCCTCAAAAGGAAAAAGTGGCTATATTTTTCATCACTACCATTGGATTTCATCTTGTAGAGCAAGTGTAAGGCATGGAGAAATAACCCTATCAGGAAAAAAATTGTGCAAATCTTAAAAGGCTTAGTAACATTGTTCTGAACATCAGTAAACTGAGGGTCAGGAGGACTTCTGTGAGTCTGAATTCAGAGGGTGCATTGCACCTAAGGAACTAGCATGACTGGCTAGAGCGCCGGATTTGCTCTGTGTTTCTGGTGAACTTTGACTTTGAAACCATAGTAAAGTTTTAAAACAGTTGATTAATAGCTGTTATTGATATTCTTTGGAATATCAATACTGTGCTTGTATTTCTTTGAGCACTGGAGAAATGAAATCCTTGTAGTGACAGAATGTGAAGATGGGGAGAAAACCTGGTATCCTTAAAATTCAGCTTAGTACAGAATCACAAATAAAGAAATGCCATTGTTATAGCAACTGTGTCCAGCAGTGCTGCATGGCAAAAAGATGTTCTCTTTGAGGGAATGGGCAGGAGAACTTGAGGCAGATTTTCACTGACTAGATTAATCCACCAAAGAAAGAATAAACAAAATTGTGGTTTAAATATTTACACCACCGTACTTCAATCTTTGAATCTTAATAATTTTCAGCTTATTTGGTGCCCTTTGCAGATATTTGTTCAGAATTTTTTAAATGTCAGCCATAAAAATAAAAGGAGTAGGAAAAAGTACAACTTTATCACTCGTTAAAAGTTGCCAGCAGCTCTCGAAACCGGCAGCCTGCAGAAGAAAGAGACTCTTGTTCTCGCCCTGCACACAACGCCCCGCGTAACCTTTAAAACTCCGCTGGACACACAGGGTAGCACTGATGCTCCAGCCCCGGCCCGCAGAAGGGCAGAGAGCTGCGGAGCTGCTCTGCCCGAGCCGCGGAGCCAGCGCGCCCCAGCAGCACAGCGCCCGAGCCCGAGGGGCAGGGGATGCTGAACGCCTCCTCGCCGTGCCACACACCTCCTTCACTAACCTCAGAGCGCCCCTTTCTCGTGTCAGTCCTCCCGAAAACGCGAGGGGGATTTTCTCCATAACAGGTTAATTTTTATTTTTTTAATTGAAAGCCATTAATTGCCAGGCTGGATGCTAGTGGATGGGCTAATTTTTTGTGAATGATATAAAGCGTTCAGAGGTCTGGTCTTTATTGAGCAATCCAGACACCAAGCTCTGTGCCAGAGGCCATAAAGAGAACCCCATAAAAGAACTGGTTACAAGGTTAGCATTATGAAATAACAGAAGAACAGTAATAGGATATTAATAGCTACCAATGGACACACTAGGTTTACAAAGAAAACTTGCAACATTTAACATAAACAAGACAACACCTTGAAAACAATAAAAAATGAAAAGGTTAACCTACCAGTAAATCTGCACCTATGAGTAGTCAAGGAAGGCAGAGTGGCCTCGCTGCATCAATTGGAAACTTTTAGATGTTAGTGCCATTGTAGTAATAACATCAGAAACTAATAAATGGTCATGGGTCGTTAGACACCAAAACAATAACTCTAGTCAAACAATTCCAGTGCATGCTGGTGCTCTGTTCATATTAAAGCAAACATCAAAAGGAAAAACATCTCAGACTCAGCCACCTCCAAGCTTTTGCCCTCAGGTTTTCCCTCAGTCAGCTCCATCCATTAGGGCCTAAAGAGGAGCTCAGACAGGAGGCTAGAGTGCAACTCCTGCCTTTTCAACAGCTGTATCATTTAGCTGCTTTGAGGATAGTTAATGATGCTTATTAGCATGCTGACAGATGATGTATCCATCATGAATACCTTTAGTGAATACACCAGCAGCTACACACTTCAGTGTAACACAGATAAAGCCTGAGAAACTGCATCTGCAGACACTGAACTCTAGCTCAGTGGCACAGCACTCATAGGTCCAGTTTTCTCAGCATTGCCATCTCTTGAAAAGAAAGGAAATAGCTTTATGCTTTCTTGCCCCCAAGGATGTTGTGTTGTTCATCCAGCTGCAGAGTTTTAATAGGACACACATAAACAGACCTCAGCAATTACAATGCTAGGGTGCAGAAGCGGGTTTAAACTTACTTAGGCTGAGGATTTGCTGAATGTTTTTCTCATTTTCCTGCCAAGTGATGCTGAAAGTGCTAACTAGGGGCTGAAATAATTTGAATTCCTCAAATTACCACTCACAGAATTACCTAGTACATCTTAGAAGAACCTACTATGGAAGAACTGCTAGTTTGAAGGCAGCATTGTACATGAAACTCTGCTGAAAGTGCTTCAAACTAACCTGGTCTATCAGCCAAAAAGCCCCAAAGTATTCATAATCAGGCCTCATGTTTCAGAGGAGCAGAGATAAGTCAATTAAACAACTTTTCTAGCTGCACAACACAAACAGGCAAAGCTTTGGGAGCTAGGTCCTGGTCTTGGCCCCACATTTGCTTTGCAAATGCTAGACTTTGAACTTCTTGCACACCCAATACTTGGCATTGCCTCATATGCCTAAGCTCCATGGAGACAGGATATCAAACAGAACACACACAGCATTCCCTCACTCTCTGCTCCTCCTGCCCCAAGAAGTGCATTTCTGCTTGGATTCCAAGGCACCCAACTTCTCTGTGTGCAAAACAGCCCAAGCACCTAGGTGCTTAAATCAGGGAACTGATCCCCTTCTTCTAAAAATCAAACCACAAAACCACCTGACAGGCAGCACAAAGAACCGAGTCAAGATCTAACACAGGTGCACACACCAAGCCCACAGGCTGGAGAAACCTGTGATCCCTACGGGCATTTTCACTGGGAGGAGGGTCAAGCAGCAGCACAGGCTGTCCTGAGAGATTTGAAAATGGATGGAGCCTGCACAGACGTGACTGAATCAAGCCCTAGGCAGCCAGTTCTGACACCACAGCTGCCCCTGCTGTCTGCTGGAGGCCACTCTAGAGACATTATGAGGTCCCTTCCAGCCTGATTCTTCCCATGAGTTCTTTCTATACATGCCACAATGTGTCATGCCATTGGACTTTGATGTTATTCTAGCCCCTGGAAGGTACTATTATGGAGTCACATACAGATCAGTTAAAAGTGATTCCATTTATAAGCGTTTGTATCCTCCCATTTTCAAAGTTCCAATGTGGCACAAATTTTCCTTATTATTGGGAAGAGGCAACACAAATAATTCTGAAAATACTATTAACTAGTACTACAGTTCTTCAACATAATATCTGAAGCAAGATGCTTGAAAAGCAATTTATGTATAAAATGCACTGTCTTCAACCAAATTTTACCTCACCCCAAAATAAAATTATGAACTATTCCTACTGGAAACAAACCAGACAGTAGACCACAACTCTTTTTCCGAACAAAAATATTTTTCTGTTTTTGAAAAGTCACTATACTATGAACTAGATCTTACAATTTTGTGATAAACATTACCTTTACTAAATAAAAAATTTTAAAATACTGCATTCTTTTTAAAGCCCTAATTAGGGAAATAATGTTGCTTTTTTATGGCTATTTATTAGACACTATCTGAATTTCAATAATGAATTGTAATTCAGCACCATATCATCTATTTATATCCACTGCTCTGAGCCAACAGCAGCTTACTGCATGATTTTGAAGATTTTGGCCAGGATTTCAGCATAGTTGGCAAATGCAAGCTGGCAAGCTCTTAGGTAATTAAAGTCTTTATAATTATTATACCACCACATACAAGAATGATAGAAATGAGACTGGATGAAATACAGAAATCTTGTAGTCATGCTTACAGCACGTGACTCCTTCAATGTTTCTTTGGTGATTTTACAGTAGCATACTACAACTATCCCATCGGTCTTTAATCTGAAAATGTTTAAGTATTAGCTCCATGTTTCAATTATGTTAAAAGAGGATTATCCATACTAAAAAGTGGTTTATTCAAACAAATGTTACAATGGAAAGCATTTGCTCACTAATGTTCAGCCAAAGTACTAATTACATACTCCATGACTGAGTAACAAATACGTATAATCCATCCTTTCGGATTTCAACATGAAGACAAATAACTTCCAGAAACTTCTTCCAGCAAACCTTTCCAAATAATCTCTGTACAAAGTCATAGCAATAAAGGATAGAATAAATTTCCTAATCACAGAATTCAGACTCCTGCCAGACAGAATGCTGTTTCCAAGGTAGGACTTGTCATTACTAAAGCAATATTCAGTCCTAACCATCTTGCAGTCCATGCTCTCTTTTACATGATCCCAAGAGAACCTTCTTGCTTTTCTCCATTGGCTTCCTAATAGCCAAAAACACAATGCTGGCATGCTTGCAGAGAGCCTTCTATTCCTCTGTTTCATGCAATAGGACAAGAAAAAAATTTGGTTTAAACAGAATATAGTGAGTTCATTATGATGAGAGAAAAGTATTGCTATGTTTCACTGATAAAATCCTTCCTAGGTCAAAAAGCTATACACAATTAGTTTCTAAAATGAAAATCAGTAAATGCTTAACTATAGTAGTCTTGCATACTCTGTTGTACATTATACCTGAATAATGCAGCAAACCTGAATTTATGCAATGCAGTTTCAATGTATTCTAAGGAAAGCACAGAATAGGGTATTAATGTTAGCTACACAGTGAACACCACAAACTGTAAATTAATTTATAAATATGTATTTTGTTTCCCAGAAAGTCTTCTCTGAGGCTGGGACTCCAGCTAGGAAAAGGTCTGTCTGAACTGCATATCCAGACTCAGGGACAGAAGAAGTGCAGCACCCACCAGCATCAGCTGCACCAGGAAAAGAGGAGGATGATGTGGAGATGTTTGTGGTCCAGAACTCCTAAATCTGACATGATTAAGTTGTTTTCTTCCAGAGTTAATGGGTCCTTCAGTCAGTAGTGCTAGCAGGGCTTCCTTCTCCATCCTTGTAAAGGTAATTAGGATTTCAAGGTTTCTTGTGCTCATACTCTTTTGGGATAGAGAACACAGAAATACTGAATGAAAGGAAAGAACCAGGTAGGCCAGCTGAAGAATAAAATGCCAGCTTTTGTGAGTTTGAGCAGAACAAATTTGTTTAAAGCATCTTTGCAATAAGCAAACCCCTGAAGTTTTTGGTTGTGATGGGTTTAACTTGGTTTAAATTGCATCTTTCATCAAATAATCATCACCAATCACAAAGATGTTAAACCCTCCCCTAAAATTCCATCGCAAAGGAATCCACATTTTTTTTTAGCAACACTGACTGAGCACAGGAGAGAGCCTTGGAAATCTCTATCCCTGGAGATGCACAAAAATTCCCTGGACAACCAGCTCTAGGTGGGCTTACTTGAACAGGGAGGTTGGACAGGATGACCTTCAGAGATCCCTGTCCCCCTTAGCCATCCTGTGCCTCTCAACCAAACTCCTACCAAAGCCTACAAAGGCACGATTTCACATCTCACTGTGCCCCAGGAAGGGATGTAGAAAAGTAATATATGTCTTATAAGACCTAAAAACTGATTTTAGTCTATATGGCACAGGACAAAAACAAAACAAAACTAAAACCAAACAAACAAAACACACACAGAGAGAGCTTATATTTTAGACAATTTGGGAGCTAAAGTAAAAAGTTGCATAATGCTACAGGAGAAAGGAAGAGATACAGGAAAAGAACGTAAAGCTACCCTGTTTTAAAGAAACACACAGTCCACGAGATTTTACAGACTTGCCATTAAATTGCACAAATCCAAACACTGTATCAAGTGATTTGGAGATACTCCAACCTCTCAAGGTTTCCTGAGATATTTTCAGTGGGCAACTACAGAAGGGTTTGTTTTCTCTCTCCCAATCCAAAGAAATTGGAACAAACATTTTAATATCACCTTAATTTATAAAAAAATGAAAATAGAAGGGAGAGGTTTCCTGAGATATTTTCAGTGGGCAACTACAGAAGGGTTTGTTCTCTCTCTCACAATCCAAAGAAATTGGAACAAAATGGATAACAACCAATCATTTTAATATCACCTTAATTTATAAAAAAATGAAAATAGAAGGGAGAAGCCCAAAAGCAAAACAAAACAAAAAACACCCAAACCACCACCAATATTTACTAATAAGGGATGATCTTGGAATAACCACTGCACTGTCCCAATTCATTATGTCCTTGACAAAAAAACAGTTCTTTCCCTGGCATTACCCACTACCCTGGGACAGACAATGTTGTTATCCCAAGACTTAACAGTACACTTTAATGTTAACAACAAATATCTCAGCATATTCTTTTGTGTATACAAGTTTAGAGTTATTTAATTTCATGCTGGCTTGGAAAACTACCATTCCATTATTTAATGAATTCTGAAGCATTCAGGAATATAGCCAATTCCAGCTGATATTGGATAAAAAAATGGAAGAAACACTATTATTCAACAGTGCTGAGGGAGAAAAAAAAAAGAGAAACAGTCTTGCATATATATAAACTATGTATACAAGTTCTGAGGCATCTTTAGTGAATCCAAATCTACGAACACAAAGGACTTAGAGATAAATATAATTCAAGTGTTATGTGCAAGTCTTCAGTGAATCAGGACCAAGGACCACACCTTCTCCAGCCAGAGGGATTGAGATGTTTGGTATCACAGGCGAATGTCCCTTTGCACCACAGAACAACACATTTGAGGAAAAGCAATTTATTTTTTGCAGAATTAAAGAATCACTGATGCCTAGCTGGAACGCACTGCTTTGGAAGAGGCCCAAAAGCTCAAGTAATTGCAATGGACTGGAAAGGCCTTCACCCCCAGGTCAGCAATTTACATTCCAGCTGGGCTATTTATGAGACAAAGCAGTTACCACCAACCACCCTCTGAATGCTCAAGTTGCCAATTTCGGTACCATTGCCAAGGTGCAAACACACACAGACACCATGGAAAACCAGTCACATGCACTATTTAAGTAGAAGAGCCCAGGACTGAGGTGATGCACAAATTATTTCACTGGTTACCACAAGCCAGCAAAACTGGTCTTCAATAAAATTCCTCTCTGTGGGCTTGAGATTCTGCCCACCACGACAGTGTCAAATACAAATTGGCATAAGGAATGGTAAGTAAAAATAATGTCATTCTCCATGGGATTTAAACTCATTGCAGTTTGACATAAGTGATGAGTCAAAGAGAAAAGAAAGTCCATATTTTTTCTCTTTCCCTGCCAGCTAACATTAGTTCCACCCCACTCTCCCAGTTATTTCTTTAGTTTTCCTCCCTCTCAGCTTGCTTTGCGCCCTCTGCTTACTGCTCCAGAGCACAGCCCTTTTTCTTCATCCCATGTTTACCACCCACAGTCTACTTTCTCCTCATTGCTTTCTTCACTGCTTCTGACTTAACTTCCAATAGACTGCAAACTCTGACTAATCAACGTAACTACTGTAAAAATGGGCAAGGTTTATCTCTAAGACTTCTGTATCTTTAAAGCAAATTTTAAGCACCTAGGTTCTCAGTACATGCATAAGTTTTTCTGCATGTTTGTAAAAACTTCAAGTGTGATCAGGATGCAATAGAATTTTTTTAAAATTTTTTAAAAAAGCAAAGCATCAACCATGGCTGAGAGTTAGAACAGGAACTAGAAATAAACATCCTCATTTTCAGCTCTGAGTGAAAGACAAGCTTCAAAATCATTAACTGTCTCCTTTTGCTTACAGCAGGAGGTCACAGCAAATGTCAAACACAAGAGAGCTGTTCAATTAAGGGCAACCTTACAAAATCCAAACTGTTACCAACAGCAGCCTAGACGTCATCTTTGCCCCAACAAAACCACTGCCCAGTCAGCCCCTATTACACAAGGCTTCACACTAAAGGCTGCCAAGCTTTAACCTTCAATGAGGAGAAATCAATTTAGTCAAGAAACTAAACTGCCCTACCAGAGCACTGGTTCCTTAGGCATATGTAAGAAAAAAAGAAAAGAAAAAAAGGCAAGCTAACTTTTCCCAGCTCTTTCTATAGCCTAAACCAAAACCTACACACATGGATACCAGTACAGCAATTGATTACAGAGCAACAAACAGGACATTGCTATGTCAAGCACTGAATGTAGGTAGACAGCAAATTAGCTAATCAGAACATCTATCTGTTAAGGAAAAAAGAAAGGCATAAACCAAAACCAAATAAACAACCCTGACAAAACCAATGATGAATAAGAATACAAAGGCAATCCTTTCATGGGCTGGTGGCAGGGGGGTAACCAAATACAGGAGTTTTATTTAATGTCTATTTTATTGTTGCATAGTGAATGCTTTAGAAAACATAGCTAATCTGAATTTAGAATAATTTTTCTGCCATACAGGAAATATATATATATATATATATATATATATTTCCAGATACAGAAACATTAAAAATACTCAACAATAAACTTCCTCCTCTTATTGTGCAATGATCTGAAGATGTTTTTCTACAATCTAAGCCTGAACTATGGCATTACATAAAGTTTTTGGGCCTATGCACATCTGTGAGAGCTCCAGGTATACACAGGACAAAATCAGAGGAGGTTCTGGCTGCAGAAAGAGTTGTGCACCATCAATGCTGCACCCTGACCACTGTACATACAGCACGATCAGCTGTGTGCACAGAAATTCCTGCATGCATTAGTTTGGGTATTATCAAAAGAATCTGAGATTAGGTTTGGCTTGGGGAACACAGAGTTAAGAGAAAATAGTTGATATAGTTAGTCAGAGATCTAGCTTGATCACTGTATGAAAATGCCATTCTGAGAGAGCTAGAGGACACAGATTTCTGTGCATACTCACTGCACTTCACACAGTTCACAAGGTCAGAAGGAAAAAATAAATAACATGGGTTTGATCTCTAACATGCAGAAAGTCAGTTTACCAGAAGTCTGCAAGATTACATCTTAATGCTTGATATTATGCAATACTTTGCCTAATAGTCTAACTGTGCTTTCCCAGTAAGCAAAAGCTACTGTCCAGGCAGCCTTCCCGAGCTCCCAGAGATGTGCAAACGAGAGCTGCTGATTTCCATGGGCAGCATGCAACGCTCATCTGCAGAACTCCAAACAAGGATTTTGAAGGTATTAGGACAGAGAGAGAGCAAGAAGTTAAAGCACACTAAGAATGACTGATTTTAAACAGCAGCAAAGATATGCAGCACTAAACATGACATTTAAATATTCTGAAAAGCTGACATCACCATACTGCCCAGTACTGCATGCAGGGGCTGAACTTTGCCAAGCACGAACAAGCCAAATCCTGCTATTCTTAAAGCTAACAATAGTTTTGCTTGAACTCCAGAAACAGCAGAAAAAGTTGACTCTCGGCTGAGAATAGATCACACCTCAGGGCACATACACGGGCAAAGACATGCAAAACACCCCATAGAAACATCTCCCAGACCCTCGCACGGTCCCCGCGATCAGAGCAGCAGGTCCAGGGTTGCGGACCCCGCACTTGGAGCGCTCACAGAGCTGCGCTTTCCTCCCCAGGTCTCAGAGGGAAAGCTCCCGACTCAAACTGCACATTCCTAAAGGATTTAGGCTGGGGTTCTCTTCCTCCAAAAAGCACAGTCATTTTGTTGTGGAAAGCTTCTGACAGCCAAAGCATGCGATACACACAACACCACGCACACCCCACACCCCCCCTCACGTTTTTCGGGAGAAAAGCGGTTTCTGTGGCACTCCAAACTTCTAAGCTTGACACATTCCCAAGTTTACTCACAAGCGGAAGACTCGCAGGCACAGGCGGGCACAGGGGCGGCCAGTCCGGCCGGAGATGCGGCGCTCCCGAGCCGGCGGCTCCCGGGGCTGCCGCCGGTGCCTCCCCCGCGCCGGGAGCCGCTCCCGCCGCCCCGAGCTGCTGACGGCACCGGGGGCAGCGCCGACCCCCGCCCGCTCCGCCCCACCTGCCCGCGGGGCGATGGCGCCAAGGTCACCCGCTCCCCCGGGAAAGCGAACTTGGGTGGGCACCACTCACTCCGGCGGGGCCGGGGCGGCGCGGAGCCTCCGCCGGCTGCAGCGCGCAGGACGGGCTGCGCGCCCCCTCCTTCTCCTCCTCCTCCTCTCTCTCCCCGACGACTTTCACTTCACCTGCAGGCAGCCCGGCTGCGGCGGGGCGGGCGGCTCCGCAGCTTTCCGCGGGACCGCAGTCACTGCGGCAGCGCCCTCCCGCGCCGCGGGGGGAGCGGGCCCGCCGCTGTCCCTCCGCGGGCCGGGCCAGCCCTGCCCTGCCCTGCCCGCCGCCCCTGAGGGGGAGGCACGGACCGTGCAGCTCCCAGGGCCCTCCCAGGCCCCTCCGCCAGTGCGGAAGCAACGCGACCCTGCTAGAGGCGACCCCCGCCCCGGGATGCTTCCCCGAGGCGGCTGCTTGCCTGCAGCTGTAGGGTAGGGATTGCCCCCGTGCTGCCAATCACCTCCTCGGCGAGGGGCTATAAATATTTATTAGGCATCCTAATAGCCGCATCTAGCTAAGCGGAGCGTTCTAGTCGTGCCGCTCCTGCGCTTCGAACCTCCCAAAGCAGGGCTACACCGGCATCCCTGGAACTCGCTCCGGGCTGGCCCCACGCCGGGAAGGGCTCTGCTGCCCCAGCCAGGTGCAGAGTGCGCCAGGGGGGCATCGGCCTGTGCCCAGCCCCTGAAACGTTCCTCTCTCCTTCTTAAGTGGTTTCCATCAGGGTTTCCATCAGACTTCTATGGGAACATGGTATCAGCAGTTCTGTTCGGACAAACTGGGCTTCCACACCCGAACTGGGCTGTGGAAAATATCTTAAGCAAGAAGCTGAATGCATGAGGAGGCCAGAAACAAGAATCTATGCAGTTATCTATGTAATCTGATGGAAAATGGGGATGAGAAGTTATGGAAACTTTCAACAATTTCATGCATGTTTTTAAAATATCAAACAAAATAGACAGGGTCTCAAGACAGAAAGAAATTTATATGAAGGAAAAATACTACATTAGTCTCTTCTTGTGGTGATTCCCCCCCCCCCCACCCCCCATAAAAATGATTCTTGATGCTGCATGGAGCAATACTGGTATTGCAATCTTGCAATACCAGCTGCAACAACTTCTATGCTTGTAAGTTTTGTTTATCTGAGAATTTAAGTAGCAAGAGCAAGAAATATCAAGACAGGCACCATTTAGAAACTCTGATTATAGAGTCACAAGCTTGCTTTAGTTTATGTTGATGGAGGATGATGCTTTTATTTTGCAGGTATGTTTAAAATGGAAACTGATAGTAATGCAATTTAATTTTGGTTTCTGCTTTTCTGCACCTCCTGTTCCCAACTAGCTGACACTTCTGTCTGGAAGGTAGACAGCCTGAACTTGGTCTTTCTATCAAAAGGCATGAAGGTTTGCCTGCATATTGTGCTGGGCAAAAACCAGCAGCTACGAAGTTGAATAATCCACTTTAAAAAGAGATAGAGCAGCAACAAAACTTCAATAGTGTATATCCTTCCAAACTTCACACTTGCTCATATAAATAAGATGGTTTCTGCATCTCCCTGTGATTTTAAAGTATGAGATGCTTTAGAGAGGTCTTATTACCAGGACTTTGGTTTTGCCAAGTATGATACACTGCATTTATGCCTGTGGTAAGAGGCAGTATTTGTAATAGAGCAGTGCACAAAAGCTGCAGCTGAGCTGAAACTCAGTTGGGCTCTTCACTGACCAAACAGGGAGAGAGAATGCCTGTCTTGGAGACTTCCAGTCCAGACTAAGCAGACAAGACAGACCAGTGATGGCAGGGGAAACAGAAGCATAGGAAGGTGAAATAACTTACCCAAGACCATGCAGGAGGTGTCTCTGGTCCAGCAGCCCACACAACACTTCCAGTGATGCCAAGCCTTGCTTTAATTGATGCAATGGTGGACTGAGCACAGTCCTGAAAATCAAATGTAAAAACTGTGCTTTCAGTAAGACTGGTGTTATGGTGTATTAATTTATTGAAGTTTTCCTCTTCTTCTCACCAGCTCAAAGCACTAGCAGCAAAAGGTATTCAATACAATTTCATGCTGGTGTCCTGAAACCAGGCTATTTCAGTTGAGTTCTCCTCTTTCTTGCTAAATATACCCATTTCTTGCTGAATTGCAAAATTAATGAATTCAGATTGGGTTTTCCAAGAGTTAGTGAAAATTATTGCTACTCCACTGAAGATACTTATGAACAGAATAATTTTTGAATGACATTTGATTTTACACACCAGAAATAAAAGTAAGTACCTTTATGCCCTATATGCCCTTATGTAAAATACAGTAGTTGTGGCTTAGTGTTTTATCATAATATTAAATACATTTTTCCAGGTTTGAGTTTTTTTCCTCAAAGTAAGGCTAAGGACTTGTTTAGTACCATTATAATGCCTCTTGGGCCATAAATTCATACACCAGAGAGGGTGATTAATCTTAACTGGGTAACTGTAAAGGAAACTTCTGAAATATATGAAATTATAATAGTAACAGCATCATTATAATAAACTCAAAAGAGAAAAAATGCCTTTGCATTTAACAATGCTCCAGATTATTTCATTCCAAAACATCTGAAATTATCTACCTCAGCATTTTCAAAGGAAGCAATTCAGCCCAGCTGACACCAACTCTGTGTAATTTCTTTCCAGAAACATAAGAAGGAAGCTGTGAGGGGCTGGAAGGAAGATGCTGCCTTGCAAGCAGCCATCTAAACACTGTCATGTGCTGCACAAAGAGGTCCTGCTGCAGATTTTGCTCTCACCAACACCAGCACTGAAGGGCTCCTGCAGTCCCCAGGATGCTCCCTGAGCCTTGCCAAATGGCATGACTGAACATCCCACAGTGACTTGTACGTGGAAAATTACTTCCTCTTGTAGGAAAATTCTAGTGATGTTCTTCAGATTCAGTACAGGACCAAGGTCTCTGTCTGTTGGCCTAACAAGAGGCTAGAGCCCAAAGCCTTTTAAACATGTATTAATTATTGCAGCAAATAATTTATACCAATGGAGACTGCGCTGAAGAAATCCTTGTCTGGGGTTGATTCAAACCCATTAATAATAAACTTCAGATGACCTTAAGAAAGCATATGCCAGTCTATTCTTGAAATTTTTTAATTGTTTTGAATTGAAATCTTACATTAAAATACTGCATTTTCAGCTGCAGACAAGTACTTATTTGTTTGTGTATTCCTAATGAAGTAAACAAGTTTTTCCTGCAGACAGAATAAAGGCCTTAGAGATGCTAAAAAGTACCGTCTTCTCCATTCAGTGGGATTTTTCAAAAGGAATTCAATTTCAATATTGTCTTTATGTAAAGTTAGTTATTTGATATCTGTTAGCTGTTCCATACAGCTCCTGAAATGCACAAACAGGAAGATACCCAAATGCAGCCATTCATGAGTGGAATGCAGTAAGCAAAACATTGAGTCAGATGGAAATATTCTATTATAGGATGAAGATGTACTTTGGTATTCACAATAGAGTTCTTGTGCAGGTGTGTTGTGCTTCCCCAACCCTTTTACAAGAAAGTTCTAATTGTTGATTGCACTCTGAGAAACTAAGGGAATTTTTGTAGCTGTGATATCCATAAAATTTCTGCATTCACTGATTTTATTGCTCTACTGTTTTCCTGAGACAATCATGAGGTTGTTTTAAGTTACTGTTACACCTAAAATTTATTAGCCAAAGCACAATCTGCCTAAATAATCCCTTCTGTTTTCCAAGAGTCAGGTAGGGATAAGGAGTATTAAAACAAAACAAAATGAAACAAACACCAAGACCACCCCCTTAAAAAAAAAAAGAAAAGAAAATAACACCACTGAACAAACCAACACAAACTTCCCCAAAGTTTTATCACCTTTTGAAAGAGCAGAAGGTCTGACAGAGTATTTTCATTCACTCTTTCACTTGCATTTCACCATCTGTTCTTCTACAAAGGAATGTCTAACTTTTCTGAATGGGGGCTAGATACATTCTCTTGATCTCTGGGTCTGTGCAATGACTTTCACACTGGGCAATGAAGTATTTCTAGCACCTGGATTGATTAAGCACAGGATTGCACTGCTGCAGAAGCACTGAGGGAAGGCGCAGCTCCCAGAAGTCGCTGTTCACAGCAGCAGAGACACTGCAACAGAACCAAACCCCTGGGGAGGCTCTGAACTTGCATTTTGGCTTCTGAGCCAAATTCAGCCCCTTTGCAGCACAACCTGGCAACCACCTCAATGAGGAATTCATTTAGCCTTTTACATTTTCTGTGGCTAGAGCACTTGTTTTCTTATGGAACAATCTTCATTAATATTTTCCTAGTTCAGCTCTCCAAGCAGGGAGCTCTGCAGAAAAAAATGTCCTTCAGAACTTTCTGCATTTGGAAAAAAAAAAAAAAAAGAATACTGCAAGACACAATCTCATCATGGCAACATTCTCCCCTGTTTTGGAGCACACAATACTCCTTTGAACTTCAACCAACAGGGGGGAAAGAAGATTTTAGAAAAATTAGGAAAATACACAAAAACCATTTCTGTTTATCAAAGATCATCACAGCGTTTTGCAACAGTATGTAGCAGAGCACTCAGCCAATTTCAACAATGTTCTAAAGCAAGAGAGAGGTATCAAAAATAATTAAATTCCTATGAAAAACAACTGCTTCGGTGTCCACACCCAGGACAAGACAGGCAGGATCCAGCTATGTCCTCTCCAGTGCAGCAGCTTTTCCCATGGTGGCTTTTCCCTGAGTTAGGAGTTGTTCTGGAATGCTGGCATTTTCCAGGAGCCACTGGGAAACACAAGGTCAAGTCTGTGTCAGGTGGCCAGATTTGTCCTACGTGTAAGCTGTGTGGACACAGGGAGAGTCCAGGCTGGGGGGTCAGAGGAGCATCTGCAGCTCTAGCATCATTACCATCATACCTCTGATGTGGGTGTTTGCCACACTCCTGGACCTAATTCTAAACTTGCATTTTCCTTCTGGACCTAATTCCAAACTTGCATTTTCCTCTGCTTCTATTAGCAAAAGCCCCCAACTAAATGTTTCATTTCAAGGCCAAGTGGCCTTCTCAGATCCCTCAAAGAACTGAAACTTGTTTTTGCCTTTCCTCACCCTCTTGCTTTAGCCAAAGGAGGACTGATTGACTCCTCACTTTGGCACTGAAGTAGAAATGGGCAATATTCTGCCCCTCCCAGCAATTCAGTTTCACTCACTTTACAGTTTAAATTAATTGCATCTTTTCTATGCATTGCTAAAGATCATTGGGTTTCTGCTGCTACATGACCTTCAAATAATCTAGTTTTGAATAAAATATATTGAAGAAAATATTAGAAAATAAAACCCCACAGATAAGTGAAATTTTAGGTTTGAATTCTCTGCTAGACTATGTCCACAAAGTTACAATAAAATGCTGAAAATTACAACATTTCAAGAAAATGGAAATGAACAATGACATTAGTGTTATCAGGAAGACAATGAAAATATTCTCAGTTCTTTTCCCAGCTAAGTCAGGTGCTCCCTTCCTCACTTCAGTAGAAGTTCATTTGTAGATGAGAGAAGACGAATAAGAGGAATATGTTGGAAAATAAACAATATTTTTCTGGTAGGATATTGAAGTCTCCTAGTTGTCAGTTTTCCTGGGGAAAGTCAGAGGATGGGGACAAATGCTGTATCCTTGCCTTCACTAGCAGCTGATGGCATAAAGATGTCTAGATGCTGCTGAAGCATTGCCAGTCATGGTTTTGTAGCAGGAATTGACCAGGAACTGTTCTGCAGGGTAAGAAAGATGCCAGAGTGAAAGGACTGTGTGTGTGTACACCTTTGGGTTACATGTCTGCTGTCGAGGAAGGGCAGGCAGCTAAACTCCCAATATAAAACCAAATTATGGAAAGAATACAAAAAAAGGAAGCTCACTCTCTCTTCACCTGTACAATAAGAACTAAGAAAAATTCCTGAAACACTAACATGAGTCTATATTTACACTGTCAGATTTCCTCCTGGAAAACCATATCTTTTAGACATTATGGGGTTTTAACTATGTGTGGCTTTTGGTAGGCAGTTAAAATCCCTTTTAACTGTTCGATTTGTAATGGTTTGCTTTTAAAGGTGCTGAAAAAATTGTGTAGATAGTTCTCAGCACAATCTGAAGCCTATTAGAATCTAATATTTTTGTAATAATGCCCCTACACAGATCCCACAGATAATGATGCCTCTGTTTGAAAAACTTCTGACTGGAGATAAAACAACCTTCTTTCAAGGAGAAACTATGACAACCTGAAGTCCCCAGTTTTGAAAATACATAACTGGGAGGATACAACCAAGGTATTAAAATCATGGATGATATAGAGATGAAAGAAATCATTATTTGTTCTTCATCATAATCCAATATCTGTAATCCACCAGCTGAAATTAACCAACTTCAAGTTTAAAGTAAAGAAATAACTCTAAGTAAGACAATATTTGACTCAGCCTGAAATACAAATGTTTTCAAAATCATTTAGGTTTTTTACAACCAACATCCAAGGAAAGCTGTTGAATATAGTGATGTGTATGCAGTATTTGCATAGAAGTCCCTAAACTGATATAAATATGTTGCTTATACTTATTTTTGCTCATACTTACTTTCCCATAGTGATCTGCCACTGGTGACCATTAGAGAAAGTGTACTGAGTCAGGTGGGCCTTTGCTGTCTTCCAATTTCATTACTCTTACCTCATGATTTAGAAGTTCCCATCAAAAGAGAAGCACTTGTGATAAAATGCTAAAACTAATGGTGTCTTTTTTGACTTATGGAAGCCTATGACAAATACATCAAGCATAAAATGATGTGCTTATACATTTATTTCTAGATTTATAGAGTATTCTGTTTTATATTTTGAGTAACTGAGATAGTGCTCTGAGTAGGGAATGTTTGAAGATGGAGCACCATCGTGAAAACAGGAAATCATTATATCAACACTTGGAGCTCCAGCTCCCAAAAAAGAAGCTCTTGGAAAAGTGGCTAATGGTACAAGATTCATTTTATGTACTTAATTATTAGCTACTGATCAACATCTCAGAATAGTTTATAACTATTGACAATACCTGTTGCTTAATGGGGATTGTTATTTCCAAAAGGCTAACGAATCACACATGTCAAGACTGCATGTGTGATTACTATAGAAAATAATGTACTTAAACTGTGTTTCTACATAATTCATACACTAAGCCAAGATGACATGCTGTCTTTTGAATGGTGACAGTGGTGACATGATTCAAAGCTAAAAATTGTACATTCAACCTCCATAACAAGTAGTAAGACATTGAAGGTTCTTCAGCAGAAAATGTTTCTCAAATTGCGTTTGTGCCTGGAGCTAAAGGAGAAACATTACATAGACAGGGTTTGCACTTTAATATCTGTACTGTATTACATTGGTCTGCAGTTTATACTGGTTCCTAGAGTTTTTGATCCACAGAAATCAGTAAATGCTGGATTCAGTGATGCCCAAAGAATTGCACAGGTGTGTTTGGTTACCATCCCTGCCCACCAGCACACCATTTGAAATCGTCAGCCACCAATGCAGCTACAAACTTGCAACAAAAGCTGTATTTTCTATCATTCTAAAATGCTCTACATGATAACAATTTTGTCAGGACTCAGATGAAACATTTTTTTCAGCTGAAAGGCACAGCATCACTGTGTGGCAAAAGGAATGGGAAGAAACCTTTCCCCACTACCAGAAATTCCAGCAGTTTCCTTTTCCCAGCTACCTTGAAATAGTTCCCATATCAACTGTCAAACCAAATTGTTTTGCCAAGACTGGAAAAGCTTTTGTCTTTTGGATAGGCTGCCTTCACACACATGGTTTTGTGGATATGCTGTGCACATGTCATGCTCTCACGGAACCATACAGACGACTGAGTTTCTCAAGGCAAACTCTGCTGACACAGAAGTTGCTCTTTTTTTTCTTTTTTCCCTGCCTTTTAAGACTCATCCTATTTGTTTGGGCATACAAAAGTTGCTGTGGATAAAAAAAATACTACTGTGACCTAGATAGGTACCCTTTAAGCACCAGTGGTCTCAGCTGAAAAATCACAATGAGGTACTGAGTGCTGGTACTATTGAAATGTTGTTCAGTCTTCCCAGAGGCATCTAATGCAGATTCTGGTTTTGGCCACACCACATAATTCTTTTTTTTTTTTTTCCTCCAGGCTAGTAGGCTAAGATGGAAGATCTGAGAGGAAGATAAAGCCATTTGAAAATAGTAGTTTTTTTGGTAAACAGGAAAGTGCTGTTACTCAGTGGTTTTAAGATGACTGACTTGTAATTTTAATATTCCATTAGCAAGAAGTTTTTGGAGGTACAATTTTCCTCTTAGGTTGGTAGCATTTTTAGAACATACCAGAATTGTATGAAAGAATGCTGCACAGAAGGAAACAACAGCAAATGGAAAATATTGAATTAATATTTTATTGCAGGCAAATGAGGCTTTTTTTAAATTATACCATCCAGACAAGCACCCTTCTCAGTCTGAAAATGTGATGTTGTTTT
The DNA here is from genome assembly GCF_014805655.1 of Passer montanus. NCBI lineage: Eukaryota > Metazoa > Chordata > Aves > Passeriformes > Passeridae > Passer > Passer montanus. The sequence goes on along the minus strand of NW_024356505.1, from coordinate 26,871,110 downwards.
TCATATATCTTTTGTAGTGGCTGACTTTAGCTGTATAGTCTTTACTATTAGATGCCAAAAAGAAACCAAAATAATCTGAGGTCAAATGAATAATCAGGGAAGAAAGGATCTGTGAAAACATTTTCTAAATTATCTGCCTTACTTTGAGGTTCCAGACAGCCTGTACTGCTTTGATTATGCTCAAGGACTTGGAAAGCATGAAGCAAAGAGCATGGTGAACCACAAAAAATGAAGGGGAAAGGCACAGCAAGTGCTCCTGTCCTCGAGGAGCAGGATGAATTCACTGCTACGTGCATCAATCACTCTTTGCTGCAGGGCCTTCTGAGGGGCACTACACAGCTTAATACAAAGGAGAGAGACATAACTATTTGTCTGCTTGGTTATGTTCTGCTGCTTTGGAGTGTTTCACAAAGGGTAACATTCACTGCACTGCCCCACTGCTTTGATAGCAAACTCAAAGTCTGAGGTAGCACTCTGCTGTTCCAATTTCTCTCCAAACACAGACTGATATTCATTGCTGCACCACACATTGCAAATTCTGTCAAACATTCCTGTGGAACTACCAAAATTTGTAAAGTATTAGATTTCTTCTGAATTTTGGAACCTGATAAATTTAATTGCATTCTATCACAAATCTGACTATCTATCAAAGATCTGCTACATATTCTGTAGAGAAATACCAGTAAGGCAAACCCTTGTTCCAAGCATAGAGTCCCTCCACACTCAGGTCTGGAAATCATTACTCACATCATGACTGAGCAGGATTTTCTCAGCACAAACTTTTATACATACAGACAGCTTTTGTTAAAGGTATGAGGCAGGTGGGAGGGAGGCAATGGTTATATCCATGTGATAGCTGCTATCAAAATCATCTGTGCCTAATAGATACCACTGGTGCCAAAGCTTCAGTACCAAACTGCTGCAGGTGAGAGGACAGCTTCAGTTTTTCACTGCTGTCACCACACTTTCTGGTAGAAACTGAAGCCCTGGCCATCCTTGTGCACTGGGGGCTCTGGGTCCAGGGAGGTTATTCCTTATGCTGAGGGACAGGCAGCTAAGCTAAATCCAGCCTTTATAGGACAGAAACAGCCCAAGCAAGAGGAAAATGATCCTGTAGCTTACAAGCACTCAAACATTGAGAGTTCCCAGTACCTGAGCCTTCCCTGCTGAACATTCTATTTCAGCCAGGCTTACCTGGGTCTGCCATGCAATTCCCTCACAGCTGCAAGGACTTCAAATGGCCTGCAGGAAGACCTGCAACTGAATATTCAACATTCAAAGGGTCTTACTTCCTTTCTTTGTTTAATAGGAGCAAAACAACAGTAAGAATTCAAAAATCTGTACATTTTTACTGCACTTAGTTCTGAAAATCAAGAACAGAAAAAGCACAGAAAAGAACAAATTCTTTACTCTCGCATAATATTTTAGGAAATTATACACATATGAATGCTTTGCTTTCATTGTAACTTAAATAGAAAAGCTGCTATATTTTGTGGATATCTTGTTCCTTTTATTCACTTGTTCTCTATCCTTACTTTGCAGTTTATATAACATCTGCTAATATAACATAGGTTTACCTTTTTTCTCTTCTATGGCTTCATATATTAAAACAACCAGGAAAAATAAATATGGTCTTACTCTAAACTTCATATCTTTTCAGCTTTCCTAGTTAACCATGCATCTCGTTTCTCCATTTATTGTGGAATAGGTTCATGCGTATTTTAAAATATGGAACTTAAAGCTTTTAAGAAATTCTGTAGACAAAATTAATTTTAAGACAATATTCAGCAATATTTGGAGATGTTGGAAATGGAAGTTGAGAATATCACATTAAAAATAAAGATTATTTATTCCAACCCAAATTTAATTTAAAATGCTGGGTTTTTTCCCCTAATACATCTTCCTAGTTAACCATGCATCTCGTTTCTCCATTTATTGTGGAATAGGTTCATGCGTATTTTAAAATATGGAACTTAAAGCTTTTAAGAAATTCTGTAGACAAAATTAATTTTAAGACAATATTCAGCAATATTTGGAGATGTTGGAAATGGAAGTTGAGAATATCACATTAAAATAAAGATTATTTATTCCAACCCAAATTTAATTAAAAATGCTGAATTTTTTTTTCCCCTAATACATTAATAAAAGAGCTAATTATTGCTGTTTATCCAGGTGTCTGAGTGTTGTTCAGTTAGGGTAGGGAGGCCAGTCATCACTTGACTCTAAATCTTCCAGGATCCTCCAAGTACCTGAAACTCTGTTTGTTGTTTGGCTGCCTCTGGTTTAAGTCCCAACATTTTTTCCACTATACCAGGCAATGTTATGCATGTTGGTATTTTTCCTATGATGGGCAATGTCCCTTTCATGATAAATGTGCAGTTTATTTCACAGGTTTTGCAAAGCAACTCTCAGGCAGTAAAGCCTCACTAACCCTTCTGACTTGGAAAGTGTCTGAGCCAATTATGTAAAAGCTGAATGTCTTTGCCAACTCCGTTACCCATCCAGCTCTGTCTGTAAACAGATTATCCAATTTTATACAGTTTCTGCACCGGCCACTTTTGGATTTGAGTTCACAGAGTGAAATTCAGGAATTTTCTTCTCTTTCCAGCCACATAAAAATGTTAATATCTTGAGAATGTATCACACAAACAATAAAAAAGATTTTACGAGCACGGTGCTAAGATGAATAGCACCCCCGAGATGTGTTGGTGTTTATTAATAATAGGCTCATTTTAAGCACTGAATATATTTTTGTGTGACATAAAGTGTCCTAGCAGAAGGCTGCTGCCATGCAGAGCAGCCCACGCCTGGCAGCCTGTTGTCAGAGCAGGTGAAAAAATGGATCGGGCTGGTTAGATAAGGCTGCTCTCCAGACCCATCAGGAGACACACTTACTCAGTGCTTCCAATTTATTTGCAGATTCTGTTAGCTTAGTCCATTAATTCCAATGTGGATTAACAGTTTGACTGAATTTGTAGATAAGGCAGCCTCATTTTTTGAAGTGCCCAGCACCCAAAACATTACTTGAAATCAATGGGTTATGGGAGTGCACTTAGTACCTCTGAAAATTAAGTTCAAAATTAACTGTAGATGTAAAACCAGTGGCAAATAATTAATTTGAGCATCCTTCTAATGAAGTCAATGACTATAGTTTTATTGATGTTATTTGGTATAAATCAAGCTCCCTATCAGGAGTATCTCCAGTGATTTTAAAAAATGAACTTTCCGTCTCTTTTAAAGATGCTCTGTAATACATTCCCATACCTTTACCATGTAGTGCCTCTATCAAGGAGATGTTTTGAAATTTTCTACATTAAGGCTAGTGCATACACCGAGCTAGTTCTGTTCACTTCTCCAAAGAGATTTAAAAGCTTCTTTTAATAAGAAACTGCTGGATATTATTAGTGTCCAGTGGTACTGCTTTGAGACCCATTCTGTTACAAAAAACAGGAGGGATAGATTTAAAAGGTCTTCAAGAACTATCAAAATTGTGGTGAGAGATGGATGTGAGACACATTGGCACCATTTTATGTGAAATCCACCACAAGATGCTCACGTATTTCAGTTTCTGCTCAGCCCTTATTCACCTGCCTGCACCAGCCCCAGCAGTAAAATGTGATATATACTTCAAAAGAGCCTAAATGAGTTTTCTTCCATTCCTTCTGAGCTGCCTTCTTCAGCAGCAAACGTGAAATGTAACCCTTGGATATGTAAAGGGCACATTTCTAGTAGTGTCATAGAACTTCACATTTACAGAATCACAGAATCAATCCACAGGTCCAACCTCTGGCCAAACACCACCATGTCAACTGGACCATGCCATGTCCACTCTTTCCTTAAACACCTCCAGGAGCATTGACTCTGTCCACTGTCCTGGTCAGTCCATTCCAACATTTAATCAGCCTTTCTGTGAAGACATTCCTCCTAATGTCCAACCTATCATGTGACCTTCATGTTAAAAATATGTTAAAATCCAGTTGTGATAATGCAAAGGTCTGGAATTTCTATCTCATATATTCAATAATTCAAAATACACCAAGGAATACAAGATGTAGCACATTAGTTTGGGGCTTAAAATAATCACAACAAATCTTTATCTAATTCCTTCTTACAGAGAAGTAGGCTGTCCTTTACATCTGAGCAGAGCAGGGCAGACACTATGATGGTTCAAGAGGAATTTGGAGTCTCAGATTTAGGACCAAACAGTCCCATTTTTAGAGGATCTCTTAAGCTTCTGTTAGACTTGCTAATCCAACAGTCAAACAAACAAATAAACAAATAAATAAATAAAAACCTAGAGGGAAATTCCTAGTGAAAGATTGTGCTCCTGGATTTTGTCATGTCCCGAGCAAAGATAGTTTTTCCTGGTCCTTGAAGTGCTCTTTGCAGCAGTGTAAGGGGCTTATTTGTGGCTTGGGACTGGTCTGAACAAGGAAAAGGCAGCAATCCTCTTTAGCTCAAGATGAAGCCTTGTTAAGTGCTGAGAAAATGTTGCACATCCACAGCTTGTCCGTTGGGTGTTTTCCACAGGAAGCTCTCTCATGGCTATTTAGGCATGGTGTGAAGTTGCACAGTCTGTAATCTATTTGTATGACCCTGTACATCATTTCTGCAGCCCCTGTGCTGACACACGTTGTGCTGCCTGGGGTAGACATGCAAAAAGTCTCCTCCTCCCCACAGAGTACCACAGAAACCACCAAGAACAAGTAAAACACAGCATCTTTTTGCCCTTTTTCAGCCCCTGTGAGATTCTTCTCCTGCCTTTTGTCCCTCTTCCTCCCTCAAAACAAGCCAATATCTCCCACCTCCCCCAAAAAACCCAATTCCACCCCCAAAAGCCTCCAAAAGCACAAACATGCAACCCCCCAAAAAAGTCCCAAACTATCAGGAAGACATCTCTTAGCAGGAGTAGAACAGTTGATTGAATAAGTCATCGTCCTTCTCATTTGCAGTTTTCTCTTTTTTCCCCTTTATTTCCTCATTTTCCTCCATTTTAGGTTATCTTTAGTTTAATTAAAGTTAATTCAAGAATTTAAATGAGTCCAATTATATTTTTGCCTCATTTCAAAGGATAGCTTTAATTCTAGAAGCGAGAAAAATCAGAAAATGATGCATGTGTGACTGCTCTTTTTCCCAGAGAAAGCAATTACATCATCTTGTTATGGATCCATGCATTAAGACACATTCACTTTAACTTGTCTCCTTAGACTGTAGGAATATTTTATACAAGGTAATTCAGACATCTTTATGTAACACAAGAGTCTGGCTAACGTTAACATTCAAGCAGTGATGACAGAACATATACTCTCCTGCATTTTGATTTTCATAGATACCTACTCTGTAAATATTCAGACTCTTCAAGTTGGAAGAGTTGTTATTAGCTGTATTTAAGGATTGGATCTTTCACTTGTCTTCAGTTTGGGGAAAAGGGACAAGGAAAGTCACTGCTAACTTCCTGGTTTCAAGGGAGATGAATCAGACATTGTCCTAGCACATTCCCATGGGGCCACCAAAAAAGCACAGGCACAGAGGAGAAACACGTATCACCTTTCTCCTGCTGGCAGCTGAAAGCTTCATTTCTGAATAGCATGGGGGGAAGTCTCTGTCTTGAGTAATACTCAGCTATGTCTTTGTTGTGTTGATTAGTCATACAAAACACATACAGCACAAAAGCACTGGTGCACTGGGAAAACTGAATTTCTGTGAAAAGAAAGCTCAGGTTATAGTTCACAATGTACAACAGTTTCATGGGAGAATGAACAGCACAGATATCTGAGAAACAACTGGAGTGTAAGGTACTTTTTAGAAATATCTATCCTGACATTGCTGGAGTAAGATGATCAGCAGCCCTGTTTCTGGCTGTTTCTTTGCAGGATTTCAATGAGAATATAACCATGCAAGTCCCTGTCCTTTTGGTTCTAAAGGCAGCTTATCTATTTACTGCAGCTGAAAGCTCTGATTTAGAGGTGTCTTGCCTTTCTGCCTTCTGGGTTTTGTTGCTGGTATATCAGTGCTCATTCTCACACAGACTTGCTTCACCATTTGGTGGCATAGTACCCATCATTGCAACAAAAACAATCCTCTACCCCAACATTATACCATAGAAAATATGTCAATATTAAAGAGCTTGAGCTCTAACTGTTGTATTTATCAGGTTATTTTATAGTTCATTATGTAAAATCAGATCTTTGAAAGAGCTCCCTGTCTACAGCATCTTTCTTGTCCATTCAAATCCCTCCCCCTCCATAGACTCTTACGTGTTTCACATAAGACAAGCTATGAAATAATTAACAACAGTTACAATTTGCTGAATAACTTTGTGCTTCTTCATGTAAAGCCAGCTGCCTCACTTTTATGTGACTGATTTACCTGAAAATTAACTAGGAAGAATATTACATGTTAAAAAACTCAACGCTCTTCAAACAAGATCAAATAATGCAGCTCTACTTTCAGTGGCCATCCTTTGTAGACTCTCTACAGAGAAACTTGTTGGTTATATAATCTGTCAATGAGATGTTTGCTTTTTTCCATAAATTTAATTAGGTTTTGATAGGTTCATCAGTTTTCATCTAAATTATTTTTGGTGAATTCTAATTGGTTCCTGCTGTGGCTTGGCAGCCACATAACTGATCATATGCCTATTTAATCCACTCATGGGATATTTAACAAATTGTTAGCTATTTCACTGTGCACTGAAGTGTAGCTCTACCAATTCTTTTTTCCTGTCACGCTACTGGGGCTATTATGACAGTCCATTATGTGATTTATTTTGTGAAATAAATGTGAAGTGTTGCAAAAACAACAATACATCATCATCTTTACCCAAAATAAAAAAAGGTCAAGAGATATCTCTCTGCTTGTACATGCAAAACACTAATACCTTTTTTTCCAATCTGTGGACAGTAGTTTACTTTTTGTGACATTAATGCTCTAAGTAAGACATATTGCAGTGAAACAGTTATGTGATAATTCATTTTATCCTTCTAAAATAAGTACTTAATTGGTTAAGAGGAAAAGGAATAGGCCTATTTATCAGATGTTTAGGCTTGTCTACCTGGGGAAATAGCCTGGAATAGTTATTGCATACTAACTCTTCAGGAGGACATTCTTAATCCATAGTGAAATTGTGCCTGTGTTCAGCTTAACCCACACTGGGAATGAGTACAGACTGATCGTTACCCTTTGAATCCACCCTCTGCATTTATTCTGCAACAACTCCCCCACACAGACAAATTTTTAATGAAAATAATGTAAAGAGTTCAGAAACATAGCTGTAAAACTTAGTTTATCTTTTATGCAGTAAAATTCCCACTCTCCTGCCCAGGATTCAGCTTGCTAGGCAGGACTAGAGATTACTTGGAATGTGGAAAGATGTTTCAAATAGGAGTGCCTGAGGTACAGGTCCATATGCTCCCTCTTTTCCCCCAGTTGCCCAAATCATTTATCTTAGGTGGTGTTGAATCTTCTCTAATTTTTGGAGGTGCTGGGGGGGAGGGGTTGTTTGTTTTGGTTTTGTTGTTTTGTTTTTTTCTATGGAATGTAGAGAAGAGTACACATGATGCTCTGGAATTTATGGTACTCTCTTCTGTTTTTCCTAGTAGGATGTGAGCTGCTTGTGTGCTTGGTCTGCAGAGCAGTCCTGCAATACTTCAGCCCTCGAAGGAGATGTGACACTCACTCTTCCTTCTGCAAGCACAGAGAGACCTAATCAGTGAAATAATGGTTTCTGGTCAGACCTGTCAGTGTGCAACTTTGTTTCTCGCTCTCTAAAATAAATCAGGGTAATGATGCCTGTAAAATGGTGTGAAATTTTGAAAGACAAACATGATAGATGTGAAATCATACTAAATCACCTTCTCAGTAGATATATCAAGTTTTCTCAAAATGTGGTAATTTCTGCGTGACACAATTCACATAATGTCAGACTTGAGAAATCCATAACTCAGATATCAGAAAACAAGACAGAGCTGTCAATATGCTAGTCCAACAAATGACTTAAAGTATTGTTGAACTTTGCTGTAATTCACATGCCAACAGAGACATACAGCAGCTTCTGTATATCCATGTTTTCTTAACAGCCCGTAGTAGGTGAATACACAAGTGCAGTAAAGCGCTGTCAAACCAAACCATTAGGGATGACAGACCCCAGCGGATTAAGTCATGATGGTAAGGTCAGTGGGATGTGAAACTTGGCTAATGATGTCATGCCCTTGTCAGCTTGCATTGGCTAAACACGTTAAGGTTTACCAGCAAGCCCCATGGCTTAGTGAGCACTGCTGAAGGGAATTTTGACCTGAAATAGGTCAACGTGAGCAGAATACAAATACTTGTGCTGCAAAGACTCTCGTTGAAAGCTGGCACTGCTAAAGCCAACGGGAGCTTGGCCAGTGACCTCCGTGAGGCCAGGATTTTGCCCTTTGGCTTCTGTGGATATGACATTCAATTAAATCCCTTCGCTTCTGTTCTGTAGATTGGGTTTCATCATATGTCATAAGACATTTGTAGATTGCAAGCTGTGGAGCAGCGAACAGCATCTCATTAAAGATTTGCAGAGATACAAGAATTAATGGGACCCCAGTCCTTCCAGGGCCACCTCACACAGGCTGAAGAACAAAGCAATAAAAGAAAGCCCATCTGCAGTGCAAGAATGATTCTGCTGCAGGAATTAGCTAACGTTTATCATCTGAAAACGAGTGCCCAGGATGCTCTGTGCAGCTGAGCAGAGCAGTGTGGGTAAGTGTAGAGGGAGCCACAACCAGCTTCCCCCTGTCAGAAACCATTACGGTGAGCAGGGCTCAGAGAGAGGAGGTCTCTGAGCTGAGACCTAGCCACTCTGACAGCTGGTGCTCCAGGAGCCAGCCAAGTATTTCCAAAGGGGAAAGAGGCACTAAAAGAGGGGTTGCAAAACAAGGCAGGGTGAAAGTAGGCTGTATCTCTTGGAGAGACAGAGATTAGTGATGCATCTTATGCTTCAGATAAACAGCCAACCTTGAAACTCTTGTCTGTCTTGCAGAGATGGTGATTGTGTTTTATGGCAGTGTGGTTTGGTTTTGTATCAACGCTCAACGAAAAAGTACTAAAGCTAGCTCCTTCAAGCAGAAATTTTGTTTGTTGTGGGTTTTTTTTTTACTTCTAGGCATAAGCATTAAATGAAAAAGTACTAAAGCTAGCTCCTTCAAGCAGAAATTTTGTTTGTGGTGTTTTGGTTTTTTTACTTCTAGGCATAAGCATTGCTAGGTTTACCAATTGAGTGAAGCAAAAAAACACCTCCATAGCCAGAGCCACAAAAGCCAAGGAGCAACATGCTCACCCTCAGGAGGCCATCAGCAGAGATTCTCAGACCATACAGCACCACGTCTAAAATGCTGTTCAGGCAGAATCTCCTGCAATTTCATAGAAGCACAGGTCTGCCCAGCTCTGCTTAGCACATCTACAGGCAGTAGAAGGGAGAGGGTAAAGGTATTATATGTAGCTCTTCTTCAGTGCATTCTACTGTGACACCTTTCAAAGCAGACTTCTAAACTTCTCCAAATTTATTTTTAGAAACATTTTGACTCAAGAACCTTAAAGCTCAGCAGAGTCCCAATGGCAAGTGGCTATGAAGGAGTTACAAATCTCATTCTGACACTCAGTCCAAACTTAGATTCCAATTAACTTAGGGTTTGGGGTTTTTTAATAGCAAATACGCAGTGGCTAAATTTCCTAGAAGGTTACAGTATTTAAATTGTACTACATTATTTGCCTTTTAAAAAAATTTTTTCCCCTAATGTGGTAAATAAAACAAGGTAGGAGGAGATGGAATTGACTAATTCTAGAAATGTGGAGCCTAAGCCTTAGATACATTTAGGCAACTAAAACTAAGGAAAATTTCAGAAGTGCCCAACAGGGTAGATGCCATTGCTTCTGCTAATGTCAAAGTGCCAAAAGAATGGCAATCTGAAAGATGAGGAATAGTGTATTATTAGTGTCAGTGTCAGAAAATGTTAATGAGTGACATTATCACATATTAAAACAGACACAGGGAAGTAGCTAAGAAGAAGCAGGTTTCAAAGAAGGAAAATCTTCTACTTGACAAAAGTTTATGTCATTAAACAGTTTAGGTGTGCACAACATCTCTAATAATATTTATTTAAGAAAGAGAATTTCATGGAATACAGTGACCTCAAAAGATAGAGTAGAGAACTAGCTAAGAGTAATAACCTTCTAGTGAGAAGGCAGATGCTGTCAATCAGGAAAAATTCCAAATAAAAAAAGGAGCACAACAGGACTAAGAAGTGACAATTTTGTTTTCTATTCCCTCAGCTTTCCAGGCTGCCCATGAACAGGCCCATGGGACAGACCTGGGGCAGGGACACTGTGAGGTTCCTGGGACTGAAATGAGAAGATCCTTCTCTGAAACCTGAAGAGCCACATTTTGCTACTGATTTAACCCTCCTCCCAGTTTCAGTGCACATACAGATAAACCGCCAAAGCCAGCAGTAACAGAGTAGATAACATGTTTCAACAAGACCTAGTTCAGCAAAATTTGAATGATTGTGAATATCCAAAAGCAAAAGGAAATTTGGGGAATTTACTTACATTGTGAATAACCAGAAAGAATCAGAAATAAAGGCATGAACAGGGAAGATTTCTGGGAAGATGAACATTTCAGGTAGGACAGAGAGGAACATAGAAGCTTTCTCTCAACAGGTACAAAGATGAAACTACACAAGAGAGGATTGTTGCCATCAGCAGGCAGAATAGAAGCATGTCCCACCACAACACACCCCTAGCACAGAACAAGAGCCAAGAGATTATTTTAATTCACAACCCCTGTACCAGAAGCTGAGCAGAGTAGTCAAGTTACCAACATGGAAATGCTTAAACAAACAAATGACTGGACTATTATTAGTCAAGGAATAGTCAAGTCCCCAGACTGGGGTCTGGGCAAGTACCAAACCAGAAGTACTGAAGTTAAACAGCAAATATCAGCCAGAAGCCAACACGAAGGCACAAAAAAGAGCTGTCTGTGGAAGAACAATGGAGCAACCAACTGGCATAAGCAATAAAGTGAGCTACAAGTCAGATATTAGCAGGTGAGAGGGAAGGCATCCGAGTAGTTTCACCTAGCTAAACAAAGAGAAGACTAAAATATTACTTCTGTCCATCTTACAGAAGCAACTTGGCACACTTATAAAGAAAAAGGCATCTAGTTATTTAGCATACAAAAATGTGTCAGAGGAAATATAAAAATGTTTTTGCAGAAAAAAATCAGAATATGCTGTATTACTGTTCTTATAGATATATATGTAAGACCAAAAGAGTAAGAAATTGGGTGTAGAAGTGTGTTCAGCTGCAATCCCATATATTTTCAGGATTAGGAAAATCAATAAGAATTTTCCTTTCTTTACTAATGTACAAATAAAAAAATAATAAAAAAAAAAGATCAAAATGAATGCCTTCAGCAAAGTTCCCTTGTTCCTAGTTTCAGGCCAGTAAAAAAGAGTTTGAAGAACAGTTTTCAGAGGGCGTAAAAACCTTCTAATTAATCATTTCTTCAAACACATCAGGAGCAGGAAGCTATAGAGTTTGTAGGCCCATTAATTGATCAAAGTACAAAAGGAACTTTCAGAGAAGATAAAGAAGAGGAGGAAAATTAAATAATTTTTTAGAGCCTTGAAGGAGTTTGGGGAAATATCTGGGCTGGAACCTTTCTTCATGCATCAGAGGGGATATGTCAAAGGAACTACTTCAGAGTGAGTTCATTTAAAGAATCTATAGAAGAAATTGTCAAAATTAAGGTAAAAAATCATCAGGTCCAGATGATTTAAAGGCTGACCTACTAAAGGAAGCTGCAAGGCATTGGAGCTGTCATTGCACAGCAGGAATGGAGGATGGCAAAAGCAATGACAAATTTTCATGAGTTGCAAGGTGTATCTTTAGCACTGTAGCACCTCCCAGTTTGGCAGCTGTACCAGAAGCATGGGCAGGACTTAAATAAGAGGATATTGGGAAATCACAGTACCTCAGCTCCCTCCAGGGAAGGAGCTTTCAGAGAGGGGAGTCAGGTCTTCAAGCCAGACAGAATTCTCTGAAGGTATCCAGTAATAGACCCCATTAAGAACATGGGCAAAAAAAGGCAGAGGAATGGCCAGGCTGGGTTTGTTAAGAATCCTGTCTCCTAAAGTGAATGCCTAGGAAAGAGAAGACAACCAGGACAGATGTACAGGATGTTCCTGATGAATACTCCTAGGGTTTCCAACCATTTTAACTTCCATGAGTGCTTTAGGCAGCCTTTGTTTCTGTACATTTAGTAACCTTCACTGGATTTGTGACCTGTGAACTGGACCAGTCTGTCCCTTGAATCCACAAATGACAAATACTACCTACATTAAGTGGCAACAAACTTTGAAAGCCAACTACAAATTGCATGAATAATCATTTTGCTTTTTTAAATTTTCTAAATATGGCTGCAAGAAGTGTCCTTCAATGTCCCTACTTTAGGTACAAGAAGAGATAGTGAACAAGCAATTCCCACCCTATCCTGCACACACTGTTTGTGATTCAATCTCTGGAATTCCTGAGAAGTATTTGACAATGTCCTTCACCAAAACCACAGTATAGGAAAGGAACTCTTTTGAGGGACAAGTAAAGAGTTAAGGTTTAGAAAAGGAAGAATAGTAATGAACAACCAATTTTCTCCATGCAGAGAAGATATCAGTAGAGTCTTACTGGGGTGTGTGATAAGTCTGCCCTGTTCAACGCTTCTAAATTACCTGGAAAAGGAGGTGAACAGTAAGATGGCTATGTTTTCTGTTGATAAGGATTTAGCTCGTGAAAAAAAAAAAAAAAAGTACTGCAGGAAGCAAACTGACTGGATGATTAAGTGGAAGATGACATTCAAAATAGATAAATATAAAGTAGCATGTACAAGAAAAACAATCAACTTTATATACACAGTGGCAGTCTTTAAATTAGCATTCAGGAATAAGATCTTGGAAATATAACAGACAGTCTATGATAAAGTGTCAGAGCTAAATGCTCAGGAGTAATTAAAAAAAAAGGCAAATTGAATGTGAGAAATTATTAAGAAAGGAATAGAGAAGGGAGAGAGAGAACATCATCCCATGTTGCATAGGTATGGGGCTACCACACCCTGAATACTGTGGGCAGCTCTGACACACCCATCCCCATAGTGTGCAGCAGGTCTGAGAAGGGTTCAGAAGTGGAGTATTAGGATGACAAAGGTACCAAGTGGTTTCTGCATCTAAAGTGATTAAATAGATCAGGCATTTTCAGTCTGAAAAGAGGTGACTGAACAAGACTGTAAAAAAGGTCTATGAAATCACAAGTGTGTAGCAAACATAAATAAGGATCTTGTGTTCATTGTCTTTTCTAGTGCAAGAATCAGAATGTATCAAAGAAAGACAAAAGATGGCAAATTCAAAACAAAGAAAAGAAATAAAGCACACAGCTGTGAAAAGTCTTTCCATAGGCTTTCGCCAGAGTTTCCCAGGCTTCAGAGAGTGATGAGTCAAAAGAGGATAAGTAAAAAACTCAATCCATTTCAATTAAATATGCAGAAAAAATGTGTATCCTAGGAGCCATGGTTCATCAGGAGCTGAGATATTATGCTGGGGAAGGGTTTATGGCTTCCCTGGCTCTGTACTTCTCTCAATGCATCTACAGATGGCTGCTATCAGAGAGAACATAATGGATAAAACTAATCTTTTGGCTGTGTAGGTTTAGACTTTCTTGTGCTCGATCAATACACTCCAGCTTTTAAGATTCACAGTTAGTAAAATACTTTTATTTTTTAGTCTAGTGAACCTATTTGGTATGGGCAACACTGACAGACAGTGAACATAGAACCCCACTGCACTATGACAGTGATGGGGTTTTTTAGTGACTCTTTACAGTTCCACTCTTGATAGCTGAAAGATCCCTCGTGAAAGAAATAAGTAACAAATTGACAGAGGAGAACTGCTTCAACAGGAGGTCTAACTGTAGCATGTCTTCAAGTCTTCATGGATGCTGGAGATGGACAGTTATGTTGACCCCGGCACATTGATTTTGGTGCAGACGGAGTTCATCTCTTTCATTGAAGACATAGTTCAGTGGTAGATATGGTGGTGGTGCTGGGTTAACAGTGGGACTTACTTGATGATCCTAAAGGTCTTTTTCAACCTTAACAATTCTACAGTACTCCTCAATTTTAAGTACATCAGATATCAAGAGGGTAGCTTAAATTTTGGTTTTTACTTTGTAGTAAGCACAGACTGCCAGTTACAGAGCTCAGAGTTCAAAGCTTGCTCTGCTTCTGCTGAATTCAGTAATACTGGCTGGCACTATTTCATGGCATTGATGCCATTAAGTCCTGGTTCTTTTCTGGGGTCCCAGCTGGGAGGAATAGCCAAGGGGTTTGTAAATGGGCACATCAATGGCTCAGGTGCAGAGCCTGAGAACAGGTCAGGGATTCTGTAACATTTTCATAGTAACAGGCTTGACTGAGACACACAGGGGACTAACACTTCCTAATGTCTTCCCCACCAAAGAAATTAAGAGCAACAAGATGTGCCTGGCTTTGCTTTGCTGCACAGTGTGTGATGGAGCAGGCACTGCTCTCCGTGCCAGTGGCAAAGTGGGGACTGGCTGGGAAGTGTTCAGGGCCACAGGACTGGGACCCCAGGGCACACAAGGGTCTGGCACACGCTCGTGTGTGCACACACAGCCCCAGCAATGAGGGAACAGCAACCAGGCTGCTCCCCTTCAGGGCAGAGGCCACTTCCCCACCACCCAGCCCCCAATGGGAAACTCCTCAGGCTGGCCAGAACCTCTGTTCCTATTTACTGGGTATTTACTGCACCTACTTACAGAAAATCTAGAGTACTCTCTTAACCATAATTGCACAGGGGAGAGGAAAAGCCCATTAAACTGTGATCAGCCAGACTGCAGACAGAATTTAAAACATAGTCCTACTTTAAGGCAGTACGTGCAAAGCCATCCTACCTCACATCTCTAGGAAACTTTGACAATCCAAGGACCATCCTCCTCACAAAGAAAGCATTGCTTCAAGCTTTCAGGGTTACAGTGCCCCAGAAGTTCCAATTACCTCCAGCTACAGTTAGTGTTAAGCACTCTGAAAATCAGAGCTTTAAGGGCTTGATTTTCATTGCTTTTACCTGAGATGCAGCTGAAAATGCTCAGCCCATTTATCCCATCAGTGGGAAAAGACACTGAAGTGGTGAGGAAATGGAAGGAAACTTTGCTAGATACTTGCTAGTATCTTAATAAACTTCCCAAACTGGAATTTAAGAATGCAAACAACTCATGGCTCAGAACTGGCAGCACACAAAGTCTCAAAGAAAAATGAAATAACACAAGAAATCTCCATGTGTTCTTAGCCAGATAATTGAAAAACATCCTGCAAATTGTTCTGACATGTTTTTGAACTTGCATTTTATTCTGTGAATTGATGTTAAACTGTGACCCTTTGCTGGGCCATTTGCAAATAGAAAGCTTGTCACATTAAATCATTCTAAAATACAACCACATTTACATTCCAATTTTAGTCTGCATTTCCCTAGTGATGCAGACAAAATAAGAGTTTTCTTTAATTGAAGTGACTCTCCAGAATGCTAATGAACATTTGATTGAGTTTGGACATTTTCATAATTCTGATGTTCTTATTTTGCTGACAAAAATTAAAAAACCAAGGATACAGCTGACCTCCTCAAATGTCCTCCTGTTCCACAGAAGGAAGTACACAGGAAATTGTTCTGGGGTTTGTTTTGCTTCTTTTTTTTAATTACAAAGGCTGTTTCACTTGTCTGGATATTGACAGAGGGTGATAGGACAAAACAGGAATGAGCAAAGTTATCTTGTCTTTGTGTTCATATTTGCTTGTTGGTAGGTAGGTTTTTTGGGGTTTTTTTTGTTTGTTTTTTTTTGAGAGCACAGACTATGTTGAACTTAGAAGGGAGAAATGTAGTGTGGTCATTTCTGTAGTGGCTTCAAGCTGGCCTCTTATCACTCTCTACAGCCACCTGAAAGGAGGCTGTAGCCAGGAGGGTGTCAGCCTCTTCTCCCAGGCAACCAGTGACAGGACAAGAGGACACAGCCTCAAGCTGCACCAGGAAGTTTAGGCTAGATGCTAGAAAAAAATTCTTCACAGAAGGAGTGGTTCAGCATTGGAATGGGCTGCCAGGGAGATGGCTGAGTCACAAGCCTGGAGGAGTTTAAAAAAAGACTTAATGAGGCACTCAGTGCCATGGTGTAGCTGACAAGGTAATGTTAGGTCACAGGTTGGACTTGATGATCTCAAAGGTCTTTTCCAACCTAGTTTATTCTGATTCCTTTCTTTGTAAGGCAGACTTCATAATAAACAGAAGCAGAAAATGTGAAGGTTTTTCAGCACAGTGTTTTGTCTGTACCACTTGACAAATTTTATTTTCAGCAGAATCAGTGATTAGGCCAAATGCTCCCACTTGCATTATACACAGTAATGCACACTCCTGCAGCAGAGCAGAGCAAGGTACAGCCAAGAACAGGGGCTTGTGCTCTGGCTTTGCACAGCTGCCAGTGATCACCCACCCTGGGCAGCAGATGAGAACTCACCCAGTGTGTTTGCCTTCCACGTGGTACAGCCAGCTCAATCCAAGCTGCTCCTCCTGCCAGAGCACCCATTTCTCCACCATGGCACAGCCAGATCAGCTCCTCCCTCCTCTCTCCAAAACCCAAGCTGTATAACCAAAGATGTAATATTACACAAGCAACACAAATGACTGTTTACTTTAAGAGTGATAAAATGCAAATAACATGCAAGTCAGTTATTCTCCAGAGTTTGTTGAGACGAGAGTCATGTACAGGGTGGATGGCATCTGGAGACAAAATGGACAAAGGTCCCCAGGACCCAGGAGGGGAAGACAAGTTGCTGACACCACAGTTGTCTTGGGCAATGGGGACTGGTGAGCATCATGCCAGGAGGCCTTTCATACACTGGAAAACTCCTGGAGCCCCAGACTGATCTCTCTTTCAGTCTTTGTGCAAAATAGCCATGTTATCATCCTCTTTAGGGAGAGCATGATCCTTCAGCTTTGTTTTAGAAATTTTAAAACAAAGCATTGTTATGAACAATATTTTTCTTTGTTTTAGCATTTCCAATCAATGTGTGGGAGTTAAAGTGTTTTAAAAAATGAAACAACAGACAAAATCAAAATGTTTTTAGTCAGTAGTTCAACTATCTCAAATGTTGATTGGAAAGGAACATCACAGAATCACAGAACCACAGAATCCTAGAATATGCTGAGTTGGAAGGGACATATGATGATCATTAAGTCCAACTCCTGGCCTTGTGCAGGACAATCCCAAGAATCACACCATCTGCCTGATAGTGTCCAAACATTTTCTGACCTCTGTCAGGCTTGGTGCTATGACCACCCCCTGGGGAGCTGTTCCAGTGCTCAGCCACCCTCTGGGTGAAAAACTTTTTCCTGATATCCAACCTAAGCTTCTCCTGACTCAGCTTCAGGCCATTTCCTTGAGTCCTGTCGCTGGTCACAAGAGTGAAGAGATCAGTGTCTGCCCCTCTTCTTCTCCTTGTGAGGATGTTGAAGGCCACAATGAGGTCTCCCCTCAGTCTCCTCTTCTCCAGGCTGAAAAAAACAATTAACTTTAGCCTCTTCCCATATAGCTTCCCCTCCAGATCCTTCACTATGCTCATGGCCCTCCTTCGGATGCTCTTTAATGGTTTAATGCATTTTTTATATTGTGGCACCCAGAGCTGTCCCCAGCACTCAGGTGAGGCAGCCCCATCTCAGAGCAGAGCAGGACAATCCCCTCCCTTGCCCTGCTGGCCATGCTGTGCCTGATGCCCCCAGGACAGGGTTGGCCCTCCTGGCTGCCAGGGCACTGCTGGCTCAGGTTCAGCTTGCCATGGACCAGAACCCCCATGTCCCTTTCCACAGTGTTTCTCTCCATGCCCAGAAATGGACATTGCCCAGGAAAATCAGTTGTGAGGAGAGCAAAAGCATACCTGAATAAACCAGAGCTGACACAGACTCTTCACTCTATCACCTAACCAGTGTTACAGATTCAGAAAGCTGAGATCTTTCTCTTTGTCATGTCCTTGTATTTCCCTGTTTAATTCAGAAGTCATAAAAAAAAAAAACCAGACAGATGTTATTTCACTTCCCCACAATTAAAGGACAAGTGAATCTTTGTGGAAAACCTGCCTCTTGAGCTGCCAACTACGGATGTGACAGGCACAGAAGCTCCCCTGAGATTTAAATACATATCCACAAAATTTTGCTTACTGTCCAAACACAGTGTTTGAGTGACTGCTGATATTGTACAGAGGTTTTCAGCTTTAAGAACAGTCTCAGTTTAAGAAGGGGGAAAAATAACAAAACAAAGTAAATCAAAAACAAAACAAAAGCAAAACCAAAAATTTAAGAAAATATTAAAAGAATTTTTTAAAAACCCACTACAATTTTTTCATGATTAACATTTTCTTCCTTTTCTTCAGGCTATACAATATGACAACGTGGAAATACAAAATGCTTTCCTTCTTTACTTCATCTTGCATTAAAACAAGGAGAGCACTTAACATTTTACCAACAGAGAAGTGTGCTGGAAAAAAGTATTCCTATAAGCAAGCCATTCTCAGAGCAGAAGAGGAAGGGCTTGCTGGCACCAGCAGGCTCAGCTGTTAGCTCTGCACAGACCTTAACAAACGTGTACAGCCTGCTATAGGTAATTAAATGTTGAAAGGCTTATTTTGGAGAGCAAAGCCTGCTAATTCTCTGCCTTGAAAATATGCTTGTAACAATGGCAGGGCTTTTTTTAGTTCTAGCTTCACGTTAGCACAAAGTGCAAGGTTATATCACACTTCAATTGATTAAGTGCTGATCGCCCCAGTAGACAGATTTGATTATATTGCAAGTATGAGCCTGGAGAGAGTAATTAGTAGTTTCATCCTCATTCTGCATCCTCAGTTCCACATTTAGATTATGAGCAGAGCCTTTCAGGCTTCTTAATTTATTTTTACAAGGTATCACAGATCCACAGCTGTTTGGCAGCAGATACAGAAAAAGGTATATTTGTGAAATGAGTTGAGCCCTTAATTATTAAGGCATTTCTTGTTTTGGTGACCTCCATCCTTGTTCAACTTATCTGTAGTCACAGTCAGCAATAGCTGTGGAAGAAATGGAGCAAAGACAGCTAAACTGTTTAGGCAGCAGCATTAATGCTGACTTTGATGGCTTGCTTCACCTGTTCACTTTCTTCTATTTAAAATTGTCATGTGGCTAGCAAAGCACTCAGGAAAGTTTACATTTGTCCAGTCATGATTTTCAGGACAAAGATTTTTGTCCTTGACTTTTATTCTTTTGTCTTGCAGGGACACAGGCACAAAACCAGGTTGTGAATTGTATGCTAACCTGATGTTAATAAGAGATAAGAATAACCTCTAACACCCCGGCTGTCTCTATAGAATATTTCAGTGTCTAGTACCAAATAATGCACAGTATAGATGCAATTTAAAGTGATGATAGAAAGAAAAAGTATTTAAATACTTTCATAGGTAGCATGCTCATAAGTAGCCCCCCAAAGGATCAAAGGATCTTGGTAGGAAGAATTGCTGACCAAAATGCAGTACACATAATTAGTATTTATCAACCTCAGTAGATTTACTTAAATGCCACAGGTGGAATGGCAAACTGAAGTATAATTTTTGGGATACTACAGGATTGCATTTATTTCTGTCAGTATTTTCTTCCAACTAGTTTAGGGCTTTGAGTGCAGAACATTGGGTCATTTCCATATTTCCCAGGCAACAACTCCTACCTGACTGGCAACAGTGATCTATCTTGACTGAGCTGTAGCCTCAAGAGAAATGTCTTCTGGAATTTGAACATCTACATTGATAGCAAAATCTCCCTCTAATGATTGCTTAAAATCTAGAAATACATATTCACTTCAGAAATATCATTCCTGAAGGTGATTTGTCTTTATTGAAAACTACAGTTGGAAATCACAAAAGAGGTTTGAATATTACTTAACACATTCTCGTTTTAAAAAGTCATGTCAGCAATGTGCCACAGTCCTAATTACTGCAGAGAAATTAGCAAAGAATTATATGCAAATAAATGAAGATAATCAACGTTATTAGCACATTTTGCTAGTCAATCATTTCAATTGCTTTAGGCTATGTGACAGTATTGATATGGGAGAACCAGCTAAAAAAAAGCCAATATAACTTTATCATGTGAGTACCCATCATTTGCATAAACATTTCAAATGTAGGTCTGAGCCATGTGGTGTCAAACTGGGCTGGCTCTGGTAATTTATGTTACCTACATTGTGAGCATGGTTTGGTCTGAAAAGTGGGATTGTCAGTTCAAGACATTCTATTTTTTGGTTTCTTCTAGTGTGTGTCTATATAGTTAAGATATTTCTGTGCTGGGTTTTTGCTTCAAGCAGTATTTGTTACTGGGACTGTCTGGTTTGAGTGCTGCTGCCTAAATGTGTCTATCATTTCAGGGTGCAAGACTTGGAGAAATCTGTTGTTTTACCAGCATTCAAATTCCCAATGGCAGAAGAGACAAATCTGGTGCTGCCATATTTTGACACAATGGCTGGTTCTTGCTTCTGAGCTGCATTTTTTCTGCCCTGTGATAAATCTCACGACTTCTTGATGGCTTTTTTTTTTCTTTTTTAATTTCTGGGAAGAAGAATGCAGTTTATTCTTGTTGGGTGGAGACTTCTATTCTCACAGCACAGTTTCCAAGAATTCACTTTTTTCTGATCTTGCTCAAACTGCTCCAATGACTGGGAGGGCATTGTCCCCTCAGCATGACTCACAGCCTCCAGGACACCCAGCCAAGGCAGATTTGTCTTTCATGGGTGTTCTGGGCTTGGTGCTGAAGTGGAGATTACTCAAAGGCCCCAGGAAGGAGAGAGAGACAGGAACCAGTTTCCCGGGAAAGCTGAGGCTTGATGCTGGAGGTGAAAATATACTGCCTGCCCAAATGGAATGGGGCTGAGCCAGAGGGAAAAGCAGCCTGCAGCTAAAAGAGGATGTGACCAGCTGGTGAAAGAGGAGTGACTGGGAGTTCAGGAGAGCAGGAGCCAAGTAGAGAGATAGACCTTGGGAGGTGGGAGATGCCTCTCCCTGCTCAGGGGGGCCCTGGGGCTGTGGGGAAGATGGGAACAGCAGCAGCAGAAGGTAAACTGAGGCAGGCACACAGGAGCAGTGCCAGGCAGGAAGGTCAGGAGCAGGAGCAGAGGTATTAATCTGGATATTAATCCTGCTGACACTTGCTTTTTGTTCACCACAAGTACTTGCCCAGTTAATTGCCCTCCAGAGATTCACTCTCCCCATCTGCAGGACCAGGCTTTGGGGACTGTAGTTCAAGGGAATGATTGCAGGATTTAAGCACACATACTCAGAAAGAAAACACAAATGTAAGCCTTTGACTGTGGTACAGCTCTCTCACACACACATGCTTAGCTATTATTTTAGGACTGTCTCTCTCGTTGTGCCAATACTAGCACATTAACCTGTTCAAAGGAGCATCCCCAGGCACTGGAGCTGTCAGAGCTGCCTCCAACACAAGGCTGGCCTGTGCCACCTCCTGTTCCCAAACCATCCCTGGACACATATTTGGAGTTAGCACAGCCTGGGCTCCTTCCCATCAGATGTGACACCCCAGGCCTGAGGGAATCAGTAGAGGTGGGTCAGCTGCCCTCTGGGTCCAGGTACCATCCTGGGCACACTCAGCTGACAAGTTCAGACACAGCTTTAATATGACCCTGCAAGCAACTTCTGATTCATTGCTCCTCATGCTTGGTGATGTTTTTAATACATGTTGTGTCTTAGAAGAGTAAAAATTCCAGTGGCTGATTTTTCACAGATTTGCTCAGCTCTAATTAAGCTCCTAGAAGCTGCCTCAGATTCAGCATCCACAGAAATTTCTTACAGGTATTAGAATGCAAGAACCTAGTTTGTAGTGCTGCATCATACAGCTCCAGAATGGTGCCACTCTTACAGTAGTAAGGATTATTTCTTATAAGGCCTTCTATTATTTCTAATATTTGCTCAAATCATTGTCACAATTGCAAAGAATTTTGATGTTCACTTTTATCTTTGTAGATTGGATCCTCCTACCCATGACTCAGGCCTGTACTTGGAACATTTCTTCATTCATGGGAGCCCTCAATTCATTAATTAATTCATTCATTCATTTGTTCATTCAGGTACCTCCTCATGAATTCATCCCTCATAATATTCCTTCATTTTTTTTCAATGGGTCACAACTTCAGGTATTGAAATACTGCACTACTGAATACTACTTCTCACCTGTGAAATGAGAAATACTTGGTTTTTGCAGTTTATGGATTATAAATGACAGAGGAGTCACTGTTGTCATAGCCTGCAGAATCACCACATATGTACACACGTAGTGTTTCTAATGTTGCAGATATGGAACAACAAGATTCTTCATTATATTAAAGCAGGTATACCCTGTGCCATTTTTTATTTATTTTATCTCATTATTCCATTAATGAAATTTTTAGTTGTTGCTGGAGTTTAAAAAAATTTTAGGTGTGTCAACATTTTTTCTACCATTCAGTGATGCTTTGTCTTTTCATTTGTTAGATTTTAAGAAAAATATTTTCCTTTTTATATCTTTTGTCTGTTCAAATACACTGATTTTGTTCATATTTTTCTAGCAGAAATCACAAGCATATGACTGAATCCAATACGAATCAGGATACTTTGTACTTTTTTATGCGGGAAAATGACATAAAATTTGGAAAAATAAAAAAATATATACTTTGTGCTACATGCTAATAATACCACAATCATATGCTGGGTCTTTATTTTTCTACTTCTCTTTCTAGATGCAGTTTATAATTTATATACAATAAATTCATTTACATAACAGATTCACTGGGCACATTTAAATTCTAAATAACTGCCTTGAACAACTGGGATAATGCTAGAGCAAGAACAAAGTAGAGGAACTACTCAGAGCATCTTCGAGTCCTTGAAAAGGAGAATTATTTACAACAATTGCCAGATTAAGGTAATTACAGTACCAATACACCACTCTCAAATATGTCAAAGGAATGTGTATTTTTAAATCAAGCTAAATGCCTGTATAGGCTATTAGGATCATTTTATGATGCTGTTGTAGCTGAGACAACATCTCACAACAGCTTAAATTTATATCTATAATAATGGTCTGCTTTGTTTAATACATATCTTTGCTAAATTGGTGTGGCCTTTCTATTTTCTGATGCAGACTGGTGGCAAGGTGTTTGTTTTAGGAGAGAGGCTCTGCTCCATAACGTTGTTTGTGCAGACTGTGCAACGTTACCCTCAAGTGTTTACTACATGGGGCACTAAAACTCAGATTTATGCCACATCTTCAGAGGTGGTAGTCAACTGCAGTTGCTATTGCAACAATTCAATTTTTGTGTAATACACAGTAAACCTCCACTGAGAATGGTTTTATACTCTTTTAATGCACTCCATATGCTGAAAGAAATAGTTTGAGATTAAGGGAGGCTTATGGTAGACGCTGGATAAATTTCTTGTTTTCATTCAGAAACCCCAGAGGCAGTAACAGCCCAGTGCCAGCATCACACCCAGCTCAGGGGCAGGCTGGCTGCCACCTCTCTGCACCATCACATGCACCCCTGCACAGGGGTAGTGCAGCCCCAAAGAGATTTAAAGTCACCCTCCAGCCTTCTCTGCACCACTGTTTCTCACATCTTTGCCTCACCCACCCAGTCTCCCATTCTTCTCATACATTTCTTGTGTTTTCTCCCCATGTCCCAGTTTTGTACTACCCAATATAAAAAAACTGCAGTAAAGAAACTTCTCCTCTAATACTTCTGCTCTTTCTTTTACACTGGCATATTATTTATGTATACACAAAATTACAGACCTATGTGATCTTTCTTACCCATAGTCCTCCAATTTCTGTCTCATTTTTATGTAACTTAATAATGTGTTTGGCAGTAAAGGAATATAAAACAACTTTTTATATTGAAAGTGAAATTTTAAAAGGAGATGAGCCAAAAAAATTCAGAGTTTTAGATGGATTCAGTATCTCAATTACTGACTTCAGAAAATCAAAAGGGAGCCAACAATGCCTGTAGAGAGGAAGGCAAGTGTACCTTATGCTGGGCAGATACATAGGGAACAATGCATCAAACTTAAAAAGCAGTTTCTCATGCAGGTGGCCACCTGAGATGTACAAGCAGGGACAGTAGCAGATTGGTTTGTGAGGCGGGCTTTGTTCCCAGAAGAAGGGAATTGCCTGTGCTCATGGAGCAGGTTGGATAAAAGTAACTTCAGCTAGGACAGATCACAAGAAACAGAGCAATATGAAGTCCCTCAGACCTGGAGGAAACAGACTCACCTCTAACCATGCAGCATAAATCAGCTTTTAGTTCCCACTCCAGTAAGTAATTGTGACTCATTTTGTACAGGTTGCATCAATAGATATAGCCACAGATCTACAGTAGAAAATAGGAAAACCCAAAAAATTTATCTAATTTTGTATATTGGGAAAATCAATGCACCAATAGTCATAGAAAATCCTGAAGTAACATTGTTCAAGGACCAAGAAGAGCCTGGCTGCAGCATCCCAGAAATATCAGAGCTAAAACAGCAAAGATTTAAGAGAACCAGAAATGAAAATTGCAATAGTCAGGTCATGTGGTGATTTGGATTTAGTTGAAGATTTCAAGAGAGCAGCAGCTGGCACAGATCTGGGTAGAGCAACTCACAGCCCATCAGGCAGAGTTCACTGAAAGGCAGACAATGTCAAAGCCAACTCAAGATATCTGCCTGGAGAATGAAGTAGAAGGCAGATTTAAGGGAAATAAATATATCCCAGAGAAGAAAACAGTCAAACAAACAAAAATGTGTAAGGGTGGAGGAAGTCCTTTCTGAAAGTAAGATTGTGGTGTAGTCTGGAAAGTGAGACAGGGAATAGCAGAGGGAGGGCTGGGTTCTAGAGAGACACAACAGTGCTGTTAAAAACAGTTGGAGCAGTACATTTGGAGACCACTCTGAGCAACATTAAATTGAATAGCATTCCCCAGAGAAAGTGAACCTTAGTGAAAAAGCCTGGATGTAACTCACTTAGAAAAACAGTGTGCAAATAAATAAATGTTCCCGGAAGAAACTACATTACCACCGGAATTAACTTATGTGAAATTTGTCAAGTTAAATGCTTCAGTGATACTGGTTTTGCCATATGTTTGTAATTTTTTTCTTGCACAGCAGCTGGTATTTTTCTAGGATGTTCAGGTCATGTCCCTATTGTCTAACCATGACTAGCAACATTAAAACATTTCCCAACAAAATAAAGTCTGAAAGCTCTTTCTTAACTAGCTGCACATTATTTTGTTTCTTTCTCTTTGTTCTTCAGATGCAGCTCAGAAAAGTGTGGAATCTTCTTCAGAAAATCAATCCCTCTTTAAACAATTGCAAGTCCTTTTTTTTTTTTTTAAGCTTAATCACTTTGCTGAGAACATGTCTGGGAATTGAAGACATCATTATCAATGTCTTCCAGGGAAATAAAAGTGGGTGAGAAAAAAAGGGTTACAGTGGGTCTTGCTGCTGTAGCAGAGCTGGGAAGGCCAGGCAGCCTCTCTGCAGCAACGTGGGCTTTTGGCTGCTGCAGTTAATAAACAGGGACCTGACAGACTGGCATGACAGCTCCTTCCCTCTTGTCAAGAAACTGCTATACACTATCATCAGTGGCTGCAAAGAAAATGTAAAGTTTATCCTGAAGCTAAGAAGTGAGTAGTAAAGAATGGGGACATGGCAGAGTGAGAGAGGTGGATCAATTTATAAAGCAGGTGGTACCAGGCAACACACATTCTGAAAAGGGCCAAAGCAAAATGATACACCTAAAAATAAGAATGGTGGCTTGTATTATGCATTAATATTCTCAGGAAAATAATTGCTCTGCAGGCTACATTGTGTATAACTGATTGAACAAGAGCTCTGAGCAATGTACTGTCATCCAAAGTTATTTTTGGACTGATAAATACAAATATACCTGTGAGTTTGTAGACGTCTTCAGTGGGAATAACTTTAAACTTTATTCCTTGTCCAGACACATTTGAAGGGGTTTTGCATCCCTCTCCATGACCAAATGGAAAGACTTGGTGGCTACAGTCTAGCAGTTATGTTGCATCTACAAGTTTTGAGCATGCCTGCATGCTGCATGAAAAATTTCATGCGACCCCAAGGTGGAAATTACCTTTCTGTGTCTTCCACGTGCATATGGGTCTGAAGGACTGCTGAAAATGCAAAGATGACAAAGCCAGGGGTAGTGCCCTGCAGTTTCCAGCACAAAACCAAAAACTGTTCCCTGCATCAGACTGGCACAGCAACAACAACTCTGCCACATGACAGGTTTGTAGTGGAACAGCACAGCTAAAGAACAGGCAGATCTCTCTGGGCCAGCAGATATGTCAGTTCAATGGCTTTATCTCAAACAGTCCATCCTTTCCTACACTGTTTCTGTTATCACACTGTTTTCTTGAGCAGGGAGACCCTGTCTAGTATACTCTGTTCTGATATTCCAGCTACTTCTCCTTTCTAACCTTATTTTTTATGTTTCTCAGCTGCTTAATAGGAGCCCAAAACATGTTCTGAAGTGAGGTGCCACCAAAACTGTGGATACAAATCTCCCTGTGTCCATGGAGGTGCAGGAAAGACATCCTGGAAAGTTTTCCAGGAGCTGCTGGCAGTGACAGTGTGGGTCTTACATGGATCTCCTCATGCCCCCGTCATGCCAGGCTCTCCCAGCTCTGTGCCAGCCTGTGCACCAGAGCAGCCAGGGACACCTGGACAGCAGGGAGGAGGTGGCTGGAGAAGAGCTGTAAAGCTCCAGTCATTTTGGTACCTATCCATGGGGCAGGGCTCATCTAAAACCAGTCCTTCCCTGGGGAAATGCCTTGAAAGAAATCAGGGGTCCCCAACAAATGTTCTTGCACAGGGTGCCCTGCATGGACGTCTCTGGGGTGTGAAGAGGCCAGGGAACAGATGATCCACCCTCCCAACCTACCCCTGCAATGGTAACTGCCTGCCCAAGCTCATTGCACACATTGCAATGAGCTCTGCTCAGAAAAGGGCAGAGTTTATCCCAAAGCTGTGCCAGATGGAACCACCACTGACATTGCTCTGCCTTGAGACCTGTGGTGGCTGCAAACTCCAGAGCCCCCTTCCCAGGGAGGCAGCGTGTTTCCATCCCACTGCTTGCCCCTGTGGCTTATTGAGAAATTCCCATCCCCTGTGAGCAAACCAACCCTGGCAGGAGATAAAGTCCAGTTTTAAAGAACTACTGCCTTGTTTTACAAGCACTGAAAACCAATGAAGCTTGTCCTCACTCATTCAGACAGCCTGTGTATTCTTTCGACTTTTGTCTGAGCGACATTCCTAAATTCCTCTCTGGGAATTTAGGGGACTGCCAGCACTTTGGGGTTTGCTATTTGACGGTCAGTATTTCCACAGGGGCTGGAACAGGGTGTGTTCTCCGCAGCTCCTCCAGGGCAGCAGTCAGGGTGCCAGTTCTCATGCCCAGCTCTCCCCCATCCTCCCTGCAAGGGCAGGAGCGGCGGAGGCCGGGGAGCGGGCTGTGGCCGCACAGCCCCGGCACAGCGTGTGCAGGGCCGTGGCACTGCCTGGCTCCTCTCCCGGGGCTCCGAGCAGTGTCCGAGCAGAGCAGAGCGCGGCGGGGCCAGCCCCAAGTCCTGCGCAGCTGGAGCGCAGCTGGAGCGCAGCTGGCTCGCTCTGACCCCAAATCGAGC
The DNA here is from genome assembly GCF_014805655.1 of Passer montanus. Classification (NCBI taxonomy): domain Eukaryota; kingdom Metazoa; phylum Chordata; class Aves; order Passeriformes; family Passeridae; genus Passer; species Passer montanus. Next base: position 26,843,288 of record NW_024356505.1, on the reverse strand, counting down.
AGCACTGCAAGCGCCGAGCTCCTTCTTAGACCACACAGGCAGCAATCTGGAAATGACACATCTCTTTCTGGACACAGCCCTTCAGCAGAAGAGAGAAAATCCCTCTCCTTGTCCCGGCTCATCCTCGACCTGCTGTCTGGCTTCACTGCATTCAACAGGATAAAAAACATCTGGCTGAATTTCTCTTCCCATCTGGCCTGATCCTGTGGTTTCCCTGCCCCAGCTGACATTTCCTTCCTCTCTTACTTTACAAGGAATTTTTCTAGTCCTTCCTACATGTTTTTCAGAATGAACAAGAATTAATGAGCACCTGTCTCTGCCCCTAACTATCTTTCAGTTTAATAGGCCTGGCGCTTCCAGTATCCAGTTTAGGGGGAAATTAAATAGAAACATGACATAGCAGAATCTTGAGGTATCACACAGAAATTTAAAATGCTAAATGGGTGAGGAAGTCTAAATTTCCTGTGGGGAAGGTAAAGCATATTCTCTTTGCTAATGCTTGGGGGATTATTTAAATGCCTTAACCTTTAGGAAGCCCTAAAGATGTAATACTTTTTTTTTTCCTTCCCTCTAAAGAAGAGCCCTGCTTTTTTAGATTGTATGTTAAAAACAGAGGATGAACTATTTAATTTCTTTTTTAAGATTGCTCTGAAAGCATATTTCAGTAATACAGCTGGGAATATAGGATTTATGGTTTTTTTCTGGAATGTTACATAGTAGGAGCATCTGGAAGTTACATCTAGGGAACAGAGTGATATATGAAAATAAGGGGAAATGTAGGCAACATGGCATCAGGGAACAGCCAAAGACTAGAAAGTCTTCAAGAATTCAGCACAGAAAAGAAAGGTGACTGTGGTTTCTAACCTGCAAGATTAGCAATAAGGATTTAGTGATCTGGATGCTCTTGAGACCATTATATGAGCATACAGACAAAATGAAAGATACTTTGATCTACAGTTCCCATTTAGGAAACCCTAAAATTAGCTACAGTATGTCTGAGATGCTGAGTGTATCTCATAGACCACTGAGCAGGTCTGTAATTAACTTTGGTTCTTTGAGTGCTAAAGGACATGTGATGGATTATCATTCAGACAACAGGCCTAGAAAATGCAGCTCTGTCATGGATATATTAATACATAATGCTCCCTGCTAATTCTAGCTCAGTTATGTGGTTGATATTTGGAGAAATTGCTCAATTTGGAAAACACTATTTTTAATTTCAGATTTTCATGTTAGGATACACTGGATAAAAGCGCACTGGAGAACGAGAGCTAGCAGCAAGTGCTGAAAACACAAGGCCAAGCTCAGGATCAGAGCCAGGGGTCTCCATTCTTATGAAAAGAAATTTATTCTAATCAAAGAATATTTTGGGGAATCCTCTCAAACCAGCTCTAGCTAAGGGCCAGAAAGTGTTATGGCCCAAGGTTTCCTGACTCTCCCCCCAGCCCAGGGCTGTGTCTGCAGTGCAAAAGAGGCAACAGGCTGAGGTGAGGGAGGCACTAAATACACCCTTCTGCCACATCTGCCAAGCACCACCTGAACACCTGGTGAGTTAAAATGTCCCCAGAAAGGCTCCCAGAGTTAAAAGTGGCCTGAAACAACTTCAGCAGGGTCCTGGAGCACCCCATTGTCAGGAAAAATCTGAGGGAATGTTTTAACTCCTTGTTATTAGACAGCATTGAAAGTTTTACTGTATTTCTAACAAAAAATTCTTTACAAAAGGGACAAAACATTGAGGTTTCAGTTCACTTTACTGAGCTTAGTACTATTAAATTAAATATAGTTGCTGAGAAAGGTTCACAGCTCTTCAGCACAGAAATCTTATTTCGTTTATAGTACCACTAGGTGGCTCAAAATGAAAGCAAAAAATACACCACTCACCACTTAAATCCATGACCAGAATGAACACACACGACTTAAAGACTACTACAAGCTATCTCATAATTGTCATGCTTCAAAAATTTCTATCAATCACCAAGTTCCTGAGGTTAGTGATAAATACTCACTTGAGAGAGCAGAGCTGTGACATGTTATAGCTCTTAAAGACAGATGTTGCTTGTGAATGTGTGGGAGAGCAACTTCCAAAAGAATAATTTGTATTTTGCTCCTTCTCAAAATCAATTGCTATTGAATGAAGTTACCAAGTGACAGAGAGTGATAGAAGTTGTTTAAATGCATCTAAAGAACAGCATTATCACATTACTGTATTTTAATTTGTTTTAACAAATCATCTGAAGCAGTAACTTGTTTTGTTTCATAGTGATTGCCCTTATTTATAACAGCAGCTTATGACTTGGGGTTTAGCTTTCCATTACACATTGGTTTAGATTAAGGTCAAAGCTTGCAAATCAAACCCATCCCTACTTGAAAGTAACTTACTGATAGGCAAGACTCCTGGGTATAGATATATATCTGCAATCAATCAAACCTGCTGGCTTAACAGCACTTTGCTCTTTCCAGGTCAAGTAAAATAAATAGAAAGGACAGTTTCTGTAGAACTTCAAGAGGCAGATTATGTTATCTGCTACCTTACAGCCAGCCATTATCCTACCACTGACATATGAATTGCCTCCTATTGAAGATAATGGGACTTGTTAAATAGGAGGGTGTCAGACAGAGTGAGAGAGGGACACAGAAAGGATTTCTATTTTCTCATAACTCAAATACAGTTAGTGTTGCATGCAGGTCTCCCATTTCTTACAAGAGGCAAGACAGGGTATGAGCCACAATGAATATCTCCTCACAATCATCCTCACATTTCCCATGCAAATAAAACACTCACAGAAGCTGTAATCTGAGCAGTTAAAATACTCTTGGACTGTAAGCATGCTTTCATGTGGTGGCTCACTGAGGAAAATTTTGGTACCCACATGAGATCATCAGGGCTATAACTGAGAACTATTGACAGAAAGAGCTCTCCAAGGGGACAATATCCAGGCTGATACCAGATTCCCACCTACACAATCTTCCTTGGCATCTCTAGAAAAATACAGCATGTGCTTATTTTGTTCATGTTTCCTGTTTGACCAGGCACATTCAGACCTAGGGCACTGTTGCATCGGAAGCCAAGATGAAGCTGAGGACCTTAAAACCTGCATCAGACCTCAAATGGATGTTTGTTTGAGTCAGGAAAGCTCCCTAGAGCACACACCAGCACACCTCTGGCCATAGAAGGATAAAAACTCCCTCTGTCCTACTAAAATAATGAAGGATCTTGTCTTTTCCCTCCTACAGAGAAAGACATTCAGGGACCAGCAATGCCAGCATGAAGGAAACACACAGAATAACACCCCTCCCCTGCAACAGATGGAGCAGTCTGTTAAATTAGACACACCTTCAAAATCTTCACAAGTGCTCTGCAAGTTGCCCACTGGGGACAACATCCTGCTTTCTGCCAGGACTGAGTTGTCCTCACAGTGCACACCAACTTCACCCCAGGCTCAGAGGCACAGCACATGCACATACCCTGGGTCCTGGAACAATGACCCTGCCCAAAGATACCAAAGATACCCCAGCTGGCTCTGAACACCCCACCCTGCTCCACAGCAGACATGGGAATGGCTATTCCCTTAGGGATGCTGAGCCATCCACATTGCTTTATTTACCCTTCCAAATGCCAAGTGTTTCCTTGGCATTTTTCCTTAAGAGTGAAATTTAGCACTGGCAAAATGCAACAGAGCTTACCTTCCATGGTACAAACCTTGTAGCAATGTCATAGGAGGCAAGCACAGACCTTGTGCAAACCTGCTACAACAGGTGATGAGCTACAAGATGTAGCAACTTGCTACAAGAAATAACAAGTTCCCATAGATACTTGTTTTTACTAGCTCTTACTGTTTGAGTCAGGAAAGCTCCCTAGAGCACACACCAGCACACCTCTGGCCATAGAAGGATAAAAACTCCCTCTGTCCTACTAAAATAATGAAGGATCTTGTCTTTTCCCTCCTACAGAGAAAGACATTCAGGGACCAGCAATGCCAGCATGAAGGAAACACACAGAATAACACCCCTCCCCTGCAACAGATGGAGCAGTCTGTTAAATTAGACACACCTTCAAAATCTTCACAAGTGCTCTGCAAGTTGCCCACTGGGGACAACATCCTGCTTTCTGCCAGGACTGAGTTGTCCTCACAGTGCACACCAACTTCACCCCAGGCTCAGAGGCACAGCACATGCACATACCCTGGGTCCTGGAACAAAGACCCTGCCCAAAGATACCAAAGATACCCCAGCTGGCTCTGAACACCCCACCCTGCTCCACAGCAGACATGGGAATGGCTCTTCCTTCAGGGATGCTGAGCCATCCACATTGCTTTATTTACCCTCCCAAAGTGTTTCCTTGGCATTTTTCCTTAAGAGTGAAATTTAGCACTGGCATAATGCAACAGAGCTTACCTTCCATGGTACAAACCTTGTAGCAATGTCATAGGAGGCAAGCACAGACCTTGTGCAAACCTGCTCTAACAGGTGATGAGCTACAAGATGTAGCAACTTGCTACAAGAAATAACAAGTTCCCACAGATACTTGTTTTTACTAGCTCTTACATGCCTTTCATAGCTCTCATGTTTGTGAAACCTCTCCAAGAGTCCTTGCTGGGGATGTCACAGGCTGTCCCCAGATCCATAGGGGCAGGCATGGGCTGTCCTGGGCTGCACACCAAAGCAGCATGCAGGAAAACCATATATCCTCCACACGATGACTGCACTTTTTGGCTTCCAGCATACACACCTAAAAACTCTCATCTCATCAGTAGCATCCTGATGAGGAATAACATAAGCTGATCTTGTTTTGTACACTATTGTTTTCTCAAACTTCCACTGTGCTATGTGCACGTGTGCACACACTCAGGCTTGATGCGCTTTTGGGTTTCCACCAGCTCACTGCTGGAGCTGCTGTTGATTGAAGATCTGTCTCATTTTGATGCACCACACACTGGGGCACTGCTCAGCACCCTGCTCCTGATGCAGAGCCCTCTTCAAAGTCCCTTTTCTGACTGTCAAAGCCTCCATGCCAACTTAGGCCTACAATGACAAATTATTTGTCCTTCTCATGAAAACAAAACAAAACAATAAAATCCCATGCTAATTTGCTGAACTATAGGAGCAAAGTTGTGACCAGAAAAGGCTGAACCTTCAGACAAGGTCCAAAACAAAGTAGAAGTAGACACTAACGGCACCAAATCCAAACAAAATCTGAAACCCAGCCCTGTGCTCCCGCTGGTGGAGCTGGTTCCCAGACCAGGTCACATTGCTGCTTCCCAGCATGAGTCTGGCTCTTGTGGCTGAGTGCAAGGGCAGATCCCTGTCTTAAAAAGCTTTTCAATACAGTGAAACAGCACTATGGTAGATGCAGATGCTGGCTGTAACCCACAGGTTTCCTTCTGAAATGTGTGTATCTGGCCCATAACATTTGCAAAATGAAGCCTTTACTCTGCAGTTAAGTGGTATACAGGCTGTGCATTCAGGATATTGTACTTGCTGTGTGTCCCTAAAGCAGGTGCTGGATACCTCTGGAGCTCTAGGCTTTAGTTTCTGAACACAAAAACCTCTCTGAAACAAAACCATGACTTCTCACAGGATGAAGGAGCTGGTTTTGGAAAGTCTTCCTGCCTGGAGGCCAGCAGGGCCACCCATAGCAGAGTGAGAAAAAAGGGGCGAAGTAAAGGATGGAGGAATAGTTTAGGCAAAGGTAGTCTGAAGGTTTGACTGGAATTAAAAGTTGGAATTAAGGCTGAATAATAAGCCCCAAACAATTTCATGTAACAACTGGTTGGTTTAGATGTGTCGCTCTCTCTATGCCCTTCTAGTGAGCATTAGGGGTAGATCTGTGGAAAGCAAATATCCTGTCACAGACCAGACCCATCTGGGGAAGAAAAGTGCTGTAGTTCATGACTCATGAGCCTGGCATCAAACTGGCTGGATTTTCCCACATCCAGCTGACTGCCTTGCCCATGGGGTGGACAGTCTGCCCACCGTGGGCAGATGTTTGTCTGCTCAGCTGGAAAGGACAAGGAATGCCCTGGTGCTCCCTTCAAAGCTCTCCCACTCTGAGGAAGGATTAAGAATAGCAAAATGAGAGAAAATATGTGGGAAAATAAGGTTCATGGCTTACAACTGTTTCTGATTTTTTTATTTTGCTTTTTTATTTTTCTTTTCCTTTCTCCTTTTTTTCTTCTTTTTTTTTTCATCTTCTTGTTTCAAAGAGAAAGGCAGGCATTTACCATCTTTCTTTTCTAAAAAGGGAAATGTCTGTTCCTACAGTGCCACCTTCAGTCCTTTTTTGCTTATTGTCTTAATTTTACCTAGATGGTTTAATTTTCTGAAATTCTATTATTTCTGTTGGTAAAGGCTCAAATAAAAGAATTTCTGTGCATTTCTCTTTGACATTAGCTCATATTACTAAAAGATAACACTCTTCAGATCCAGGAGGCAATATCTGAACAATTCTGAACAGTGGTAAACAAGTCTCTTGCATTCAAACATTTTCTGGAGTGACAAAGCAATCAGTTGTTTGCTGAGAAGGTAATGGGTAAGTAGGAGTGTGGGGGGGTGTGGGGAGTGTACATGGAGCCAGTGTATTGCTAAGAAGGTGGGGTTTTATCCAAAATAATATGGTAGGTTCAGTGCATGCTGTATGTGAGATATGGACCCATGGATATGAATATCTACGCTGATAACAGGAATTAACACAAGCAATAACAAGCACAGGTGCTCCTGTCAGAAGATCAAACAATTGAGCTATCAAAAAATTATGGCAAACACATTGGCAAGATCATGTGTAACTTTTTACTGAACATGTTTATCCTCAGAATCAATACATTTTATACCCAGACCATTCAGTGCAACTATAGCAACTGTTTTGTTAACAAATGCATAAACAGAATCTACAAGGAATGGGAAAAACATTATTAACAGTTTTTGTAATTGGAGCTCATTTTTATAAGGGGATATCTTGTCAATAGCTACACTTAAGTAATGCGTTGTTTGCAGGATATAAAGCTGGTGCCACACTCTTTTCCACACCACACACTGACAAAGAGGTCTGTGGTTGGCTTCTCAGAAAACAGAGTTTTTTGAAGTTCATTAAGTAGAAACATTTGTGTCAGCACTTGTGCTGTGCTCACAGGGTCTCATCCCCAGGCACTGCAGGTGATGTTGCATGTTCACAGTCTGCATCAAAGGCCAAGGCTGACAGTGACCATGTGGCCTTCAAGAGGCCAGGACATAAGGAAAGCAGATGTTCCCACTTCATGGCAGAGCCTCACTGGAAGGTTTTGTGTCCAGTGCTGACCATTGCTAGACCCTCTGTGTTCCATGTTGTGATGAAAGGAGCCACCTCTTCAACACCCTGGGCTCTCAGAGGCAGCACAAAAGCTCTCTCATTTGTCTCTCAGCACAGATGTTTGCAGCACAGTCCTGTGCTGGCAGGAGGGGCTGAGGCCAGGGCTGTCAGACTCCCCCAGCCAAGCACCAAGTGTAAGGGAGGAAAGGAGCTGCTGTTCACTCACCTGTGAAGAAAGAAGGCAGCAGGAGCTTTCCAAGGAAGCTGGGAAGAGCTGCAGCATCCATGCCTTGGGCATTCCTAAGGACAGAGAAGAGAGAAGTCAAGGGGACGCTGGTTTGGTAGTTGGCTGTGAGAACTGTCTTCATTTCATGTTGTGTGTGTACATTCCTCTGTCTGTGTGTGTGTGTACATTATAGATGTAAATTTATTAAAGGTGCAAAAATGGCCCCTGGTTCTTGCCAGAAACAAAGGTGGAATTCAGTCAGAGATTCAGGTTTCTAAATTTAAGCACCTAATCGCAAACATTTATTTGTGAGCTGGTCATCTCAGCACCTACTGTAGTCAGTAGAGATCAGCTGGTTTTCAGCAGCAGAGCATTGGTGTCTGGTGATATTAGGATGCCCTGGAGTTTTTTGGCTGGCCTCCAGCTGCTGCCCCAGAGCACCTAATGTCTCCTGTAGGTCCTGTGTCACATCTGCAAGCCCCATCTTGATGCCTAAGGTAGCCTCAGGCATCTCAGTTACCACTTACTTTAGTTGCTCTGTTACTGCTGTTAGTAACAGAGCAACTAAAGAGAACTTCTCAGTGTCTACCTCACTGTGGGCAGACTCAGCCTCCAGACACCACCACCTCTGCTGAACTCCCCTCCCTGAGATTTTCAGAATGGATCTTCACCATCAATAGTGGAAGCTTAGAAATTTTGTCTACAAATACATGGGATGACTAATTTTAGTGTCCCAGGCTGAGTCTTGCCCAAGGTGTTTGTCACTTGGCAACACACATTCTAGGTCATGACTCAGTTCCAGGATGAAGCTGTAGAAATCCAGTTGCAGCATGCACAGGGGAAGGGTCTCACCTTCCCCATCTCCCAAGGGATCTATGCTGCCAAGTGTGGGTGCTGGGGATCACTGCTGCAACTAAGGTCCAAGGAGAGAGTGAGCCTGAGATGAGCAGAGTGAGGGAAGGCACGGGCTGCTCCCTGTCCTGGCATCAGGGGAGCCCCTGGAGGCTCAGCCAGCAGGGCTTTGCTTGCTTCCAACTCCAGGCAAGCTCTGGGGAAGCACTGGGACCAGCTGGCAATCTGTCCAGGCAAATTAAAAAAAGGCTCTTTACCTGCCTTTGCTACTGGCAATCATGAACAGGCAAGAGGGGCCAGCTGGGCAGAGATAGATGGTAGGTCACACAGACAGCACCTCTCTGGCTGACAATGCCTAAAGCACTGCAGGATAGGAGATCCCAAGGACACTCAGTGCTTCTTTGTGTGTAGGGGGCATGTGGGTAGTGTGATAAAGACACAAACTGTAGCTGTGAACTCCAGCCTGGGATGCTCTCCTGAGTCTGTCCCCTGCAGCAATTGATAGAGCAGTACACACATGGCCAGTGAGACTGTGCCTCCAAACCTCATGCTTGTGGGTTTGCTCTAGCTAATAAATGTGTGCCTCACTTGTCTCCTGCCTTGAAGCAAACATAGCTGTGTTCATGTGCAAATGAATGTGACACACTGTGATTTCTATTTACTAGCATTTTATGCCTATGCTACCCAGCATAAGTGGTTGAAAATGGTTTCTGGCACTGTTAGTTCAGACTTTAATGTAACTGCATCAAAGCCGACTTCCTCTAATGGACTGAAACACTGAAGTACGTATTTTAATTTAAATAATTTAGAAAATGAACCTAGAAATAGAAGCACTTCACCCCAATGCAGCACACATTGCCAGAAGAGCTGCCAAGGCTCGGTTGTTTCCTCCCAGCAGCGAGAGTCGATGCACCAGGGGACATGGCCCCAAATGGGTGTCCACAATCCCTGGACTGTCCCCATCACAGCTTCCCAAGCACAATATTGTATTTTATTCCATTGTATTGGAAGGAAATGTTATCCCAAAATATTGTAAGGACTTAAAGGAATGACATGGATTCTACCAAGGATTATATGAAAAAGCTAAGATTTTTTGTTGCCTGCCAATGAAAAAGGACTTTCCCACAGTATATTAGTACCAATGTCCCACACTCAAGAAGGGGCTCCTAAAAAGTGCATCTATCATTAGCTTCCAGAGGAGTGACCTTTCTCTTATTTTTTTCTCTGTACCATAAGAAAAAAGTAGAACAGATTATTGTTTGTTTCTGTCTCCAAAATATGTGATCAAAATATCCACATATGTGCCATGAAAGTGAAGTTCTGTTATAATATTTTTATCTAAAACATGAGAATAACAAAGTGTCATTCATAGATGGCATCTGGTGTAAACTATTTTAAGACCATATTTAGAAAAGGGACTGAAATGTCTCTACTGCTTTAAGGCTCTCTCATTGATAAAAGGTTTATTTGCATTTATTCTGCCAAGTACATTCTGAACTCCACAGTACAAACCCCTGCCTGATAATTGACATGGCATTTGAGCTTCAGATTAATATCCTCTTGATTGTTCTTCTGACAGGACTCCAATTAACCAAACAGAGCAGCTTTGCCTGGGAAGAAACTCATAAAACATGAATTGGAGAGCCAGTCCATAAATAGAAGTAGCTCAGATTGTATATTGAGTCCATCACAGCATTAAAGAAGCTCTCATCCAGGAAAAAATGAGCGCACCCACTTCCTGCTGGAGACATTCATCCACCTTCAACTCAGCCCACTTGCTTCTTGCAGCTGACATTAGTTCCAAATGAAACTGAAAACTGATGATCCGAATCAGGGTGATTGCTTGAGTTTTATTTGATTTTGGTTGGTTTTTTTTCAAGGAGGGGAATAACGACATGGTGGGAGAACATAAGCTGAAAGTTATTTCCTTAATTTCGCAGCAAAAAGTAAAATGAGTGGAGTAAACACAGGCAAAACCATTTAAGCACAAAAGCAAGGCATCCCGGGAGAGCACAAATGAGAGCTTATATAAGAGACATTACACACCTCATTATGGAATTCAAAATATTTGACAAGGCAAAGCCTGTTGAGATCTGTAAATAAAGTAAGAATGTTGGTGCTTCAAGGCAAAAAACGAGAAGAAGCAGATACCAAAGGATACAAAGGTGAGTTTAAACTCCTTCAACTAAAGTCTTTTAAAACTCGAGAGGTGCCCAAGTTTTTCAGTGACATCTTGTTCATTCAAGCAAGATGCTGAGCAAGTAAGAAGCAAACCCGATTGCTCAGAGTGTAGAAACACTGCAGTGAAATGATTACCTTTGTAGGTTAAGTGTCACTGTAGAAGACAAAGTATTTGGCTGGTGCTTAAATGAACGCAAGAGGAATTTATTAACATTTTTATGAAGAATAAATACATTCTTGCTTATAATTTAGCGGCAAGGTGATATTGATAGAGGTCTAATGGATAGAAGTGTCTCATCACTGAACCTTGTTTGTGCAAGGTTGCTAAAACAGGCTGTGCAGCCCTTAGTCCTGCAAGCAGATCTGCTCACTTTGGTGGGATAGCAGAGGTCTGCATCCCTTCCACCTTTATACACATTCAAAGCTCAGAACCCCCAGCTGTCTCAGCCAGGAGAGACAGCAGCACACTCAAGAGTAGAACACTTACGCCCCTGCTCCAGCCTCATGTTGTCGTTCCCAAAGACACCACAAACAGCTCCTAATCTCTCAAAATATAATCAAAGCTGAGTTTCAAGAGAGATTAGCTGAATGCTCAGCTCAAGGGCACTTTTTGAAGGGCAAGGGTTCAACAAAACTCCCTTGCTTGCAAAATTCTAACCCGCTACAATGTAATATGAGCAACAATTTTAAAGCACTGATTGATAAAGGGCAAACTAACTGATGAAACTGCCGGTTTCAATACTACTAGAAAAAAAACAAGCTGTGTCTTTACTTGTAACAGAGTTTTTGCTTTTCATTTTTTTAAACTACATGTTTGTCTAGCAGAGCTTAACTTAGTATTCTATTTCTATACCAATCACAGAACCAGACAACAGAGCACCAAGGGTAAAACAGCAATTATCAGATACCATACAGATTTGCCTTAATGTAAGAACTTCACATTACACTCACACAGTTCATCCATTTGGAACTATAGGCAAATTTCTAATATTTCTTTCTTCATCATGCTTTCAAAGGAGGTTACAACTGATTCTAATGCCAAAACTAAACACACCCACAGCACTCTAGAAAACAGAAAGCAATCTAATATTCTCATAACATAAAATAATAAAATAATATAGTAAGATAATTTCTAAATTTAAAAAAACCCAAATTTTGATGTTATTTTGGGTATACAGTACAGACTTACTGTAATTGGTCTGTCTTCTGTGCAATAGCAACCAAAGAAACACTCCCTGAAAAGCCTGTTATAGTTATATAAAGAAAAATATAGAAAGATATATGTACTGTGCAGCAGAATAAACTGAACATTTTTTTCTCCTTTTTTCTCTTTTTTTCTCCTTTTTTCTCTTTTTTTCCTCCTTTTTTCTGCAGGAATTCTGTGAGACAAGTGCATGAATGTCATTGCTAACTTGCATTTGGAAGCCCAGCTCATCCCTCTTGACATAGGTCAAATGGCTCAAGACCATGACCCTGATGGGAGGAGGAAGTGAATATACATTGGACTGATTGCTTTGTCTTCCTTCTTTCCCTCCCCAAGGCAAGAGAAACATCAAAAAAGTTTCATTCTATCATGAGATCAGAAGACCACACAGAGGAGAGAAAGTTTCACCAAAAAGCCACTTTCTTTGGTCTCAGCAGCAACTGCAAGTCAAAGACTTGGCTGCGGTTTGAGGATGTAACTGAGCTGTCCATTAAGAAGGGAGACTGTCTGTATTCCCACCTGCAACAGCACCTGCAGTTAAACTGGTCACAGGACTTTTCTCACAGTATTTCTCCTAAGATAGAGCCAGACATATTCACTGAACAAATTTTCACTATTTCAGAAATCAGCTACATATGCAGGGTTTGATACAAGAGACCGAAGTATAGATTTAAAATCAAACCTGCAATGTGCTCCCTACAGGCAGCCAGGCACCCTCCTCCTGGTCTGGCTTTAGTCTCACGCAGGTTTGGCAGAGCAGGGCTGTCAGTCCTGGGCCTCATCCACAGCACTCCAGTGCCAATTCATCACAGTTTTGCACTGGAGCATAATCACATGCTCTGGTTTGTTGTGAGTTCCTTTCCTAGAAGCTTGTCTGATTCAATCTGCCTTTGACTCTGAACAACCATTGAACTGATGCCTCTAGGAAACTATCCACATTAACTGTTATACCTCCTTTCTGAGTGGTAGCAGGGATTAATCCCTTACTGATACCATTTATAATTACAGGGATGGATTTTTTCATGTATGCATTATAGTATAATTATTGAAATTGAATTTCTGTTGCCATTTCATTAACCAGTCATCTCTGCAAATATTCTCAGACAACATCAGGTCAGACCACTCCAAGAAAATACTCTGTTTTAACATCTGCATTGCTGTCATTCATTTCATTTTTCAATTTTCTTACCATATCCTTTATGTCTTAAATGTCATAGTCACAAGTCCAAATCAGGTGATTACCCACCAATAACCTATTTTTTTCCAACATACAGCCATGGAACACCTGGACATGAAGCAGGCTCAGAGCCCTCCTCCAAAAGCCTATGGCCTCCCCACTGTGCAGTGTCCCTGCCCTTGGCAGTGTGCCCTCCCACAGGTCCTAGAAGCTTGTCTGATTCAATCTGCCTTTGACTCTGAACAACCATTGAACTGATGCCTCTAGGAAACTATCCACATTAACTGTTATACCTCCTTTCTGAGTGGTAGCAGGGATTAATCCCTTACTGATACCATTTATAATTACAGGGATGGATTTTTTCATGTATGCATTATAGTATAATTATTGAAATTGAATTTCTGTTGCCATTTCATTAACCAGTCATCTCTGCAAATATTCTCAGACAACATCAGGTCAGACCACTCCAAGAAAATACTCTGTTTTAACATCTGCATTGCTGTCATTCATTTCATTTTTCAATTTTCTTACCATATCCTTTATGTCTTAAATGTCATAGTCACAAGTCCAAATCAGGTGATTACCCACCAATAACCTATTTTTTTCCAACATACAGCCATGGAACACCTGGACATGAAGCAGGCTCAGAGCCCTCCTCCAAAAGCCTATGGCCTCCCCACTGTGCAGTGTCCCTGCCCTTAGCAGTGTGCCCTCCCACAGGCTGCCACCCTCCTTTCTCCTGGGGGCCATGGGGTGCAAACTGGGGGACAGCAGGGCAAGCTGGGGCACAAAGCCCTCCTCAACACACACCAAAACTACACCCATGACATTTCCAACCAGCAGCATGAGGTGACAGCAGCAAAGCTGGCCCAACATCTTTGAAAGAGAGAGGAGCACTTCGCTCTGTCCCCGTGACTCTCTCTTTAGGGATATCTTTGGTATCAGGTTCTTGAGTTTTCACCTTGAGCCATTGATGAAGACAAGGATCCATGGAAAGAGCTTTCATATGAGTGAGAAAATTACTCCTTCCATCTCCCACTGTCGTTTCAACTCTACCAACTTTTCTTGGTATGGATGTCAGACTTAACGTGTAGTCTTTCAGATTATTCCTCAACCCTTTTTTGAAGACCCATGTCCCGTCTGCAGCCTTCCTTTATTTTGTCTTCAAGTGCTTTAAACTGTATCTCAAACAGGACAATTGCAGTTACCTAAAGCTCCTGCATGAATTTATTCTGGTCCTGGGAAGAGGTTATATTCAGTCTGCTGGTTTATGCCAATCAGTTTCTCATACTCATCTCCTGCAAAGAATGACCCTTGCTGACCTTTCCTGTAACCAGCACTAATAGAAACATATAATTTAGATCTGCTGCAAGGTCCTGTCTTCATAGGGGGCCTTTTCTACCCCTTCATCACTTGACTTTCTGGGAAACTTTCTCCTTTGATTTTTTAAAGGAGATTTCATAGCAGCTTTCACACCTTTATATTAACTCCCCCTCTAAACCTCTGCCCTACTTTACTGCAGCGGGACACTCAACTTGCTATGGTTTATGATCTTTTCCATTTTCCTTGTTTATATAAGACTTCCACCTTAAGAAAAAACCCTTTGATTTAATTTAGCAATTTCCACCTCCTTGATGTTTGATTATGACAACATTTTGTTTTCCTTTCAGTCTTTTAAACACTCTTCCCTGGTAGGTGGTATACATTAACTGCATGCTTCTAAAGTGGTGCTCTGAAGCAGTCTCCACACTGCCAGCACACATTTTCCTGGTTTATTTAACCTCCTGGTTTCCTAAGTACTATCTTATTGATTTATTGCCGTCCTAATTTGCTAAAATCCTAAGTCAGCTGCACATTTCATCTCAGATTTTTGTTGTTTAAGACTAGAAAAGCTACACAAATTTGAAACACTTCTTATGGGAATAACCCCAGCAGCATGGACTCTTCCCAGAGGATCCTAGTGAAGTCAGTGAACTAGCATGAGGTAGGGCTTTGAGGAGCAGAACCTTGCACACTTTTTCTCTAAAAAATTGCAACTTTTATCATGTTGTCTTTTCTGCCTTCATTTTCTGCCTACTTACCACTTGATTTTGGATATTTGCACACCATAATAATAATTTTAATTTAAACAGCATAAATTCGGCACAGCCATTTTTTTCAAATTTATGGAATATATATTCTTAAGATATTTTAATTTTTAAATTGTTATACAAAAGAAAGACATGTAATTAAGAAGAAAATTTAATCTCTTCCTAAGGAGTTTTCCATACCCTACTGAAAGTTGTGTCTACTACGCACTACCTGAATTGCTGCTCTCATCTCCTCAGGATACAAAAGCTTGCTGCGGACTGGAAGTGACAAAAGGTTCAATGGGGTCTGCCTTTTACTCCCATGACTCACTTTCTAACATGAATGAAGGCAATGCCCCCCCGAGCTGCTGTACAAGTAGAGGGTAGCAGCATCCTGCAGCAGAATGAACTGTCGAGGTGTTCAGCTCTGCCTCTCGGGGTTCTGACTTTAAGAACCCTGCCTGTGAGAGATAAGGGGCAATTTTTATCTCCTGAGGGAGCACAGGACCAGGGCTGTATCTGGGCTCCCATGCCCTCATGTCCCAGGTGACTCCTGTGGGAAGAGGGTCAATTGTAGCTCAAGTCCCCTTTGGCCCACGGGCTCCACTCACCTTCCTGCAGAATTCCAGAGGCACAGGGCACACCTGCATCTTCATTCAGTGCAGTGTTGGGACACACTGCACCAGGGCACACAGGTGTCCCAGATTCTGCAAGACACTCTCAGCTGCTGTGCTTGTGGCCTAACCTGAGCACAGCATCAAAGGTGGGCTGGGGCTGCTCTGCTCCACATCACACTGCCACAGCACAGCCTGGAACGCCACCCACCCAGCACACAGGAAAGGGAGCCCAAACCTGCTCCACCATCCTGCCCCCAGGTACCTGTCCCTGCAGGGACAGCAGAGGCAGCCCAGCAGCTCAAGGACACGCAGGGAGCTTGTGTTGAAAGGGGTCCTGAGTAAGGAGATGCTGGTGTTGTGGCTCCTCCAGGCCAATAAATCCAGCCCACTCTCCTGATTTTCTTACCACGTTGGTGTAAATATAATGTGATTTGTCTGAAATCAGTGTCTGAAACAGATAAGGCAGAAGAACTGAAAAGTCACTTTTCCTTTGTAAGCCTTCATTGACCTTTCCGCCATGCAGCTAATGCTTCCCATGGGCTTTGTAATGGGTTATTGGTTGTCATTTTTCCATGAGCTGTCCTTCATGGTGGTCTCTGTCTTCTCCTATTGTTTCAACAGAAGCAGAGTCAAATCCTATGTGCTGGTTCCTGCTTTTTTTTTTTTTTTAATAAAATCTGAAATAGCAGCCAATGTCCCAGTGACCACGTGCAGCAACGAGCAAACTTCAGCTCCTGTTTCAAAATTAACATTGCAACCAGAACAACTCCCTCAAGAGCAGGCATGTAGGCCCAGCTGCACAGGAGAGATTTACTTCTTTGTTCACAGACGTGTAAAGGTGGCTCATGATCAGGTGTGTGATTCCCATCAGCTGTGACACAACAGATTTTCAGGTGTATGGCCAGGTTCCCAAGAGGCCCCACAAATCTGGGCTTCAGCTTGCAATGACACCTGCTATTCAAAAAGGATGTGGTTTCAGCTGCTCACACGAGCCAGTACCAAAAGTGTGCCAAAGAGGATTACAGAAAATTCCACTGCAATCCTGCACATCCCTCAGGTCCCTCTCAATTAGGCTTTGTTTGTTTCTTTTGAAATTTATTCAGCCTTCTACAGAGATAGGAATGGCAGATAATATAGCCAGGATCTAGTGATTTTGTTTAGTTTAAGATCTAATTAGAGAGGAAAATAAAATTTGTCAGTTCAACCTTTAGTGCTTAAGTCCCTAATACAGCACTAAAATTACTATTAGGGAAGGTAAAAAAATTATCACAGCATTGAAGATCTGGTTTTTCCTAATGTGCATGCAAAAGAAGTTTAAACTGCATTGTAAACAAGGATGAAAAAAAATAGCCCGACATAGTTCTTGAAACAAGGCTAAGAAGTCTAGCAATCACAACAGATTACTTAATGTTTATCCTGAAAATTCTTTCAGTAAATTTATTGCCCCACTAAAATAAGCTCCATTAGAGATGCCCTGAGAATATACTTTCCATTTTTAATGACGTTTTCATGATCACGCTGCAGGTAGATTGTCAGGTGGTTTTAAGATTAAGCTGCTTTTGAATACCAAATCTACATGATTTACAGGACTAAAAATGCTGCAGATTACAACACTTTGGCTCTATATTTTCCAGAACAAAATAAAATTGCACAACAGGTAATATTTTCAAAGATCTGTAAATATAAAGTCTCAGTAAGCAAACAATTCAAGTTTCAGTGGAAAAGAACCACCTTGTGCTCAAAACTTACAGGCACACTCCAATGAATTAAAGTAAAATATCTCCGCTCAGAAATTACAACCAAGTTTTGCTTTCTATGGCTATCCTGTGCTTCACTTGGTCTGGCAGGAATTTTGAGTACAAAACAAACTGTGATAAATTGTATCAGAAACATCAATATAAGAAAAGGGATTTATAAATGTCTCTACAATATATGTCCCTCCTTCACTATTTACAATAGGAAAAGCAGTCCTTTAACACCTTATCCAGTCTTTTGACCATGATATTTTATAGAGTTGGTTTATGAAAATATTTTCTCAGTATTTATATTTCATTCCAGTTTGGCCTTTTCTGGAATACTTGTAGCACTTCTGGAGAACAAGGACATTTATTCCAAATACGTCTGTGATCATATTATATTGAAATTTTGTACAGTTCTCCCACATACATCTTTCCTTTCTCATCCAGCTTACTCCCCACTAAATGAATGAGTGAAGAGAAAGATACTCACAAGTTTTATTCTAAAGATACCTTCACAAAGGAGATCTTGCATGTTTCTTCAACTAGCTGAGTACAGATTTTTCTGCTGATGAACAATCCCTTAATTGACTTCATTCAAACCACCCCAGGTGGGTGATTAAAAGATTGATTAGGGATTTGTCCCCTGCCTGTCAGGTCTGACTGCAGCTCACTTAGATTAATAGTGCATCTCTCCTCGAGCTTGAAATGATAATGCACTGCTTGATTGACTGAAGTGTCCCTGGGTCAAATCAAATAGGACAAACTGATGCCACAGAACATCTCCTTGGCTGGCATACAATATTACTTACTTTTCAATGCACAATGTATTTATCTTCCATTGCCCTACAGCATTCCATGATCACTGAATCAGAGAAAGAAAATCTCTTTAGAGGTGGGGAAATGAAAAGGGAGGAAAGAAAGTAATCGACAAAAAAGATGGGTTTATTAACACTTGCTTACCCACCAAGAACCAATTTTCCCTGGAAAGATTTTTCTCTAAACACCCACTGGGTTTCTGCTCTCCTCACAGAAGTCTGGCATCTTTAACTAGCAGTTTCTGTCAGGACCACATGAAAGGTCATCACCTTGCACGCCCTGGTGTTCATCTAAACCTTTCTGGGAATAAAACATTTGAAACTAATGTTGTTCCTTTATTGTCTAGAATCCAAAACAGGATATTGCAACAGCAGGGAAGGTAGGAGTTTGGTAGGATTAATTTGAACACAGAAAATCAAAGCCTTTCTCCCAGGAGGAGATTCCCACCTATCTGTTATGTGCCTTCTGGGGTGAGGCAATACGATGCCTGTTCCCAAATGAAAATCTAGGAAATGATGAGAAAAGACTTCTCTTAAGTGGAGGCAATCAAAAAGTGGAATAAAAATACTCATTGGGAGGAGATCTCTCTCAAGTGAGATTCTGATTTCAGTGGTGAAAAAAGGTCAGTGTCAGCAAGGATGGCTGCAGCAGTCTTTATGGCTGATACCATGAGCTTCAATACCAAGATAGAGATATCCATATTGCAGTGAAACAAAGTCCCTAAAAGTTGAAAATACTGATTGAGATGAGGGGGTTTGTTTGGAAGAGAAAATTTATTGACAGCATCAGAACAAGCTCAGAGTGCATTGTAACCAACTCACGAGAGCACTCAGTTTGCTGGTGGCCAAGGGGTGGAGCAGACCTGGACTGAAGCAGAGTTTGCAGAGACAGGGGTGGGGATGAAGGGCCACTGCAGTGGCTGGTGCTCAGGAGTAGCTGAAGAATAATGATCATTAGAAAATGTGCTGAATCTCAGACTCTGGATAAAGGTTTACCCTTTTCTCCACAGACAGCAGGCCTGGTTGACTGGTTTGTAGAAAGCCACAGCTCAGTTTTCAGAAATCCCTGTTACAATCTGAGCCATCTTGATCCCCTGGGCAGCTGGACTGACCTCCGTTGTGCTGGGATCATTGCTCATCTGCAGCTCTGTCAAGAGACAAGCTGAGTCCTTTCTCATAGGAATTTCTGAAATACAGCCAGCCATCACTGACCTTTCTATTAAAAACAACATTAAATTGATTTCTCAGGCTCAGTACTCCTTGAGAAAGAAATGCAAACTGAACATTTCTCAGGGAAGTGGCCACAAATAAAAACATGTATTTTAACATTTGTCATTTGAGGATCCATCTCCCAGAGTGGAACAGTATTCAAACCACTGCCTAAGTACTCAGGCAAAGATTATAGCACAAGTTTTCTAGTATTGACTCATTACTGAAATATGAAACAAGGCAAAATAAATGAGTGGTCTGACAGGTAATATGACAAAATACCACTGGACATCACAAGCTGCCCTTTCACCTTGCCAGGCAGTAGAAAGCAGCAGCCATCAGAAAAGCAGGGAAAAGAGCATCCAGTACTCCTGGATGAGAAAGTCCACTCACCCCATCATATCCCATCCCATCCCATCCCATCCCATCCCATCCCATCCCATCCCATCCCATCCCATCCCATCCCACTCTGCACCATCCCACCAGGCAGAGCCCACTGCATTCTTGGGGAGTACTAATGGGTAGGCAGGCTGCCAAATCAAGGCACTCTAACGAACAAATGAGCATTAAGAACAAGAAGAGGTTTATTTCTCATCATTCATTTCCTACTGAAAACTTTGCTTTGCTTTCCACAGCAGTCATTCTCTGCACATAAATTGGCAAAGCACAGCTCCACTGCTGGGAGAGGCATTAAAAGACAGGCATGAAAGGCCAGGACTGGGGATGGGATTTCTATCCCTCTAACCAGATCCTGATAACACTTCAGTGTGCATACCACACTACACACAGCAGTTCTTGAAGCATCAAGGATTGTGTTGCAAAATCCCACAGTCTTGAATCTGTCTGTGTTAAAACCTTCATGTTTTCTACCATCTGCAATGAACTGAAGCCACTATATTAGCTTGGGAAGCCTCAGGTACTTCAGCAGTTGAAGAAAAACATTGCAGCAGCTGTTTGTTTTTTTGTTTGTTTGGGGTTTTTTCATTTGTAAGGAGAACAAGTGGTTTAGTTTTTTAAAACTTGTAGTATTTTTGCTTTTAATGATAACTTCTTCGGTTTAAGCAGGTTTTCTTTAAATGTTATGCAAGTATAATCCCAGCTGGCAAATAAGTACCACCCAGTGGGGAGGAGAATTGATCAGCTGATCATCTGGAAGCCTTCAGAATATTAGCTTTAGAAGGGTCCTTCTGAAACAAATTGTCTTAATGTCCTGTTACTCTTAGTTCACCAGAGACCAGGTAAAACTCCTCTCTTTCAACGTGAAGCTATGGCTTTATCTCTCTGTTCTAATTAGAACAGAGCATAGGCACACTTCATGCCCAGTACACTGCCTATGCTTTTGTAAAGGCAGATATGAAAAGTAAAATGATTAATGATTCATGACTGACATTTCCCCCTTTTCTCCCAATTAACAACATTTCCAATAATTTGTTCAATTTAGCCTGATGGTAGTAAGACCTAAGACCATTAAGTATTACAAATGAAAGCAGGAGTCACAATGTGTAGCAGCTTCTTTATATTACTCTAAAAGCTCATAACTTTAATAGACCTTGAATGTTCCATTAAAAAATTAACTCAAAGAGTTTTGGAGTCTTTGGGGTTTTTTTTCCTGTGAATTCTATATACAATGCTTAATGATTTTTTTCTGCTTGAGAGTGTCCATAAATGAAGTTTTTGTGGTATGAGAATAATTCTGGAAGCAGGGTTCTTTAAAAATATGATAATGCAGTGCTGAACAGCTGATAAGGGTGGAAATGTAACAATTTACTTTCTTTGCAGATGGAATTGCTTCTTTGTGGGAAAAAAGATTCCTCTTATATCTTCCTAAATTTGAGCTCACTGTTTACTGATTTATTTTGATTGATGCATGTTTTTGTTTATAGAGGGAAGGAAGTAGCTGAATCTAAGACTGACCTTAGTTTTCCTAGTACTAATTCATTATGGAGCACTTCTGTGTGTCTGATGTGGCCTTTTGTTTAAACAGCTAAGTTAGAGAGATCTTTAATGTTAATATTAATTTATTTGTGTTGTTTTGGTAGTGTCTTAAATTATAATGCTATTGCATTCAAAATGACATTTTATAAAGAATGTCTATTCAATTTCAATTTAATTTCTGTTTTATTCAGCATTGCCTCCAGGCTGAGAGAGACCTTCAAGCTAAAGGTTAATGCTGACATTTATGGTTCAAGATTTTTGTTTATACCCATAACCATGTAAAAAAAAAAAGAATCTCATTTCCATACACACTTAGTAGCAACAATTTTCACCATCACTTTGTATGGTTTATACCCATAACCATGTAAAAAAAAAAAAAGAATCTCATTTCCATCCACACTTGGTAGCAACAATTTTCACCATCACTTTGTACATAGCAGACAAATGTTTTACTGCTGTAACTCAGAAAATGGTGATGATAATGAGTTAAGCAACCTTTTGAGCAGAGGCAATTGCAGAGCTCTCACAGCATTATGGAAACTTTGAAAATGTAATTTGGTTACCAAAAATCACATTAAGCTGTCATACATATTATTTCCCCTCGCAATATAATTGATTATTCAAATATTTTACAAATATGTGATATTTTATGATTCACTTTTTCAATTTCCTGATATACTTAACAACTTTAAACTTCAAATCAGAACTTTGGTAGTTAGTGATGGCAAAGTGTTGAAATACACTGACCACATTGAAGAGAGCAACCTGAAACCATTCTATGTCAAATCAATAGTCAAATACAATGTGCATTTTCTGTTTCCTGTTCAAAATCCAGTAAACACAACAAGCTGCTTCTTTATTTTAAATCATACATTACCTTAATATTGCTCCTTTCTGTAATCAGACTTTTACTACAATTCTTGTGTGCACATTAGAATAAGAGGCTTTATTACAAGATTAGTATTTCATCCTTGGTCAGTCTGCAAATATGTGCAGGCTTCAATTCAGAGTCCTCTAAATTGAGCAGGCATGCCACAAACTCACTTATCCCATCAGGATTAGCCTACCTTCATATGTAAATGAAATAAAATAGTGGAATTATTATTTCTCTATGGTTAGCTTATGTCCAGCTCTTTTTGGATGTAAATATGATTCATTGCCTTCTAGCAACATCAAAAAAAACCTTGAAAAGAAACAAGTTTAATTGATAAATCAATTACTATTGCATCCTCATTGCACAGTGGCCAGCTGCTGGATTGGCTGATCTGCTCAGGCCAACATATGGCTTCAGTCAGTCAAGGGTTTCCCAGGGGTGACATCAATCACAGAGGCAGAAGAGAGCAAGCATAAGGAGAGGAGAGGCTGTATCATTTTCCTGACTTTGCTGCTGCTCTTCTTTCTCTCCTTTCCCTCACCTCAGCTACAGTGCTTGTATTGAGTGTCTGCCTGCTGTGCAAGCCAAACAGGGGGATGTCATGCCCAGCTGCTCCTCCCAAACACTTTGCACTGTCCATGGTCACTCAGGTTGTTGTTCAGTAGGATTTGGATGACTGCACTGGGCACTGGATCTGGATAATCCATTTCTCTTTCCCACTGCCCTGCCCAGAGCCCTGTGGTTGCATTTCTGCAGCAGTTTCAGGCACTTTTTCTGTTTGCAATCCCATGCTTGGAAAATATAAAGCTGACATTACATTAGGGAAAAATGAGAGCTGATAGGTGTCATTTCTGCATTCAGAGAGCTGAAGATTTAAAAAATTTATTTTGCAAGAGAAAAGTATGACAATCTAAATGAGTTTGGATTTCCTCACTCTGTGATGGAAGAAAATCACTCACTGCTTTGCCCTGTGTGCTTCTCTTCTCTTAGAGTGAAACTCTGCACTACTTGGAGATTACAAGTCACTGGAAGAGGAGTCATCCAAAGAGTAAACAAGGCACTTAACCATGATAACACTTCATTTCCACAGTGATATGCAGAGCCACCTAGTAAGAAGCAGAGTCTATCCAAGCAACCCCACCAGTATTTAGGTTTATACCTTCCTAGCTGGTTCAAATCCTCTTGGAAACCTCATCTAGTCTTTTTAGAATTATCACCATGCTGCTTATTTTTCACATAAAGGAGTGATAGCATTTAGCACCTATATCTTCCTTACTATTTTTCTTTTAAAGGAAGAAAAAAAACCCTTTAAAACATTTTTTCCTCAGAAAGTTCTAAATGCAAGCATAAGAGAAATGTCAGCAGGGAAGCAAAAGGCCCCAAACCCAACTTTTGAAGTGAGGGCAGCACAAATGAGATGGAAGCCCCAAGCCCACCCAACTCGATGCACATTTGGAGTTCATGTTGGAAACTTATAAGCCTAGCTGGAAACACACCAGCCTCTTGCACAACCTCGGAGGCAATGGTTAGCCAGGAAAAATACCTTTCATTGCTGAATCCTTTATACTCCATAGGGTGTGAAAAATTCAGGTGAAACATGCCTTACTAGTCATGCAGGATGCATTTAAATTCATGGCAAAGTAGCAGACATAAAGAATTTTTAAGATGAAATTTTAGAAAAATGTCAGCTCTACCAAAAGAAAAAAGCTTGTATTTCATTTGGCTCATGGCTCTACTAAGTTAAAGAAACACAGTGTTATTTCTGAACCTGTAATTACTGTCACAAACATATTTTGACCTATGATAATTAACTGACTCTGTGTGTGTGTGCATTACTTAAACGTTTTGTTTTCAAAAGGTTGGATGCTACAATATTAACTATAAAGTGTACTCCCAAGCAGACAGCAGGTACTTTGACTAAACTGCTCACATCATTATTCTGATCTCCTCAGAACATGGAAGATTGTCTAGCTTACTTTATTCATCTGCAACAACTTATTTTGCATTTTTGCAAGCTTTCTGACAGGCAGAATGGACTTGTTTATCTGTTTATAGAGTGCTGAAGACAATCTTTATCAGGGTTCCAGTATGTTACAACTGTACATAGTATGTATAAGCATATAAACCACCAATTTATTTGAGGTTGTTTTTAGGCATACATCTACCCTGTAGGTCCTGATCAGCCCTGCAGAGTTTGTATTTATCTTCTCAAAGTGAAAGATACACTTGCAAAATTAAATTAAGACCAGCGGTTTGAATTTTTTTCCTTACTTGGAAATATTATCCCTTTGAGAACTTGATGAACCCCACAATTTCTGGTTTATGAAAAGGAGAAAAAAAAAAAAGAAAAATAAGAACAGCCTTCCCATTAAATCAAACTACCATATGCAGTTTTGGTTTTCAGGTAGAAGACCAACACCTTTTATGGTTCTAGGAAACCTCAGAGGCTGTGAACAAGATCAGATGTAGACATGGAGCATTCCATAGCTCGATAATTTAAAATCAAAGGACCCCTCACAATCCAATTAGGGCAGCAGGAAGAGAAGTTGATACCTGATGAATATAGATGAACACAAAAGTTGGCATGCATCAGCCAACTCTGAGACTAATATTCAAGCTGTAAGTTCTTCAGGAAAGAATCTCAGGGACAAGGATACAGCCTTTGTTACTGACACTTCTGACATTAATAGAAATTAATGCATAATATGGTCAGAAAAAGAAAATACCAGCAATAGCAAGAAAGCAGAATATACAGCTGTGGTGTGTTCTTTGAAGGTTTCCTGCGTGGCAAAGCTGCACCCTTTTTTGTAATTGTCAGGACACTTAAAACCCACATGTCTGTGGTTCTTTGCATTTACATGCCCCAGCAGGAAAAAGCAACACTTACAGAAGAACATCTTCCACTTTGAGACAAAGTACAGGAAAGATTCAGAGAATCTTTATTATTAGCCTGTGGACAACCTGACTTGCATCCTACTTGGAACCAGGTAGTCTATTTGACAGACACAAAGACACCCAGACTTCAGGACTAGGGGGAGATGGAGCAAAAAGTCCAAGAGACATAAATCCTAAAAATAGTAGAAGAGACATTGAAAGAGAGCCAAAAACTACGTTTCACCTGGAATTTCTCCAGTGCTGAGCACAGTCTGTGTGCAAATATAAATCACATATGCACTAAACTGCTAACCCCATCTTTTTCCTTAAAATCCCTTGAATGCTGGTTAAGCTTTTCATCTATTTCCATTTGATTAATTTCAGTTCTAGGCTTTCAGTGCTCATTCAGTATCACTCACTGTATAGTATTGCCCCATACTAACACAAGTTACTTCATCCTTTTTACATCAAAAAAGAGTGATCCCTCCCCATTGCTATAACTTAATTTTAACTTCTATGACTGCAACAGTATTCAACAAAGTATTGCTGCTTCTCATAATTTGTCCTAAGAAAATGATCACTGACAAAATATAGAACAGAGAACTCAAGCAGGATAACTTTGGCCATTTATTGCTGCTACTAATTATCTTAACCTTCTTATCATAATTACTTATTGGCCTACTTACCCAGTTATCCTAACCTCAGAGCCCTGACTTCCGCTATCCTCAAATTCAGTGCTAGGAGAGCTTAGGTCTTTGTTACTGACACTAAATACAAACTGAAAATGGAACACGGTCCAAAAAATACCATTCCTTCAGCAGCCATTCCTCCAACATTCCTTCAACCGTGACCACTGTGAACTTTCAATGGCACAAGAGAGGGAGAGTTTGTGGGAAGATTTTTGATAGACCAGCTGTTACAGAGGGAAAAAAAGCTTGCAGACAGTCAACCCTTTCTTCAAACAGGGAAGTGACATTCAAAGCTAAATACAAGTTGAAGAAATCCCTGTGATTTTAGACTGGTATGCTAATCATCTGAGAGAAAAGGTAACTGGAGTCTCCAGGACAGTGCTAATGAGGCCAGAAGGTGAGATGCTTATCTCCTACAAGGAAACAGGAGCTCCAGGTCATTACTGCCTGTGGAACTTGATGGAAAGCCTTTTTCTCTATTTAACTGACAGCTGCAGTTCTTCTGAAGGTTCAGCTTCATCTTTTTAACAGATTTTTTTTGCTCAGGACTGAGAGGTCCGAGAGGGCAGTAGCCGAGGGTGGGAAATGCTGGTAGCAGGCAGCCAGGAATTCCTGCCTGAGTGCAGGAGTGATTCTGCCTAATCTGTGCAGTTTCCCTGAGGACTGTGGTGTGTGGGGTGAGATGCAAGACATGGAAGCGTGCCCTGCACAGCCAAAGGAAGCTGTAGATGCAAGGGAATCAATGGGAGACTGCCCATTGATTGGGACACCTTGTAAGAGAAAAGTTACAAAGCAGAGCAACCCTATAGACAATGCCCTTAGCTGTGAGCAATCACATGTGGGGAAAATTTCAGGGGGAATATCACATCTGCTTGGCCTGTCCTTTGTGCTCCTCCAGGTGTCTACTTACAATTACTACAGGGAAGAGAAGACCTGGTGCTGCTGACTGCTCTGAGCCAATAAAGCTGCTCCTAAGGCTCCCCTGCAGAACGTGAGCACAGGATCCTCACTGGCACAGCTGTGTGCTATTCTCTTTGCTGCTGAAGCACAACTGGATCCCTTCCCTGCAAATACTTCTTTTTTTCCTAATGGCAAGCTAAGTGACACGGGGTTGTTTGAAGCTAAAAGGCCAGTTCTTGGAAGAACTGGAAAAAATCCCTGAATGGATTTTTTTCTGATATAGTTTTATAGGTTATAAAACTTAAATTACTTCTGTTGTCACTGGGAAAAACTTTTTTACATTGTAGAACTGAATACTGAAAAAGTTAAGCTTGGATCCCTTTCATTTGGGTCCAAGGGCTCAACTGTTTGCTGCAAACCCATTACATTTCTTTGAAGTGACTGCTATTGCAGTAACTACTTTTGCACTGCCACGTTGACTGGTATTATCCAAACACATTTATCCATCACAAGGGGAATGGAGTTGCTTGGCCTTAACTATATGAATGAGAAGCTTAAAAATATTAGAAGTTTTACATTACAATATCATTTTTACAACATGAACATTACAAGAAGAGCACTTTCATACAGCTTTCAACAAACCCATGGCCTTTAAGAGCATACATATGAATATGGCATTAAAAGCACACTGCTCAGTAAAAGTCTATTGCTTCCTTTTATTAATGTACAATTGAAAATAACTCCAAAAATGTTTTCCATGTAAATTGGAATATTTTTTTAAATTAACACTTAGCTCACCACATTAGTGGTTTTTTTCAGCGTGTTGTAAATCTAAACCTTGATTCTCCCCCTCTCTAGCAGCAACAGTAGGTGCTCCCAGGGTGTTTATAATACATGTTCTGGGTGTGTTTAGGAATTCTGGCACTAACAATGCTTTCCACATGAGCCAAAACCACATCCACTCATAAGGTTGGGAAGTCCAAACCCACATACCTATATCTTTGCAAGTCAAGCAATGTAACACCTTAGACTGCTCGTGCTTTTAGTTGTTAGGAGAGGTTTCTAATCCTTTAATAATGTTCCCCTCAAACTATAATGTAATCTCTTAATCACTTTAAGAAGCTACTGAATTCCTCTGTCATAAGCATCTGTTTGTAGTTACATATGTAACAAATGAAGATGGTGTCTGTTTCCAAGATTATGGACTTCTGTGGCATATTAACTGAAGGCCAGGAAAAAGGAAGGTAACAAAGTTTAGCCAAAAGCACACTTAGCTCACACTGGCTGCTGGGATTGAGCTGCAGTTCTGCTTGACTGAAAAACCTGTGAGAAGCTCCAAAGAGTAATGAAACACGAGACACATCACAAACAACACAACTATTATTCTCATTCCCATTATTGAGGTGTCTGATTCATTTATTTACAGGTTCAGCACGGTAAGGAACAGGAGTTCTGATCATTGGAGAAGTGAGCAGGAATTGTTTTTACAATGATATGCAGCCCTGTGCGTGACACTTATTTACAGGGGACCCATTTTTCCCCAGGGTTGAAATAGCACAGCAACACAGTATTTCAATATATATCAGTATTGTTAGAACTAAAAGTCAAAGGTACACAGTACAACTCACTTTTCCCTTTCTATTTTTAAAGGTATTTGTGTTGAAGATTATGTACCTACTGTTTGAGAGAACAACATATCATGGCACTGCTGTTTTCCTGCAAAATTGTTTACCCAGTTACATGACATAAAAAAAAGTCAATCTCATCTGTCAGTGGAACCAAACATACTGAGGGGGTTTAATCTTGTGTTTTTCAGAGGCATTAAAAGAGATGCTACAATAAACAACACATAAGTTTAGGAACAAAAAGGTTTGTGAAGTTTCTATCTCTAATAATGTTAGGGAGATAAAATATTTCATACAGCAAATTAAAACAAATTAGTGATATGAAATAGCCTGGGAGGAGAGAACTTATTTTGCAAATTACTATTAATCAAAGAGCTGGTACATTTTTCTGCCTTTACCAAAGTACAAACAGCATTACTGGCCCTACCAGAAATGTATGGCAACTCTCTGTCTCTTTGAAAGTTGAGAACTTCACTGAAACAAACGTGGGTTTAATTATAATTATATTAATTAGTTTTAATGTAAATTGAGTTAAAAACAAAATTCTATTCAAATGCAAGACATTGTTATGGTATTATGTTCATTAAGGCATTTTATTTGTTACAAATTTGAATATAATATACTTCTTTTGGCTTTTATAAAGTGTTTTCAGCATCCAGTTAGTAACTGGATCTATTCTGTATGTTTTGTCTTTAATCTGAAAAGATCCATGAGAAAATGCTGCATTTCTCTGTTACTAAATTGTTAAAAATGAATGCTGTATTTTAGTATATAAATAGACAAATGCATAAATATCTACTCAAAAACAAATGCAAAGCAAGTTTGACAGAAAAGGGTTACAGCCTAAAGGAAAACAGCAAAAGGAACATAACAGAATGAAAAACTAGAAATGCCAAATGTTTCATTTGCATCTATCATGAGTTAGCAATTTACAAGCACAGAAAAATAAGGAAAAATAAAGGACATGTATTATATCTACCATGACTCATAGCAACTCTATTGTACTTTCTGCTGTTTATAAAGCCTGTTCGTTGTAACTCATAGAATCATAAAATCATAGAATAACGGAATGATTTGGGTTGGAACAAACTTTAAAGATCATCTAGTTCCAAGCCTCCCATCCCCAAGGGCTGGGACACCTTCCAACAAACCAGGTTTCTCAAAGACCCATCCAGCCTCGCCTTCCAGGGATGGGGCATCCACAACTCCTCTGGGCAACCTGTGCCAGTGTTTCACCACACTCATAAGAATTCATTCCTAATATTTCACCTAAACCTACTCTCAGTTTCAAGCCATTGCCCCTTGTCCTGTCACACATGCCCTTGTAAAAAGTTCCTTTCTCATGGGCCTCCTTTAGGGAGGCAATTATATAATCTCACCTTCTCTTCTCTGGGCTGAAGGGCCCCAGCTCTCCCAGCCTGCCCTCATATGGGAGCTGTTCCAGCCCTCTGATGACCTCTGTCACCCTTTTCCAGATTCATTCCAGTAGGCCCACGTCCTTCTTGTGCTGGGGACCCCAGGGCTGGGGGCAGTACCTGAGATGGGATCTCATCAGAGTGGAGTAGAGGGGCAGAATCAGCTCCCTGCACCTGCTTGCCATGGTCCTTTGGATGCAGCCCAGGACACCTTTGGCTCTCTGGGCTGGAAGTGCCCATGGCTGGCTCATGCCCAGCCTCTCATCCACCAGCACCCCCAAGTCCTCCCCAGGGCTGCTTTGTCCAGCCTGTGGTTGTGCTTGGGATTGCTCCAACCCAGGTGCAGGACCTTGCATGTGGCCTTGTTGCACTTCATGAGGTTCTCACCTCATGTCAAGCTTATTCTGTGAGAAAGTTGTTCCTTGCTTCTCTAATATGCATTTAACTGAGTAAGAGCATTGCCTTACTGTCACAGCCATGAGCCACTGATGAAGCTGTGGATAAAGCTGTGATACTGCAGGAATCATAAGTTACAGTTCCCAGTCAGGCTGAAAATTTTATAGGGTGCCATGTAGACTAGAAAATTATTCAAATGAAGAAGAATTTTCAGTGTAACACAGCTATTCAAAATGATAAAATAATAAGCACCTTACCAAATGCCACATTTCCAAGGGGTGGAGAGGCATCATACATATCCTGTCAGACCTCAAGTTTCCAGGGAGCAATAACTAAGACACAAGTAAGCTCACCAACTGCTCAGTTTACTCAGGTGTCTCACTCACTTCCCTTCAGATCAAGCTGCAGGTTCTGCACCATCAGGATATCTGGTGGGCTGATTTGTCAGCAGTGTCTACAGCTCTGATCTCTCTGGCAATGCTAGCAAAGCAGAACATTATGCTAAAATCACCTTTATTACAGCTTTTGGCAGGTACCAGTGACTCTGCAATGAACTGAAATAATTTAGAACTGTAGAGTTTTAGAAAAAGCAGGATTTAAAATAATAAAAATGTCATCAGATCTTTGTGCTGCTGCCTAAGCCTCCTTGGCCCTGAATCAGAACAGAGCTGAGCTTTGCTAGGCCTGTGCAGAACCAGCCCTGCCACAGCAACTCCTCTGCTCTGCCTACTCCCTGCCTTCCACTACAGCCTTTCTGCCAACAACACAGATTTGTAGTGCTGTGAAGGTTTGTGGTTGCATTCAAACTTGTAATTTGTTTAACCTGCTCATGAAAACAAGAGGAAGACAACTTTGTTCCAAATGACTGCTAGATCCCATCATTTATAAGGAATCTAGTTCCTATTAGGATATCACCAATAAAAACAAGGCTTGCTGTTAATAAGAAGTGTTGCTATGTCCTCTTGAAAAGCATCTGTCACTCTGTGACTCAGGGGCTTTAGATGCAGCATCACTGGGACACATGCTGTGAAAAGTGGTAATCGCCACTGGGAGTGATGGATGCTGCAAGGGAGAGGGAAGGGGCACTGGGAGCAGACAGCAGGGATAGGTTTGCAGAAGGACTGGGAGAAGGGGCTGAGAGGGTGTTGTGGTTTAACACCAGCAGCAGCTGAGTACCACGCAGCCATTCGCTCACTCCCCCACCAGCAGGATGTGGGAGAGAATCGGAAGAGTAGAAGTGAGAAAACTCGTGGGTTGATATAAAGACAGTTTTATAGGAAAAGCAGAAGGCCTACATGCAAGCAAAGCAAAACAGGGAATTAATTCACTGCTTCCCATGGGCAGGCAGGAGTTCAGCCATCTCCAGGAGAGCAGGGCCGTGTCACATGGAATGGTGACTTGGGACAACAAACACCGTCACTCCAAACGTCCACTCCTTCACCCTTCCTCCCCCCACTTTATATACTGAGCATGATGTTCTCTAGTATGGGATATCCCTCTGGTCAGTTGGGGTCACCTGTCCCTGCTGGATCTCCTCCCCCAGCCCCTCCCTAGCCTGGCAGCACAAGAAGTACAAAAGGCCTTGACGCCGTGCGAGCACTGCTCTCCAATAACAAATATCTCTACATTATCAACATTGTTTTCAGTACAAACCTAAAACACAGCCCCATATGAGTCACTCCAAAGAAAATTAACTCTATCCCAGCCAAAAGCAGCACGGGCAGTAAGAGCAAAGTTAGAGGCAATGCAGCAGAGGGAGGTGGCAATACAAACTGGTGGGACAGTGACAGCCCTGCCTGGGACAATGGGGAGTGAAGGACACATTTTTGAATTAGCCAGAGCATTGGGGCTGCATTTTGACCTTTCAAGTTTACACATGACTTTTAGAACAGTCAAATTCCTCCTTTTGGGGGTGGGGGAGGCAGGAGGAACACCCAAACAAACCCCAACACCCTAACAGAACCAAGTTTGCATGTTTCACAGAAACATGACTGTGGAACATCTATTATTTTAAACCACCCTTCTGCACTCTGCAGTTGTAGTGTAGGTGGGAGGTGACAATTCAGATCTTTGAGTCCCAAGAGCTGGCAAAGCAGGAAAGTGATATTAGCTTGGGGCTGGAAGAAGCTGTTATGTAATTCCCTCTCATCTCCACCAGAACTGCTGAGAAGCGGTTTATGTTATTTAAAACTGCTATAACATTTTCCTGCTTGCAGTCACCATAGCTTCCTATTAAAAAGCAATTTGGTTATATATGGAAGTTTTAGATGCAATATAGTATTTTTAACTCTCTCCCAGGGCTACATATTCCTCGTACAATTATTGCAGCTTGATATTGCAAGACTGTTGCATGGCAGCTATGCAGCAAGTAATACCTTCAAACCAAGTTTATAGAGTTAAAGCCTTAAAAACTGACCTATGCTCCCAAGTTTTGATACCTGTCAGGACCCTGTGCATGTACTAGGGAGAGAGCAAAACAACCCTGGGGCTAAGGAACCTACTCTCCTCCTTCAGAGACCTGCTCCTTCCCTCTGCCTAATAACCACTGTTCTGTGCTGCTGCTGCCCCTGCTGAGCTCGATGGCTTCTCTGCACAGCACTGTGCTCTGCACAGCAAACATTCCCCAAAGGAATAGCACAGTAATTTCCTTTCTTCATCTCACTGGGCAGCATAGAAGGAAGAAAAATCAAAAATGGCATTTCAAACAGGTACAAGTGATGATTGACCTTCCATACAGCTGTAGCTATTACATTCTCCCTTTCAAAGGTTTTCTTTCAAGAACCTGAGTAAAAGGACTCTGCATGTAATTCCTCATCTGCAATAACTAGAGGCAAGGGCTGATCTTTCAGGAAGGTGACAAAGTTCAGGGTTTTGCTGGGATGAACTTGCCCAGCAGCACAGCAGTAAAGAGCTCAAATAAGCTCCATACTCAATTATTTTTCCCCATGAGAAATTAAATCTGGAAATTTACAATAAAGTGCATAATAACATGAAATGTCATATTTTTATAACATCCTATTCACATATTTCCCATTCAGAATTCCCTTACTATTTATCAAAGTGAACCCAGCTATAAACACTTACTTTAAAAGCCTATAAAGGTGAAATTAATACTCCTTTACAAACATACTTTTCATAGCTCTGTGCTTGAATTACACCACAAAGGTTGTGAAACTGAAAACAACACATAAATCATGTTTTATCAAATGAAAATTTCTACAATACATTTTGGACTTGACTTCCAAGAAACAAGATCTCTGATCACATTTAATGTCAAGGTAGGAAAAAGAAATATGAAAAAGTAAATAAATTTTGAAAGTAAGTATAACTGACTTGGCACAGACTTGTATTTTCTTCAGTGAGAACTTCTAAGTGAACAGAGATAGAACTGATTCCATGTTCCAGTGGTGTACAATTTCTTTTTGCTCACACTTCACACTAGACAGGAGTGATACAAGACAGCAGTGGGACACGATGGAGCACAGGATTTCTACACAGAGCCAGTACCTGCCTCTTGTCTGCCTCCTCTATCAATAAATATCAAGTGACCCAAAGAGAAATGATACAGCTGCTGGCTGGCAAGAGCTTAATCCAGAGAGCACTGAGATAAAGCTCAGAGGCTTGAGGAAGCACCAAAAGCCTTAGCAGAGATTAACTCAATCCCTTGGCTGAAGTAGAGCATTGGCTATTACCTACTTGTTCTCCCAGGGTAGAAGCCCAGTTGGCAGAATGATTTCCTGTAGATGTTCGAGCTGAGGCCACTGCCAAGGTTCATGTTATATAACCTTCTCTGTGACAATGGTTCCTCACAAACAGCCTACCCACAGCAGCTTCCCTTGGCTTTTTGCCTGTAAAACTTTACATTCTTTTGGGATTTTGTTTGCCTTTTTGGTTTGGGGATTTTTTTTTAGGTTTTGTTTGTTTGAAATTGTCACAATCTCAGTGTAACAATGAGTTTTGAAGAGCACATGTATTACTGTACCCAACAGCCCCCTCTGCAATAACATATTTGTTGAATATGTTATTGCAAAGAGTAATTATTTCTCTGCAGATGCTTCCTAACAGATCCCACTGTTGTCTTATTTATCCATTTTGGAACGTTTGTCTCTGGACAGAGCTAGAGAAGGAGAAGAATCTGATTACATAAATGCCATGAAATAACTGAATTTTTAATTGTTTGGTATAATTTCTAGCAATTTCAGGTGTTGCATAGCCTCTTCAGGGTCACTGCTGTAAAATATTAACTGAAAATGGAAATCTACCAGGAATCCCATTCACGTGAATGGTTCACATGAATTACCATGAGTATATCCAAAAGGACAGCTACCTAACTGACAAAACATCCATAAATATTTACTTCCTGATAAGTAAGATAACGTGCATGCAAAAAAATTTGAAAACTAAGAGCAAACTAACTAAATGGAGATGAAGTTTTCAGATACCTGTAAAGCTTGTGCTGTTATAATGCTGCTTCCCATCCAAGTCCCAGTGGGACTGCAGCTTTGCTGAGCCAAATACAGTATATAACAGGCAGTTTTTTAGCCAACTGTTTATTCACCACTTTTACGGGTATTAATCTGAAGTAAAAAAAATTTATTCTACATGTATTCAACTCATTAGTTCAGGGAGAACACAGGCCACATGCACAAACATTCTTTACCTAAACCCAAAGCTCCCTTTCACTAGATATTAGAATGATGGGAGATAAATGGGGAAAAAAAGCAATTACTTCTAAAAGCAAAACATTGTTTTATTTCTAATCTAGCAGTATTAATCTCTCGTGTAGCAAAGAGATCCTGAGTGCAGCAAAAATGCAAATTGTTGTGAGATAACATTATTACTTAATTAAGAAATAATAAATTCAAATGTGTTAAAGACTTTACATCAACACTCACAGTGCTGATCTATAAGCTGACATAACCATCTCCCACATCAAAACAAGTCCTTTCACAACCACTTCATTTTGGGCACCACCTTTGCCTTGATTATACATAAACAGCAAAACACCTGTCAACTCCTAAACTCACTCAAATGTCCTATTTAATTAGGTTTTGGTTTACAGCATAACTACTTTCTAAGGTTAATCCTGAATAGGCATTATGATTTATAATCAACAAAAATAGCCATGAAAAGAAATTTTTAAATTGCAGAGAGTTTGCAGAAGTAGTAGGAATTGTGTTAGTAATTACTGAGACAATAAATTTATCACTGCTCCTACCTTAAACCACAAAAGGCAAGATCAGTCCCTGTGAGTAATCTATTCCAGTGGAGCTGAAGTTTATCAGAAAGCAAACAAATCATAAAAACACGTTTGTTAACTGTTTAATAGCTTGGTCATATCTCAATCTTTAAGTCATATGGAAGACAGGCAATTTAGATATAAAACATACTAGTTTTGTTTATTTACAAAAGCAGTATATTTTGACCACGGGCTCTCCCTAAAAAATATCAAAAGAAGCTCAGCTGGAGTTCCAACGACCAATGTTATTTCTAAAAGCAGACATCTAAACCTGAATACAGCATCAGCAATGGGAAGAAATATTGCACTTAGTGGTGTTGGGTTAAATTGACAGACTGCGCCAAATTCCAAATCACACCCAGAGATCTGAAATCATTATTTTCTTGCCCAGATATGTTGGTTAGTTAAACAGCTGGAAAATGAAGCTTTACAGTCAGCAAAAATAGAAGTTTTGTGCAAAAAAAAAAAAAAAAAAAAAGCTGGATTCTTGTACCTGTGGAAAATTAATGGTTTTGTTAATATAATTATGGATTAATTTTTTTAAGATAGGTATTTCAGCATACTTCAGCATTTGACTCTCAAAAATCTCTTAACATGCTTTATGTGATTTTTAAAATCACATCAACAGCTGGAAAATGAAGCTTTACAGTCAGCAAAAATAGAAGTTTTGTGCAGGAAAAAATGCTTGTACCTGTGAAAATAATATGGTTTTGCTAATGTAATTATGGATTTTTTTTTTAAGATAGGTATTTCAGCATATTTCAGCATTTAACTCTCAAAAATCTGTTAACATGCTTCATGTGATTTTTTTTTTAAATTACACTGACCTTTGCAAACCATTTTGATGTTCAACCATGCTTTAAGTCTTTGAAATTCAGTGATAGAAGTTCACTGGCAAGAAAAGCAAAACCTCTTTGTCCATGAAATCCTTCCCATTTTTTAGTGAGTGCTGCATCCCTTCCCTCATCTGCAGCCCCCAAAAGCTGGGCAGTACAAGAATTCCATAACTAGACCCCAAGGAGCAGCAGCAATGATCCTGAAGCTGCCACCAGACCAATGGCACAGCGAGTCAGGGTCTGCCTGCTGGGGATGTGAGGGAAGAAGGGAGATGAAAGGACAGAAGGCAGCCTGGGCCCCTTCACAGCCAAACCCCATCCAACTTTCCTCCTACAAGTGCCTTCTTCCCTGCAGATGCCACTCTGTGCTCAGCTTAACTGTGCTGCAGTGCTGAAGGCTCAAACACTATCAATCAACCATGCCTTGTAAGAAGAACTCATTCGTTTGTTTCCTACAACTTCCAGTAAACCCTCAATGAAATAAAATAAGGATTAAAAGCATAATGGTTTAAAAACACACACTAAAAATGCAGGAAATGCCATTTTTTAAGATCACACATGAAAGATGAGTTCAACCCTGTGGACATGCCTCATGCTGTTCCAATTGCACACTCACCTTTTCTCCAGAGGAGCTTGATCTTACTCAGCAATTAGGACAAATTTATGAGAAGATGGAATAATAACCACTCATGCTACAGAAACCTGGAATGTGACAGTGGTTTATTTCCATTGATTTGCAGTCTGAATACCATGTATGGGTTTCCTTGTATAAACAGATTTTAAATACTAACTCCAGGAAAAAAATGGCTGAAGTACAATATATTACTGCATTGCTGTACCTTTTTATCCATTAATAGTATAAACTTGTTATAAAAAAGACAGATTATAAATTAAAACTGACCAGGAAATATGAAAGCCACTTGTCTTTTTTTAACTGAAACACACATGTATATGTTACAAATCAGCCTTTATGTTAGTAAAAATTCAAAGTTTAAATTTTGCTGCTTTTTTAAAAAGTTCTGATGACTACACAATTGCATTTGGCAGACCTGATGTCTTTTTAGACAGTTACTCACTATCTCACTGTATGCTGTGTATTTTCACACAACCATGCAATTCTGGAATAGGACAATCTTTTTAACTATGAGGCTCAGGAATTTTTTTCATTTCACACCATTTTGCACCAACATCCCATGAACATTTGTCACTACCAATATCAATAAATTAATTGATAATAAATAAGTATAAGCAAATAATAAATTTGCTTATACTCTTTTATATTTATTCAACAGTATATCAATAAACTGTTGAATAAATATAAAAGACTATAAGCAAATTATAAGCAAAAAGCAGTTATTGCCAGGTACTTGTCTCTGTTGTGAGATATCTGTCATAATTTTCTGCTTGGATTCAGAAGCTATGCATGAGCACACTGACAAATTACTAAAACAAAATTGAAATTTTATCATCAAAAATCCTACCAAGTAATCCTGACATCATAAAAGCAAAAGCAGACAGTAGAAATGTTTGTATTCAAGTGATTTTGTACAGGTATAAGAAGTATATTTATATATAATGTGTACTGAAACACACCTTTATTTACAAGTAGAGTTAATGTAAAAAGTTAATGTAAAATATTTATCTTGCACACATGTATCAGCCAAATACAACAGGACAGATAAACTGCAGTAGCTGGCATCAGACAACTTCTATGTGCCCTAAGAAAGCTACTAAGGACAAAGTGTCATCCACTTAACTTTCTGAAGAGCAAGCCCTTGGCTGAAATGGAAAACAGTGATACTTACATAAATCTTCCCTTTCTTACCTGCCCATCACCCTTATTTTGGGATTCCTTCATTGCAGACCAATTCAGTTCTTGCAAACCTTGCTGCATGGTACAAAGGCTGTTCAACACAAATGACAATTTTAACATATTCCTTGCACATTTAGTGACAGAATGTCATAGTCTTGGCAACCTAAGGAACTCCTGAAATGCAGCATCCAACAAGCCAACTAATCTGCAACTGTGTTAAAAAATACAAGCAAAGATGGCATCACAAAGCCTCTGCTCCCACTGACTGAGGTTCACATTAGCTCGGTTTAGAATTAAAGCATTTTCTACCTGATTTATAGAACCCTACAAGTGGCATATTGAAAATCAACTTCTTTTCTGACTTATTGTCAATAATAAAAAGTCTGTTGACCAAAGTCCCCAGGCAGGGGTAAGGATTAGCTGTGTTATGTAAGTGATTAGCCAAGTTTAAAATAATTGGGCACTGAAATTATGATCCAGGACAATATCTGTCCTTCCCTTGTTACTGGAATTGTTGAACAGACAACAGTAAAGGAAAACTTGCATCTACTTCTGCTTTTGCTGGGGGAAAGAATAGTGTTACAAGCAGTTTTTTAAAGCTCTGTCCACATTAAGATCACTGCTTCCATAAAATTTATTCATGGAACTGCCTCTACTCCTGTTCAAACAAGACACCACTAGCTTGCATCTGAACCTATTCCATGTGTCCAAAACA
Organism: Passer montanus; assembly: GCF_014805655.1. NCBI lineage: Eukaryota > Metazoa > Chordata > Aves > Passeriformes > Passeridae > Passer > Passer montanus. The sequence continues at coordinate 26,804,606 of NW_024356505.1, read as the reverse complement.
TCTGAAATGCCATTTCTGTGATTTCCTTTTAGACACAGTACATATTGCAAGCTGCAAAAACAAGCGCCTTGTTACATGCTTCAGCAATACACCCTCCATGTCTTTGCAAACTAGTTCAACAAGTAACCTTGTTTTTTTCAAATTCCTTGAAGTTATCTGCATGCCCCTGTGACTCATGCAGTAGATAAATTGCTGAGGAACTCTGTGGGAACCCATCCCAGGGTCCCACATGGTTGTTTTTTAACACTGCTTTATTTATTTGTGATATTTTAGTAGCATTTTTATCACACAGAATGAACACTGTGCTGTACCAATCCTTTTTGCTTAGCTTACTGAGCATTTCTAAGGTTTGTGTTGCAAAACACAAACAAAATTTTGATCAAAATTCATGATATAGCCAAAAATGGTAATTTTAGAACACTTAAAATAAATGTGTTTGGTATTTTTTTTAAAAGTTTGGGGTAGTCACAACTTTGAATGAAGTAATCACATCCAACCCAAAGGCTAAGCAGCCTGGATAAAATGTTTTTAATCAGTCAACACATCACTGATATTTAGTGTTGCTGTATTACTACCTTCACTTTTAAGAGTCCTGTGAGTAGCTATTTTCCCCATAAACTACCTCTGTTCCTTATGAACACATCCATGACTGCATCTTTGCCGTGCTTTCACCTCAAAACTCAGCTTTCCAAAGATTCATGGGTTAAGCACTCGTGGACTAGAAAGACCAGGATCTTTCCACCACTGTTTGCACTCTGAAGAAAAAGCACAACTGGGTGTAAAGAGAATGGGAAAAATATTCTATTTACCAATATTTTGAAAATAACATAATATTTAAATCTACTCTTTGTACCACATAAACCAGTAACAAACCAGTAACATCAGTCCTGCAGTTCTATCTCATGTGCTCAACTAAGACTGATGCATTTCAGCTACTTAGTTACTTTTTAATCATAACTTTAACCCAATACCCTTCTGTTAAGAATGAAGCCTTTTACTATTTTGAGATCAGGGACTGATTTGTAAACACATTTGAACAGCTTGCAAGGCATTTCCATCTTGTGAGAGAAGTAGAAAACTTTATCTCTCTGTAACATTACTTCTATTTGAGTAACAAGAGGGTGCCAAGGCATCCAAGGGTGACAGGACAAACCCCAAGCAAGTCTGGGGCCACCTGCAGAATGGAGGCTCCCAAAGACCAGTGTCCAAGCCCAAGGGTGCACAGTCCAGCAGAGAGCTGGCTCACCACCAACCCCTTGAGAACTCCTCTTCCAAGGCATATTAATATAGAAAATTGTTTCTCACTGGCAAACAGATACACTAAGATCCCTTGCAGTAAGAAAATAATTCCAGATATTCAATTGTTTTTAAATGCCTGCATTTTTTTCTTTCATATATTGACAGACACCAGAACTAACAGTGGTTCACATCTATAAAGTACCATGCCACTTCTTCCCACATCTTAATAGGGGAGACTAAGGCAGAAAAGCTAAATAAAAGGTCCTGTGAACCCACCCACAATTCTTCCCCACACCAGCAATACACAAGATACAAAAGAAGAGCACAAGTAAAATTATATTCTTTATTCATTCCATTTTAGCTGTGAATATTCCTATTATACAAATACAGTATAAATTCCAAAATCACAATATATTACAAAATAAAAAAGTACAAACTGCATTACTTAATAAATATATCTAACAAGTTAATCAGAAAGTAGAAGAGACAGAATCCAGATTGGAGACATTTAAATGTTTGACCCAGCAAACCATACAAACCTCAATTGAAGTATTTTTTCTCTTTTAAACCATAATGTAGAATACCATTCCTCATTTCTTGATTAGAAAATAAAGTCACGTGAATAAAATGTTGTGATCAGATAATGACTTGTTGGTGAAACACCAGTGCCAAAAAAGAAGCAGGGCTTATACGAAAGACACCATAACCCCAGAAACAAGAACACAAACACTGAGGTGCAGCCAAGGCAATTACTGCCAAAGCAGGAGACTATTATCTAGTCACAACATTCTATTGCAAGTAAATGTTCTGTTATTATAGATAAATAATGTAAATGGAGCGGAGAGTGAGCCAACCAGGCAACAAGAGGCCAGTTTACTCAAAACAGTAATTAAAAACAGAAGAGTCAATTGCTCCCTGCACTGTTCACGTGTAGCTGCGTTCCAACTGGCTCAAAGGACCTGTTCTGTGCTCCAGGCAGAGAAAGCAACTGTTCCTAAAAGCAGTCTGTTCTCACTTTGCCGCACTTTTACAAAAGCCATTAGTTTAATTTTGCAAGAAAATACCCACAATATTTTCATCAACTAGGGGGGTCAGTTTGACATCAACTTCATTTGGTAAAAATATAAGGTTTATGGGTAAAAAACACAGCAAAAAATAGCTGTTACATCATAAGCCTTATTTACAAAAACTGTTTACAAACGTTTTTGGCTGTACAGCTGAAAGCCAGATACTAATGTAAGATGTAGAAGATGGAGGTAACAGTTTAAAAATAGTGTGCAAAAAATACATTCTTATAGAAAATAGACAGTGCAGAGGGGAGACACAAACATACACAGAGAAATCTGCTTGCAAATAACCCGAGGCTAAGTTTTTACAACAGAATATTACAACTACGTCTGTATTTATCCCCCGCAACCTACAGTCTTTCTCCGTCTGGGGTGCTGCTGCTTCATTAAGGATTAAGGCATCACCATCACAGCCAGCACACCTCTCTGTCAGTCCCTGCAGCAAAGCTCCCGGCCCAGGCGCTCTCAGGAGCAGGCATTCTGCTCAATGTACATCTTGGACAAGGACACTGCCATGGACTTGGCCAGCTCCTCATCCCGCCGCCGCTGTACCTGAGTCTGTCTGCACCACGCCTCGTACTCGGGGTTGGGGCACACGCGGTCCAGCACAGCATCGTAGTGCCCGTTGCTAAGCCAGCTCAGCCAGATACTGGGCCGTGTCGGGTCCTCGGGCCCCAGGTAGTGAACCATGGTGGAAACGGTGGGGCTCTCGGGCCGGCCGCCCGTGGTCAGGTGGATGTTCACGTTCAGCATCTGCCCCATGGCCAGCAGCTCCGGGTAGCCGGCCCAGGCCCCGTCCTGGGCGGCGCCGATGAGGAACTCTCCCACGTCGCCCTCGATGATGGGGTTGAAGTGGTCCAGGTGGTCGGCGATGTAGTGCACGGTCTGCTCGCGGAGCTCGCCGTGCAGCCGCTGGTCCCCGTACACCGCCTTGCAGACGGCGCGGTACAGGCAGTTCCCGTCGGGGATGATGTGGAAGCGGAACCGGCCCTTCTGCCGCAGGTACTTGTCCTGCTTCTCCACCTCGGCCAGGTACAGCGCCAGCTTCTCGCTGCGCTCCGCTCTGCCGCCGGGCCCCCGCCGCACGTCGGGCCCCGCCGCCTCCTCCTCGCCGGGCTGGGCTGCGGCGGCCGCCGCCTGCAGCGCCTGGCAGTGCTCGCTCAGCCGCAGGCTGCGGTTGCTGGGCTCCTCGGCGGCGGCCTCGCCGTCGCCCCCGGCCTGCCGCACGCTCTCCAGGATGCCCTCCAGCCAGGCGCGGCTGCGCGGCGAGCCCGGCACCAGCTC